>NC_140315.1:12083954-12698954 GCF_964211825.1 Aythya ferina | reverse complement strand
GAATAGAGACACATTTAAAATGAGTGTAACATCTTCACAAAAGTATTAGCTCTGGCAGAATGTATCCCTTCTCCTCATGTAATGAAAAGGGAATTAGAAAGCATCAGTGAGAAACCAAATTAATGCAACAAGCTACTGTTAATGTACGAGCTCAGTAACCTCACTTTTTATGTTTTTTTTTTTTCTTTTTTTTTTTTCTTATTTCAATTTCAAATGCACATAATTAATTACTGCATTTAATCTCTGTTCTCCCTCCAGTCTGCAGCAAGCAAACCAGCACTTAATGGTGTCAAAGCTCGTGTCAATACGAGACAAAAAAATATATGGGTTCTTGTTGTACAATTTCTAGGCATCTTTGGTGTAGCTAGTAATTAAGATGTGATTGGAAAGAAATTAAATGATATAAGTAAGTTGTTAGCATCACCACTGACTAAGTATAATCAAGATCAGACTGTACATGAGATATTGATTGCCGCTTGTTTTTTGTAAGCATAATTGTAATTGTAGCATGTCTTGTCTGTGCATGGCTGGACTTTTATTGTTATAAATATCCAATTGAAGCAAGAGATTAAATTCAGTGCAAGCTTTAAAATGTCTGAAATAAGGAGTGTGACACCCTTACTTTCATTTGTTGCTGTGAAGATTTAAATAGAACATGAAGGAATACGTTTCTCTTGCCTGGATTAGATTACAGTTTCTGTCATAGTCGTACAAGGCTAGCAATCTCTGGACATGAGGCAGGTTTATAGCTGGAGCCAAATGGCTCTGCAGTCTCTTGGGTTGTGTCTGGCAAAGCCCACAGGAACTTGCCTAGCCCAGAAGAAGCTAGTTGTGCAAGACAGATGGGCAACTATATATGCACAGTTTAACTTCTTGCATAAACTCTCCAATTTATTGACTGTAGGGTTTAGCCAGTGCCTAACACAGCAGGGTTTCAGTCCTAGCAAATCTGGAAGTGCTGCCAGTCCCAAATCACTGTGTCTGATTTTGGCTCATGTGCTTGTGACCACTATAGGACATTTGGACAGCTATCTCACTTGAAAATTTGGCCACACGTCTCATCTGTTGTATTTATGGCACAAGAAAAATAAAGACCTGATTGGGATGATTCATCCTTTCAAAGAAAATACCAAGAATTATAAGTAGAAAAATACGGTAGGTGAGCACAATGGTTAATTAGAACAGTTATGTAGTTGCTCTTTTTTTTTTTTCCAAATTGTTATTTAAAACCCACTTGTGCTTTTTCCACTCTGCACACAATTCTGGGCCTCGCTTTACCTTACTTCTGCAACCTCAGCACAGAGCAGCAGGGGCTGCCCGTCCCAGGGGAGTGAGGAGCTGGCTGCAGTCTGAAATTCCTGCAGTTTCGGGGCAGCTTGGCCAACGTCTCCCTAAATCCAAGGCTGAGCTGCTCCCAACCATTTGACCAGTGGGACACATTCGGCAGGACCAAATATCAGCACCCAGGGCAGTTAGCTCATGCTCAGATGGTTGCTTAGCCGCAAGAGAAAAGCATTTTTGAACCTTTTAGCTTTAGTGTTGTTTTTGCAAACCGAAGATGAAGCACGCTGATGAAACAAGGAGAGAAACTCTGCAGAGCTATTGCGAGCGCTGCCTGCTCTGCGCCACAGAGATGCCGTTCTCCAGCTCTACTGCTGCGCATCTCTTTTACTTAGTACTAATCAAATAATATGAATAGTAATTTTCCCTAATGGCATTGCTGCTCCCCATGTCTGGTATCAGAGATGCAATCAGCTAAACTGGAGCAGGATGGACGCTTGTTCCTAACCTATTTAGGGCACTGGGTGCTCTCTGTCCAAGCTGGATTGAGCTCTGCAGGCAAAGAACAAATGTAGGTTGTCTGAGAAGGGCTTCCAGAGCTGTTTCTTCACCCTCATCAGCAAATTTAGAACGAAGTTTGAACCGAATGCGTTCGGCTCGGGGAGTTGCCATGGTTGCAACACAGACGATCTAAATGTGGGAGATTATATAATCAGCCAGAATGACTATTTATACAAAGAGTTTAATTTAAACAAAAAGAGAGAGAGAGAAGCAAATGTGCTGCACAATACATGACTTTGTCACTTTCCGTTCCTGCCCGGCAAAGCTGCTGTAGCGCCGACGGTGTTAAATCACAGCACTCACACATCCGCTCTGCGAGGTGTTTGTAGCGCGCACTAAATCTAAAATAAAAATAAAAAAAGCATTAAGTAAAAAGTAACGGACCAGATCCAGCCAGGCAAGAAGGAGGTTGTTTTATTACACCTGGATCGGTGGCAGCATCTTTATGGCAGATACAAAAGCGCTTCTATAATTTTGTTGTTGTTTTACTATAGACCTTTAAAACCCACTAGCGTGGATCTCTCTTCCTTTCGAAGGATCATCCTCTGAAACGCTGTTGCAGGGACTAATTTGTCTTCCCTTAGGAGCAATTAAAAGTATCGGAGCAGATGCTGCGGCCCATAAGATGTTGCATGTGCATGGTATCTTCATCCCTTCTGTGCAATCTCCCAAACAGCCTCAGCGCCTACTGGACAGGGAAGTTTTTCTTGAAAAGCTTTTGTTGTGTTTGGTGCTGGGCTCTCGGGAGAGGCAGTGCTGAGTTGCAGCATGGTGCTCAGGGTGGTTAACATTCATTTTGGACAACCTGGTGGGCAGGGGCAGTCGCTGGTCTCCTGGCAGCGTGCAGTGCAAGCAGGAACACCAAGCGAGCACTCAGCGTAGCTTTGACCTCCCCATTAAGCAAGGTCTGTGAGCAATGTGCTTCTCCAAGTGACATCATTCCCTTCTTGTTCCCTTTTCCACCAACACAGCTTGTTCTGCTCACGCAGATGGTCTCTCCTGGCAGTCAGCTCCTCACCTGCTCCCTCGGGGCTGGTCGCTGCTCATCCTCCTCTTGCATGCATGGGGCACCGCAGCGGCAGCCGGGGACTGGCTGCAGCAAGGGTCGTGCCCTGTAAGTTCCTCTTCAGACAGCCCACAGGGCTGCATGAAATGGTCGAGCTGTGTTTGGAGCAAGGGGAGTGCTCCTCCCGGGGCTGGGACAGCCAAACTGAGCTGGTGCTGCCTTTGGCATCGGTCAAAGGAGCTGTTAGCGGGAGTGGGGAGCGCCCTTCTCTCAGCTCTTCAGTTCCCGGGGTGATAAACCTTCCATGGAGGTATGGTGCTGCTCAAGTGACAAAGAGAAATGGGCTGTGTAACTGCAGGGAGCAAGGACAGAAGAAAATCTCTATTGCAGACACAAAAATGATATTAAAAATGTTAAAGTTGAGCAAGTAAATCCAGTTAGAGGATAGAGATACACGGCAGAATACCTCTACCCAACGGGCCATGGAGGAAAGCGTGCGCCTCGTTTCATCCTTTACCGAATTTCTGGGGTTTTATTGCCTCGCAGCGGAGTGCGAATACATCAGGGCTGTGGCTTGGGTATGAATGGGCTCTTCTTTTTTGCAGAGCTAGGCCAAAAGCTGGTGTTTGACGCCAGCCCCCAAGGTCAGTGCTTTCCGTGAGGGGGCCGTGAGGCAGCCCTCACCCTGAGCCACGAGGGCAGACCGCAGCGGCTGTCTGGCGAGGAGTCTGGGCAGACAGCTCCAGACTGGGAGGAAAATGAAATCAATGGCAAGGAGTTTTCCCTGATGGGTTGTGCTGTCCTAGGAGTTGCACCGTGCCTCCCTGCCGAGACAGATCGCGGCTGGCTGAGGGCTGCAGCACACGGTGCCTTTGGTAGGACACCCTGCTGCCTGCCGTTCACTACACATCCTGTAATCTGTGTCCCTTGCCAAGGTAGGGGTCACCTCCTGTACTGTTCGGAGTGAAAAAAAGATTTGCAAACACGGGCTCTCTTCTGTGAAGTCCGTTTTCATTTTAAGGGAGTGCAGAGAGAAAGCTCGCATTTATAATTCAAGCAGGGAAGGCAGGCTCTGCTCTGGCTTTCTAAACTGAAAGCACTGTGTGAGAGGGGCCTTGAAGCAACCCAAAGCAAGTTCCTGCTGCTCTGCAATAAATCTCAGCAAAGAGGGATGATGCAGCCTCAGCTCTGGTTTTGCGCAGAGCCGCTGCCACAGGAACATTAGGGGTTTTTAAAGGTGATTAATGGCGCTCTCCCATACCCTCAGCAGCCGCACGCTTGCTGTCTGCAGGGCTTGTTTCAAAGTAAGGGGTGTTTGAGAGCCGGAGAGCAGCCTGCTGCGGGAGCAGGACATGAGCATCCTCCCGGTGCTCAGAGGGCTGCTGTGGCCATGCCACCACCACAGCCTTGCAGGGAGCTGGAGGTGTGACGTGCCTGGGTCCCCGGCGACTATTTGGTGGTTTCTCCTCCCGTGGAGACTCTTAGCCAAGAGCTGTAAATGCTGCTGCTGCAGGCTTACTGCTGTGCCTGCCTTTCTGCCACAACCCTCTTGGTAAAGATAGCAATCAGTTGAAATAGATATGAGAAGGGAGCCTTGTGTGAGGTTACTGGCCGTGGGAAGCGTTTCCCATGCACTTGCTGCCTGCCGGCCGCTGCTGGCTTTAGCTGTCGGTCTGGAGAGAGGAGCAGTCAGAGAGAACAGTCCTAGCTTGATGTGCTTTCTGATCAAGGTCGAGGAGGAACTTGTCCATTATTGTTTCTGCTGCACATCCTGAGGCGTGTCTCTGACACCCCCTGCTTCCTTTGAGTCGTGCGTTGCGTTGGAGGACGTCTCTGGTGCTGCGCCTCGGTCCTTCCAGCCTCCCTTTAGCAACAGCTGTGGGTCTAGAAAGATGAGAACAGAACTGGACAGGTCTAGAACTCAGGGAGCCTTATAAAGTCCATAGCTTCCCAGGAACTAGCCTTTGGCAAACAGCAGGTCACTTGGACAGGATTTGTGATTTAGAGGTCCGTGGTGCTGGCATGTCAGTGGGGTGAGTGACCCATGGCTCAAAGGAGCTTTTATGGGGTGACTCGCCTGACCCAGCTGTGCTAACACAAGTGAGCATCACACCCTAAAAATACTTATTTCTCTCCTTTGACTTCAAGGGCTGTCCAAGATGATGTTAACTCCATTAGGGCAAAGATTCCTACCCTGATGGACCAACTCCATAAGTCTGCTGTTCTGAGAGAAGTTCTTACGGAGAGATCATGGATTAAATTATTCGAAGGCATTTTGTTGGTTTTTATTGAGCTGTAGGGCAGTATGCTTTGCATTGATTTCATTTCAGACATTCCTTTTCATCAGGTGTCTTCCCGACAGTCTTTCATGTTTATTTCACGGTCCCCCAAATCCTAATCATTTATATATGTTTCCTTAGTGGCACTTCTGTGATGACATGGGATTGTACTCAGTGTCTTAAGAGGTCCTTTCTCATCTGCTCTTTTATCTTCCTAAAGCTTCATGTTATCTAACAAGTACTTCAAACTGAAGTCCCATTCTCTTTTCTTGTCTTCTAAATAAAAAGTATGAATTAAGCTTAGTCCAAATCTCTGGAGGAATTTTTTTCTGATTGACAAGTCCTTGCAAACATGTCCTGGGACCTGTCTGTTCTGCCTAATAAATCATCATTAACTCTCACCAGATAAAGAGAGATTCTCTTCATCTGACAGGGTATCAATTCAGTTGCCTTAATGTATATAAGGTTTTAGGTCCCTCCACCAGCAGGCTCCAAGAAAGGCTTTTTGTCAAGTGAAAAATGGAATTCGTGAAGCAAAATTCAGCTGCCAAGTTTGCTGGTGATGGACGAGGCAGATGGGAATGCAGCTCTTTCCTTCTCTGCGTTATTGATCCTGTGGCTCTGACCAGCGTAGCAATGTTCTCGGCTCAGTAAAGCCGAGCAGAAGTGACCTAGGGGAGCAGTGATGGTTTAAAGCCGGTGTCAAAGCCAGAGCTGTCTTGGGGAGAACTCGTGGGAGGTCAGCAGCAATGGCAGCTCTAGAGCAGGTCAGACCTCACAGGGCCACAGGTTGCAGCGTGGTATCTGCCCCGTGCCTGGCAGTGCTAAGCAGAACATCATTTTCCATTTGCTGGGCCACGTCATTCAGGAATCAGTACATGGCATGCCAGCCACAGTGTCAGTGCTCATTGTTGACCAGAACTGTCCTGTGCTGGGCTTGAGAGATTTGCTCTGCTTGCTGGGATGTGTTCTGTGTTACCTGCCCTTCCCTCCAGTAAGTCCCACACTTCTGGTGGCCGAAGTTTTAAAAAAGCAGCACTGTGCTTCTCTGCCTAGGCTAGGATTCTGCAGGAGGCTTTCTGACATGCAAAGAAATTAAAGCTAAATTAAACTGTGCTGATAGAAAAAATAAATTAAAAAAAAAAAAAGTAGCTTAGCATGTCAGTTTGTACTACCATTGAATACAGAGTCCAGAAATTTCACTGATTCATTTGCTTTCCTTTGTTGTCTCTCTTGGTCTTAATTTTGCTTAAACTATAACAGTAGATTAAAAAAAATCAAACAAAAACCATTACTGTTATGTATAACTGCAAGCTATGTCTTTTTGCATTTTTTTCCCACAAACTGCAAGATTAAAAAACAAAAAAGGCATTGGGATTTTTTTTCTAAACTTAATCCTTTCCCTGCAAGAGCTGAGCTATTAAGAAATGCACCAACTGGAAGCCGTGTCCTGCACTTGCAGAAATGGCAGTTCTGAAATCGCTGCAGTGTTTTACTGCTTCTACCTAAGTAAAGGGATCCTGCTTAGAAAAATCTATGCATCGATACCCAAAGCAGTTCATTGTCTATTTGCTAGCTTAGCTGCTAAAGCAGAGAGTTCAATGTGGGTGAATCTGCAGGGAGGCAAATGCCACCTTGCGCCTGCAACTGGGCTGTGGTCTCGGGGGAACACCCCAGCGGGATTTCTGTGCTGCCTGTCAGGTGAGACATGGACAGGGAAGAGGTCGACTGGGTGTTGCCTCGCAGAGTGCAGCACTTTGAGGAGATGCCGATGTCCCAGCTGCAGGTTGGTGCTTTCAGGCCCGCGGTGACAGTAACGGAACCGGGGGAAGGCAGATGAGTGTGCTGAGACACTTGTAATGGATTGTCTCGAACAACCAGGAGTGATTAAAAGGAATATTCAAGGATTTTCTTCCTGATTATGAAAGATTTTAACAGTCATCCTCTTACAACTGGATTCGAGATAAACCAGCCTTATTAATGTACCTACAGAACTTGCTTCTCAGGCTTCCCTGGATGCAAGCCCAGTTCCTCAGGTAAACTGAACGTCTGAGCCTTTGGAGCCCTGCCTCTATAAATAAATGAAGATTATTTCTATTGTATGGTCCAATTCTTCAAGCTTTTGACAGGGCTTTTAAAGGAAGCTACTTGAAATCTATGTTAAAATAGAACATAAAAATTAAACACCTATGTCCCTCAAGGCTGTGGAAGTACCTTTGCCCAGTACTTAAGATTATGAGAGCACAGCAGTGCAGCCAGGGTCTAAACCCAGCATTCAGGGAGCAGAGCTGCTGCTTGGGGTGCCTTGGGGGCTTGAAGGAGAAGCACTAGGTGGGGTGTGGAGCAAAACCCCAAAGAAACACATGGCAGATGACCTCCAACCAGCAGAAGAAAGGAATATTCAGCAGCTCACATGGCGAGGCTGTGTTAAAAAACATAGTCTGGTTGCCCAGATAAAGGCGTCATTGTATTGGAATGTAAAAATTAGGAGTTCTGTTCTGTTAGCCTCAGTAAAGCTAGTGCAATGGGCAGACTTGGAGTGAGAGATCTCGTAACACTCCTGTGGTGCAAGGTTAAAAGTCAAGCTGAATGTGTCTGTCATTGTCCCTCTTGCTGGAGAGACCCAGAGCTGACAGAGCACCAAGGTATGTTGCTTTTCCCATTCCTCAGCGAGAGCAGAGAGAAACAGCCTTGTGGAGTAGGAAGTCATGAGTTCTGCTCCTTCTGTGTGTGTGGCACGCCCGATAAAATTCTGTGGGGTTCCCGGTAGCACAAATACCGACGGAGTTGGTTGAACATCACCTCCTGCTTGGAGCCAGGCTAACTGCACCAAACCAGCAAAAGCAAAAAGTAAAGAAGCCTTCCAAAGTCGAGTAGAATTCATAGCAGAAATTAGACTAGACTTTATAGTTCGTGTTTCTTTATCAGGATCACGAATTTAGGCCTCCTTTTGTAGCTTATTCTGCCATTTTCGGTGTTTGGGAAGGGGTTAAACAAGTGTTGCTGTCTTACCGTATGCGGTGGCTGTATTTTCTCATGGCTTGTTACTGAAACCCCACATCTGTTACCTTTCTGTTGATAACAGCTTCAGATTCACTGGCCAGTTTCCAGAGCAGCACCTTTTCTTCATCACTGTCTGCTTCTGTCAGTTCATCTCTCAGTCATAAAAATTATAAAACAAAGTCCACTGCCTGTCTACTATTGCTTCCATTAGAGACGCCCTGCACTTTCATTACAGGGATCTGACTTAGTAATTTTTGGCAGACACGGTGTTTTACAAACCTAAAAACTCCTTGCTGTCACTAGCTGACCCTCCCTACGCACTTGGGAAATTGCCGTAACTATCTGTGTTTGCAGAAAAGCTTGCAGGAAGCTCAGACAGAAGTGATACCCCAATTTTCATTCAGGGCTTGTAATTTAGGTGTCTTGTTAGCTGTGCTCCCAGCACTTCAGCCTGAGTTTTGCTGCTGTTCAGTCAGCAGCTCTAACAGGATGCACGGCTCCTTTATTCTGCTAGAGACAGGGTGTTGCTAGCGGGATGTCCCCAAAGGATGTGCACACAATAGCATATCTAAAACCTGAAGCTTAAGTCTCGAGTGATGGACAAGGATCTTAAGGAACCTTGCAGATCACCTGGAAGAATTTCAGTGTGCTTACGACCTCTTATTACCTGGCTTTCACTTACATTTTGTCCCTGTCTGTGCTCTTCTCCTACAGTAAATCCACAGCCATCTGCTGAGGTGTGCTGTGTCCCAGCTAGCGGAGGTCTGGTTCCTCGGTATTGCCTGTGCTACATTATTGGATCCTGTGGTTCAGTTTATAACCCCTCATATTTTCCCTGACTCTCTCCCGAGGAATAGTGCTTCTGATTAATTTTATTAGTAGGTTTATTTCAGTTCAAAATGAGGCGTGGGTTTCCAACTGACAGAAAATAGTTCTCTTCTTAGGGTATAACAGTGTAGTTCAGAGATGTATTATCCAGAGAAAATGAGAGGATTTTAAAGGTTTCTCTAAAGGTAGAAAATTTCAAGCTTGATTAAAAACAGACAGAAAATAAAAAGTTCAACAGCAATTCCAAAACAGAAGTTGCAAGGACTGCTTCCGTGGGATCCTGCTACAGGCCCACACTCACAGCGAAACCGTCCTGAACACGAGGGTTGAAAAACATCCAAAGTAGGCGATGGTGTACAAGATTCAGAGGTTTCCAGACAGAAGGGTTGTGAGAAGTTAGGAACTTGGTAAGTGAATCCTGAGAGGAAGGAGCAGTAAACTCAGTGGCAGTCTTTTGATCCAGGACTGTTGCACCAAAATTTCCATCAAATGTCCCTCCCCCCCTCCCCCCAGCCTTAAGCAAGCCTGTTGATCTTAATTTCTTCCTCTTGCCTTGCAAATAGCTGAAGGAATTGTCCATCTAATGATCAATACCTGAATTCTTTCTTGTTATCCGAAGACACGTGGTACTCTTGATACACGGAGGACTGTTCCTCACAAGATGTTTGCTCATTCTCATTTGATTCCCACCTTTACAGCTGAGCTCCTTTTTTTTTGAATCACGTGCATTGCCCCTGATACTAGAAGTGCTGTGACCCCTATATTTTGCTTAAATTCAATGATCTTCTTTACCAGCCCATCTCTTTTTAAAGCATTCACAGAGCAAATTATGGAGTCTCATGAGCAACCAAGTCTGCCTGTTCGACCATTTTCATCAGTTTAGTTAAAGTTGTGAAGACAGAGAGCAGAACTCATTTACAGAGAGCTGAATGTAACTTTTGTCTCTGCCTTGGCTCCAGAGAGCTCTTAATACTGAGCAATTTCCTCTCATCAATAGCTTTCTTCAAGGTGGTGCTCATTTTACTTGGAGTGAGCTTATGTGCATTCATCTTCCTCAATACTTCATTAATCACACAGGGGAGGTCTGTTGTGGAGGATCCTGCCTGAAATCCTCCCTGCTCTCGTGTTTGGTTTCAAATGGGAGTTAATGGCTTAGTGTCTTTGTCCAAAACCACTACGGAGCGGGGAGCGCCACGGGGAGGCCTGCGGGACTGGAGGCTCTGCTCACAGTTGCTGACTCCACCTCGACTCTCCCACCCCGTTCACACCGGGAGCTTCCATTAAAGTTTTCCAATGTTACAAAATTTAGCTTTGCTTGATTCCAATCTCCTCTGCGGTGCCTTACAGAAGTGCCTTACTTTTCAGGGTTGACAGTTATAGTAATTGTCTGATTGAAAGATTAGATTGCTTTGTGGTTAAGACATTGTTGACAGCTAAGTGTATTTAAGTTTATTTGCATGAATTATTTTCAGGGGCAGAGTTAAGTATAATTGTTTGCAACACAGTTTGCGTATGGTATACATAGACACACAGTTCATATGAAATACTTGTGATCTTTGTGATTTTTTCTAAATGGCAAAGGTTGAACTAATGCAGAAAATTAAACACAAGCAAGTAACCTCTTTCCCCAAGAGCTCTAATTTAGGCTGACCAAGTGTCCTGCCCAAGAGTTACAGATAAAAAGGTAAAGACGTATACCATAAACACTTTGCACTTGTTACATGTTCCTGGTGTGGACATGCACCGTGTGTAAGATAGTCAACTTTTCATCCTTTACCAAAAGGCCGTTCCTTTTGGTGTCACCTGTGGTAGCACACAGCTGAACAATACAGGGAGATCGTTAAAGTCCAGCTAGAGTATAAGACTGAATTTCTCTCTTATCAGAGAGCTTATTAAATGATCAATTATTTAAGACTCCTCAGCAGCTCATTGGTGAGTCCCACACACCAAGGCGTACCTTGGAAAGGAAGAGGCAGTTGCTCAAAGGAGGAAAGGAATTAAATGGGTTCAGAGCCAGTCATAGTTTAAGACAACTTTAAAAGCATTTTGCATGTGGAGAAAAGTATTGTGAAATTCCAGAACTGGCAGGGTGAATAAGCATTACCCATTAATATCTTTCATGTTATTTACTTTTTTATGAAGGAAAGAACTAATGTCAATTTTTAGCATTAACAAATACAAATGTATCAGGCCCTAAATTAGCAGAGGATTGATCTAATGAGACATAATGTTTTCTCATTTGTCTTTGATTTTTTTTATTTATTTTTTTTAAGGATTCAGAACACCAAGCTTTTTGACACAGGCTAATAGATAGAAAGTTCACTTGTGAACTTCAGTTTAAATTTAATTGTAAGTCATCAGGAGTAGTGCAATTATATTACTTGAAAAGAGGGTTGAAATAAGGATGTCAGCATGACCCTGCTAGTGTTGCACACTAACTAGTTAAACAAACTGCTGGGAGTTGAATTAATAGACTCCAGGCTGCTTAGTCCCATGGCAACAATCAGCCTTAAAGATCTTTTTAACCTTTCATTAGAGATATAGGAAAAGGAAAAATAGTTACAGAATTGAAGATGTTGGGTATTAAGTAGGGCTTTCATTTTAACAATATCCCTTAATCCTTTTTCCTTTAACTATTGAGATAGATTTTTTTTTTTTTTTTTCCTAAGGAAAGCCCAAGTTTGGAGACTCAGGTGGTGCAAAAGCAATATTTGGGAGAAAAGAGCAATGAACAGAGATAACAGAGCCGATGTTTCTGCTGTTGCTATTGTTCCTGTTGAAATCTAATTTGGCTTCCTTGAAGGAAAACAAAACAAAACAAGGACACCCAAAAGAGGAGGAAGAAGAGATCTGCAAAGAAAACACACATCCTCTGTCTTCTGTGGGACAGAGTTTTCCTGGCAGTCTTACTGGTGGAGAACCAGCTCAGCCTCTGCAGCAGTGGTGTGCTGAGCTGATGGCTTTGGTTTTAGCTCCATTTCCAGCAGCAGATACCGAGATGCTGCAAAAGAGTTAGGGAAGCCTTGCTTGGCTGATGCTGTCTTATTTGTTCTACTAGAAGAAGAAAGTGGAAATAAAGACCAGAAAATACAAGTAGGCCTGTGAGTACTAAAAATAATGAAGCCTCTTTTTCACTGGAGGCTGATTGAATTTTTAGCCCAAGAAGTTTATGGTGGAAGGTCTTGCATAGTTAACACCCTGTACTGGGTCTGGCTGGAATGTTAACTTTCCCGGCAGCAGCCCATTCAGTGCCGTACTCTGTACTTGTAGCTGGAACAGCAGTGTTATCACACCAGTGTTGTGTCTACTGCTGAGCAGCAGTGGCACAGCATTGGGCCTTTCTCTAACCCTCCTAGGGGGTGGGCAAAAAAGTGAGGAGAGAAACATCACTAGGGCAGCTGACCTAAACCAATCAAAGGGATATTCCATACCATGTGGTGTCACACTCAGCAATAAAAGGTGGAAACAGGAAGAAGAGGGGAGGGGTGGGCTCTCGTTGAGAAGACGTCGGTCCTCCTCTCGAACACCGGCTGCGTGCGTTGAGGCCTTGCTTCAAGGACGTGGTCAATCATCGCTCATTTGTGGGAAGTAGAGAGTAATTTCTTTCCTCTGCACTTCCATATAGCTTTCATTTATTTTGTTTGTTTGTTTTCCTCCCTTTTTCCCCTTTCCCTTTTATTTCCCCTTAGTTAAATTGTTTAGTTCATGGTAGTCTTTATTTAATTATTATAATTATTTCCCTTTAATTAAATTATCCTTATCTCAACCCGTGAGTTGTTCTTTGCTTTACTTCTCCCCCTCCTTATCTAAAGGAGGGGGAGTGAGAGAGCGGTTGTGGGGTTTAGCTGCCCAGCACGGTAAAACCACCACACACCCTTCTCATACACTGGCCACTTGGTATCCAGTGGCATTAGTTTACACTCCAGCCTTTCACTCCATAAGGGATGTTAATCAGGAACATAAATAAGGCATTTCTCTTTCCCTTACTCTCGGTGTCCTATCCTCACAAGACTTTTGAGGATCCAGTTATTTTTGTGCTTTCTACTAATCTGTCAACTCAGACTGAGATGGTCCTACAGGCTTAGAAGTTGTAAGTGAGGTGAGGGGAAGGAGAAAGGCAGCAGGATCACACGAGCCTTGTTTCCATAGCAAATGAGGCTACGATGGTGGAGGAAGAAAGAGAAGACATATGGCAAGTGGTGAGAGCAGGAACCAGCTCTCCTTCCGAGGGTGGCTTTAGGGTTTAGTCATATGCTGGAGACGGTGATGTAATTTCTCTGAATCAGCCAAGATGCTTTTCAGGATCACATGAAGGTGCAAAAGGATCAGGGACCCAGTAAATGATATTTGCTCTTAAGGTGCTTCCTCCTCTTTTCTATCCATTGTCACAATACCTAATTACCTCCCTTTTACTGTTATTATTTTTTAAAGATCACCAAATTCTGATGGCTTTACCTATTTTTGAAGATCATTTTTTCCTGCTTTTGCAGTTTAACATGCTATATAATGACAAATGTTTGTTTGCCTCTTCATCCAGTTGTATTTAATAGCAAGTAGCCTTTATTATCCTTAGACCATAGACCTCTGCATTACAGGTTGTGAAGGACTGTAACAAATATCAGGAATTCATTGTATTAGGAGAATGGCCAGGGTGCACGTCTGCAGTTCTAGTGGAAGAAACCTAATAATATTGCTACATTATATAGATGGGATTTACTACTTGCTGTTTACTACTAATAATCTGCTTTATAATGTGTTCTTAATTATATTCATTAAAAAGAGCTCAGAAAAATCTTGTTTACAGCAGCAATGCACTTATTGCCAAAAAAGCAAAGCGTTTTCCACACATTCTCAGGAGAAAATAGGTTTTAGATACACGACTAAATGGTTTGGATCACACATTGGAGCCAGCCAGAAACAGAGAAATGCTGTAAAGAACACATGAAATTTCAGTCCTGCACATATAGGGGAAGAGAGGTGATTCTGTGTACCCAAACACACCTGGTGGTTGGAGAAGGTCTGCTTAGGTCTCAGCCTCCTGTCAATGCAGCATCATTGATCTGATGGACCCATGGGGCTGGGTTTCCCCCACCCACCAGGACGAAGAGCCCTTTTGGGAGCTCAGCCCACCAGAGCCTCCCCAGACCCCACCACATTTTGGGAGCTGCGTTTTCTGCCTCCTCACCATCCGACCCCAGCATCAGGTTAAACCCCGGGGCATGTGGGGTTGCTCCTGGGGTGGAGGAGTTACGGCGTGAGGGGAGGTGCTCTAGGGCAGGTGCTGTGTGTCTGCCCCACGTGCCTGGAAGATGATGAGCTGGAGAGGTGCATTTCGTGACGTGCCAGGTGATATCATCACTGCGAGGAGAAAACCAGAGCGGGTCCTTCGAGCCGTGGGCAGCGAGAGGGAGGGAGAGGCTGCCTTTTGCCGAGTGGCAAAGGGTGAATTAACACAGCGGGGGAAATCGTCGTGCTTTGCGGTGATTGTGAAGCAGAATGGCAGTTACCTGCCTGTTTTCTTGAGGGATTTGTACTGAGCAAGGGGGAGAGCTGCTAACAGGATTGCAGGGCTGGGGAGAGATTTGGGAGGAAGGATCAGAAGAATTAAATGTGCAGTGTGTAGCGAGGAAAGATGGTAATGAATGGATATATCTGCCTGGCTGCACAGTGCCAGCCGCTTCAATGAATTTAGTTAAGGAAGAGAAGCAAAATAGCTGGGTTATCATGATTCTCCATCCTGAAAAATACCTTTTTTTTTTCTTTTGGTAAAAAATGTCAGGTAGCTTAAGCAAAGTCTTCCTTCCAGTCCTGTGGGACTGATTTGTTCCCCTGGGTCTACTTTTGGGATGATCCAGTGGTGATTTAAATCACTGGCAATGCTTTCTTTGACCAAGATGCTAAAACCCAACTGCTAGAACCGAGGAGGAAAGGAATATGATAGAGCTCTGTATATCTTGAAAGTTTTAAGTGCTAAAGTGAGAGGAGGGGGGTTGTTTTACACAGTACAAAGAGATCTATTTAAGCTCAAAGTTGCACTAAAATAGGAATTTTTATATGAGCCATAAGAGTGTCAGATGGCTCAGATAATAATAATATCACATAAAATAAAGTAATTGTATTGTATAAAGGTTGTCAGTTTATTTGCAACACATCTAGTCATAAACCTGATCATTTTCTGTTAAATTAAGGTTGCACAATTTGCCTCTGAGCAAGAAATAAAGGGGCCGGTACTTTTTATCTTGTATTTATTGCCTTTTTTGTCATTGGATTTTTAAGTCATTAACTGAAAAGCAGAATGACAGACATTCACTTGCTGAAAGACAGCGTGTTACAACTGAAAAAGTTGTCAGCCTCAGAAAGTTGTTCCTTTTATTTATTTTTTTTGAGATCATTTGGATTAGGGGAGAGTGCCCAGAGGGCAGACGGGCACCGTAAGCGGGCACAGCCGGGAGGGTGACAAAGCGGTGCCTCTTCTCTTCACTCAGCAGCAAGTCTGATGGCTTCAATCTCAGAGCATTGTATAAAAAGTCTGTTTGGTGGCCTGCATTTAGTGGCACAGCAAACAGCCACTTACTTTTATTTACTCTCTGGATCAGGACATACATAATTGTCAGAGCTTATAATAAAATCTTTAAATCCTTTTTTTTTTTCTCTTCTTTTTGTCCTTGCTAAATAAGTTTAAGATTCCAGCCCTTCAGATCAGTGAATAAGGAAGATAAAGTAGGAAAGCAGAGAAAATACTTGTTGGCAAATGGATTAGGAAGTGGAGAACTCTCTCTATATAGGCTATAAGCCCCAAATCAGATTTGATAAATCAAGTGATATTTACAGGGCTCTGTAGACTTCGATATTGCAAGGAACTGTTACTCTCATATTCATCTCAGCATGCAATGTATTCTGAATATTAAATGGCGATAGATCAGTCTCTTGTCAGTCACTTGTCACATTTCTGAAAGATAATAGATCAGTAACTTGATTAATAAACAAAATCAGGATAAATTTCTATTTGCCTAGAACTGCATGAAGGATGGGTTTTATTTATTCATTTATTTCAGGATTACTTTTGGGTAGCAAAATATACTTCATGCACTCCTCCCCTCCCCTCCCCTCCCCTCCCCGTTGCACCCATGGTCACATGTGCCAGAACAGTGCAGAGCATGGCTGAGATCTGCTCTGAGACTCACAGGTGATTTTCTACACTGTGTGAAATTATTCAGGCTAGAAACGGGAGCAGGATTAGAGCGAGGTCTCCACCTGCAGCATGTTCAGCCAGCATGCCCGGGAAAGCTGCACCAGCCTTGTAATACCTTCTGCTCTGAAAGCACGGACCTGCCCTGCGTGGGGTTACAGGGAAAATCCTGCTGGGATTCAAGCTCATTTAGCTTGCGGACATTTGTTTCAGGTTTCTGCAGTGGCGTAGATGATCTGTAAAGCAGCCCCATGTGTGGTATGCTGTACAGAAAGGACACACCACAGGGAAATTATTTAATTGAGAAGCGAAGACGTAGCTTCAGCAAGCACAGTGTTTACAACACACAAGGTTAAGAGTTTGGTGTGCTCTGGTAAGGATTTGGACCAGTAGAGAAGGCATCACCGTTCTTATGTTTTTCTTATATTTTTTCTTCCTTTCTTTTGTGCTTAGTGCTTAATTAAAATAAAACGTGGCATAAAACTGCCTTGCTTCCTGCCAGCCTGTCACCAGCAGCACAGTGCAGAGCTGCGAGCAGCAGCTCTGGGCTCAGGGTGACAAAAGCTGCTCTATTCCTTGCATCTTTCGGGGGAAGGACTTCCCTGATATTCTGTTCCTGCCCCAAGGAACAGAATTCTTCCAGGTTTCCTGGGAAATTCAGTGCAGAAGTAGTTTAGTAGTTTAGACCAAGTATGATGAGCTGACTCGTTTTGAGGCTATTCATGGCTTTTCAGGTGTATTGCAGAGCTACCCTGAGCAGCCCGCTGCTCTTTGTAGAGAATTTTATCTTCCAAATGTAGGTGCTCTAAACTTCAGCTTTGATACCTGTTGTGCACTGAAGCAGAGGCTGCTAACAATATTCAAATGACTTACCTATTCACAACCAGCCCAGTTTTTACTTTAATCGGGGTCCAACAGCTAAAGTCCTGTTACCTCCCATATAGATATCAAAATAACACCACTTACCCTGATAAGCCAAGGATTATTTCACATTCTCTTTTTTTTTTTTTTTTTCTTTTCTTCCAGCCTCCCATGAAGCGTACAAGTGGCTGCGGGAGAATTTGCTTGAAAAAGAAAGGTAAAATACTTTTGTCAACTGAGTCTATAACCTGTCTTAAAAGCCTGGATTGAATTGCACAGACAGGATATTTCTCCCTTGTAATTATGATAATTTTTCATTATTATCACTATCATTTAACTGAAGATATTCCCTGTAGAAGCTTCTCTTGCTGCTGCCATTCACCAGTTTGCTTGCAGATGTATTGCCAGCACCTTTTCTGGTGTGCCCGGATAATGGAGGGATAAGTGAAGATTGGCTGGGCACAAAGTTTGTGCAGCTGCAAGCATGTGAATGACCCCATCTTGAAAATGCCCCCTGTAAAGCCCCTTAAAGGAGGGAAATGTTTGTGTAAGGAAGCTGACAGGTCGTAGCAGAGGGCTCCAGTTTGGCTCCGAGGAATGAATATGGTGTGGTGGGACACGCACCCTCGGCGCTGAAAATCAGGCCCCGGACATGTACAAATGTGTCCACGTGATGAGCCTATTTAAAGGGAAACTAATTAGAAGTATAGACAATCCACCTTTCTTCAAATGAAATTATTGTACTCTCTGATCCATAAATCTGACATTTATCCATATTTATACGCTATTGCTTAGTGAATACCTGATTAAGGAATACAGCTGCCAAGTGAATAAATTTGTTGTTAATCAAATGGTACTATAAAGACAGATCATCAGACCTATTAGAATATATTCATTCAGCAGATAAATCTGTGTGTTGCTGCCTGTTAGTGCAATGTGTAATGCAAATCTAATTGTTCTTTGGAGCTAAACCTTGAGCTTTGCCAGAATAAAAAAGACTTTGCATGGATGCAGATGAGATGAAATCCTATATTTTTGCTGAGGGCCTGAGAGCCCTTGGCGTTATGTCTTGTATTGAAAGTAAATTTTATCCTAATTGAACACTAAAGACTGAGGAATGCTTAAGTCTGTGCACTGAAGATTTTACTGCAGTATATAATTGCCTCTCTCTTTTGTTAGTGTATCTAATTCAGCAGTATAAATTACCAGCTTAATTTTTTTCTTATTGTGTGATGTGCTAATACTATTATTTTGTACTGGTGAGAATTAGCAACTGGCATTTACGTTTATAGAGCCTTTCATCCAGGGAAAATCTAATAACAACATTGGTCTAAATATTACATTAAAGGGCTGAAGCATGTTGGAGATGAGAAGATAGCCTGGGGTGACTGGTAAATGGCCACAGTATTTACAGGGACTCTGCAAAACACTACAGTGACTTTCAGGAGCTTTGAAATGCTGGCGCATTTGTGAATCCAGATTTGAAGTACTCTTCGCAGGATTGTGCTTTGTATTGAACTATGACAAGTATATTTGTGCTTCAGATATTAATGAGGAGCGGATACAGCACTTCTAAAATGGTCCATAATGTGAGTTGCCTGCTCTTCTCCATCAGGCACTGATTCTGCCAGTAACAGAGATAACTCCAGTCTGCAAAATCTTCTGCCCATGCCTTTACGTCAGTCCCTTGCTGAATCCAGGCAATGTTTTGATAAGAAATGCTACATTCACACATAGCTGAAGTGTTCAGGGCAGTTTTATACTCAGCACAACCCATTTTACCCTAGTCCTGTACAACACATGCAAAACTTGCATAAAATATGGAACCAGGCAGATGGCCCATTTTTTCACCTCCAGCCTACTTTTATTTGTATTCTTCATCTACTTTTCCCTTCGGTCTACTCCTCACCTAATGAATATTTGCCGATGGCAGCGAATGCAGTAGTCCTGCTTTAGGTTGCATTCAGTCAGAGCTGCCCCTGCTGGGTTTAGTTGTGTCTGTGGAGAAGGACATGGCATGAAGGGAAGACCAGGAAGAAGAGAAAAGCTGGTAGAGACTGAGAGAAAAAGGGGAATGTCTCAAACACTCAGCAGGAAAAATTGGGTCAGAAAAGCGGCTCTAGAAGGCAGGATAGCACTTGTCAGAGGCCCACCTCCTGGGAAGCATCTGAAACATCTTTGCTCCCATGGTTCTGCCAGTGGGAAGGGAAGACCTTAGCACACACACCTGAGCTCTTTCCAGAAGGTTCTGGAGCACCAGCTGCACATTTGAGGCAGTTAGTGTATGAGATCTCATCGCCCAGAGAGGGTGGGGGGTCTCCTCTGGAGATATCCACACCCCTCCTGGGTGCCATCCTGTGCAGTGTGCTCTATGATCCTGCTTGGCAGGGGCTGGGCTGGGTGATCTTCAGGGGTCCCTTCCCACCTCGGCCATGCTGGGATTGTGTGGGATGAGGCCTGGAGGTGAGACCATGGCACTGCCTTACAAACAATGCAGGCCCAGGGCATGGGGACCTGGTGCTGCCGGCAGGCCCGGAGCAGAGGCACCACTGGAGCCCATGGAGGTGATGGTGGTGGTGGTGGTGATGATGATGATGATGACCTGTCTCTTTCCTCTACTCCTGCCTCTGTTTTACTTTCTCCCCCGTGTGTTATGTGCCTCTCAGCCCTTTGTAAAACAGCAAGTATCAAACAGCTCCTGTTAGACAAGTAGCTCCTGGTAGAAACAATGAGGTTTAATCAGCTTCTGCCATCTCTGAAACTTCTCAATGGGTCGTTTGTTGTTATCTTGCCCAAAGGTACTTCAGACGTGGTAGTCTCAGAGAGGAGTGTGCAGGATGGCTCTCTCTGTCCCACCACAAAAGCTTTTGAAGGGTTCAGGTTTGCAGCTGCTTGCCCAGCATCGGGGATGGGCAGAGCAGGAAGCTTCACTTCCCCTGGTGGTGGAGGGCTTCGGGGGGGATGGAAGAGTTGGGACCTGCGCTGGAGCTCTCTCCGAAGCCCTTACCAAGGGCACAAGGCTGGTGCAGGGGACACACTGAAGAATACAGCACGTCCAGGGAAGGGTTATAGTCCATTGCTCATCTCCTGG
The DNA here is from genome assembly GCF_964211825.1 of Aythya ferina. Taxonomy (NCBI): domain Eukaryota; kingdom Metazoa; phylum Chordata; class Aves; order Anseriformes; family Anatidae; genus Aythya; species Aythya ferina. Next base: position 12,678,855 of record NC_140315.1, on the reverse strand, counting down.
AGCGAGGTGGAGGAAAGCATTGTGGCTGCCCTGTGCTCTGCTCCTGGCACAAGAGCGGTGTCCCGCTTCATCTGCTACCCAGCATGGGGTGTGAAATGTAGTGGCCTGTTAACTGTGTTTGTCGCTTACCTTGACCATCTCACCTGAAGCTTACCTGTGAATTTGCTGTTGCTGGGTTGCTCTGAAGAAACCTTTGAAGCTGTTCCAGGAAAAGTTTTTCAGGTCAGATATTCTGGGTAAGCTGTTCTTAAATCCCCTTGTTCTACTCAATTCAATGCCCACCAGAACTGTGGTGGGAAATGCACTGAATGCAATTCAGGGTGCTTTTTATTGCCATGGATGCCCCTTCCCCACTGCTGATCCAGCAAGGAGATGGCTGCAGTCAGCTCCTCAAAGCTTGAGACAAAAAAAACCAATAAACTCCATGGAGATAATCAAGACTCAAGTAGACAGGGAGGTTCTTTGTCTTCCTTTGACCTTTGGCATTCCTATATAAGCATGCAGATGTGTACATGCACACATGCTGCAAGTACTTCTTGAGTGCTTGGAGTGGGTCCTGGTGGTGTCCCTGCTATGTGGGGACCTGTCCTTCTGCTCCCAAGGAAACTCTGTCTGTTACACAGAAGTTTTCCAGTAAGAGTAATTGTCTCGATGAAGGCTTTAGATACTCTCTTTTTTCCTAATATGTATTATCTTTCTCTCTGGTATGCATTCAAAGTCTTGATGGGCTTTGCTCAAAAACTTGCTGAGAAGCTTGTCTTCACTGTGAGAAGTTTCAAGTGAGATTTGTTTTGAACTCATCAGCATTTCTCAGGTTTACATTTAAAAAAACTGAAATGTTGGTGAGAACAAGAAAAATCAGTTTTGAAGAGTCCTGGCAGTGCTGCAGTCTGCCCTCATGCCTCAGTTATGCCAAAAGGTCATTCTTTTAATTTCAGGAGTTGACAAAACAAAACTGAGAGGTGCTATTTTGTTTGAGAATACAGGGACTCAACTGTAGAAAAATTGGAAACCTGTATTCGGAAGCATACAATGCGTATAACCTTGGGAAAAACAAGACCTCTCCTGAAAGCAGTGGGTGACACTGGCAACAGAGAAGAACAAGTGAGAGTTGATTTTTGGTTTTTTTTTTTGAGAGTTGCATATCAAGAGGAAAGAATTGGGGAAAAAAAAAAAAAAAAAGCTTATAAAATTCAGAACAGACAGAACAGGAAAGATTAAGCTGTGATTATAAGCATGCTGCGTGAAGAATCAAGTCGTGCATATGCTGCGGGTATGCAGAGCTCTGAGATCTCACGTCACCGCCACCCGTCTCCCTTCCTGTTCATCTTCCTTTGTGTCATCTGAGCCTCCATGGCAGGAAAAGTGTGAAAAGACCTGTCTGCCGCCTCGCGTTTATATAGCAGCCAATGCAAAGGCTTTCAATACCAACTGGAGTTTCCAAATACTGTTGTCATACAAGTTCACCCCTCCTTTTCCCTGTACTTGGAATCAATATGCATATAGATTAGTGTTCTAGTATTTCACCAAAGAACATGCAATTTGAGTAGTTTTATAATTTCGGTTCAATTTTCAGCATCATTTCGGCTCAGCAGGACCTCATCAGCGGTCCCGTTGTGCCGAGCCATCACAGCTGCCAGCTGACTCGGTGGGCACGGATCCGTGACAGCTCAGCGGTGTGGGTGCCCTGTGCCCCTCTGCCCAGGTCCTCGCTCTCATCACCTCCACCTGAAGGCCACCGCGTGTGCTGCTTCTTGCTGTCTCCCACGGAGAAGAAAGATGTGTGGAAAGGCTGATGAAACTGCAACAGTAGCAAGTTTGAGGAAATTATTGAATTCACAGTGATGATAATCATAGCCTGAGCAAACTGACTGAAATTAATGCACCAGCTGAACTGCTCTGTCTGCTCTGCCTTGATGTTCCTCATTTAAAATGAATCTCTCCAGACCTGAAGGCTGTTTGGAAACAGCTGATGGTGCCCATAATGAGGATCCCAATCTTCAAGTCTCCAAACTGAAATTAGACATATGTCCTGACATGTTGACATTAATTTGAGCTGTTGTAGCTGTAATGGGTTTATTTTGCTAGCATTTTAATAGAATTTCAGGGGAAACAGGCTTCGCGCCATGAGTTGAGTAGGGGAAAGGCTGTGTGCAGCCATAATTTCAAAGGTTAATTTGAAAATGTTTTTCTTGACAGAACTTTTCTGAATTGTGAGGTGACTTGAAAACACTGTATTGTAATGGCTGGCACTGGCTGGCGAAGAGGGAAGGGGGTGTCGCAGCAGGGATGCACCAGCCTGCCACCGACAGGGACCTGTGCCCAACTCCAGCTTGACTCCAAGTAACACACAATCATAAGTCAAAGCAATAAGAGCATTTAATTGGTCACTAGTGACTGTTTTAGTAATTTACTGTGTGGCATCAAAGGATTAAAAAAAAGGCCCACAAGGGAAAGCAGGCGAGCCATGGTCCTGAAAGTTTCCCTTGAGCAGGACCCAGGGGGATTCTCTGAGACGCCCCCACTGCTCCAGGAGCACTGATCCTGCTGGCGATCAGCCCTGCTGGCCCCCAGCCTCACAGAAGGCCCACAGACAAGCCAAAATGATGCCCAGCTCTTTGGTTTATTGGGTACCATCCAAATCCCACAACCTTCCCAAGGGGAGGCTGGATGGGGATGACTGCTGCCACACTCGAAATAACTCAGTTTAGGCCAATGGGATGCAGCGCCTGGCTGTTGTTTTCAAAGGGTAAAATGTCACTGATGGCAGATTTTTAACCTAGTGCAATTCAGCAGATATTTGATACTTTTATTTCCTTCTGCTGACTTTATACGGTGGAACAGGAGGCGGTTTGCACAGATTAAACAGTATTCTGTCTGCAAATTAAAATCAATAACTTATTTATAGGGCTGCCGATGTTCCCACAGCAAAACAAGCCTGCCAAGTGGCTGTAAAAGTCCCGAATCAAATGCCGTGTATCTCCAGCCCATCTACGCAGTTGGCTGTCTGTGGCCATAGATACAACACAACTTATCTAGTAATCGTATCGCCTGGTAATTGCAGGGCATAAATAAATATGATTCCTGAACCGCTCAGTGGTGGGGGTTCTTTCCAGATCTGCGTGACGGACAGTTATTGCCCGTGTACATTGCTGTTAAACCTAGTGTTGCTCATCGGGATTTTTCAGGAATCCATTTATTTTCATGAAAAGGGGCTGGCCAGGTAGTGCAGCATGTTTTAACCCCCTGGAGATGCTCAAAAGAGCAAATCACACAGCGGTATTGGGAGCATGACAAAAGATCGAAGCCCAGTAACTGGTTTTCTTTCACTGTTCCATCTGACAGCCCCCTGCCCACGATGGCAGCTGGTAGTTTAGGAAGATGGGTAGCAATGTTCAAGGGGAGTGCGGCTCTGCACCATTGGCACCCTGTCATTGGGTTCTTCTGGGGCTTAAAAGGCCTCTGAGATGGTGCAACAGTGGTGAGCTCACCAGCTGGGTAGGAAACCTGGCAGCAGCTTCAAGCAGGAGAGCAACCAGAAGTGCTCCCTCCTTCCATGAGCTGGCTCTCCCCATTCAGCTTTCTTGAGGTCTCTGGGCACCAAATGACCTCTTTTGAGTTGCCAGGATCTCTTGGAGCCTGCCCCAAGCCTTACAGTCTGTAGTGGTTTTACATTGAGATCCAGGGTATGAAGGCAAGTGCTTACATGAGAATTGTTTTAAACAGTTTTATCCCTCTGAGTTGTGAAATGAACATCTTGGAAAGGTGAGCTGTGTTTTCAGAGAAGCTTAAAATAGGAATCCCATATTTAGGTTGTGCTTTTGGTGGGCATGATGAGATTTATTTACCAGAGACTGCATGAAGTAAATAATTCTTAGAGGCTGGCCGGTCCAGAAGAACCAGCAAGTGCTTCAACGTACAGACCTGGTGATTTATCAACAGCCCAATTTTAGACTCTTTTCTGTCTCTTTCAGACTGAGACCCCAGCCGCTAGCAGTTTCTGTGAGCTGTGGCTGAAGCAGATGCATATTGAGGTCCTTGTGCACTGGAGCTGTAGCCTTTCATTCCCTTTGCCTATGAAGATACGTTATCCTTAGGCTTCTGTATCTCATCTGAGACTGCTCAAATAGAGAGGAACTTTCCCATTGTGCTTCCTCTGCAGCCTTTGCAGAAGCCCTGCAGCTTTCTGCCCTTTGCTTTTTCTTCCTTCTGTGTTAGTGCTCTGGGCAGCGGCAGCGCCTGCTTTGTTAGCAGCGGAGGTGAGGAAGAAATCTCCCTTCCTCTGCCAAGAAACTGGAGTGAACGGGCATGGGAGGAGAGATGAAAATAGATGCAACACAAATTGTCATTTTGCAAAATGACTTTTTGCCAGAGCACTGCTCTGAATACGCCGCGATGCCGTACAGATGATTCTTGGCCAGTTAAATAACAGTTTTCCTCATATTTATTGCTCTTGAGTTGTGCCTGACAGTTTTATTGCGTGCAGACTGGCACATTATGAAAAGAAAAGTAAATAGGTCTGTGGAATCATGGCCGCAGTATTCCTGGTTTAGGGGAAAAGAACTTGCTGCTTTTACCGCATGTCTGAAAAGAGGAGACAGTTCTCCCTCAGTGTTTTATAGCAGCTCTCCCTCCCACCTCCCTCTTCTACCTTAAACAGTCTGGATTTGTTTGGCTTGTATAATTATGCAACAGCAGCTGATGGGATTTGAATCAACGGCATTATATCATTGCGAAAACTGCCTCGACTGATGGACAAGAGAGGCAACAGCCTGGTTATTTGCAAGAGCTATAAAATGGCCCGCCTGTGCCATGCACACAGAGAAGTACATTAGCTTCAGCTTTTTTATAATTCTTTGAGAGTAGATATACTGCTAAGGCACTTGAACTCTATTATGATGTCAAGCTTCTGTTATTTTCTATTATCCTTGGGACAAAAGCAAAAGAAATCCTGTATATGGTCTCATGAAAGAGAATGTATTCTTTGAAAATAATTGTGCCCGTAGCCCTTAGTGCACAGTTGAACCTATACAAATTAAAAGGACCATGATCAAAGTTAGTGCAGTATTTATTTAGGCTACGATGCCTCTTTGCAAAATAATTGCAATGACGGTACACACCAGCAGTGCTGAAAATGTGTTTTACTCTCTTATTTCCTTCCTCACAAATCCTGCAAGAAAAGATACAGCTATCTTCTTTTATCAGCCAAGATTTGGATTTAATGACTTGCCCTTTTCCTCCCAGCTTTTTCTGCCTGGTCAGTTAAGAGCAGAAGTAACTTTTTTTCCCATGTATGCCTCCCTATTTTGAACCTCAATTGCTTGCTATTACCTCCAGCTGTGAACATCTTCTAGATAGCATTCCTCGGTACGCTCGCGAGTGCAACAGCACCCCAAGGATGGCTGTACATAAGGATGCTATGAACCCCAGGAGACAAAATCCTGCAAAGCCAGGAATTTTCCTCCGCTTTACTTGAGATTTAGAGGCTTAGCTAGTTGGGTACAGAGCTGTGTCTACTACTTCAATTGTATCCCTGCATGCAAAATAGTTGAGATTGTCTGCAGGAACTCCTGTAGGACTATAGGACAAGATGCATATATATAAGGTGCTCACGTGGTCAGCGGCAGGATGCGTTTCCTAACCTTGACTGCCTGTGTTAATGAGTGCTGTAGGAGCTAGCGTCTTTGACACTTGTTGTATGTGGATGAGGTGGTCGGAGGTCTTGGAAGACTGGGGTTGGGGACAGGGAGGACTCGCTGTCACTGTCAGTTGAGCTTGGTTGCTTAGCTTAAGCAACTGGGCTGAAATCAGGCATTTCTCCCTGTCATTCCCACTGCCCTTCTGTCTCTAGTACCGCTCTTGGAGTCTGTGGAACCGAAGAGTAGAAATGAAACGTGTCTTTGGAAGAAAACCCCTGTAGCCACAGTGGGGTCAGCATGGTCCTCTGCTGTCCCTGCATCCTGGCTTCGGTCACTGCTCGGTTTGCTGCCAAAAAGGCATCTGTGACGCTCTGCGAGGGTCCTTGCTCGTGTCACCGCGTCAGCCAGCCTCAGGGCAGGCTGCACGGGGGCCCTGCGGGGCTCAGGTGGGTGTGCAGGACGGGTGTGCTGTGCTGGCCGGGCTGTGCCTGGCCTGGCTGGGGCTCATTTTCGCAGATCTCAGACTTCTTGCAACATTCCAGCGAGTGTGTTTCTCTGAGGAGGGGGAGAGCAAGCCAAACAATGGCACTCGGCTAAACAGGCTCTTTCCATCCAGCTGTATAAAAGGCACCTCGGCACACTTGTAAATATGGGAGAGAAAATGGTGTCATCGGTCTGTAATAAGGTATTCCAGCCTCAGATTGCCGTCTGTCAATGATATTTTAGCTTATTTTCTTTCAGGAAGGAAAGTGAGCTTATTTTCTTTAATCTCCTGAGAAATTACTCCAGTTATTTACAGCATTGGATTTCCTTAAAAAAGATTGTGCTGCAGCCAAGGGGATTATTTGAGCAAATAGTGTTTGTTTGTTTGTTTTTTTCCTCTTTTGTTTCACTGCATTAGCTTATTTTAACGCAGTAAAGAAAATCTTAGCTAGACCATTGTGGAGACTGCTACAGGTTTATTTTCCATTTCTATTTCTCTGCAAGAAAAAACATGATACAGTATTATCAGCTACACACCCTTTAGAAGTAATGAAACCCAGAGTACCTGGGCTGACTTTAAAAGAGCCAATTTCTACAGTCATATTTCCATGCTTCTATTTGCTTTCTGCTTTGAGCCTCAGCTCATCGAAACTGCTGTATCATTTGGATGAGATCAAGCTAGAAACTTTTGGAATGAAAGCAGGGCTTTTCAGTCACCCCAGAGAACTGCTCCGGATGAACTGCCTGAGAAACCAGAGCCGGGGGCAGCAGTTAAGGTCCTGGCTTTGGTGCGGATGTGCAGAAGCAGGAGTCGGCACAGAGAAAGAGGTGAAGGAAAAGAACCCTTTTTGCCTCCAGCTGTTTGGGGCTACCTCAGTGAGGAGTGGTGGGTGAGCAGAGCGACAGGGGGTGGCCGTGGTCGGCCATGGTCCCTGCCATCGTTTCTGGGTCCTTCCTGAGAAATGTGTTTCTCTCTCCAGACATGTAACCTGCTGCATTTAGCAAGCTGAAGCAGGATCAGGAATTCAGGCTTTTAATTACACTCGAGGGACTCTCGTGAGATCAAATCCCACATCCTGATAGAAGGCAGCAGGGAAGGCTCCTGAAGGCAGTCGCGTGCAGCTACTGATGTGCAGATTTCAAAACTGGAAACATTTCCCCATAGAATCACTCTTCCCTAAATATTGCAACTGCCACTTACTGATGCTGCTGATGCTGGAAAAAGCTTGAAGAATCAACTCCAAGGCCCATTATTCTTTTTGCTACCAGCTAATGAATTTTCCCTCTGCCCTCGTACATTAATTTTCTTTTAGCAGGAGACTCCTTTTCTCCGATGACTTTCAACTATCTCCGGCGTCGGAGCTCTGATACCTAGTTAGTGCAATCTGTAAATGCAACTCTGCAGATACTGCTCCAGGGCAGATTTTGACCCTGAGCACTTCCTTCAAAAATAAATCCACAAAGAGCTGTGCACAGAACACAGGCTGGGGCTGCACCAAGAGTCGATGTGGGAAGCAGGAAGGGCAGCGTGGTGGTGGTCGAGTTTACCCTGCCACACACACTTGTTTTGGCATAAAAATACTCCGTTATGCCGACGTATTGCCACGTTGTGCAGCTTTAATATGGTTCACAAGTTATATTTGTTTGGACTTTTTCCCACAAAGTGCCTGTTACTGGAGTTATGCCGTCTGAGAAACTTGGCTTTTTTATTTTTCCCCCTAAAAGTAAGTTTCTACTTCATGATTAAGAACAAAAGCTTGAAAATATGATTTAAATGCATTTTAGAGATTCAGAAAAGCAGAAGATAAATAACTCATCATGTATTATTTTTCTGAAAGATAATACCTTATGTTTTTGTGAGGGCTGACTCGTGACTTAAATGCTGCCGGTTGGCAGCACTGTTGTTATAATTTATGACTAAGTTTGATTATTTTTTTTGTTGTTATCAGTCATATCTACATATATATATTTATATACATTGCAAAATGAATACATGTAACGCATGTTTGTACTGCAGGAGCTGTTTTCTCTCTATTGGGACTGACAGCTGTAGAGATACAGCGTTAGCGTGGAGGGGGAAGGGGCAGAGGTGTGGATGAGGTTTGGATGTGCTACCTCTGTACAGAGGCATAGAGAGGGTGGGGAGCTGAGACCCAGCAAGCATCTTCTGCTCCCCACATTGAGCATATCTATTTCAGACCTGCTCAGGAGTTATTGGCCCTCTTCTTGGTAATTTAAAGGTCGCCATACCTCGTCTAAAGCAGGATTTGTGGCTCGTGCAGCATGAAGGCCTCCTCCTGCGCTGCTCCGAGGGCTGAGGGCGGCGCTGGAAAAGGAGACAGAGCTCCTCGCTCCCTGCCCCTGCCTTCAGGACTGCACCTCTTCACAGTGTTTTTAATGAGTTAGCCATCTCCCAGCAGGTTTGGTGCTGAGCGAGGTGCCATCCGTCCACTTGTAAGCAGCCTCGCATAGAACAGAACCTTGATGCCAGGAGCTTTGGCTGATCTGACAGCCATGGGCCTGCAGCTGGCCTGGATAACTCGTGCTCGGTGTGCATGTGGCAGTGTGAGTTATCCCTGTCCGCAGAGCTATGTCTCAGCTCATAAACCGCTCAGCATCCTCACTGCAGCACCCAAACAGCCCTAACTCAATCCATTCACCACCGGCCACCTCTGAGTGGTGAGGGCAGGGGCCAGGCTGGGGCAGCATCCCTTGCCTGGGGCACCCTGGCTCTACGGACCTGCAGGAGGGATGCAAATGTTGGCAGGAGGATTCAGCTTGCTTTCCTTCCACAGCACCTTCCTCCAGCCCCAGGAACCTTCTTCCTCCCCATAAAGAAACAAAATACCATAGATAAATGCATTTATTGAGGTGCTGCAAGGTGGGACATGTTGTCATAAAGTACGCTGCAGAAAGCCGCAGTCCAGTGAGCAGTACTTTTTCTGTAGGTTCTCTTCCATGTGGAAAATACAGGATTTTGTGTGCAGAATTCTCTCACTTGGTGCAGAACTTATCAGGGGTTTGCAGTTTAGTAAAGCCTTGGTTTTGCAGCAGTGAGCAAAATCTATGCAGGAAGCCCATGAAAAACTATAGTAAAAAGGACTCGTGCACCCCAAATGTGGTGAACGGTGACTGCAAAGCAGCACTTCCTTCACTGAGAACTTTTGTCTGCAGGGAGAACAGAACGGACCTGTGGGTGTGGAACGTGCCGTGCTGCAGTCGTGGCACCGCAGAGCGGAGCTGGGCAGAGGGTTCAGCTCTGCCTGCCCCGGCAGCGAGGCGTCAGATGGGGCCAGGCTGGTGAACACCCTGAGAGTGTGTCCTGCTGCACTGCCCTGAGCTTCTTTAATTAGCTGCTTGGCTCCTTTTCTGATCCCACAGTTCACAGCTGTGTCTTCCAGTTACAGGAGGGCTTTCTGAAGCCCAAAGTTCAGCGCTTGCCTGGCTTCCTGGTGTCCCTGAAGTCCTGGTGCTGTGGCATTCGATCCATCAGCTCACCACGTGCTCGTTGAACCAGCAAGCAGGCAGCTACTGCGCTGCTAATAAATGCTCCGCAGGAGCCAGGAGAGTTTGTTTGAATGCGTATAGCAAGAGCACTGGAAATTTGATTTACAGTCTTCAGAGCCTCCTAAGGATTGCATTTCAAAATTAGGAAGGGAAAACCTATTTTTAACATCTTGGAGGATGCACAGAAAGGAGTAACTGCTTGCTTTACTTGCTTGACTTACACTTTTGTTCCCTCCTATCTAAACACGTTCTTGGTGCTTCGTTATTTCAGCCTGGAAAATTCCTGAAGGTTGCCTAGCTGGGAGATCTGGGGTGACATTTAGTTTAAGCTTTTAGACTAAAAACTATTTGAATGAATTTCTTCCTATGCTGTTTAACCACTTTGCTGATGTTCCCTCTCTGTTTTGGTAGAGCTCCACAGATTTAATCTGTACATATACTTTTGGGCCAATAAAGAATCATTTCAATCAATTTATTTCCCCAAATAAATTGAATAAAGTTTCCATTATATGTATTTGATTTTTTTTTTTTTCAGTGATAAATCCTTATATAAACCTCTTGATAAAAAGGATTCTGTAATTTCAGTCGTGACAAATGACATGGGGACCAACAAACCATTCAGATCAAGGCAGCGCCTTGCCCTGTGGAAACACAGCCTCTGCTCTTCAAAAATTTTATAAAGTTACAGAAACCATGAGGGCATGAACACATCTTCCTGCTCTCAAGGTACCCATGACATTTTCCAGCATATAGCTAGATCCTTCCCAGAGGCTGAAAGTACACAAAGGAAATCATGGGAAGTTTCACACAGCGTAACGAGTTCTCTGCCCTAGAAGGGGAGCACTGGGCACCTTCCTAACATGATTCTAAAGCATGCTGCACTGGTATTGGCAATTTGGCCACGATAGTTGAGCAGGATTTGGAGTATGACAGAGAAGTGTGTGACCATTTTATTGTTAGTTCAGAAGGCCAGTGCTTGGGCACATAACAGCAAAAGGGGTTCCGAACACATAAAGCACTGATTTGGGCATATGTGGTATAGTCAGGGAGCCTGCAAATCAAAGCACAAGCTAAAGAGCAGATGAAAGAATACTTGCACTTTAGGTGGTTTTGTTGATGTTGCTGTTTTTTCTTTTTTTAATGTTAAAAATTTGAAGAGTCGTAAGGACTGGTGGTCTCTGGAGGTTGGCTATTCTGTAATTGTATAAAAGAGACCCTGGACTTTTGTTTGTAAGGAAGGATCTTTAATACACATGTGAATACTGAAGGTAAGTAACTGTGTCCAGCTCTCTTGAGAGACAAATTCATTGCTGCGGCAAAGGTTTTCCATCATATCGCTATAATTTGATAATTTCGGTGCTGCTGGTAAGGGAGTCTACAGCAAAAGCTTAGAGAATTATCAGCTAATAGCTCCTGCAGGCCTGCAGCAGATATTAAACTCGAACTTTTATGAAACTGGATTTTCTTCTACAAAGCGGTAAAAAAGCATACTGAACCTGTGCTCAAAGAGAAAACATTTTCTCTGTTTGCAGGGGGAGCGTGGCACCCGCTAATTCAACGCTGCCCTGGGCCAGCAGCTCGCAGCGTTGGCCAGTCCTGTGGGCAGAGCTGGCGCTGGCAAAGCTTTACTCCAGTTCGTGCTTGGTTTCTCAGCTGCAAGGATGCAGACACAGCCTGCTTGGTGTTGGTGGAGGGCAGCAGAATGTGAAAGGTTCTGGAGAAAATGTGACGGGCACCTTTGCTTTGGGCAAGAGTTGTAGTTGGTAACAGCGTACCTGCAACCCCAGAGCTCAGGGGCTGTACGTTTTTGCAACACAGAGCTGTGATTCAAGACTTTTGCTACTGATTTCAGTAGGCTTAGGGTCATGTGCAGAAGTTGTAATAATGAGCAATTTAATAATGAAACTGTAGTTTGACAAGCATGAGGAAATAAAGGCCATAAGAAAAATATAAAAAACTAAAAATGGAATCTAACCTGCACTGGCACACTCTTGCTTGTAGCTAATGCACTGAGCAGATGGCATTATTAGGAACAGAGGCAAATACTCCAGTCACTATCTCGTTAGATAAATTTGGAATTGAGATGAACAATCAAGCAACATCCTTGGTATCGCCTAGGCGAAGAAGAAAGATTTCAGTGTCAAAAAATATTAAAAAAAAAAAAAAAAAAAAGGAAAAAAACAGCTGAGGGAATACTAGGTATTTTGAGTGACCTTCTGTTTTAATATATCTGTGGAATATGGGAAGTTGCCTTCATAAAAGCAATACACTGCAAAATTGATTATTTCAGTGCCAGCCATAGTGTATCAGCTGGCATTTGTGTGCTACTTTCGTGACTTGCACGATGAGAATAAATCATATATCATATCATATTTTAATCGCCCAAGTTTTATAGAAGAGCTCTCTGCGAGCTAAATGAGGCATGGTGAATACCCTTGCAGCTACTTATTAATACCTAAATTCTCTGCCTTGATAAAGTTGCTTTGGTCTACAGGTACTTGCTTGAACAAGAGAATTTTGATAGAGGACGAGCAAACCTGGGCCAGCTGCTTGCAGCACCTGCATTTTAGCTGCTTAGTGAGGCTCCTACCACAGAAGATTCCCAGGTGCTAGCAATGAGGACTGACCCTGGGGTTTGTAGGCACTGCAGCTATTTATTCCGCTCCCATGAGGTAAGAATTCACAAAATAACCTTAGACTTCAAAATATGGGGCCTCTGGAGGCTGGATCCATCCTTTAAAATTGTTGCAATTTTTTAAATGAGTGATAATCAGGCACCCTCCTAATGTGCCCGGTGATTGTCATCCTGACTTGGGCCCCTCGCTACAAGAAGGACATGGAGATGCTTGAGCGGGTTCAGAGAAGGGCGACGAAGCTGGTGAGGGGCCTGGAGAACAAGTCCTACGAGGAGCGGCTGAGGGAGCTGGGCTTGTTCAGCCTGGAGAAGAGGAGGCTCAGGGGCGACCTTATCGCTCTCTACAGGTACCTCAAGGGAGGCTGTAGCGAGGTGGGGGTTGGCCTGTTCTCCCACGTGCCTGGTGACAGGACGAGGGGGAATGGGCTTAAGTTGAGCCAGGGGAGTTTTAGGTTAGATGTTAGGAAGAACTTCTTCACTGAAAGGGTTGTGAGGCACTGGAACAGGCTGCCCAGGGAAGTGGTGGAGTCACCATCCCTGGAAGTCTTCAAAAGACGTTTAGATATAGAGCTTAGGGAAATGGTCTAGTGGGGACTGTTAGCGTTAGGTCAGAGGTTGGACTCGATGATCTTGAGGTCTCTTCCAACCTAGAAAATTCTGTGATTCTGTGACTTGAGCACCCTGCTGGCTGTCCAAAGAGTTTCTGTTGTCTTTGCGCTTCAACCTCTGGGTGCTGGGTGAGGCTCCCTTGCCAGCCTCAGCAGGCTTGGTGCAGCAGCCAGCACTTAAGGTTTGTCAGAGGCGTACATGACAGCCCCTTGTCCTTCTGCTGGTCATTGCCACCTGCCTTGCAGCCTCACCAACAGGTGCCCCAGAGGCACTCTGCAGCTGCTGAGGGGCTTGCAAAATCACCCTTCTCAGGGAACCAGACATCCAGAAGAATGTGAGCTAGACCAGCAGAAAACAGGCCAGTTGCCCCCAAGGGCTGAGAATTCAACACTTCTAGCAGTGAGCTTCCTCTTATTTTCTTACCTAAAGGAAATAAAATGTTCTGTACAGTCCTGGCAGCAGCACCTCTTCTAAAATATGACGTGGTGATAGGGTTTGTGGAGGACTGGTTAGTGTTAGGTCAGAGGTTGGGCTAGGTGATCTTGGAGGTCTCTTCCAACCTAGGTGACTCTGTGATGATGAGGCCCGTTAAGGAGATAGCTAAGTCAAGAAGTCCCCGTAATGGCAGGAGGCATCTGAGCACTGGAACGCACCCCAGTTGGTAGGTTCCAGGGCAAGAAGAGACCTCTATTGGTAGAAAGCTGAGTTTCAGCACATAGTGTGGTAAAGGTTTGACGGCAGTAATCTTGTGGTGCATGTTTCTCCTTGTAGCCTACAAGATAGCCTACTGACGGATCCCCACCAGAGCACAGAAGCTAAGAAACCCTTAGTTGTTACCAAGCCATGGTGATACAAGAAAGAAAATCTGTTTGCACTTCCCTCGTGTTTTCATAAGGTTTCTCTGACCACTGTGAAAACAGCAAACCACACCATGGGGTTGTTTGCCTGTGTGGGTAGAGGCATGGTATGCTCAGGTGGATGCGGTTGTTCCATCGCAGGGCAGCCCTGCAGGCCTGGGGGAGGCCACGTATAGGGCAGGAGAGCGAATCGCATCAAGGAGAGAGCAGAGGGAGGCAGGTATTTGCAATCAGGGAAAGAGGAAATAAATCCCCAGCAGCTGAGAAGGGCTGGTTTGGCCCAGTTGCAGTGTGGAGAGCAGCGAGCTGAAGCCAAGCCTGTGGAGGAGGAGAAGAACTCACCTGGACTATGGTAGGCTGGAGAAGAAAGTTTTAAAACTTTTACAGTTTGTTTTGTCTTTGGTGTTTTGTGCTTTTGATGCTGTAGAAAAATTAATTAGCGTAACTTGGTTTCTATGGGAGTCTGACTCTTTCAACTTGAAAGATATTTTAGTTTTTCATGGTTGCATGCAATAAGGGAAAGGTCTAGGTAAACTTGCCTCAAAGCCTTGTCTGATTTATGATCCTGTCTTGCCTACCTTATTTTTGATGTGAACTTGTGGGCTAGTACCCAGTGCTACTTGCATGTGTGTATATATATGTATTGCATTTTAGCAAAATGAAAGAAGGCTGGAAGGAAACGAAATATCAGTCTAACTCATTCCAGGTCAGCTTGGTTAATTAAAGAGAAAAACGTAGCCTGCAGCAAAGACCAATGGGGTCTAAAGCGTAGAGAACAAGCAAAGATAAAAATATATGTAAAAATAACTTGCTTTTGATCATCACAGAATTCCCCTTCTTAAACTCAAATCCCTGTCCATCCAGCACCGTTACAATTCCTGCGAACTTCAGTAGCAGTTCAGCTGTTTGAAGCCCGCTGTGATGGACAGCGTTGGTTTTACGGCCTTGTTTGGTGGCGTGGGGGGATAGAGGTGGTTGTTGGGGGCAGAATTTCTGCAGGGGAGTAAATGGAGAGGAGAGCCCCCGGGGAAGGGATGTCTCTGTCCCCGTGGGGAGAGCTGCGGGGTGAGGGGGGCAGAGGAGGCTGCAGGGGCTGGGGGAGCTGGGCAAGGGGAGGGGGAGGCCCGGGGAACCTGGGTGGCCTTGGAGCATGCTGAAATAAGCCTCAAAAAACAAAGTTTCTGGGAGACACAGGGTGTTTTATGGGGTTGGCACCAATGCTGGAAGTTGTTAAACCAGATTAAAAACAAAGCAGGCTTCTTTTTAAAAGCCTACTCTGTTCTACTGGGTTTGTTTCCTCGGTTTTAGAACTGCACCCATCAGCTGCCTGTTCAAAGAAAAAGTGGTGTTCAAACTCCAAAGCTCTTGAGGTCCAGAAAGCTGTCGCTTGCTCTGACTGTGCTGCGTGTCTCGTTGGGAGGGCAGTCCTGGGCCTTGCTCACCACAAAATGTTAATCAAAGATGTAACGAAGATGTGGAAGTTGGGCTGTGAGCGGAGGCTCTGACTTCAGGAACTTCATCTTGCTTGTGTGTAGCTTTTTTATCTTTCCAGTGATCCTTTCTGATAATGAGAATGTGAGTTATTCAAAAGGATTTATAAGTGTTGACAGTGAATTATTATTGGTCTATTGAGCGTTTAAATTGCAAATATTATACTCAAAAGCATGCTTTACGAGGCAAGCTCTTCTTGAAAGATTTATGACTACAGTCACATAGGGTATAGTAAATTCAGCATTGAATATGAAGCTGTATCAGTCACAGCCTTCCTTACTGGATTACTGTTTGCATTACTTGTGATAGCTGCTACCTGCTCACGACTCCTCAGCAAATTTCCTTGAGTGTGTGGCAGAGGCAGGAGAAGTTTTTTCTGGAAACCAGAAGTCGTCAGCTGACGTGGAAGGGCTGAAATCTGCTGGTTGTGTCTTGGGGCACGCTAGCAGAGGTGTGCTGCTTAAGTGGCAGGTGTTGAGGTCAGGAGTGAGTTGCAGCCCGTGGAAATGATGCCTTCAGCTGTGCTTCTGGACACCTGCTGGTGACCAAAGCAGAAACAGAGAAATTTAAGTAAGTAATGCCGTATTCTCCAAATTGTATGGTTTTGTGATGGACTGGCTGTGCTTTTTGGGTGCTTTTCTTCGGAAGTAGATGGAATTTACTAATAATTTGTTAGCATCTGAGATTCACTTGCTCACTTCTAGTTCTTCAGTGTGATGGCAACAGCTGATGTGCTGCAGCAGATGCAGCATCGCCTGCCCCATCCATGTGACACTGAACTGAACGCTGCTGAATAGTGAGTGACCCTTGAAATCCAATCTAATTTGAGTGAATTCCTTGGGTACGTCTCTTGCCTTTCCATATTCACGCATACCAAAAGTAATCAAAGTTGCCTTTCTATTCATTTTCTTTTGTATGACAGCCTAAAAGAGTTTTGGAGTGTAATTTACAGTACAGCTTCTGTGCTTTGCTCCATTCTGAAATAATTAGGAGATTATTTTGGTCAATATGCCTGAACTATGATTTAATGCTTTTCAATGGCTAGTTGCATTAGTGACTCTTTAAGGATTAGAAGCTTAATGAAATGCACACATCAGAGCAGTGGTTTAATCTTTTTCTCATAAAATCTTCACAACAAGATGATAAACCGTAAGAGCAAAAAATCATTTTGACAAACCTGTCTAGCTTTTGGGCTGTGTGTAGTCTGAGATAATTACCTGTGGGCCACTTCTGTCATATGGGGGATTTCTGAAAGGGCAACTTTCAGTTAAATATATAAATAAAGAGTAAGAAGTTTCTTACTCTTAATTTCTGGCCTTGCTGTTGCCTATGGAGCAATCTCCCTTCCTCGTGTGCTGTGATGGGTATGCAAACATCTCAAAGCACGTGTTTGCTGACAAGTCGCGTGGAACTTTTCAGTGTTTTCTTAAGAAAAAATCCTTAAATATTATACTGAAAGGAATTGCTCTTGTAAATCAACTAGTTCTGAGTCCATTTTCAAAATGTAACAGTGGAACAGCACGGAATTAACAACCTGACAGGCTTGGTGACTTGATTGCTCTCTTCTGAAGCAGTTTAGTCTCATTCTTATCAGTCAGGCAAAATCTCTTGCTCACCAAGCTGTGCTTCTTCAAGGTTGAGAAGGGAAAGGCTTCGTGTGGTAGCTGTGCATGGCCTGTGTGAAACCAGCTTCGTGTTCCAGGCCAGTTTGCAGCAGATAAGCAGCTCTTGCAGCCTGCATAAATGTGGTTGCTACTTCACACCTGTACTGAAGCCATTTTTTTCCTTTATTTTCCTCCATTAACTGGAGGGGATACAGGTAATAATAGAAGGAAGAGTCCTCTTGTAATTGATCCTATACCCCGCAGCCTTTCAACTCATGGCGCTTCTTGCAAGTATTTAACTCCTGAATGCAGCTGGAGAAGGGATTTATGCTGCAAAACCAGAAATTGAAAATTTGAATAACTTATTTAAACTTGCAAAAAAATGTTTTTGACCTTGGGCTAAATCTGTAGCACTGGCCTTCTGCAAGCTGTGATTTCTGGAGGAGGACTCGGATGCTACAGGACTTGGTCTCCCATCTCCACAGAAAAAAGATACCATGTCCCCAGGCTGTGCTTCAGGTGTGGAGGTGTTGCATGTTTGCACTGGGGTCCTTGCTCCTGGACTTGGATGCCTAGAAGAAAAATATATTTGATATATTTAATATATATAAATATATTGATAAAGCTGGTAAAAGGTGCATACTAGCATTACTTTTTAACCATGTTCAGTATAGGAACACTTATAAGTGACTGAGAAGAGAAAGAGTTCTTGTTTGTTTGTTTGTTTTGGTAGTAAACCCACTTATTTTTCAATTTCGTGAAAAGGCACAAAAAGGAATCAGTACAGGAGATGGGGAAGAATGCTGGCAGAAGCCTGGAGAGACTGGAAAAGATTAGAGAAGGCTGCAATAACACAAAACAAAGGAAGTTCAGTTAAAACTGTATTTCCATCACCCAGCTCTCTCGATGTCCATGAGCCTGGTTGTGGCTGCCACTGCAGGTGCTTTTTGACAGGTGTATTTGACAGGAAGGCAAATGGGATGTTGTGAGCATAACAAAAGTTACATTCTTTAAAACATCTTTAAAAAGGATGGAGTAGAAAAATAAGGTGGCTGAGGTTAGTTTCTCCTCAGACTTCATTCTGAGCCTTGCATGTTCCTTTCTATTAGAGCTTTTCTGTGGGCACTGTTGAATTGCTTTGTAAATGGTTAGAAAGTGGGTAGCACCCCTTAAATGCTGTGGTTCTGCCAGAAATAATGTGGACGGACAGTCGACGGTATGGTGAGTATAAGAAGTTATGCACTTTAATATATTTCCAGCAGTTTTTGCATGCTTTTTTTTGTAGCTCAAACACGGGGGAAGCTGGGGGATGGAAGGGGAGCATCATTTCTTAGATGTATATAACAGTTTGGGGAGGAGGAGAACTAGCATAGGGGAAATCTCATTTATCATTGGTACTACTTCTAAACCTGGACTTGTAAGACAGATGTGAGGAGGATGAATAAGACTCCAGGGAGGCTGAAATGTATTTTCTTAGGGATAATGGCAAGACTTGCTAGAGAGCTCCTGTTTCCGCAGACTGGATGCCCTTAAGCTGCTATGCTGACATCTCTCTCTGTATTTCTGTCTTCCTGGTAATCAAAGCCAGAATAATTCTCAGTTACTACATTTAAATGAACTGCATTCTGGTATTGTGGTTCAGCTGAGATTTTTCTAGCAAGCTAGGTGTTGTAGTGCACTTTGAGCTTGAATGTAATACAGAGAATGTGTATCTACTGGTTACCAAAGCAAACTCGCAGTCCAGGGAATATTTATGTATTTGACTTGGTGATGTTGTAGCTGAAAACTAAATCATTTACTTAAACTGATTTAGAAAAAGGAAAATATTGGTGTTTTTGAAAGTAGACAGGTTATAAATACATGCCTTTCATCAGAAACCTGTGCCAAAGCAAGTAACTTAGAAGTTGTTTTTTGACTCTTTTTAAAAAATCCATAATTTAATATTTGCTTCCTAATAATCTAATTGACTGAGCTCAAACGTTCTGACCTATGTCTGACTGTGTTTGATGTACAATGTGCATAGCCTGGCAAGATGCACTATTGCAACCTTTTTTCTTTACCTCTGGGGTGAGGGGATGCTTGAACAGCTCTCCCCATCTCTGAGATGCTACCAGCAACTGCTCATGCTTTGCTAACTGAGCTGCCCAGCTACACTGCCTCGTCCTTTATGCTTGTTCACTGTCTGTCCTTCCCTGCCTTGGTGCATGTAATAAGAAAGTAGCTGACTCCAAGTAGTATTTTGAGGGCACAGTCCTGATTTGGATGCGAATTGAGAGGTGGTGTGAATGTAACCACATCTACGGGTTAGGGAGGGGGTGTAGATGATGCCAGGACAAGGTATAGGAAACAGAGGAAAGGGGAATGTGATCTTGTTGCCTCCATAAACAAAGCCTGTAGTATAATAAATGGCTGAATGAACCTGCTGGTAATGAGGAAAATAACAGCTGTGGGAAAATCATGAGCTTAATGTATCCAAGGTGGGACAGTTTAACAGGAGCAGGTAAGAGCCGTATTCTCAAGCTTCTTGAGAATGAAGTAATGACAAACAAAAATCAATTTTTCTTCAGTATGCCTGGTAATAAAAGCTGTTCGCTCTTTAGAAGTCTAACAGCCCCAGAAATCAGGAGATGAAAGTACAGACCTGGGAAGGATCTTAAGAGAGTAGTACCTGCCACAGACGAGCTGCCCTGGAAATCATTTCAAGTTGGCTAACGGCTGAGGAGGCAAGGTGGGACTGGAGCTGTGCGTGGGGGAGAGCTTGTTTGAAGAGAAGCAGCACACAGCTCATTAAGGTATGTGCTGCAGGATAGACCAGTCTGGCATTTATAATGGGAACTCGCAGGTGGCTGCTGGCAGGAAGCAGCTGAGAGGGGCTCCGAGCTGCAGGAATTCCTGGCGGCAGAAGCCAGAAATGTGCAAGGCTTCTGCCTTGGCTGCAGGGGTTAATAAGCCTTTCCCTTATAAAGTGCTCAAGTTTTTAAGTGCTTCCAGTGGGGTAAGGATTAATTCCCATGTCTCCTCACCTGTTGAAATCATAAGTGGCCTGGTGTCCAGGACTGAGGTATTAATAACATGTCATAAGCACAAAGAACTGGCTTTTACAAGCTCAAGTAAATAAACTGGGAGCAAGAAGGGAAAACAAAGGAATTTTTGCCTTGCTTTGGAAGAGGGCAGGCTCCTGTGAAGCAATAGAATTGGCCATAAACTGTTAGTGTATGGACTTGTGTTGTTGGAAATCAAATAATAAGCTTTTCAGCAGTGCAGAGGGAAATTAAATGTCCTGGTGAATGGGGAAGTGGCCGTGCATGCTAACAGAGGATAAGCCACGAGCTGGTCCCTGCTGAGGGCGTATTGCAGTAACAAAAGAAGGAAATTGCTGAATTCAAGGATTCTGGGCCAAAGGCAAATCTGCTTGCAAGAAACTAAAACTACCTTTGGGGATAGCTTTCAGAATGGCAGGGCTCTGGGAAGAGCTGACTTGCAGCCAGCCTGGGTGAAGGAGGCTGGGTGTACCGAGCTGACCTGCTAGGGAATGCCTGCCTGGGGAGGAGGCGGGGGTCCAGCCGAGATGCTAGAACACAGGGCTGCCGCTTGTCCTCAGGGAGAGTGCTGGGACACGAGTGTCAGAAAGCGAGGACAGCATCAGAACACTTGTTATGAACGGAGCAGTGCAGGTAGCTGAGCTAGATGTGCCATGTCACGTACAGGGTATGAAATTGTTCTGAATGAAGTCTTCAGCTTAGGGGGGTTCCTGTGCTCTGAGCGCACCCGACTTGCTGCATGTGCTGCCTGTTAGTGTCCTTGTGGCTGGAGGGGGAGAAGTGGCAGTCAGCAGGCTGTGATGTGTGTGAACAGCTAGGCAAAGGTTTAATCCAGTTTAAATGCTATAAAAAGGTTTATCCCAGGGAAAACATGGAATTTTCGGAGACAAGGAACTCTGTTTAAAGACCTGTTCTGTAGTGAGGCTTTCCATACCAGCTTTCCATCCTGATAGGAATGACTCTGAGCATCCCTCACTGGAAGAGGTGGCTCAGAGATGATGACAACCAAGTTCTTACTCTTCCTGGACTCAGAAGTGAAATCCTTGAGAAGGGAAGGATGCACTTGGGGCAGCACAATGCCCTAGCCATGTTGCTGTCTGAGCACACGTACCCTGCAGGCCTATTAAATGGGTTATGCTGCTATTGCAGCTTTCTGCTTAACATCCATCACCTGCTTGGCTGCATCATGTGCAGAGAGGGTTTTCTGGAAGCCTGCAAAATACTGAAGGTCCTCGGACCTCTTTAAATCATTTCTTGCTGGTGTGCAAATGATGCCAACCAAGCTCTTGTGTGAAGCAGTTGCTTGTTTTCTCCTGGAGATATAGGTTATTGGCAAAGAGTCTATTGGAAATCTTCAAGGAGTACATAGCTAATGAAGATCAGCTTCAGAAAGTTAATTTAAAAAAAAATAAAATAAGAGTTTAAAATGCATCTAAAATGAGTGTTTTTGTGGTTGGTGTGTTTTTCTTTAAGAAAGCCATCTGAAATTGAGAAATGAAATGGCCTGTGAAATACTGGAAATGAGATTCCAACACGTAAGCAGTGCAGAGGGACCTCAGGCTTGCTGAAGGTGTCAGCTGTGACTCCCGGCTGCCAGGAGCAAGCCTTGGGGTCAGCGGGGTGCATGTGGTCTGGTAACGGGGATCTCAAGGCATGGGTTAGGGAGCAGGAGGAGGTGAGATGAGAGGGCATGGCCAGCTGTAGCACAGCTCAGTGTCTGAATAGGCTTGGGCAGTGCTCTGGGGCAGGGACCTGCAGATGTCCTGAGGCTGTGCAGGGAAGGTGGTGTAGCATTGCTGTGGTGCCCTTCACAAGATGCTGGGGCACACCCTGACTTCAGGTGTGTCTATGAGCAAACCAAGGCTTTCTCCCCTTTTTTCTCTTTCTTTAGCACAATGATTGAGACAACTTTGTGCATAGATTGAGGTCTCTGTTCTGAGCTATTGGTTGGGTTTGTTGAGAAGTTCTGTGCTGTGTGAGTGTATGAAATCCAAAAACTGGTTTGAGATAGCAACTCAGATCTAACTGGATTTTTGTAATTAACCTGCGGGCTGGTTGGACCACAAGGTGATGGCCAGGCCCAGCACACCAAAGCAGCCATGCTGAATCCCATAAGTTATCTGTCTTGCACTTGGGATGCTCATCCTTCTCCAGCAGTAAGTTGCAGCAGGCAGTCCCTACTGCATGAAATGACCTGAGATTTGTCATTGAGTACGATTCCCTTATTCACCTGAAGATGTGCTAGCCAGCTGGGCAGTGGCTCTAATTCGTGAGAACAGAGTATGTAGAGCAAGCAGGAACCTGCACCAGACTCTCTGAAAAAAGTTGTTCTCAAATATTTCCCAAGAAGTGCTCCCATGTAGGCAGAGGATCTCTGGAAGGCAGCTGAGCGGCTCTTTAATGAAAACAGATACCTGCTGGGAGGATATGGAGATAAGCAACTTCCCATTACCTAAAAGTAGATGTAAGCCGTTTGCTCACTGATACAAGGAGGGTGGTGAGCTGTGACTGGCTGTGCTGGGAGAAAATTTCCCATAGCAGAGCATCCGTAGTGCACCGAGCAACCCGGGCACGCTGGCGTTCACCAGCTTAAAGGCTCTGGAGAGTGTGAGCCGTGTTAATGCGGCTATTTACAGCTTGTGGGAGCCTTCAGTAGGGAGAACTCTTAACCTTGTGTTGCCTGACAGTGGCAGGTGAAGTTCTTGTAAATAGTTTCATTTATTTTTTGCGCCTGTCCATTTAGAACAAAAAGTTAGGCGCTGCGTGGGAAATGAAGGGTTGTTCTTCTTCCGCGCTGACAGCTAAATGACTGGATCTGCATCGCCTGTTTGCTTCAGCGTACTGCTATCGTAATGGAACATTTTCAGCGGATTAAGGATTTGTTTTAAAAACAGTTGATTTGGCCTTCACTATAGCATTAAGTTCTGTTATTCTGCTTCCTGTGAAATAATTTCTCTTTTGTTGTCTCGGAGCGAAAAATATTTCAACCACTTGGCAGGAGAATAAACAGGCATAGCTTCCAGATAACTTGTTCAAAGTTGCACAAGTCTCTTAAAAAAAAAAAAAAAGAGAAACAGCTGGAAGTGAGGAAGCTTACTGCTTGCTTACTGCTTAACACCTTCTTACGGTAAGAAGTTGCTCAGTTCCAATGCTTTTATTACTGTTATTGACATAGGTTCAGTTTTGAAGTCATCAGATGAAAGAAAATCAGCTTCTTGAGACTCCCACTGTAATCTGTGCTTTGTGCCACTTCTTAAGGAGTTTTGGTTTCATGTATGAGAACAGGGAGAGCTGGTAGACTTAAGGTGAGGATATATTCAATGTAGAAGCTCTTAATCCTGACATCTTTTCTGTAAAATAGCTATTTCTCAGTTGTAAGCATAAATGTCAGTGTTCTGTTGTGTGGGTTAGCAGCACGTTGTGCAGCCTCAACTGTTTTTTAGCAAACACTCATTTTATTCAGCAGCACTGTGTGCATACGTTTGAGCTCCCGTGGGTAAGAAGTGGGAGCATGTTGATGTGAGCCAAATCAAAAGCATTCCTCAGCGTGGTCACTGATCTCTCCTAGTGGCAGGAAGACTGGTAAATGCAGGTGGCCTCTGTGCTTCAGTCAGTGCAGATCCAGGATGCTGGTGGGATGAAAAAACAAGGTTGGATATCAGAAGAACGTTGATGCTGGTGAGAAGCCCTTGGTGAGCTATGTGGCTGCATGGCCTGGGAAACAGTTGGGAGCCCTGGAGCACAGGGTTAGTGGTGTGGCCGGCTGGGGACCCCCTTCCTCCAGCTGAAACGTGCTCCTGGGTAGTTGGTTGTTGGCCTCCTCCTACAGCTGAGCTTTGATCCCTTCCTGGATGAAGTGTGGTGTGCTAGAGGGAGTTCCCCAGTCTAGATTCCCTTAACGTTACTCCTGTGTTTCTCTTTCCAAGTTTTCCTTTGGAACAGGACTGATGGTTCCCAGCAGCCTGCAGGGGAACTATGTCTATGGAGCGTGCTCACAGTGACTTTCAACACGCTTAGATTTGAAATTATTTATTATTGCAGCTCACATAAGGCAATGTGCAAGGCCCATGACGGGGTTCATAGCTAGATCAAGGTACTGTGTGTGCAGCAGGTCTGAGCAGAGCTCCTGGCTGTGTTGGCATCTGGTGCTGCTGTCACGCTGGAGGTGTGCAAGATGCAGGCACTGGGCTGGCAGTCTGTAAGGCCTATGACAAGCGACTGATGTGCTTGGTAACTTCTCGTTGCCTGCTAACCCATTTCCTCTGCAATCACTTGTTTCATATGAGATTGTGTAATTAAATGGATGGATGCCAACAGACTGGACTGCCAAGTCTGCATGTGCTGTCTGAACCTGTGCTTTCTTTCCAAACAAAAAAAAAAAAAAGGAGGGGGGAGACCTATGGCTTGTGAATGCCTAGGTGGGAGAGCACTAAATAAGCAGTGTGAGTGCCTGATATTCAGGGTGGTTTGAAATCAAGTTGTATTTTGTGAGTGCCTGTTGGTATTTTTTCATTGTAGGGCTCTAAGTAGCACTACGGTGCTGTTCCTGTGCTATAAATTCCTGGAGCTGAAACTATAGAAGTAGGCAGAGCCACCTCTCAGAAAGAGCCTGTAATTGCATTTTTGATGACTCAAGGCTGGTGTTTGTCTTTTGTGTTTGATGCTGGCAGGTAACATGTAACAAAAAGGCTTTTGAGTTAACACCTAATTAAGATGGATGGAGAAGGTCATAGCCCTGGTAGAGCTATTGGTTCAGGCTGTCAGCTGCCTCAGTAAGACATCAGCAAGAAGATTTACAGGGAACTGTTTTGTGCATCCAGGATGGGAAATGTTATTTAAAAATCAATTGGTAAACAAAAGTCCTGAGTTCTGCACACAGAGATAGCTGTCTGCCAAATGCAAAAGCCAAGGTACTTGGCTTATTTTCTTGCAGGAATATTGTGGTAGCTGTTCTCTGAAAAGCAGTGTGAGGGGTTAGATTCACGTGGGGGAGCTGGAGATGTTGCTGCTGTGTTCATGGGTGTGTGGTGTAGGTGCACCTATGGCTTAGGTGGCAGGATCTATCTAGATAGAGCAGCCAAGGGCTTTGGCTGATGGAGCCTACCTCTTAGCTGTGGTTTGTAGCCTGTAGTGCTGTCTGTGCTGGCACTGCTGGGACCCAGGGCAGCACTGTGCTCAGGGCTTGTCCCTGTTCCTATTTCAGTGATCGTGTTCCTGAGTGAGCGCCTAATCCCAAGCTGATGCTAGGCTTTGGATGTAAGCTGTGCATGGGCTTTAAGTTAACTCTTTCTCATACGGAACAGGGAAGGGAAGCAGAAGATGAAGTTTTGGATAAAGCTAGCTAATGCTTTTCAGAGCCTGGCTGTTATTTGTGCAGTGTGGATGAGCCAACACTGAGGCATGGTCAAATCATCTCATTAACATCAGGTGGACAAGGTGGGCAGACCCTGTCCTGAGAGGGTGATGTGGTTGTGCCCTTAAAGTAGGTGGGAACTGGGTGCCAGAGCTGCAGGAATTCATGGTGCTCTTAAACAGGATGTGCAAAACCAAATTAAAATGCATGGACTGCTTTAATCTGCCTGTGAGTTTGTGGCAAACAGAAGCATAACCCGTCCCCTATCTGAATGGAATCCTTGTACCTCGAATACTTGTACCTCCAACCTTACTGCTCTTGCTTGCTTTTACAGTATGTGTAGCTGAGAGCTTCTCGAGCCTTAGGTAAGGTATAACTAGGGAAACCTTGCCTCAAAGTGGAGAGCTGAAAGAGGCTGGTGCTACCAGGTGAGCAATACTCAAATTCATTTGCACGGGCAAATGCTTTGCACCACTTCAAAACTGAGGATACCTGATGAGAAGTGCTGTTAGCTAATGGCAGTACAGAAACTGGCTTCAGCCTGGGTGATTCCTTCTAGTTGAAAATGAGGTCTTGGTGGTGTCTTCTGAAGAATGAAAGTGCTTTTCAGGAGGGTATGGGTAACCCAGATGTGAGGCTCCTTTGCACAGGGTGGCTCAGCTGTGTCAGCAGGGCACAAGTACCTCGGTCTAGTGTTGGATGGCCTGGTAGGTCAGAGAAAAATCCCCCCTCAACTTTTCCATGTCATTTGGTTTGTGCTAACTGCAACCTCGTGCCTTCATGTCAGCTTGTTACTGCAGCCTCCTACGTGTTACTTAGCAAGTTGGCCCTGGTATGGTTTCTCCTGCTGCTTCATATAGTTAAAATATATATATACACTCCTATATACAGTAAATGTATATGGGTAAACAAGGAGAATTTAGAGGTATTTACAAACACATGGAAAGACAGGAGACTTAGCTATTCTGTGAAGGTGTGTGGGTATCATAAGCAGCTTTATACTGGTTCAGATAGTTAAGAAATGCTCTCTTGTATATACATTTTCAATTTTATTCTTGCCTTTGCAAATAGGTACTACAGCAAAATGTTACGATTTAAAGAGAAATATAGGAAGATAAAGAAAAGCCAGTCCTTCAATAATATGAATGGGGCAAAGCTGGGGTGTGGAGGGGGAGGGAGCAATAACATAAGTCTTTTCAGCACTTTTGTAAGTATGTAATTACTGATTTTAGAGAAATTTTAGCTAGAATTAAATCAAGTCCCTTTATTTTTGTCTGGCAGTACCTTGGATTAATTATGGGGAGATAAACAGCAATTTTTCTATGCCAGAAGATATTGGAGCTCTCCTGATCTAGATACTTAGTGAAGAAGGGAAAAAAGTCGAGAATTTGGACTGTGACTCAGAGCATCCATTCGTAATGCACCTCTTTAGTTTTTACAGGCCCCATTCAGGAGTAGAATCTGTTCTGATTAGCATGCAAGAAAAATCCTCGATCTGAAGGTGTTTGTGTTTCAAGTCGACAGCACAGGTCAGTGGTATTTTGCAAACAGCCCTTGCATGGTAAGGACTTAGAGTGGACCTGAGGATTTCTTCCTACTTAAAGACCTGGAAAGTAGCCATTAAGGTTTGAGGGTGCATGACTTTATTGAGCAGACCTTGTTTTCATTTTAAGGGCCTTGCTTTCATTAATACCCTGGCTGAGTGGAAGAGGCTGTGCAGGAACGTGGGCAGCACTCTGTCCCGGTGCATTCAGGTGTGTGCTGCTGGGAGGATGGGGATGGAGGAGCTGGGCTGCTGGAGTCATCAGCCAGAAGATCTGCTGGCTCTCAGCTGGGTTTGGGTTTGAGAAGGGATGGCTGCTCCAGTCACACCTGAGAAAATAGAATGGGAGTTTAAAAGTGTATGAGGAAGAGTGGAGGAAGGTGTTTGTGTTTTGTTTCTTTAAGTCAAACATTGCTAAAGAATGGAAACTCAGACGGGTTGACAAGAGGAGCTCACAGAATCACAGAATTTTCTAGGTTGGAAGAGACCTCAAGGTCATCGAGTCCAACCTCCAACCTAACGCTAACAGCCCTCCACTAAACCATATCCCTAAGCTCTACATCTAAGCGTCTTTTGAAGACTTCCAGGGATGGTGACTCCACCACTTCCCTGGGCAGCCTGTTCCAATGCCTCACAACCCTTTCTGTAAAGAAGTTCTTCCTAACATCTAACCTAAAACTCCCCTGGCTCAACTTAAGCCCATTCCCCCTCGTCCTGTCACCAGGCACGTGGGAGAACAGGCCAACCCCCACCTCTCTACAGCCTCCTTTAAGGTATCTGTAAAGAGCAATAAGGTCACCCCTGAGCCTCCTCTTCTCCAGGCTGAACAAGCCCAGCTCCCTCAGCCGCTCCTCGTAGGACTTGTTCTCCAGGCCCCTCACCAGCTTCGTCGCCCTTCTCTGCACCCGCTCAAGCACCTCGATGTCCTTCTTGTAGCGAGGGGCCCAAAACTGAACACAGTACTCGAGGTGCGGCCTCACCAGAGCTGAGTACAGGGGGACGATCACCTCCCTAGCCCTGCTGGTCACGCTGTTCCTAATACAAGCCAGGATGCCGTTGGCCTTCTTGGCCACCTGAGCACACTGCTGGCTCATATTCAGCCGACTGTCCACCATCACTCCCAGGTCCTTCTCTGCCTGGCAGCTTTCCAACCATTCCTCTCCCAGCCTGTAGCTCTGCTTGGGGTTATTGCGCCCCAGGTGCAGGACCCGGCACTTGGCCTTGTTAAACTTCATGCAGTTGACCTCAGCCCATCGGTCCAGCCTATCCAGATCCTCCTGCAGAGCTTTCCTACCCTCAAGCAGATCGACACACGCACCTAACTTGGTGTCATCTGCGAACTTACTGAGGGTGCACTCGATGCCCTCGTCCAGATCATCGATGAAGATATTAAAGAGGACCGGCCCCAGCACCGAGCCCTGGGGGACGCCACTAGTGACTGGCCTCCAACTGGACTTGGCTCCATTCACCACGACTCTTTGGGCCCGGCTATCCAGCCAGTTTCTAACCCAACGAAGCGTGCGCCAGTCCAAGCCAAGAGCAGCCAGTTTCTTGAGGAGAATGCTGTGGGAGACGGTGTCAAAAGCCTTGCTGAAGTCAAGGTAGACCACATCCACAGCCTTTCCCTCATCCACCCAGCGCGTCACTCTGTCATAGAAGGAGATCAGGTTCGTCAGGCATGACCTGCCTTTCATAAAGCCATGCTGACTGGGCCTGATCGCCTGCTTCCCCTTCAAGTGCTGCATGATGACTCTCAGGAGGATCTGCTCCATGAGCTTTCCTGGCACTGAGGTCAAACTGACAGGCCTGTAGTTTCCTGGGTCTGCCCTCCGGCCCTTCTTGTAGATGGGCGTCACGTTTGCTAGCCGCCAGTCGATTGGGACCTCCCCCGATAGCCAGGACTGTTGATAAATGATGGACAGCGGCTTGGCCAGCTCCTCTGCCAGTTCCCTCAGTACCCTTGGGTGGATCCCATCTGGCCCCATCGACTTGTGCACATCTAAGTGCCGTAGTAGGTCACCAACCAGTTCTTCATGGATAATGAGGGCCACATCCTGCTCCCCATCCCCTTCCACCAGCTCAGGGTACTGGGTATCCAGAGAACATCCGGTATTGCCGCTAAAGACTGAGGCAAAGAAGGCATTGAGCACCTCCGCCTTTTCCTCATCTCTTGTAACTAAGTTTCCCCCCGCATCCAGTAAAGGATGGAGATTCTCCTTAGTCCTCCTTTTTGTGTTGATGTATTTATAGAAACGTTTTTTGTTATCTTTAACGGCAGTAGCCAGATTGAGCTCCAGATGAGCTTTGGCCTTCCTAATTTTGTCCCTGCACAGCCTCGCTACTTCTTTAAAGTCCTCCTTAGTGGCCTGCCCACTTTTCCAAAGCTTATAAACCCTCTTTTTCCTCCTAAGATCAAGCCACAATTCTCTGTTGAGCCAGGCCGGTCTTCTTCCCCGCCAGCTCGTCTTTGGGCACGTGGGAACAGACCGTTCCTGCGCCATTAAGACTTCCCTCTTGAAGAGCGCCCAGCCTTCCTGGACCCCTCTGCCCTTCAGAACCGCCTCCCAAGGGACTCCACCAACCAATGTCCTGAGCAGCTCAAAGTCAGCCCTCCGAAAGTCCAATACAGCGGTTTTACTGGTCCCCTTCCTGGCCTCGCCAAGAATAGTGAACTCCACCATTGCGTGGTCACTCTGCCCTAGACAGCTCCCGACGATCACGTCCTCCACCAGTCCTTCTCTGTTTGTGAAGAGAAGGTCTAGCGGGGCACCTCCCCTGGTAGGCTCACTAACCAGCTGCGTCAGGAAGCTATCTTCCACGCTCTCCAAAAAAGAGCTGCTACAAAACAAGGCACACGTGAGGTTGAGGAAGTAACTGTAAACATCTCTCAAAGGCAAAGATCTAGTGAGGATGACTAGAGGCCTAGAAATCGGTTAGAATATTTAGGAAATGATAATTATAACGCTTCCCCCGTGAGTGAAGAATCCCTAGATTCCCATTTGAGGATCCCCCTGGGGACCTGTGAGTGGCAGTCCCTGGTGAAGGATGGTGCTGGGCTCTGCCCTGCGGGACACGCCAGCACTGGGGGGCTTGGTTTGGGGGCAGAAGAGGCTGTGGGCTCTGGGGGAGACTGTTCTCAGGTGAAAATTCAGTGGTTTTCAGCCTGCCCTGAGCAGTGGGACAGCGCTGACTTGGGGATGTTGTTCTGTTCTCTTCCTCAGGTGGTTCAGCCTTCCTTGAAACTGCTGTTACTGATGAGGTGATCCACTGGGAGGAGACAGCAGCTGCTGACTGCATGCAGTCCTTCCCTCTGCCCTGGTTCATCAGGCAGCTGTCGCTGCTGGCCCCCTCCCAGCCCCCTTGCTATCGGGCACAAACCAGATCTCCATCACTAACAGCTATTAGCATGCTGCACTACAAAGTGCTTCGTAGCCTTTCGATCGTATATGTTTCAAATGATTCTACTTCAGCCAAACAAATTGTCCGGGCTTAATTTCCAAGAAATCACTGTCAAAATTGCTGAACCAGTTTAATTCTAAAGCCCATATTTATACTGAGCTGCGCAAATCACACTGCCGGCCGAGGTTACAAATGGGAGAGAGAAAAGTTTAATCAGAAATGAGATTAGATTTGAAAACATAGAGTGTTAGTGATTGCTGAGGCTCAGACAGGGTGTAAAGTCATAGATTTTCTTAGCGGGCTCAGAATAGCTCGCTCGGGGAAGCTGAGGAGCGCATATGCCCTGGTGCTGACAGCGGGAGAGTGCGGTGGTGGCCTGAAAGCAGGAGCCTGTTATTTGTGGCGGGTTGCTGTGAAGTTGTGTCTTGGAATGAAGCTGAAGTGGGAGGAAGAAAATCATTCAGAAGGCGTGTCCTGGTGCCAAGTGGAAATGGGGGACGGAGGAGAAATGAATCAGGTTGTGCTGATGCTTTGGGAGGTCTGACTCACCCCCGATGGCACATGGAGCCCCCGTCTCCCTCCGAGGTGAGCAGCGAGGGGCTGCTGGCTTCTCAAGCAGTTGCTCAGCCTCTGCGTGAGCAGAAGGGCCCATGTGCTGGAGTTGGGAGAAGTTGGTGAAATGGCATCGCTCAGTGGCTGCCAGCATCTCCCTGCTGCACCAGTAAATCATGAAATGGTGCTCACTGATACAGAGGGTCAACTGTGAAGGCTGCCCTCACCCAGCCTGACCTGCGAGGTGCCTTTTTATATTGCTGTTTGTGTGACTGCGGTTGGATGGAGCCTTCTTGCTGCTACCTGTTAACAAACAGTCGTGTAAATGCTGTGCCTGCATCCCCAGACCTGGTCTGCCTGGCGTGCTGCTGCACCGCGCACCCAAGCACCCGCTCCCTCCGTACGAAGGAGCATCAGCCTGAGGCGGGAGGAGCAGGAGACATCAGCGCAGGGAAACAAACTGTTTTCTCAGTTAAAAAGAAAAGAAAAAACACATGCTTGGCAGTGCTTCAATGTTTCTTGGATAGCTGTTGATCGTTTCGGCTGTGGGAGGAAAACTGAACCTTGAAAAGGAGTGTTTTGTCTTGGGGGAAATGGATGGATTTTTTTATTTAAACACTTTCTGTTTTTCTAAGTCACCTCTTGTACATTTCTAAATAGGAAACAAGAATTGGTACAAACCTGCTGTCATTGCAACATCCCCCACACTTCATGATGAGCTGCAGAAAGCTGCAAGAATTCCTATACTTGGGAACTGAGCAGATCCCTGTCCTGATACTTGCACAGATTGTGCTAGCTTACAGTCACAGCGCGGAGAAGCAAGGCATAGTAGCAGCTTCTTTTCTTGCACGTAAACCTGGCTGTGGTCAGTCATCTCCCAGCCTGTATTAAATCTGGGAGACAAGGGACAGGCTGATGGGAAGGGCAGCCCAGGAGCAGCTCTGCCATGGGTTAGGGGCATAACACATCACACCAGCCCCTGCCAAAACGCCAGTGTGACTCAGGACTGAAATGCACATCTGGCCCCAGCAGAGGTCCTGATTCATTTTTCCACTAAACATCAGTGAGATTGTTCCTTTGACTGGTTATTTCCTAGGCTGGTTGATAATAGCTTGTATTACTCTCTTGCACCTCTGTTTTTCACCTCTTCTCCTAATATTTGTTCATCGAGTATGTCTGTCTTGCTCACGTGCATTTTCAGTGTCTGGTGGGCTGTGAATCAGAGGTGCCACCTGGATTTATGAAGGTTGTGCCACCGATGTAAAGGATTTTCCCTGTAGCATGAAGTTACTGCCTCTCCCCTTCCTGGACCTTCTTGGAGTATGCTTGCTGTGGGGGTAGGATGGGGAGAGATGGGGGAGTTTAATTCCTTGGTGGGTGATACCTGCGTGCGAAGTGAGCCAACAGGACAGTTGCTAGTAGTGAACAACACAGAAATGGCAGAGCCCCCAGAGATACCACCCATTTATCTGGATTAACACAGCAGGCAATGACAAATGCTGCACATCAAAATAACCCTGCAGTAGGCAGAGATGGTGAATAATCCAGTCCTGGGGAAGCCTCCTACCTTGTTTAGATCTTGGTACTCAAAGCTGTGCTTTTGAGATATCTGTAAAAGTGCCTGGGAGTGCATTGAGTGCAGCCATTTCCCCCAGAAATGAGGTGCAGTGTCTGAGGGAAAGCCTTTTGCTCCTTTTCACACTTGCATTGGATAAGTCGGGTAGGATTTGTGGTGCTGAGGTTACAGCTGCAGACTGGATTTCATATTCGGGTCTTGTGGTCGCATGGAGCACGGCGGCCAGGTGCCCAGCAGGGCTGGCTGCTCCATGCAGAAGCGAAGGCTGGGATACTGCACTTCATCACTTAATAAAAGTCAAAGCTGATACAATAAGCTCAGCACTTCCCTTGTGGATAGGTAGCACAGGTCTTCTGAAGTGTCTCCTGTTGTAAGCCAAGCTTTGGGTGGGCTGATACTCGTGTTTAAAAAATGTTCCTGACATGCAGACACCTGACTGCCCAACTCCTTTCCTGTTGTGTTCTTATTGCAGCTTCACAGGATGCTGGTTAGGCATAAACTAGATTGTGGAGCTGCTGCTGAGAATAACTATTGCGTTTGGTCTTTGAGGCACAAAACAGGGTCTAAAAAACCACAACACCTTTACTAACTTTCAATACAATAGTGGTAAAATCAGTCCAGGGATTATATTGTCACTTCTGCCTAATGTAGAATTATTAAAGCATACAAGGAGAGGAGCATAACTGAGGGCTAATACATCATGCAATAGACTTTGTGTCAGGCTGCTGCAAGAGCGATGCTCGTGGAGGCAGGGCAAAAGTGCTCCTTTACGAGCAAACAAATTGAACAAAGCAGCAAAAACCTGTGCTAATGTTAAACAGTGGCCTCCAATGAGGGAGGGGTGCTGCTTCCATGGAGCAGAGGAAGCTGGTGGTCATGGCACAGACTGAGCCATGGGCAGGAAGGGCCGTGCATCGCATTGAAAAACCCTTGGAGCTGTGGAGAGAGATGTAAGCATCACGGAGGGACCCGTTAGACCACATACAGTGTTTACTGTCTTGCATTGGAACAGTTGTGAAAAGCAGAGGAGAAATAATATTTTGGATATTAAGCTGCTTTATAGCATGTCCTTAAGCACAATGATTGCTGCGGTGTGCAGTGCCCTGCATAAAGCAGGCTCTGTTCTGTATATATTTTCCTGTGCGCCTCTAAAGAGGTGGCATTGTCTGCGCATAACAAGAATGAATGAAAATGTCAAGGAAAATCCTAAGAGCTCTTGTTTCTTAGGAAGGGATTGGCTTTGCATTGCCTGAGAGGAGAGCTCCTCAGCTGCAGGAGCGAGGTCCTCTCCCCAGGCACACCGGGACTGCCGGGGCTGTGGCATGGGGAGGCAGAACAGCCTGGTCTGCAGCCTGTAATTGTGCTCTTACACCACAGGTGGATCTGATGCCGAACTGTGTGAAGCCAGTCCAAATTGGCTCGGTTTGCAAGAGCTGGCCCAGGCACGGGTTAAGCAAGGCCCTGAAAGCACGGCTTTGTTGTGCTGCGAGCACCCTGTGAAGGACACTTACAGTTATTTCTCTTCTACTGTCCCTGGGAGCGTAGGAATAAAAAGAGACAATGAAGGCAGTAATTTCTTGGCTTTACAAGGACTCTTACTTTGTTCAGTCCTTTCCTCCTCTTCCCTCGATGTTTTGTTTTACATCTGCTTTCCCTGCAGGTCCGTGCTGTGGCTCCTCGCAGAGGGCACGGCCCCGATGAGGCTGGTGGGTGAGCTGAGGGTGTGCTGGCGTGTGCCAACCTGGAAAGGGTGGGGGGCAGCTCTGGCTATGGACACAGTTCTGGAATCATCTTTACAAGAATAGAATAATGCTCAGATCTCAAGAGCTTTATCAAGTATTGAAGAAATTCTTACCCCTCCTGCATCAGGACACCCAGCAGCCTGAAGCCACGTGGGAGGCTGAGCCTGACTCGTCCCCCAGCACTGAGCACGGGAGCTCCTGCGAAGCTCCTGGAGGAGCTCTGCCACACTTTGAGCTTATCAATCAGTATGACTTTTTGTGAACCTGCCTTGAAAGGAAACGGTGCCAAGCAGATCCCATTGAGACCTGACCCCGTGGCACTGCTGGGAGCTGCCCAGGGCAGAGGAGGGCAGCAGCGACCCTGCTGGGGTGGGCTCTGGTGTGGACAGCTCTGCTCTCCTGGCCGCCAGCCACAGTGGAGGATCCTGGAGGAACAAGGGAATGGACCCCGGGCTTTTGTTGGCTGTGGAGCTGATGTTCTCTGGTTGGCAGCCAGCGACTTGCTGTGCTGCTGTCCTTATCCGCAGCTGGAGTTCCTCAGACAAATAACAGCGGTGGTGATGGAGGAAGAAGTGGCAGCAGCACCAGAAGATGCCCCTCAGATTTGCATGTGCTTAGTGAACCAGAAGATCCTGCAGAGCCTTATGGGGATGGAAGTGGCAGTGCTTAGCTCTGCTATGACATGATTTCTTTTCCTTTTTCTGTTATAACTAAAATGGGAACTGGGCTATGTTCCAGACCTGTAGCCTGTGGCATTGGGCTGAAGAGATAAGAATTTGCAAAATGTAGAGCACCACGAAGTGTAGAAGAAAAATTGAAATGACAAAGTTCTTAAAGTAGAACTTCATAACTGGAAATACTTCCAACTGTTTTGTCCTTTCAGATAAATGCAGCCAGCTTTCACGCTCCTTTCGTATCATCTCCTGCCATGTATGCTGTTATCAACATGTTTTAAAGCCTTCTTGGCTCGTGTTCCCTGTTCTGCAGGAGATCCTTGGAACCAAGCTGCGTGCACACAGGTGCTGCCTCCCCAGAGGTCCGAGTGGTGTGCTGATGTCTGTGTCCACATCACAAGAAATGGTTGTAACCCTTATACAGCAGGGCAAGGCTCAGTGCCTGGTAAGTCGTGGGCATTGTGTGCATGCTGTCCCGCAGAAGATGCCGCTGCTTTGCAGATAGGGAGTTTTGTCCACGTGAATTATTTTGCAGCGTGTTTTCCTGCTGAAGAACAACCTGGGTGGTGAAATACAGCTGCTGCCTCCCTGGCACTGGGTTGACATATTAGAAGAATTGAAGATGAGCTGGGTGAGTGTCTTCATCACCCTGCTGTGATCTCCCCCCCAGGCCCCGTGTTTGCTTTTCAGTGAGTTGTTCTGCCTGGTAGGAAGTTGTCAGCGTTTTGGGGAAGGAAGCAGCACTTGGCACAGACAAGCCCTTAATCCTTCCCAGTGGATCCTTTTTCTCTTCCAGCTTCAGCAGCAGAGCCACTAGGGCTGTGCTGCCCCCGGTCTGAGCAGAGGTGCGGCTGCGTTGTCCTGCGGGTGTGGGTATGGTGCTCATAGGGGCTGGGAGCCACAGCTTGTAGGTTTTGGTGGTTTTAAGCTCACTGCTTGCTTTCCCTTTGGCAATGGGCAAGTCAGTTGACTTCATACGCACTTAAAAATGATCTGCCAATTAGCAGTGCCATTTCTCATTGTCTCATAATAATATTGCTAACCAACAGGTCTTTCCTCTGTAATAAACCTTTTCTCCCAGCTGGCCAGAAGCTGGGGTTATGATTAAGTTATGATCTTCACCCCACTGTGATGAATTGTGCTTTTGTTCTTGTCCCTTTCTCCTCTTCCTAGAAAGCAGGGTACTTGCCCAATACAAGCATTTGGGGCTGTCTTACTGGAAGGTTCTCATTTCTATTCGCATCCTTGTTTTCCTTGACACAGTCCTGTGGTTGGGTAGGATTAGAGGCTAATTGGGAGAGGAATTCAAGGATAAGTGTACCCATCTCTGTGCTTGTATGTTCTCCATCCCTAGTGATGCTCTTCTGCTGTAGAAGAAAGGGAAAGGATAATGTATAAATTTGCTAGATCGGGCTGATCTGATGAATGTCATCAGTCTGACAGAGCTCTTTATGACAATTCAATAGCTGGAATAGATTCAGTAAATTTTCCAAGCCCTGTAGCTCGGAATACATTACACACTCATCTATTGCTGGACTCCTGGCATTGTAACTATTGACAGTTGTGTAAAGTGAGCGACCCTGTGCAGCTCCGTAATGTCATTCCGTGGTGCTGTGATTTACATTACCAGATGTAAGTGGTGCTATCTGTTGGAAATACAGTGTGATTTTTTGGTTTTATATCATAGCGGGGGTACATCTAACATCTGTAAGATTATCTTTATTAGATGCTCCGTTCTTTACAACGTGTACATACGTGCATACACCCTTCCATCATGCTGCAGGACTGTGCAGGACTCTACCTTCAGTCTTCAGCAGAGAAATTTCACAACTGCATTAATCAGACAGGGCTACATTTTTTGGGGTGGGGGAGGAAGGGGTGAGGAAGAGGAGGAATGAGAGGGTGAACCAACGTGACATTTGAGTGAATAGATGGTAATGTATGTTGTAACAAGAGACACAGCGATACTTTTCTCCTCTTACTGACATTCAGTGATGCTTTGAAGGCAGCAGGAAGCTTTGCTTTGAATCCTGAGCATATCAAAATTAGATAATTTAAATTTTTTTGCCTCCAAATATACCTTATCCTCAAGCAGTTTTTATTAAGGATGCTAATTGCTCAGACCCTGACTAATGCAGGCTGTACTGTGCTGCTGGATTATTCTCCTTTGCATCTTCTGAAGTTGGGCATGGCAAAAATTAAAGCAGAAGATGTAAGTACGCCTTCAGTGCTTTATGTTGCAAATGCCATTGCAAGTGTCATTTAGCCTGAAGCCATGGCATCAGTGGACATCTTGCATGGTTTTTGTAGCTGTATTCCCTATCGGTATGTATGAATATACAGCAATGTGGACATCTCTTCTATACCATAGAGCTGACTACAGATTTTTGTATTGTCTGCAGTGTATACGGGTATGCAGACTGAATGTATGCTCGTACTGATCTATATCTGAATTGGGTCACAGTTACCATACTTCAGCTTCATTATACTACACAATTTAATTAGGTAAGTGCAGTAAAGCAGCCATCCTGTGGGTGCATGTCCTTCAAATGTGAGGGGTCTCTCTGCTCATATTCTCCTGCAAGCAGCCGCTTGCCTGTGTCAGTGTTTGTCTCGGATAAAAGGGACTTTAAAGCACAAGTGACAGCATGCCATGTGTTTTCCTTCCTTGTTGCTTTAAGGCAGCCTTCAGTTTTCCTTTTAACTTTCTCGCATTGCTAAATCTATTCTCAAAATATCAAATATATTAATCTAGTCTCTTAAAATATCACCATTTTCTAATGGTATTTTTCTTTCAAATCAAGATATGGTTTCCCTGTAACCTTTCAAAAATCCTCACACTTATGGAGTTTATCTGTTCGAAGTAATTCAGTACCTCTTTACATAAATTCTTTGACCGTTTCCTTTTCTATTGTTTTCATTGGTAAGAAACACTAGAAGTTTACAGGGCAAGACAGTCAATAAGTCAGTGTTTTTATGCCGGATAACAGCCTGGAGATCCTGATAACTTTCTTCAGGGAGACTATAAGTACAGCTGTTTGTGAATTGTATCAAGTTTTGTCTTATTGTTCTTAATGCTTATTTAGATATTTTTTAAGGGCACAGGATAATTCCATAGCATGCACTTACGTATTTTAAATGTCATTGTAATTTTTATTTCAATTTATTTTTGCTCCTAAAAGCTTAGTCAATTTAAATGGTGACTTATCTTGCTACTTTTACATGGAGAAGAAACCAGTTAAAGAGTCGGTAGAAATCCAGCTCATCAGCTGACTGTGCAGCAGCTCTGCTGGGCACACACAGGACCTAACCTGGAGTGCGCAGGCAGCTTTGTCTCCTTGCTCCTTGGATTCACTCCAGTGTTGCTTTTTTTTCCTGTTCCCCTCCAAGGCATAAATCTCTTATTACTGACTATTGCTTTGTTAGCCTAGGGGTTACCTCAGAAGAGAAGCAAAATCCATCATTGCAGAAGATGCCAGATCCATCTCATCTCGAGTGGAAGTTCAGGAACTCAGCAGAAGTTCGGATGCCTGTGGTTTACTGATGAATGACTGCCCTTCTTATCCTTCCCGAACTCAGCAGCCTACAGAGTATCCTACAGAGTATCTTTCTGGTGTCAGGACAAGATAAGGTGTTTTAAGGAAGCGTTCCTTTTACTCACTCTGAAACAACTGTGGGTACAGAAAGGCTTGAAGTCGGTGCTTTTGTTCAAAGAGCAGTTTTGCTGCAGGGGTGGTAACTTTGAAAAGCAAACTTCCAGAAGAACTGGGATCAGTCATGTGCTGACCAAGGTGCAGGTTTGCTCCTGGAGTCTAAACCAAGCAGTCTTCATCTGGTGACTGGTCTAAATCGTAAAAGGCAAGCAGGACTTCTGCAAAAGGGGGCTGAGAAGCTGTCATGACACTGGTGAAATTTCTGGGGGAGGACTAGAGGAGAGAGAAGAGGAAAGGAGATCAGGAGTGCATTCTTTTCCTGACTATCAACTTAAGCCCATTGCATTTAAGTCTGTAAGTGGCTGAGCTGCCATAGGAAGAACTATTGTCTGTCCCTAATCTGCTGATAATGTATTCTAGAAGCTTCTAGTAGAAGTGCCAGTGAGAACAGACATGGAATGATGCATTTTAGAGATGCTTTAGAAATAGTTATTGGATCCAGAGAGCTCTACAAACCACTGTTTGGAACAAGCCACTGTTTGGAAGTCCCTGCATGTGACATCCTGCAGCTTTTTGCTCACCGGAGTTGGACTCTGGCTCCAGTGAAGGCAGGTGCTGTACAGCCAGGGGCTTGGGTGAGGTCGCAGAATGCCTTTAGGAACTGGAAAAAGAGTTGCAGGCCAATGCTGGCATGCTATGAACTGCTTCTTCAGCAGTAGGATCCTGCCATTAATGTTAATGGCTTTGCCTTTGCCAGGAGCCCAGCTTGTACAACACTGCAGTTGAGGACTGACGGGGAGGCTAAATTCTGGTAAAGCACCCTGTACTCTACTGAAGTATATTCCTAAAATGGCATTCCTCAGTCCTGTTTTGAGCAGAGTGGGAGTTTGGGGAAGGAAGGTAGATGAATGTACTTCTGGATGTACCCAATCAGTGCTTGCAGTGTGCCTCAAATCTTCCAGATGTAAGATACTACAAAAGAGTCCAAATAGCCTTAAAAAAAGAAATATACACCTGCTCGGAAAATACAGCTTTTATAAATGAGCTGAACATCTGGTGTATGCGCCTAGCTGAAGCCTCTGGGACAGCCCTCAGCTCACAGCAAACTGACTGAGCTGGGGCTTGGGGAGAGGGGCAGGGGGAAAGCAGAGCACAGGCACACTGTGGTGAGCATGGGTGAACATTGAAGTCAAGGAGGGAACTTTTATGCTCTGATTGCTCTTTATTATTTGTTATTTCTATTGAGTCTTCTCACTAATTTGGTATTAGTGGTATAAAACACGTCTTCATGGAGGTGCAGAAATGTGTCGCAAACTCCTTTCTTTTTTGCTTCCTAAAAGGCACTGCGTGCTGGGCAAAGTAAGACAAAGCAGTGTATGTTTACAAACTGTGGGCACAGGAGAGAATAATAGGATGCTTGTGGACTTACTCTGTGTATAGTTTTAGCTTCTTAATAGAGAAACTTATCTTGAAACCAGTCTTGTTCATCAAGGCCATACCCCGGTGTCACTTGGGCCTAGAGTAATGAGTTTCAGTAGATGTAAGCTTGCTGACTTTGGAGAAATCCATTTTGGTTTGTGTGTGCTGTATTTGAGTTAAGCTGTCAGCCCAGTTTTCAGCCACCTGCTACCCCCCGATGGCCACTCTGCACTTCAAGGTGTAATTATTATTAAAGATGGGAATGGGGGTGTGGGGAATTATTCCATAGTGGTTGGATGCTGGGGAGGGGAGCAGAACTCGCCCAACATCTGAACTTCCCTGGCTTGGCCTTCCAAAGATTGCTGCTTGTCATGTCTCTTTCTGTTGCCTGAAGAAGCTCTTTAGTAGCTGATATCGTGTCCCCAAGGACATGTCTGTAATCAAGTCCCTTTCAATCTTTTTTAATGAAATAAACAGACTGATCTTTCTTAATATCCATCATAAGACACTCTCCCCTCTGGTTTAAAACAATTGTTCTGATACTTTCCATACCATCTCTTTCTTTCACACCTTATCAGTGTGTGGCCATCAGCTTTCACCATTCCAGTAACAGTGTCTGCTCTGCCATGTGCTGTGGTGGCAGCGGCTGCTGATTTTTTTTTTAACTTGCTGTTTCCTGTTTTATATTTCCTGGGAAGCCTCATTGCTTTAAAGTTGCTTGTGTAGCTTTGTTACTGGTGTTGTTACTCATCTGTAGTCCTTCTTGACTGCTTTCCTGAATAGAATCTCCCCTTCCTTAACTACTGATGCCTTTTCTAGAAATAATGCGTAGTTCAAAATTACAAAATAATACTGAAGTAACTTTTTGGGAGTGGGTGGGCACAAACAAAGCTCTCCAGGCTGCTTTACATGACTGCCCTTCCCATCATCATTTACCATTCCTTCAAACACTCGCTGTCAGTGTGTTTGGGTTTATACCAGATCATTGATAAATATGATGCTGTTTGATGTACTTACTGTCTGTTGCTGGAGAACTCCATTACAACTCAACCTGATCTGTTTCCTGGATCCACCCCCATTTTGGGGGAGCAATCATCTTTCTACTGCTTACTGTGTTCTTTCGTTATAGCTTATGGTATCAATTCTGCAGCAG
Source organism: Aythya ferina (assembly GCF_964211825.1). NCBI lineage: Eukaryota > Metazoa > Chordata > Aves > Anseriformes > Anatidae > Aythya > Aythya ferina. The sequence goes on along the minus strand of NC_140315.1, from coordinate 12,637,925 downwards.
GAATGATTGCATCGTTAGATACCTTAACATTTGGAATATATCATATTTAAAATTGACCTCAATAGACATATTCCAAACATTATGAGTGGGACTCAACCCAAGTTCCTGTAAATTCCTGTCCCATAACTCTTCCTCGGATAAGTAGTCAGGGCTATTTTGTCCTTTTTGTGGAAGACTTAGCCCAGACCTTACCAATTTGTGCAAGCTGAGTCATTTTGCTCGCCGTACTTGGATGTTGGTATGATGCTATCAGCCTTCAGAGATGTATTAAAATCAGTACCAGGGCATCAAACGTGCCCCAGGGTGTTTTCAGTAAGTTCCTGTTGTTATCCCTTCTGAGTTGCTCTTGATTGCAGCTGCAGAATGAAGTGCTTCATCTTTCTCAAGTGATGCGAGTATATCGAGTATATCCTCCTGCTCCTTTCTAAGTGCAAACTAGAAATATTTATTGAACTTTTCTGTTGTCATTAATAACTTTACCCTTCCCGTGCAGTAATGGGCCTATGCCAATGATAAAATCCCATTATGCTTTTAAACAACGGCTTTATCATACTCAGTCCTTTAACTGTGAATTTTTCCCTAGTGTTTTTTGATTCTCCTATCGGTTATTCTACGTTTTTGTAGCTTTTAACATACAATGACCGCCCTTTGTTCATCTGTAAATGTTTAGTTTTATTTTGAGCTGCTTTCTCTGGTTTTAGCTGAAGCAGGATGGATTTCCTCTCCCATTTCTTGCTGAGAGGGATGTTGGCTCCTTGTTAACCACGTCAGAGGTGGTGGTGATAAAGCTGCTCTGATGGGAGGGAGGGAGGGCAGAAAACGGCTGGGTATTGCTGCAATGCTGTATACAACCCATCTATTACATGTGATAGCCAAGTGTTGGCTAGCCATTAATTCTGGTGCTGGAAACTGCTTTTAAAACATTGTTTTAGAGCAAATCAACTTTTAAGATTTTTTTTTTTAAATATCACCTAAGGGAATTAATCTTAACTTTGGGATTTAGTGGAAGCTTAATGCTACCTCTGAGTCTCTCTAAACTCCCAGCCTAATTTCTCTTTTTTCCAAATGTCATGAATATGTGCCTAAGTGCTGTTGACTTTCAATGAGAAAATCCTGGCTCTGTTATCACTTCCAGAGCTGTAACAATCCACTTCTGTAAATTGTTGCTTTCTGGTGTTGAACAGTCAATTGTCTATCACTTACCCCCACGGAGCACAAAGCCCATGTGCTGTATTAGGAGTAGATGAAGCTAGGTGGCTCTAGATGGGATGTTTTGCACTGCCCCTTTTCAGGGTGTCTGTGGCTTGGGGTGGAAGAGATGCTGGCTATTGTGGAGGGCTGAGGTTTTACTGCCTGTCAGTGTTAGGAGTACTTCATTTGCCATTATTAGCGGGGTGAATGGGATCTTGTAAACCTTGTTTTGTGCTGTGGGTTTGCCCTTAAGTTCAGAGGAAATCTTGTCTATCTGCAGAGGGAAGCAGAACTGAACATTTCTGCCTTCCATCAGCTGTTTTGCTGCTGTTATTTCAGTCTGTGATAGTGTTATCTTTGGCTTGCTTCACCTCAAAGCCATAAACAGCCTGTCATGGAAGGGGAAAGTTAAATACTTTTAACTAGACTGTGATCCTGCGAGGGGGGGGTGCCATGTAGGTGGAGGTATTGGACAATATCACCTGCTTTTTCTTCATTTTTGTTCTTTCCCTAGTGGGGGGTCTGTTAAGTGCGTGAAAAAGAAGGAATCCCTTTCTGCTGGGCAGGGCAGCCAGAGCTTGGTGAAACACCTACCTGGAAAGGCACTCGCTTGTATGGGTATTACACTTAGTTAGCAAAACATTCCTATCAGAGACTTCTCTGATTATATAGATTGTGGAAGTTGTGCTTTCACAACTTCACTTGTCATGGTATTGCTTTTACTGAAGACTTAACAGGCTTATTTCTGGCTCCAACAGAAAGCAATTACTACAGCTACCAAAATATTGAGTGCTGAGCTGGAACATTCAACTTCACAATTCCTGGGCTGATTTTTTTTTGATGGCATAGCAGAAATTGGTGGCATTACATCAATATGAATTTGTTCCTTGGAGGGTGGACTTAAGGCTTTTTTTTTGTTGTTGTTTAAGGCTCAATGCATGTTGGAATCTGGTGATGGTGGGTTTTGGGGGACCTTGGGTCTGGTACAATTGAGCTCTGTTTTTTTTGTTTGTTTTTTTTATGTATAATGGCTTGCTCGGAAAGTTGAGTTGTAGATTTGATCCTCAAGTCAAAGGTAAGAAGAAATCCTGGTCAAGGATAGTGTTTCTTACTTAAGCATCCAATCTGAATTCAGTCTTGTATTTGCTGAAATCAATGACAGTGCTCCTCTTTAGGTTCCTGGGTGTGCAACTCTTAGTGGTTTCAACTGCACCATTGTCTACAGTTACAGGGATAGAAACAGTGCAACAAACACTGGATGAATGCTCAAGTTTTTTCTGCAAATGTCAACTTGTAAAAATGCTTGTGAAGAGCTCTTGCTTCTCAGTTACATGACTCTTGTTTCATGAGTCTCATGAAATGATTTTTCTTTCATAAGACTTAGAATATGCATGCCTGAAAAGTGGCTGTTTTAATGGAATGCTGCTCTGTGTTAGTCGTACCCCAATTTGGGCACTCCAGCTTGTTACGCAGCGTGACTGTCAGCTGCAGGCAGGATTGCCCTGGATGATCTGTGTGGGTTGAAGCTAACCAACAGCACAAGAAGAAACCCCAAGTATGAAATCACTGCAACAAGCTGCCTTCAGAAAGTGGTGAGATTGCTGCATGCATCTGGCCTGTGAAATGACTCAGATGCACAGAAAGCCCATCTGTGTTTGTGGCTGCTGTAAACAAATAATTGAAGCACTTCTCTATGTTGGATGCTTACTGCAAGCTGGACTTCTGGAAAAGGAACCGTGATTGTTGCTTTCATTCCTTGGTTTTTGTTTGACTACTGTGGCCCGTAAGGATACTGATGGCATTGTAATAGCACTAATAATTATCATTTTTAATCCTAGTTCTGCTGTGTACCTTTTCTGTGTGCAGGAAGAACTTGACCTCTGTCTGTTTGACATCTGTAAAATAGAGATAACAATGCTGCTCTGTTTAGCAGGGTTATTAGAAAGGTAGGTGCTTGAGTGTGTGTAAAAGGATGCTGGCTGAAAAAGCAGCTTAAAAAAACACCCTGTAGGTATGCCTAAACGTCATGTATACAACCAGAGGAGTTTGTGTGCTTAATCTGAGTGGGAGTACAATAGGCATACAGCCTGGTAGCAGGAGGGCTGAGAATGAGGTTAGATGCTTTTATAGGGAACTCAGTAAAACTCTTTTCTGTTAGGTGATAAGGCTGATGCTTTCTGGTTACGGAGATCCTTCCATGCTCCTGGTAGGAGACTGATTCTTCATGCGTCGGAGTGCGTGGCCACTTAGTGGCTTCCCAGGCTGAAATGTTTTCTGCCATTAAAAGCTTAGAGCTTTTGTTCTCTTATTCTTTGAGACCCTGTGCAAGTGAACTGGAAGTATCACTAGTAGCTTTGAGTGATTCAAGTGAAATTCCTGCTGCTAATTACATGAGCTTTTTGCTAAAGGTAGTAAATAGAAATCATTCATGTGTCCTTAGAGGCCTCAGAATCATTCAGTATTCATGGTAAATATATTAGGGAGCTTCATAAGAGAGTCATTTTAAAACAAAGCCTGGTCAGCTGTTTAATAATTTACTGATAGCGATAGCAAGGAGAATATCTAATAACTAGCAAGACTGGCTTTCAAGTAGAAAATTAGCATTAGAGGAGTTTTTTCTAAAGAATCATAATTAGTATTAGGGAAACATTTGGTTATTGTGTCAGTTCTTGATTGCTTTACAAGCACTTACTAAGGCAAAGACACTTGATTACTTAGGAAGCTGAAAAGCTAAATTCATTCACGTGTTTATCTGAAATGGGCAGCTCTTTTTAATAGTTTTATGAAGTCCAGCCTCAAAATATAAGTGTCTTTTTCTACTGGGCTGGGTACAATGCCTGATGCCAGTCTGTATTCACTGGTCTGTTGTTTGGAATGATGCTCCTTGACTTCAGCTGCCTGTATATAGCTATATTTCGGTTTATTTTTAAAAACTGTAATTAGAATAGGTATAGGACTTCAGTGGGAGATACAGGCTCATAACAAGCCAAGGCCCCTTTGTTCTGCCCTTGCTGTAGGACATCCTCTACTGCTGGTGACGGGGGGAGCCCAGGTTGTGGCCTTCAGAGGAACAGGAAGACAAACCAGGAGTCTGGCCAGTCCTTGTAAGCAATACCTTGTGAAAACAGGTGCTCAAGGATTTTTTCAAGTTTTTTGACACCATTTTCTACATGCTTCTCTGCTTTCCTGACTGAACGTGCAATAGATACGACCCTTTAGTCACAATTCATCAGTATATTTTGGGGATTAGCACTGAGCATGCTGTGCAGAAGGAAAGGTTTACACCCTCTGTGAGTACTCAGCTTTCGTTTGTGTGGGTTCAGGTCCCTCAGCTACAGCCTATATGAAATAATCAGTCTATGATTAACTGTGGGCTAACACTCATCAAGTGGAACACAACTCTTTAGTTTTAGAATAACTTCTCTCTTTCAGCAGTGCTCTAGGTCTTCTCATAGAGAGCTCTGTATATTGATCACTTTTGTGGTGTATCCATGTAGTCCAGGCAGTGACAGGTACTGCTTTTATATCTGCAGAATGGAAGTGGAAAACCCGTGAAAGTTTCATGTTCATGAAGTGCTCAGAGTTGGCTGCTTCTCTGCCCTGTTCTGGCAAACGTTGCTTTTATAAACTTGGTGAGTTGGAGTTGCTAGGAGTTCACCAACCTTTGTTCTTCACCAATTAAATGGACTTTAATGATATTTTTTAGCTGAATTGGGAATTTGTGCAAAATGCTGTGGGGAACCTGGATATAGAATCTGAATATACCTTGGGGAATCAGTGGGACTTTGTGATTTCTTGGAGGGAAAGACAGTACAGGAGCTGGCTGTGATTCATCAGTTCAGTTCAGTTTTGATGTGTTGGGGGGGGGGGGGGGGGGGACTAACTTCCAGGTAATGCTAGCTAGAGTCAAATCTGCTGTAGTCATTGGTTCTCTTACCTTGATTTTTAGGGTTAGAAGGAAAGATAAGGATAAAAGAAACAGCTGAAGTAGTGTTAGTGTTAGGGTAACTGGAAAACACATGTAGATGTTGAATATAAATTTAATAATCACAGCTTATCAACCGATTTGCTGCTGGGAGTTACAGTAAGTCGAGTTCTTATAATCATCCTTCATGTTCCTGCTTGAGCCTTTCTTCCTCAATAAGCTTTGGCCATGATATCACACGATATTCTTCCTAATCAATAACTTGGCTCAGGAGGAGGAGCTGTTTGGCTTTATTGGTGCAGCAGTGTGTGACACAGGGCTGTTAGCATCAGTGCTTGGTGAATGGGGACAGAAGTGTTGGCAGCCCTGTCATCCTCTGCAGACCCCATGTTAATTACTGATCGCTCACTGGGGTTGCTCCTGATGGGCCTGTTACCCTTAGCATTTTATCCACGGGGTTTCTGTGCCAGAGAAGCCCCTATTTCCAGGACAGATGTGACAAAGTACACGTGGTGCCATGGCTTGGTTTAACCCAGCCCCTGTTCCTATGCCTGACTTGATGTTCTCTGAAGCTTCCAGTTCAATGTGCTGCTGGTGGAGGAAGGCTGAGACCCTTTCCTGGCATTAATCCATTTGTCCTACAACCATGGCTGTCCCCTGGAGGCAGTCCAGTTCTCACCCAGGGCAGCAAGGCTCTTGATTGTTGCTTGTGTTGGACTGAGCCCTGTAAGAGTTAGCTGTGGTGACAGCACCTGGTGTGTGAGGGCCGTTATCTGTAATACATTCACCTGAGGTAAGTAAAATAAAGGGGGAGGGAGAGTGCAGGAGGAAATGCATTGGAGGGGGAGGGGATTTAAGGTAAAGAAATGTACCAAAGAAGTGAGAGATGATCCATGTTAGCACAGAGATGGAAAAAAGCTGGTACAAATTCTAGAAAGCTCTGTGGGTTTTTTGTTCCAGTTAGCTGAGGTACCTCAGCTGGCTTATTTTTTCCCTATAAATGGGGTATTTACTGTTTCCAGGAGTGCAGTGTCTGAGCATGGCTTATTCTCTCACCTTTTCCTAAGCAGAACCCCCTTTTGGTATAGAGATGAACTAATGGCATGTCTAGATGCAAGGCTGAAGCACAAGGGTTAGGAAAAGTTTCTCTTTCAAAGAAAAAGGTCCATGGCAAAGGGTAGAAACCTGTACTGGGTAGGGGAAAATGGTTTGATCCAGAGGTGCTCGTGTGATCACCCCAGTTCTGTTATTTACCTGTTATGGCAGTAAGGGAGGTTGGTAGTCATATTTGGGGGAAGAAAGCTCCCGAATTTAAGTGATCTTGAAGTATCTTGACCGCAAACTTTTAGAAATGCTGGTTAACAGAGCTCGTGCTGCTGAGTGCTCCAGAAACCCCTGGAGTGGTCTTAACTGGAATGCAACCGCTTGGCTTCCCTTCCTTACAGCTGACCAACTTGGTATCTATTTCTGGAGATGAGCAACACATTTGTGCCCTACCTGGAGGAGCTGTTCCTGTACCCTGTGATTTAACGAAAAGGCACCTGCTTCCCCATCTGCTGGCAGCATCCTCTGGAAAATTATGTAGAATAAATGTAACCATGTGCTGATGATCCCTGTGCAATCCAGATCCCTATTTCAGTGTTAATATAAGAAAACTTGGCATCAGATGTAACTTTCATGGAGGATTTTAATGGGGGAAAAAGGAGCAGTGTTAAAGACTGGTGCTCAGAAGGCATCACAGCATGTGCATGTGATGAAATCCCGGTAGAGCATGAGCTGTACCTGTGCAGTGCTTCTGAAAACTGCTAAAAATAACAATTGCTGGAAAAATATTTTAAGCAGAAAAATATGCTCAAGGTACTACTGAGTCAGAAGATGGCAGTAATGACACCAACATCCCTCATCTTTGTTCTTTACCATGGAAGCACTGTTAGTAGTCCTAGAATAATGGACTTACTAAAATACTGAAAATTTGCTACTCTGGGAAGTGTTGGTTTAAAAAAAAAAAAGTTAGCTAAGCAAATCTCTCTCTGCCCACTGTGTTCCCTCAGTGTCAGCCTTGTCCTCTGGGCTTGCTATCAGCAAACGCAGTGGCTTCCTGCAAGCGCTGCAGCATCTGTGCTGGGTGCTTGGTGCTGAATCCCCCCGTGCCTGGCTGTGCATCGGTCCCCGAGCTGCGTTGCTGATGGGGGCTGCCTTTTGGCTGGCTCTGACTTCTCTGTCCCTGTTACCAGGACCTGCACATGATGAGCTTTCTCCACTGAGCGCATTCAGGTGTTTTCCAGAGGGAATATCGCCTCTCCCTGCACTGGGTCTCATCCTCCAGCATCAGCAGGCAGGGCAGAGACCCAGGTGCTGTCTTTTCTGCTGTTCAGCCCTCCAAAAACAGCACACTGGGAAGCTGCAGACACCAAACCAATTACTGTACGTTACAGCTGTCTTTGCACTTTCATTATCTATAAATTTTTGAGCTGGAGTCTCAAACAGGTGTTTCATTTGCAAAGACACTTAGCAGAGGACACCAACACTGAAGCTCCTTGTCTCCCTGTATAATGCAGGAAGGGTCCAAGTTCAAAATCCCCAGCTAATGGGGAAGAGCTGTTGGGCTGTTTGACATTTTCAGTGCTGCTGCTTTGCTGTACCTTTCTGCTTGCTTGTCTGCCTGCATTATTTAATATATTGCTTTTCCATGATACGGCCATTGTCAAGATAAACTGCTACGTCCGGGCTGCTTTGGCATTTCCTGGAAAGTGTCATTGTGTTAGTGTAAAGGTGAACTTGTATTTGTGAATAATTGATGGTGGGCAGTTCAGGTTTTTTTTTCCTCTTCAGAAAGGAAGAAACTTAATGAGGATGAGGCATAAGAGATCAATGCCCATGTGTCTGACATCGATTAATGATTTCATCATGTAACCAGATTAAAAAAGACAGCTGGGGTCTGTATTTATGCACACAGTTATCCACAAACGTGCTGATGCATCGTCTGTTCTTCCTTCCCACCAAGTGAACACCTGAAGGATACAGGCAGCTGGCAGGGGTCTCCTCCCCAGTAATAGCTGAGGTTAGCCTGCCGTTAGCTCCTCTGTGATGTGGGGTGGGCTGCCTGCATGGGCACGTGTGCATGTGTAATACAGGGTTGTAGACAATGCTGGAGACAGTTTTTAATAATAAATTTAAATTGGAAGGACAGAGGGGTTAATGTTGGAAGTGACACACCTTGTGCTGTTCTCCTGGCTTCCTTCATTCAGTGCCCTTCCATGCACCTGTGACAGCCAAAACTTAGCAGAGCATGCTGCAGACCCAGATTTATGCGGTATGATAGAAGGAAATGGAAACTTCAAGTTGCACCTTGAGCTCTAGAGGAGCTTCACCTGCTGCTCTCATCCGTGATTCTGGCTGCCTGATAAGAGATGGTGTAACAAGTAGTTCTGTACAGAGAGCTGCACGTGGGGGAGTGTTAGTAAATTTGTATGTGTAATACTTGCCCTAGGGGAGGAAAAGAAGTTTTCCAAATTGGATTAGGCTGTGTACCAAACATTGCATCTGCCTTATCGAGGCAGAGGAGGATTTTTGTTCTCTGGTGGGGAAGTGATGTGGGTGTGGAACAAAGCTCCTCGGGTATCTCTAGGACTCTGCCTGTGCCCAGGTACTGCAGTTGCAGGCATGTTTTTGTGTCCAGCGCATCACCAAAGAAGTACATTGAACTGCAAAAAGATGTTTTCCTATCCTTAAAAGCAGCGCAGGTTTCAGAGTACTCCTTGTATTTTAGGAGCTGTGTTGTCTATGGGGGGCAGCAGCAGCCTGGCCACTGCCTGAGCCGGCTTTCTGCTGGAGGCAGGAGGGATGCTGCAGGGGACACGTTTCTGTTTTTAATCTGGTAGCACACTAGGATACTTAAAGGCTAATTTGTCTGTTAAATATTTCAAAAACGTATATTGATTCAAGTCCATGAGAAGATTTTTTGACTTTTTTTTTTCTTGGGGGTTAAATGCATTTAATGTCAAAATGTGGCAGTGCTTCCAGTTGTTCAGCACTTTGTTTTCCGGGGGCAAGCTGTATCATTTGCAGGTGAGTAAAGCTAAGGATTACATTTTCTTATCTGACACAGTAAGGGAACAGTTTTGTGGAGTCAAGAAGCCCCAAGCGACAGGCTCAAGAAAACTTTAGAACTTATGTTAATGTTTTCTTTTTTAAGCCTCTTGAGACCTTGCTTCAATTGCTAGTAACAGCAAAATAAGTGATGCTAACATACACCCAGGATGGAATTAGAGCTCCTCTTTGCTATTTTTACGAGGTAATGTCATATAGGACACTATCTCAGCAAGATTTAGGGAGACCATTTTGTAAGCTTTTCTTTGCGATAGCTGCAAAGGCCACTGCTTGTATATGTACGTATATCATCATGTATGTTAGTTGTTGCCTCGTGTCAGTTTTGGAGCACGGCTTGTCCCTGGTTTGTTTCATTTGTTGAACCGCTGCTGTAGCCGAGTGAACCCCGAAGCTTCAAACAGGGCTGTGCACTACTTAGTGTGCCTTTTAAAGGCATGCATTCCTGGTCTGCAGCATGTTTTCTCGTTGCTGATCTGCAGTAATGCAACTTCTTTATTTTATGTCTGGATTTCATCCCTCTAGTATACATCCAGCCCTCAAAGATGCCGTCACTGCGTCGAAGCCCATTACAGTCCTCTTGCGTTACTGATGGCTGTTGACTGTCATTGGTACACTGTATTGGAAGACAGCCAGTGTTGTTAATCTAAAAATTAAACCTTAACGAGACTCTTAGAGGATCCCTAATGTTAACCATACAACCCTGAGGCTGCTTGCAGCCCTGTGTCTTGCTGCTTTTCTGTCAGGGCAGTTCCTTGCTGTGTTTTTCTGGGGTAAAGCTGGTTTTTCTCTGTGCTGTTCCATCGGATGCTTTGGTAAAATCTTGATAAACATGACCTGATCACACCTGTATTTATGAAATTGCCTGTTTAATTTGGGGGGTGGGGTGTTGGTTTGCTTAATTTCCATTCGATCCTTGTATTTTAACCTATTTTGTTGAGCTCAACTTTATTCCTTCGTAACACTTTCTGCCAAGGCCCTTGGACGCTGCTGAAGGCGCGTGGCTCCGGTACTGGCCGCATCCCTTCCCCTCGCTCAGTATGGGCACCGCGTCTGCTCTTCTGCAATTAGGCTGGTACTGGCTCAGCATCGTAATGAACAGGAATCAAACTGAAATATTCATACCGGGCTTTGGCTCTTTTGTGCTAATATCTGCGTAACTTCAGTTAATCCTGACTCGTCTGCAATCAGCCTGCGTCTTCTCTTGTTCTTGGTTTTTCTTTCACCCAAGAAGGTGGATTTGTATTCAGACACGCCTTTTATAAGGTGTTTAACTCAGCCTAAAGTCTTTCTTTGCACTTTTTGATGTTTAAGACATGGCTGTCCCTCCCAAACAGTCCTTTCTCCAGAGCCTTGTAGGCTGTTCATTTCTAACCTTTCTGGTTACTAATTGTAGAGGGGAGGATGCAATCTTCCAGTGCCTTTACGTTGCTGGGGTGCACGCTTTTCTGAGGTTAACACCTCTACACCTCTCCTTGGAAGAAGTTTAAAGCTTCTCTGCTTTCTATTCCCTAAGCTTCTTGGACACCAGTACATGAAGCTGTTCTGAACACATTGCAGGCTCACTTGTGCTGTTCCTTGAATTTATGTGGAGACAAGTGGGAATCACTTGATTTAGGGTTGCTTTCTGCAAGTTGCCCACTGATCCTGTTTTTGTCAACTCTTGACATCACCTCCATGGCTCATGCCTCTGCTCTTAGCACTTTCAGAGCCTCTTCTGCAGTTCCTGCTCACCCCTGTTTGACTGCCTGCATCCTTTCTATGACTTAACTTCGAAAAAATTTCCATCTCCTTGTCCCTCTGCTCTGTGCTCTGCTTTCCCTTGATCTGCAGTTGTATACTTGTTTATGGGATTGTCCCGTTTACTCAGCAGAAGATAGCGGCACACCATAATTTCTGAAGTGATGCTGACACCTACAGAGAGGACTGCACTTCAGTGAGGGAGGGCTTTTTTGGACTGGTCGGGTTTGGTTATGAGCAGGGTGCTCAGACCTTTCAAACCCCTGTCTCAGTGGGGTGCTTGATGCTAGTGAAACGTAGCTCTGTGTCTTTATACTCCTTTGCTACTGTGAAATAACTGGTACCTGTGCTCCTCGTGCCCCATTTGGTCTGTGCAGAGGTGCAGTAAGCCTGCCCGTGAGCAAGGAGTGAGAGGCCCTCACCCTGCAGCAATGTGAGGGCAGCTCCGTGGCCACAGCAGTGGGCAGGGGAGCTCCTCTCTTCCCTCTTGCTGAGAGGGTGAATGAACAGCTCACTGCAGAACAAGTGCGCCCATTGGAAGAGGAAAATCTTGGTGAATTCATCTCTCTGTAGCTCTTCTTGCTGGCTCCCTGAAAGGAAGGTTGCCCCAATGGAAGTAATGCCTTGCACTTTGGCAAGAAACAAATTGTGGGATGCAGGTGCCAGCCCTGGGTGTGCTCTGGGCTCAAAGTTACCTGCGCTGGTGGCTGTTGGCTGCTGCTTCCCTCCTCTGGGGAGCAGGTGGGGCATCAGTAGCTCCTGAGGGCTCCGTTTGGTGGGGTTTGGCTGGCAGGGAGCTACTCTCACCTGGTCTGACCAGGGCTGCGATGTGAAATGCTTTAACAGGGACTTCAGGATGCCAGCCTTGACATCTTGCAGTGCCAAAACCTCCCTGCCTGAACAATGCTGTGGTGGTTTTGGAGCCTTCCCTACCTGTTAGGGGTGAACTGGTTAGTGGGGCAGCTTTTCCTGCAGGTGACCCCCCCCGCTGCTGCAGGGTGCTGTGGCCCCGCTGCTCAGCCCGCAGGGCCCAGGAGCGGGCTGCAGAGCCCTGCCCCAGCCACCTTCCTGGGGCAGGGACCTGGCCTGGACCCGGCAGCACCTCGGGGTGCTCCTGCAGAGAGCCCAAAGAGCTCAGAGGAGCTCTCCCAGCCCACGAGGAGCCTGGGTGCTGGGTCCTGCTGGCAGGCGCAGCTCCCTGCCCTCCCAACACAGCTCTGTGAGCAGGGAGCTGGGGGTGCTGGTTGTGGGATGCTTGCTGCAGGCTGCCCAGGGTGGCAGGGAGAGGATGGGGAGGAAAGAGCCAGAGGAGGCACGGGGAGAGGGGAGATAAAACTGCCCCGGGAGCAGCATTAAATTTAATGAGGAAGCAGTGTTCTATTAAACCTCAAGTAGTCGGGGGAAAAAAGCCTACCTAGCAGCGCTGGAATTTCTTTGGGAAGTTGAGTTACTGTCGGAAATAATCTCCTGTTGTGCTGATGATTAAAGAGGCGCTTTATCCCGGGCGAGGTGGCCATCGCTCTCCTCTCGCCGTGCAAATCCGAGCTCAGGTGGCTGATCGCTATTGATGTGTCCTGATTTTTGTGCTTACCAGGCAGGTTTTTTTTTGGTGAAGAAGTTGCCCGTGGAAAGCAATTCTTAGCGTTTTGCTCCAGATTGTGTCTCTGCCCGTGTACAAAGCCTCCGAGCACGGCGGTACATGGCGTGACTTGGGATTTAGCCGTTAACTCTCCTGAAAGTGAATAATGACGAAAATTACTATTTTCAGCCCTGAATGCCGAGTGAGCTGCTGCTGACAAGGGCCCCCCTGCGACCTGCAGCTTTTTGGGGCTCGGCTTTAGCCGGGGGTGGTTGTGCCCCCAGCCGTGGTGGATGCGGTCCCCACCGGACCCCTTCAGATTTGGGGACAGAGGCAGGACCCCACAGCTCGGTGTTGCGGGGCTGTGCTTCGGCTGCTGCCCAGGGCAGGGGTTTGTGCACGCAGCTGGGCTTGGGATAAAAAAAAATGGGGAAAAAAAGGGGGAAAAATAGGGATAAGGGGAGTGGAAGGGAAAGGAAAAAATAGGAAGAAAGAGGGAAAATAGGGAGAAAAATCGGAAAAAAGGCGGAAAAAGCCCACACCTCCCGGCGGAGGGAGGCTTTTAACCCGGCGGGGAGGGGCCGGGGGGGGGGCTCCGGGTGCCTGCCCGCTGCCCCCAGCGCTCGGGGCCGGCTCTGCGGCGGCTCGGGGGGAGCCCCCCCCGCCCGTCCCCGACCCCCCCGCCCCCTGCCCGCCTCCCGGCCGCTCCCCGCCTCCCTCCCGCCGCCACTCCGGCGGCTCCTCCGAGCAGCGCCGCGGCTCCGGCTGCCGGGGCCGCCGGTGCGGGGGATGCGGGGCGGGCGGCGGCGGCTCGGCGGCCCCGGGGGGGGCAGGTGAAGCCCGCGGAAGGATGCCCGGCGTCGCCGCCATCCTCCTCCTGCTGCAGCTCCTGCCCAAGGCGGAGGGACAGGGCTTCGCAGGTGAGGCGCCCGGGGTCCTCTTCTTCCCCCGCCCCCCCCCCCACTCCCATTTCCCTAATTCCCGCAGGGGGAGCTCGCCCTGAGCCCCCCCCTAGCCCGCAGGGAGCTCGGGCTGGCCCTGAGCAGCCTCGGGGCGAGCCCCCCAGCTCCGTGCTGGGAGCTGCGCGGGGTCGCGGCGGTGTCCGGGGGGGCGGCAGCTCGGGAAGTTGTGGCTGTGTGGCCGGGTGGCCGTCTGGCTGTCTGGGGGCAGCATCACCCCCGCGCCCGGTCCCCCCAGCGCTTCCAGTCCGTTTTCACGGGAGCCTGGTGAAGGGGTGCAGCCTCGGGAGCAGCCGCTGCCTTCCTCCTCCTCTTCCTCTCCTCCTCGTCGGGTCTCGGGCTTCGCCTCTCCCCCGGTTCCCCGACGGCTCCTGCCCTGCCTCCCGCAGCCCCGGCAACTTTCTGCGGGAGCCGCTCGGGCTGGCCCCGGCCCGGCCCCGGGCTGGAGGAGCGGGGCCCCCCCGGGTCCTGCGGGCACACCTCGCGGTGCTGGGAGGCGCCAGGGGCGAGGTTTGTTCCCCCCCGTGCCATTTCGTGGGGAAAAGCAGCGATCCGCCTGGTTTGGGGCTTCCCTCGGTTCTTGTAATACGGATTTCTCTCCCTGGTTTTTCGTTCTGTTCGAAACTAGTTGTCGGAGGTGCAGGACGCGACTTGCTGTATTTAGCTTTCTAAGTTTTGGTCAAAACCTTTTCTGCCTGTATCTGTGATGGAAATCAGCCCTGCCCGTGCCACGTTGCTTGGTAGCGAGCAGTCTCCGTGCTCGAGGCTCCTTTCCCTGCCTGCAGCACGCCGGAGCCCGCTTCGTCTCAAGCAGCGATGGATCGTGGTTAGGACTCGGGGAGCCCTGAGGACTTCGTCTCGCTGCTTTGGAACAGAGCTGGAGCGCAGGGCAGCAGGTGTTGAGCACACACCAGCTCTGTGCATGCCTTCAAATATCTCCAGTGTGGTCTGGCCGAAAAAGTTTGGTGTTGGGGGGCCAACAGGCACGGGAGCCCCCAGCTGAGCGGAGGGGCTGCTGGCATCGGTCAGCACGGGTTGGGAAACCACAGCCCTGCGTGTGCTGCTGGGCAGCTGCACGGGTCCCCTGATTTATTAGGGAGGCTGGGGAGTCTAACCTAGTTAAATAGCTTCTTCACTGAGTAAGCAATACGTGGAGCTATTCTTTTTCCTCTTCCAACTGCATTTTTGTCTTCCCGACACTTGCCATATCAGTTCAGATTAGATCCTTGGCTTTTGATAAATCACTTAGCCAGATGCTTGGGAAAAAGGCTGATCTGTGAAAATGGTAAACTTTTTAAGGGGCAGAAAGGATTTGAGGGAAACTAATACAATATGAGCTAAACACGTGTGAAGTTAAACACCTGGCAGATCCCTGTTTTCAGAAGGCTGTTAAATGTTCTCCATCGCCAGTTCCGCAGCAATAGTGACCGTGAGATTTCCTAATCGTGAACATCACCTTCTGCCTCCTATTTCAGTGCACGTTTTTTACCATTCAGAACAAGGGCAGCTTATTTCAATCTTTCGGAGCTGCTCATGTGAATGAAACTAAATGAAACTTCTCTTCGGCTGTGAGTCTGCCGTGAAGTGTAACAGCCCCTATTCTGTCCATAGAGTCGAGAATTTGCCGTTTTAAAAGAAAAAAAAAGCTGCTCAGATGCACTTTGTCTCCGAAATTTCGGCGAAGTTTGTCGGGTCCCCAGCAGGGAAGCCACGGGCGCGTCCCCGCATCGTCCATCGGGTGGTGCTGTCTCCATAAGATTAGGGTGCAGATGCTTCCACTCTCCTGATTGTTTTTTCTCCCAAAGCCTAATCCGTTTGTTCGGCAGCCTTTTGTCGAACATCCCAAAAAAGCATTGTGCAAGAAGTTGGCTGTTCTCTAAATTTATTTTCTTACCTGGCAGCTGGGTTAACAAGTAGCAAAGCCACGAGTTGAGGCAAACCCGTATTAAATTCCTGCCTGACTCGCACAGTTTCTTATTCGTCTTACCCATGACAGATGAAACCAGAAATATTCCAAACCTACAGCAGCCTGCGGATGGCTTCTTGCTTGGAGTATCTAGTTTCATACCGAGGGAGCTGCTTCACATTTATTTCCTTATGTAATGTCGCTTTTGCTCTATTTATAACTTTTCCCCAGCAATTGCTCTCAGTCGCATGCGGGCTCTGTATGTATTTATGAGAGGCATGCTTTTAATTCTGAACTTTTTGTTAGCTTTCGGGTCAGGTGCTGATTTAATTCCTCAGCTGCTCCTTAGAATAAGTAGAAGTAGCACCAGGTCATTCTAGTAACTGCTGATTCCTTAAGATCACAGAAATAAAGGCACTTGGCTCAGGGGGAAACGCTGTTTGCTGCCAGCACGTGTGTGGCATTTCTCTCACGGAGTATGTGGAATATTCTTGCAGTTGCTGGGCACTTCGCTCTAGTCTCCTGCATGTTTTCCATGCCAGAGAGTGGAGAAACAGACTCAAGTCATTCCCAGCTGCAAGAGACGTTGGGGGGAAGTAGGACAGTGGGTTTACACTGGGACTGTTCACCTGAGCACCAGACGGCTTGGACGCTTGGTTTTCTTCTGATGTCAGCGTTGATTTCATTTTTCTTTCCTTTTTCCTACTGCTTGTTTCACTGTGGGAGAGCTTGGGGATGCCCGGGCATGCAGCTGGCTGCCCGCGGGCTGCTGCACCTCGCCAGGCTGGGGCAGTTAGTGCGGTACATGCGGGTTGGCAGGGGAAGAGGGGAGATGAATTTTTTTTTTTTTTTTTTGAGGAAAATTAATTCATTTCCTACGAGTTCATTTGGTCGTGGATTTTTTGCTGTTGGTAAATTGGCAGTGAAAAATGGATCTTTGAGTAAGCTCCTGTGTGTGGCAATTGTTAACAATGCAGCCATTTAACTCAATAATCACTTCTTGCTCCCTCTGGGGAACTGTTAGCACTACGATTCAACTTTATTTTTCATTCCTGGCTGCCTTGATTTGTTTTCTAACAATTATTATTAAGAAGGTGATGTTGTGAAACGGCCTGTTTCTGCAGCGGCTGCGAAAGGTCACGGAGCGCAAAGGCATTTGTGAGGCTGTTTCCTTAAAAACAGATTCCCCGATTCCCTTACAAACAGAGCTCTTCTTCATCACCCACCCTTCTGAAAGCCCCTCAGCTCTGCTTTCCTTGTTTAATTGTACTTTTTCAGAGTCTCTAATTCTCTCTGTGCAGGCCCACGTGCTCCAGCTTTCAGCAATATTAAGGGAACGACTCGGGATACTTTCTCTAGAACATAATAGTATTTTTTTAGAAGGCACCACCATCTGTTACCATGGAAACCTGTATAGTGGTAAAGATGTAGGTCTGAGGCTTCGTGAACCTCAAAAAAAAAATAGGAACAAGGGTTGTTTCTTACGGGAACAACTACTCTTGTATATAAAATCCAGTTAAGTGGAGAAAAAAATACCGATCCTTTCAGCATTGCACTGACAGTCCTTGTGAACAGCATTCAGCTTAGGATTCCTGTGCCGCTGAGTCTGTCTGTGTTGGTTTTCTTCAAGCTTGTTATTTATCATAATAGTTGTTGTGCGGCTGGTAACTTCCATTATAATTTTATAAATGAGGTACAGTGATACGTATTGGCAGGCATTGTTCCGTGCCTCAATGGGAAGTGCTGAGCGTAAAATGGAGAGGTGTGCAACGTTAGCACCCGAGTTCAAATATTTTGGCAATGAGCAAGTCTGAGGCTGACTTAACAGAAACCTCCTAAAAAAGAGCAGAGATGTCTGAAATGCAGCTACCAAAATGTGGTGGGGGTGTGTGTGGGTTTGCTTGCTGCTGTGAGCAAGAGGAATACCAGTACTCCCCTGCTTCGCTGTAGAAATCCTGAAGCTTAGCTGGCATTCATAAAAACTCCTGGTATTTGGGTGAAGAGCAGCACTCTGTGTGTATATCTGTGTATAAAGCATAGCTTCTTTAAAGAGATTTCTTAATTTATTACGGAAACCGCTTCAGCATGTTTCCCCCGTGTCTTGTAATGCACAGCTGCAATGTGCTGAAGCTTAAAAACGTGCTTGTAGGTGTGTTGATGGACGAGGCTGTCCTCACGGAGGATTTACAGAGCAGCAGCACCCAGAGGCTGCCTGCTGTTACCGACCCGCTGGGGCTGTAGCCCAGGCTCCTCGGGGTACCGGAGCACTCCGCTTCCACCAAGAGCAGCTCCTGGATTGATGCTTCCTGCTTCTGCGGTGCTGTTTCTGGGAAGACAACGGTATACTTGGCTTTTATGGCATTTCTGAACATTTTATGGAGCAGTATTATTTGCCTCATTTAAGCCACGGTATTTGGACAGAAGTCACTTGTCTCTGGTAGCACTGACGTTTCCCAGGTCTTTTATTTTTCTGCTGCTGGTGCACTCCCTGTTCGCTGTCTAGCGCTGCTTGGATATCACTTCATTTAGATGATACTTGCTTTTTTTAAACCTTATGTTATGACCTGTGCCCCCCTTGGCCCTGTGTTGCCTCTTACTCCTGGATGTCACTTGCTCAGTGGTGGCATCAGTACAGGCATCGTACCGCCTGGCCCTCTGCACGCCGCTAACAACACAGCGAGCGATTGCCTCTGGTGTTCGTTACTGCATGCAAGCCCTAAAGATCATACATCTTCATGGTAGGAGGGATGATTACTATGTCTTAATCAGGCTATACATCACTTAATCAGGCCCACTTGTTTTTTAATATCTGGTAAATACCTCCTATCCATCACCGTGGGCCGGAGATGCCGGATGCTGTGCAGGCTGGCTGGCAGGGCACGGCGTGCTCTGGGAGAGACAGCGCGGTCAGCCAGTTACAGGAAAGAAGGACCTCTGGAGATGATGACTGTAAGTGTTGCTTAGAGCCATGGTTAATTAAAGATGACACAATTCTGGGGAGCGTAAGCTACCTGTGAACAAGCCCCAGTCAAAGGGGCAACAAGAAAACTCAGGAAGAGCGTGCGTAGTGCCTGGCCTCCTCTGGCTTTCTTGTTTGCTGTTAACCAGCCCTTGGCAGCCGCTGGATTTCCTCCTTTCTCCAGACAGACTTCAGGGACTCTGGGTGTGGGAATTCAGGTGGGCTCAGGAAACTGTGCCGTGGCTGGGAGTGCGCAGCTCCTGCCTGAGCTGCTTGTGAGCTCTGGGCGGGTGGGATCTGGCTCTTGTTTCCTGAATCTTGAGTTGATCTCTCAGAAAGGCTGTGGGATTTTGACAGCTGATGATGTTGTGTGGGCACCAAGCAGTGCTGCAGCCTCAGCAGCCTCCAGTTACATGAACGTCTTTATTCAGCTGTGCCGCCTATGGTGTGCTGGAAGCACTCAGTGTCCTGTATTGCAGCTCGTGGTTAGCTGAAACGTCTCCACATCCTACGTAACAAAATCAGTGGAGGTTACCGTGGGCTTTTTTCATGTATGGCCTCCCCATTATCTTGGTTTTGATCCCAAGGGATGACTTTGGATTGCAGGGAAGCAGCCCTGGGCTGCGAGTTGGTGACTGTGCCCGTACAGCTCTGTGCTAGGCAAGCGACGGCCGAGTTCTGCTCATCTCATCCTCTGTGTCACTGTGCAGAGCAGCACTGCCACTTAAACCAGCCTTCATCTCTTATGTGGGCATCACCCCTCCTCAAATGGGAGGAAAACGCTATTACCAGCTTGAGCAGGAGCAGGCCTTTGCGCTGTACCGGGTCTGTTCTTCTTGAGACGTGTTTTTGGTGACTTGCTGAATCCAGCCCTGCTCCTGGAGGGACCCGTGGCTGTGCACCTTCATTCCCTGAGTATCAACTCAAAGCTCAGCTCCCCAGGGACGGAGGCAGCAGCTTTGCAAATGGAAAGAAAGGCCTGAATAGGCAAGTACGGGCAATGATGACGACTGATGGGACAAGTGTCTGGTGAAAGAGCACGGGGCTGTCACTACCCAGTAGAAGAATGGCTGAAAGTTGGGGGGAAGAAAGGGATCAATGGATTGTGCCTGCTGTAGCTGGGGCTCTCTAGGAACATTTACTGGAATTGCAGCAGTACTTGCGGGGTAAGCAGAAGAGTGCTTCTGTCAGCAAGATGGGAAGGTGCTGTGGAAGGTGCTGTACTTGATGGTCCACCTCTCCAGAACAGGGATTTTCTGTCAGCGTGTCCCCGCTTTGGTGCCAGCAGCCTATATCTCATTCAGTATTTCTAGGTGTAAATTAAATGCCCGAATAGAAGCAGTTGGTGATGAAACTGAAGTGTTACCACCACAATCAGGTGTTTCTTGTGAAAACATGCCATGTCTTGGTATTTTTTTCAAATTTGTGGATGGAAGTTATATCTTCAAAAATGAAGTTTTTGTTCCAGAGAACTAAGCAGCACCTGTGTAAACCTGGCTGAGCTTATTCCCGGTGCTGTCTGTGCGACTTGCTCAGTTTCCAGGAGGTGTGTGTGCCTGCCTTTCCGGCTGGCAGGAAAACCTGTGTGCTTTGGATGCTGAGAAGCCTGGTGGCACCTTGATAGGTGGCTGTCAGCTTGTACCCCCAGTGAGCATCTTTAACAGACAGTCCTTTTTTCCTTCTCTTCATTGTTTTAAACCTAATTTGGTTGCTTTATTGTGTAACAACTCAGAAATAGCTGAAGAGCCACCTGTGTTAAATGCTTCAGAGGCACAAATGCTTCATTTTTGTACCCTGAAGAAGGCTTTCATCTCTAAGTCATAAAAGAACAGAAGAAACGGGAGCAGCAAGGATGGCAGCTGAGATGTTGACATGTTTCGGGCAGGGGGATGCTCTGAGGAGGTGATGGAAGTGGTGTGTGGTGGGGCTATGGCTGTGGGAAGAGGAAGGGACAAAGCATGGAAAGAAATGGGAAGGGTAAGGGGAGCCTGATGGGATGGGAATGGAGGAGCAGGCAGGAGCTCAGAAGTTGGCTGTTGTTCCTGATGCTTGTAGGTCCACACCATGTCTGTCATGGAAAGGAGAAGATGGGTGATGGCAGTAAGTTTGTCAGCTAAAATACCTCTAGAGAGCTTGTTGCTGTGAATATTGGCCCTTAGGCCAAAACGTGGGCTGCAGTGCCTGCCTTTTGTTGTCCTTCCTTGGCTGCGCTCTGGTGTTTTATCAAACTGGTTGATAAAAACCAGTTCTCTTCGCAAACCAAAAATATTTGCTGATGCAAATATTTCTCTTTAATTTAATAACAACCAATTCCACATTTGCTTAGGAAAGTGTGAATTTCACTGTTACATGTGCCACTCACATTTTAAGAGCCTGAAACATGTCAGGAACAAGCTTGCCCTGGTGTTACTCTTCTTCCACTGATACTTCAGAGATCTTCCTGTGAATGCTCTTGTGTCTGTAGTAGGGTTGCACGCTGCTTATTTCAGTAACAAGAAAAGATAAGCACGTAAAAGGCAAAGGCTGGCGTTTGTTTTCTAAAACATTTACCTGCTGCTGCCTGTACCCCAGCAGCTGTCTGGGTAGCTCGGTGCCCAGCAGTGATGAGCAGCAGTCAAACTGAGGTGAGCTTCTGGGAGGCATCGCTCCCATCAGCAGGGTGAAGGCAGCTGCTTGTTTCTTGCTGCCATTTCCTTCTGAAAAGCCACCAACAACCAAACCAACCAAACCCTGACTGTTTTTGAAAATTGATTTGAAGGAAAAAAACTGCTCTGAAATGAGCAGTTCTGCTGTTCTGGAGGTTCAAACATTCCAGCATGAGTATGTGTGGGGGTCAGTCTGTATCATCTAGTGCAAAATAACAGCCTTCCTAAGTCTTGTAGGAAGCCTCATGTATACTTTTTAAAGGATTTTTTTGCTGTGAAAATAATGGTCGCAGCGATGTTCCAGCTTCCCGATGAAATTGCCTTTCATATAAATAGGGTCTCCTAGAGAAACAGTATATATAGATTTATATGATTTTAAAACGGGAGATGGTTTATATACTACCAGATATCAGCACATGGTAGCAATAATCAGAGGAGTGGAAAGCTTGGAAATAAACAAATGCTGTCTCTGTTGGCACAGGGATAACCCTGGAGACTGCCAAGGCCAGAGCCTGCAAAAATAAGAAAGTATAATTAATTGTCCTCAGATGAACTTGCAGAGCAAAAGTAACCCTTTTAAAATAGTTTCTACTTCTCATCATTTTAATAATAAAAACTTCTGGCACATGGGCAAGCTTTGCTCTCTAATGTGCTTATTTACATTTCTTTGTGTGTTTAGTGTAAAGAATGAACACACTGAGTATAGCTGCATCGGACATCCGTGTTAATCTTGCACTTTGATGCTCATCTAGCAATAAAACTAAGTTTTTTTCTGAAAATGTTTGAAAAGTAATGCTTTGGAGCCGAGTCTTGGTGGTGGCTGAAGGCCACTCAGCAGCTAGCCACATTAAATCCCTCCCTGTTTTCTTGTTTAAGAGACTTTTTCTTCATTCCAGTGGTTCCTATGCCTGTATGTATGTAAGTGCTCTAGCTCCTGTAGTAAGAAAATAAATCCTTTTCCTTCACCCCCTAAGAAGATCCTCCTGATCTTTTATTGATAACCATGTTAAATAAACACAGTGACAGGGCTCAGTTTCCCTGTGTCCCTTCATATCTTCCCCGTGGTTACTGGCTTCAGGGTGCCTTGCTGGTGTTTGGGACCTGAAGCATGTGAAATGGAGTAGATGTGCTGCCAAGAGGTGATGCAAGGTCGGAGCCCATCCTGCTGGCCTGGTGTGATTCTGGTTAACATTTAACATCTCTGGAGAGAGCCGATGAGCACTTGGGCAATTTGGTGTGTAGCAGCGTACCTGTACCACGGTAGGCGTAGGATAGGGGGCAGTGGGAAGCTTTCCTGTCAGGATCAGACTTTGAATATAATCTTCATTAAAGGTCAGGAAAAACTCAGAAGTGGTTCCTTTGTAAGCTTTTCTTAGTCATGGTAAACTTAAAAACTGCAAGGAGTGGAGGATTAATATCAGGTTGAAGTTAACCGCAGGCAGAAATTTAGCCCCAACCTTGGGAAGTTGCGATTTTGCAAAATCGCAGTATAGATCTGGCATAAATGTATACAAAGCTATTTTGAGTTGGATGGGAAAAATCTGGGAGCGCTGCTGAGGATTTGAGAGGACTGATGGGTGATGGTATATTTGTGGGTGAGCAAGACTTGTTTTAGAAGGGAGTTTGCTTTTTGAACTGCATGCGCAGCAAGTGAAATATTCTGCCTTCACTAAATGCTTGGGATTTTTCCTTTCCTGCCTGGAATATTCCCTGGTGTTAATCTTATTCCTGAGAGTGACAAAGTATTGAGAGGACCTAGAAGCGACCAGCAGTTTCTTCCCTTTTGAGCAAACTTGTACAATGTCTAAATATATTTAGCTTCTGGACCTGCAGCTGAGAACTGAGCTGTGAAAGGGAGAGCACCTCAGAGGGAAGGAGGAGGAATTATTTAATGTGCACCAAGGGTAATAGAATAAGATTGAAACAAGAGCATAATTTACTTTGAGCATTAGGAAAATCTTTTCACAGATCCATGCGGCTGTAGAATTGTATCCCAAAGGAGATGGTGGAAACCCTGTTGCCTGAGTCGTTTTAATTGAGACAGGACAAAATAATTGACTGTCTTCTGTGGAGAAAAAGTAACGCACTCCTTGAGAAAAAAAAAAATGATTAATCCACTGCAGGCTTTTTTCTCCAGATGTCTAACTTATAAAGTTATTGAAGAGGGAAAGGTGGAGGAGCTGTCCTAAGGAAAAGGAGCATGTCATATTAAGCATGTCAGAAGTGTAAGTGATGTTAACACCAATGCTTCTCAACTGTTTCCAATTCATCTGATTAAATACCCGCTGAGGTCAATAAGTTTCTGACAGCACTGGACTTTGGGTAAGGATCACAACTTCTGGGAACTCAGTTCCCAAATGATTCTGGATGAATTGTTCAAAGCCCAGTTTTTGTAGGTGGCTGCTGGCTGTCATCCCAATGGGGGCTGATTTTTGACACAGGCTTTAATATCTGAAGGGTTTAAGAAGACATAAGATAGTTGCAGCTGAAATCAGCAGTGTTGTTTCCTGTATGTGGGAATGATGCAGGTTGACGATGCTGAAAAGCCCTGGGGGCTTCAAATGAGGAATATGGAATTAGCGGGAATCTTCCCTTAAAATCTTCCCTTAATCCCCAAATCATTAAAGCAGGGAGCCAGTAGGAGATCGTGCTATAGGGCTGAGTGGTGAGTATTTGTGAGGGAATAGGAATTCTGTAACTGTAGAGAAATTCAAGAGGAAATTGATAGTTATCTCTGTAGAGATCAGTTTGCATAGTGTGCAGTAAATAATGCATGGGGCCACGCAGCTAACAATAAGAATAAAACAAAATATTGAATAGTTGCTCATTCAGTAAGTACCATCCATCTTTTGCACAGAACATCAAAAGGTCCCATGGCAGAAAAGAGTATGTGACCAGGTAATTTTTTTCTTTAATGTCAGAACTACAAAAGGGTTGATGCAGGGTTTTGTGGATGACCTTTCTGCTAGAGCAATTAATATCCTTCAGAAAGCTTAATTAAAAAAAAATAATAAAATATATATATATATAATAAAAATAAAAAATCCTGTTTTCATTAATACTGTTTAGTCTTGCTTTGAGATGGAGAAACCCCTCACTAGCCAGAGGTGGACAGTAATTTGGGGGCTTCTCTTCTGGGACTGCATGAGTGAGGCTTTTTTCTGCTGCTTTGCAATTGTGAGCTGGTCTGCACAACACCCTGCTCCCCTTTTCCTGTACAGTATCACCCCAGAACCTATAAGGTAGACATAGGAGTAGAAGTTTGGATACTTGCCCAGTGAGCTGTGCAAACAACTGCTTTGTAGGGTGCTGGAGGAGGGCTGTGCAGGGTGGTATCGAGGTTTAGGCTTGACCTGCAAGCAGCCAGCTGGACTGGAATGAATTGCGGTTTGATGCCGTAGGACTGTTTGTCTCTAACTGTATTTATTACATGATGCTTTGTGGTGCAATCATTTTTTACTTGTTTAATCATAAACAGCCTGTTATATGCAATTAAGGTCATCCTGTGCTTTGTTCGCTTGGGTGGGGAAAATAGTGCTGTTGCAATTAAAGTGAATTGATTATTTGAATCCCATTAAAGAAAAAAGGAGGTGAGAAATACTGCTGTTTATCAGTCAACTTCAGGGAATTCGTGTCTTCAGAAAACTAGCTTCAATTCCGCTCCTTTTTATTGTTCTCTATTTACTGTACAGTTGAACCTATAGATTTTGACAAACTTTTTCTGTCTTTCAGGCTTTCAATTACATACGCCTTCAGGCTTTCAATTCATTACCCTTATTCTGCTCTCTTCTTCACAAGCCATATCTAGTGGCCATTTGTTCCTTCTGTGTCCAGCGTGCTTCTTGTAATGCCCCTGGGTGCTGCTAAGTTATGTTCTAGAAACTTATTGTGCTGTGGCAGCAGGTGTGTGCCTGTGTGCTCACAACATGTGCCTAATAAATATGCAGACTAGCGCCTATTCTGAGGCCATAAAGGTGAATGGATTTATTAGAAATCCTCTTTAAATTCTCCTCTTCCCTGCAACAGCTCTCTGCTAAGAAGAGTAAGAAGTAAGAAAAATTCACTGATTCAAACAGTTGTAAAAGAGCTTTATCTAGGACAGGATTTTTCTTAAAGAATCCAGTCTTAAAACTTCAGTGTCGTACATTTGATAGGTGGAAGCCTCTGCTGTGGTGGCCCCGTGCCACGCTGCTGGTTCAGGAAGGGAAGGCCTAGCACAGTGGGTCTTCTGGTGGTGGAGGGCTGCGCTGTCTGCTCACAGGTTTGGTTTTTCAAGGCTTCAGCTTACATTGTGCATCCCGGCCAGCCCTGAGTGCCCCTGCCTGCTAGGACATCTGCAGGGAGAGCGTGGCAAAGACCTGGAGGAGTTGGGGCTGATCACTGCCGGGCTGGGAGAAGCTGGTGGGATTAATGCACTTCTGCTGCTGTGGGTTTAGTTTAGTTTAGTTTAATTGGATTTAGTTTCAATTATTTAATTTGCAAAGGAAGGGAAGGCAGTTGCTTTGTAATTGACACCTGCTCTTTTTTTTATGGGATCTCAGGACAGGACAGGCCTGGAAAGTTGAACTGCAGTTTACTGATAGTATGTGCCCATAGGGCACAGCAATGCAATAGCACGAGGTGATGAGGGCAGGAATTATACATTGTACTGTTAGGTTTGTACAACTTGGCATTGACTCTGCTCCCTTCTTTCAATTTCAATGTATTTAAAAAAGAAGTAAATACAGATGAATTATTTGTTGTATTGTGTACTGTTCCCCAGGATACTTCTCTTCAGATAATTTTTATTCCAGAGAGATTGAGGAAGAGAAAATGTTTACACCCTCACTTTATGGTGAGGCAAATTGAGTGCAAGAACACTGTGTAATATATGTGTAATTACACAGGGAAAGGATTTAAAATGTATTTTAAGATGAACATGAATCAAGGCCTTCCCTTCCACCAGCCTCTTGTTACCTTGCTGTTAATTAACCTTTTGGAATTAAGTGTATTGCAGCCCTCTGTGCCCCTGGTTTTCTGGGAGAACCAAAGAGCTCTGACTCAGTGCATGTATTTTGTAATCTCACAGGTGAAAATGAAACCTTGTCCTTAAAGCTAACTAGAGGTTTTCTTGCTGGCAAAGAAGCCTTTTAAATGTTGAACCAAAATCATGCTGTTGAGAAGCGTGCTCCCTTCAGTGCTCATATGCTCACAGGGATTTCCACGTTGTGTGACGCCAGGGGAGGCTGGGAGGCTGGGACTAGGTGAATGTTTTGTAAGGCTTTGATCAGGGATTTGGCATCTGGAAGCCCAGGTCTTCTGTTCCCAGCTCTGTCCCCATTTTGTTTTGAATTCCTGGGTGACTTAATATTTCCCTGTCTCAGATCCAGTGTAAATGGCACATTTCTTTTCCATCTCAGGGGGGCCTGGGGGAGCTTAATTAGCATCTGTGAAATGCTTCAAGGTCTCTTAATGAAAAGCAGTGAGTGCAGCGTGTTCTCAGGCTGGCTCTTTGTCTCTCCCAGTGTTGGTGAATGCTCCGCTCCCTAGGAGGCTTGCTGAGATCTTGCCTGATGCCCATGAACAGGTGTTGAATGAAATCAGAGTCACCACTCTTACCTGGAAGGAGCTTTATCTGAGCACAGTGAGTGGTGTGTAGCACCTCCCAGTGGAGAGAAGCCCTCCAGAAAATGGTGTGCCTGATGAAACTGCTGGTGGTCCCCAAAAAAGCACCTGTTGGAAATGGTAGGCTGAGGCCCATATTCTCCAGAATGTGTGTGACAGCTTGGTATCTTAAGCTCCTCTGTCCTGTTTGCCTTTTGTAGCCAAAGCATAGAAGTCAAGGTTTGGATGCAACTCTGCTTTCATTGCAGAGCCCTGTGTGCAAGGCAGGTGAGATAAATCATGGTTTAACTGGAGCTGTGTGCAGGAGGAGGCTGTAATAATCTTCGGGGAATTCCTTTGGGTTAGGAACTGTATGCAGCCTTTTTAACAGCAGAAATGAAAGAGATTCACTAGAGGATGTGGATGCCTTTCAGAGGACGTGGATGCCTTTCTCCTCCTGAAAAGACGGTTGTGCTCCCTCAGGCAAAAGCAAAGTCTTGGAAGCGAGCCTCTGACCCGAGTGCGTGACCACGTGTCTGCTCGTGCTCCTTTCCTCTGTGCAGCTGCTCAGACTGACCTTACGAGCAGCTTCAGGGAGGCTTTTTGGACTGGCACCTCAATGAGCAACGGAGCACGAAGTTACCTTGCAGAATCAAGATCAGTGTCTGGGGATGGCTCCTCCGTAACTGGGTTCTGGAACTTGCCTTTTTGGAGGGTGCTCAGTGGCAGGTAAGGGAAGCATTGAGGCAGGGCAGACAATTTTTCACATAGTTAACAAGTATTCTTTTAAGAAAGATGTTTCAGAGAAAAGGTTAATGCAGTTAATGCATTTCTTTTGGGCATTGGGGGAACTTACAATGGACCAAGGTCATTGTTTGTTATTTTGTCATAAAATAAGTTTGAGTGGTGTAGCACAGTGTTATTTAAGTACATTGTTTTCCTTCCTGAGTAAAAGTAGCATCTAATAGGGCTTCTGGACCTCAATTTTCCCAACAAATTACCAAGTAGCTCCTCTTAGCTTTATCACATGCTCACTATACATTTAAAAATGGTCTAAAATATTACTTCTATTGATCTACAGTTAAGATACATGTAGAGAGCTGTCCAAGTGTTCTGTTAAATGGCATTGACTTCAGAATTGAATTGCAGTTGGGCTGAGGTGAGATGGGACTTCTGGAGATGGCCTTGTCCACTTCCTCTGCTCAAAATAGGGTCATCACCCATGAACCTCTATGGACAAGGGCAACTTCTTTCACTGTTTGACTGTCTCCACGTGTGTTAGTGTGGGAAGTCTGGTTCACTCATCTTTAGTCCTTCACATTGGGTATTTATAAGGATTGATATGATCCTTCTTGAGCTTTCTTACCTCCAGGCTAAGCTATCCCAGTTCTCTCTGCCTCTCCTTGTATGGCAGGTGCTCCAATCCTTTAATCATATTCATGGCTCTCTGCTGGTCTTGCTCCAGTATATTCCATGTCTGTACTTAGTGCATGAGCACATACATGCTGTGGTTCAATGTGTATGCTACTGGAGTCCTAATGTATTACTTAGCTGACTTACATATTTTGTTTTAAACATATGAAGGATTTTATTTGGAGATGATTGATACATAGGGCAGGATTTCCCAGGTGGTTCTTGTCTGATTATATTTCAATTTGTGTGTGCTTCATCAAATATTTGGCTTTGAGTAAGTTGGTATTTTATGTTAGCTCATCCTGATTTACTGTCTCAGTCCTGTCCACTAGGTATGGAAAGGTAATAATCAGTCTGTCAGCTGCTATTATATTTTCATTTGAGGAAAAACATATTACTTGTATATTCATTCAACGAGAAAGGGAGAGATTTGTCGGTGAAATACTGACACTTCTAACTTGTAGAATGGTTTCTTTTAGAAGCTACAACTTTTCTAAGATGTCTTGAATGACTTGGTTCTTTTGGAGACCTGTGAAGGTTCCTAGTACTTGAACCTCCTTAAAATCTGGAGGCATCCCTGCTGTCCAGGTGGATTGGCTTTGTAGAAATAAACTTGGGGTGTGCTTTGAATTCTGTAAGTCAGAAAAAAATCAATTCTCTTTTATGGTCAGTTAAATGACTTAGGGCTGTTTGTGGTTTAACTTCACTAAATTCTTTTATTGAGAGTGCTGCTACAAAGTGATGGCT
This sequence comes from Aythya ferina, assembly GCF_964211825.1. Lineage (NCBI taxonomy): Eukaryota > Metazoa > Chordata > Aves > Anseriformes > Anatidae > Aythya > Aythya ferina. Next base: position 12,609,171 of record NC_140315.1, on the reverse strand, counting down.
GCTTATTTGATACCTCCAAGATTGTAGGAGAATTTTTCTGCCAGTACTATACTTAAGTTTATTTTTATATTTTTTCACATGTAAAAAAATTGTTACAGCCCATGTAGGAAAAAAGGGTGGGCTCTTTCATTGCTGGGTTTAGATGGCTACAGAACTTTGTGGAAGTAGATTCCTTGTTTGTAATGCAGATACGGGTTGTCTGCCCAAGTCCGTTGTGCCTTCAGCTGTCCTGTGGCTGATTGCTTCTGTGTTCACGTGCAGCTCTATCGGGACTTCCAGCTCCTGCTATGGGACTGGCAGTACTGCTGTTCTGTCTACTTGGGCCAATCTTATTATATGTAATGTTTTGTAAAATGACGATTTTGACTGCTTGCTTTCAGTAGCATGTACACACCAAGTAGTCTGGGAAACGCGCTGAATAGTATTTAAATTCATGCATTAAGCAGAGTGAGGCAAAGCTCCCCTGGGCAGGCCAGGCCTCTGCCTGCTGTGAGCTCCCACTGCTTTAATGAGGGAAGGTGTAGGGGATTATGACCTCCATGTTACATGCACAAGCCTACAGAAGTCTGAATAGTTGAGTAATCTTCTTCCAGTCTGAATGATCTCCTGGTTTATGATCATTTTTGTCTGGCCCAGCCAATAGCAGAGGTTGTACAGGCTTTTCTCTGGCTTATAGAGAGGCTTTGGTCAGTACTGACTGAAGTGCTCGCAACGTAATGGCCATCACTGGGCCACAGAGTCTGCCCAGACGATGGATGGATATCCTGTCTTCTACTCAAAACTGGAGAGCTCTACATCATTATTGGCCATACTGGGGAACTTCTCTCTCTGGGCAGAGAGAGGAACAAGTCCTCTGTCATGGCTAGCATAAGAGTCTATTAAAGCGTTCCTGTTTGTTCTTTCCCTGTGGCCCGTGTCCTGGGGAGCAGGTAGCCTATTAATGAAGGGCTGTCGTGCAGGGTAGCTGACCTCGTGCCTTAAACTGCGCTTTTATAGTACTGACCTCCTGCAGGCTCACCCAGGTAAGCCTGGTAAGGCTGCGGGATGGGTGTTGAGTGTGGCCAGGGGGCTGATGAGGGCAAAATGCTGAGCTTGGCGGCCTGGCCTAGCTGCAGGCCTTCGGGTTCGACTTACAGGTGGAGTGAACTCTTTAGTTTGAGCTATAGCCCAAGCAAGTTTCCTTCTATGTAAGAAAACTTGCAAATGTTTGTGCAATGTTGTCACAAATTAGCAATGATATTGGCTGTTAATCTCCTTTAGGAGTGGTAAAAGGGAAGGACAGCTGCAAAGGAAAACCAATTGTGAATTGTAGGGAGACTTGAGAAGCTCAGGAGAAGGAGAGGGAAGGAGTCATGAGGAGGAAAATGGGCCCTGCTGAGCTGAGGCACTATTCAAGTGTTTTTTGTTTGTTTGGTTGTTGTTCTTTTAAATAGAAGAGAAAAAAAGTCCCATGCCTCTTTCTCAGAGTATCCCAGGCTGTACTCTGATTTGTATGGCTCACTATAGGACCTGTTGCAGCTGTGCTGGTGGAGAAAGATGAGGACTTAGTCTATCCCTAGTCTGTTTGGTGAGTTGCTGTTCCACAGATGGTTTAGAGACCTCTCTGCAAAGATTTGTGCTTCAAGAAGCGATTTTTACAGACTTGAAAGAAAGTTCCTTTCCTCAGTGGAGGATAGGAAGGAAAAAGGTAGTGCTGAGTAAGTCTGTCTTCTGAATGCATGATAAAAAGCTGTACTGTTTTTGTACCTGTTTTGAGTACTTCTTGGGTGGGAGGCAGATGTCAATCATGCTGATAAATGGCCTGAGATTGATTTCCGCTGTAAAGCTGCTTCAGGGTTCCTTAGATCTGATGGTTGGTAAAGGGAAGGAGACAGAAGGAAAACAATGTTGTAAAAGTGAGGAGTAAAGTAAAAATGAGAGGAAAATGCAAAGTTTTGTGTTAGATAGGTGAGAACAGGTAACTTACATTTTGGCTTTTTCCTGTGATTCTGGTATGCTGAGTTATTTCAAACAAGCCCAGTTCCCTCAGCCTGTACGCTTAGGGCGAGTGCTCCAGCCCCTGACCGTCCCTGAACATCCTCCCCTGGGCTCATGCTCCCCAATTATCAGCTCACTCCTGTACCTGCAGCAGCAGTCTCCAGCCTTGTGTAGATGGATGCCCAACAGGAGGGCAGATCTGGCAGAGATGCTCCTACCCGCCCTGTCAGGTAGGTGCAGTCCTGCTCATGGTGCCCTGTCCTCGGAGGGGCCCGGGGCCATAAAAATCCTGTCTGGGACAGCAGCTGTGCAGCCACCTGTTAAATGCAACCTCAACCAGTGGATGTTGAAATCGTGTTGTAGCAGTGGTCTTGAAAACTAAATGCTGAAAAGGACCTGTGATATCAGGTAATTAAAGAGCTATAATTTGTCTTGTAAGTTGGTGTTTCAGAGTTATAGTTGTAAAACTCCTTAAGAGGCTTTCTTCTGTCTTTTTAATTGGGAATCCAGAGATGCATTACCTTGTTTAATGTCCCTGTTTTAACTTCCTACCACTGAAACTAACTAAATCTATTTAAAAAACCACCACAACTGTTAAAAGAAGTGCATCCTTTTGTTTCTTGTCTTCTCTGAAGAATCTTAACAGCTGCCCAGGGACTCTTGGACAGAACCATATTCTCTAAGATGTGTAACAATGGTGAAAATATGGTTGATAAACTAGAGATCTTTTGTGTGTTGGGGGGAAGACTAAGAAAGTCATATTTTTTTCCAATATATTCTTGGAGTATTATTTAATTTTGTATACTTGGAAGTTGATACAAGGTTGAAATTGATCTCACTTTACTGACGAGAAAAATCTTAATCAATAGCAAATAAATACTTGTTGGGAGTTTTCTTTAGAGAACATGAAAACTTTTTGCTTCAGTGCAGAGCAAAACGTTATTTTCCGCTGAGCAATTAAAATCTATTGATTTTTAACTTGCAGGTATTAAAGCAGAGGAGTTCATGTCAGCTTCTAAACAGTTAGCTTATATAGCATTGTTCTGCATGTAAATAAAACATTGCCTATATAGCTGACTTCTGTTTCTCAGCACCTTTGTCTCTTTCTTAGCGTTTGTGCTTAATTGTAGATATGCACAGGCTGAATTTGGTAGTAAGTGCTTTTGTGCTGGCTTTGGGGGAAAAAAAACACCAACTTTTTTTAAAAACAAACAAAAAAACTGTAAATTCCATCCTAAATCAGAGACTGCATCAAAGAATGCTCTTGTGTTTCTCTTGGAGTTGAGGGGTATTATGTGCACTAAAACGCTCCACACAAATTAGTGATCCCTGCTGGGAATAACCCTGCTCTCACGAAGCCATGGGGCCTCCTGCGAATTTTTTCTTACTGCCTCAGAATGCTCTTATGCTCTCTTCTATCTTGACTTTTTAACACTCCAGGATTTTCTGTCTTCATTATATTTAACTATAAAGGTTAAAGAGAGTGGTGTGTTTACATTTGTGCGCTTAGTCCAATGCAGAAGAGGGGAAGGTCTTGAGAGAGTTCTTCTAATGAAGCTGGAAGCTGGATTAGCGACCCCGTATGCAAATGCTGTGATTTTGTTATGAATTCCTTTGCCATTAATTATTAAAGGTAAATTATAGTTCTATAAAATGTCTGAAAAGATTGCAATTTAAATATGTGGGCCAAAGTGTCTTTTTGTGCTTGGCAATTTCCAGGAAGGGGAGAAAGGTTGCTTAAGAGGAGGCTTGGGGTAGAGTTGGTAGATTAATTTTTAGATTGAAAAAAAAAAACAAAAAAACAAAAAAAAACCAAACCTATTTCTGATCAATTTTGTTTTGCTGCTTGGAGATAAACAGCAGAATTCTGTATATTTTATACCTTTTCAGTCGCATAGAGGAGATACAAAGGTGTTCTCTGGGTTTATTTAAAGGCTTGCATATTAACAACTGAGCAGCTGCCTTTGAGGGTTTGCTTCATAAGCCCTTCAGAATATGTGGAAAATCTCCTGTGGCTTAAATGGTTGTGGGTCAGCTCCAACCTGACTTCCAGCTTTGTTGAAACAGATGAGTCCTGGCGATCTTTAAGCCATCTTTCTTCATGTGATCTTCTCTTGTGAGCCTGATATCTCTGTTTGCAGACCTTAGACAGGATTATTACCAGCAGTTCTGCTGATAGACCGAGCGCTTTCAGGAGGTGAAGGCGCTTAGCTCAAGTCCTAGTGAGGACAGAGGTCCTACACCACTTTGATTGCGAGTCCTCACATCCTGTCAATATTTGGTTCTTACACTCTTCATCTGTTGGAATATTGCCTTTCTCAGAAAAAGCAAACATTTGCTCTTCCTGCGTTTCAATATTGGGCTGTGAGAGAAAGGTTGTGATTACTGCTTCGTACCAAGTGCCTGAAATGTGTCTAACTGTGCTTTTGAATTCACTGCATTGCAATACCACTTTTTAAATGCCAACTTGTTTTTCTGCTTGGATTGCTCAAAATGTGTATGTGTAAGTGCTCTGTAACATATGCAGATGGAGGCCCTGACTGTGTGTGTTTTTGGGAGTTGCTTGGCCTGGTATTAAAAGGATGAATCATATGTAAAGAAAGCTATGCGTGTGTTTTCACTTTTCCTAATGTAAATCTTCATCTGGAATGTACTGCATCATATTTGGGATGATGTCCAGATATAAAAAATGGTCAATAACTACTGCCAGCTCCTGTGGCAAGGAACCAATTACCCCATTCTGTTTTCATCCCTCTGTGCACATGTCAATAAATAATCACTCAGCCATAATCCTAACCAACTCTGATTAAATGCACGTGTCCCAAAAGCTTCTAAACTGTAAATGATGGCAAACATCGAAATGCCTTTACTCACTTGTTTCTTTCGATCTGTTAAAATACCTATTGAGGCCTTAAGGTGTTTGACTACCCTTAAAATATGCTATAGAAAATCAGTTACCCACTGCAGGGACCGATCCAAATTGATACAGATACCCATGTATGAGCTGTGTAATAGCTCTGGGGAGGCATCTCTGTCCTGAATAATGGGATCCTGTGCTGCAAGTAGGCAGATTTCTGTCTCTTTTGGAGCTCTGAACTTTGGAAGTTGTACAAAGTGACTTTGTAGTTGTTCTTGCTTGTGCGAAGACTTATAATAAGCTGTTCTGCATGCAAATTATGCATTTTAAGGACTAAGATTAAAAGAATTACCTTAGTCAGTAGATATGGTTAGCAGTAGATGGATATGTTGATAGAGATGAGTGATTTTTCACGATTGTGGGGTCTCTTCAGCGGTAGTCAGGAAGGCAACAAGCTCTCAGCACTGCATGTGGTTTCCCCTGCCCGCAGTCATCCTGGGCTCAGACACGAGAGCTTCAGTCCCCTGCTCCACACCAGAGCTGCAGCGGGCAGCATCACGCTGCTGCTTGGGCCCTGGAAGGAGAGCAGCTGGGATGGCACCAAAAAGTGAAGGTGGCGTTTGTTTCTCCGTGTCTACCCTGTACTGCAAGCAAAAAAAAAAAAAAAAAAAAAAAAAAGGGGAAAACTGATGATGATTTTTTTTATCTGGGGAGCTTTTGTGTAGTTGGTGTGTTCACATCTGCTGTAAAAGCTAGGACATCAAGCACCATGAAGCATCTGTAATTCTGATGCAGTGACATCAAGTATCGTGATGCATCTTTAATTTTGATGTATTTTCCTTTGAACTTTCCAGAGCAGACTCCCTTTTTCTTGTAAGGGTTAACGTGGGGATGTTGAGTGGTGCAGGAGCTGCTGCTGGAGGAAGACTGAGGCTTTGTAGGCAAAGCATGAAGCTTGCCAGGAGCACGATTTAATGTTAAATGTAAATGTAGGACTGCAGATGGTATCCTGAGGTTTTAACCATGTGAATTCAAGCTGCTGCCGAGATGGCTTTGAATTGTCTTTCAGCATGGAGAAGCTGAAGCTGCACAGATTGGACCTTGGGCTTTCCTTTGTTTGGAGAACAGATTGTTCATTTCACAAGTGACAGCGTTTTGTGCTGGAAAGGAGTTCTCAGTTCCAGCTGCAAGGTGTCTGGGCTGCAACAGACTTTGTTTTACTGCTTTGTTTACCTGATACAGCCATGTTGTATTTCGTGCATCAGTAATTATTTAATTTGTAACGATCCCGTGCTTTTGTGAACTTTGTGCCTGGTTTTCAATCAAAATTTCCTTTAAAAATTACGCTGCTTCTGTGGACCTTCCCAGAAAACTTCAGGCTTAAGCAGTAGTAGTCTCTGCCTGTTTGCATTTGGTTCTTTCAGTTGGATTTGTCATTTCTGACAGTCCTTGCTCCAAACTTTCTGTGCAGCGTTTGCAGTCGGCTCACCCTTTTCCAAAACCCTCCCCAAATCTCCTGGCACATCTGTTTCAGTAAAGTGAATTAGTTTTAATGCTATCAATTTTTGTAAGCCTTACCTTGAGGTGACTGAAGATGTTGACTGTAAAATTATGGCATTTAAATTTGACCATGTCTCAAATGGAGTAAATCTTTCTCTGCGGCACCAAAACCTTACCTGCTAACGTTTATTTTGGTGCTGTTTTCTGGTGTTTATATAAATAAGGTATATTAACATAAAACAATTACTTGATATACTACACAGTACAGTGTAATGTAATATGTAGCTACTGTGGTTTAAAAAGAGGAAAAATGCATGTATAAAGTTTATATTGTAGGCTTAGCTTAAAATTGAGATCACAGCCTAAACCTGACTGTATTGGAGCAAATGATATCTAAATAACAGCACAATGTAGACCTATCTTGTCTTTTTTGATCAGCCTGCGTAGTTTCAGTGGGAGTGAACTTGGGTATAGCAGGAAGTGTTCAACTTTTTTCATACAAAGCAAGAAATGTTTGTTTACCGAATGGTCCCTTTTGAAGATCGGTCTGCATACAGCCCTTCCTCTGAGGCTCTGCTTTTGAGACCGCCTTACTACTTATTCTCTCAATGTGTCCAATTTCATCTGGAAATCTCGTCTCTGGTGGCTTAGGTATAATCTGCCTATTTCCAGTTGATCTGCAGACTGGTCAGCTCAATGACTGAGCTGCAAGACCCTTTGATCATGCATGTCATGTAAGAAGTGTATTACCTGGAGTTTCTTGGATGCATTAAATGGGTGGTAAAGGTGCTGTGCAAGTAGCATTCCTGTGCACAGGCAATCCAGGGCACTTGTGAGGCTGCTGGAAAACACACCTGCACAGCCCTGGTCAGGAGGTGCTCGCCCACTCTCCTGTGAAGCTACAGCACAGCAGCTTCCGCAGCTATGAAACCCACACAACCACGCTGAGTTCTGGAAGGCACTGAGTATTTCCAGCACCTTTGTGCTGCTAGGGCACAGACAAATACAAACAAAGTAAAAGGAATGTATTTAAACTACGCTCTTTTAAAGAGAGAAGCATTTTCTGTGCCTGAGATCTGAAAATTGGTGTACAGATTTGGCTGCATAGTGGGGCAGGGTTCTTTTATCCTCTCACAGAGGGGCTGTGTAAGAGCGCAGATGCCCTGTGATGAGCACTCATACCCGCAACCCATTTAGTACCTGTGGGGGAAATGATGCAGTAGTGTAAGAACTTCTAGAAGAGAATTCTGGATAACTTCGGAATAACTTACAGAAGCTGGGAGGATTGCTTTCAATCCCTTGAAATTAGCTGAGCAGTTCAGCAGGGGCAGCTTTAAAATTCAGGTTGCCTTGGGTTAAACAAGATGTGTCAGTGGCTCTGCGAGCACTTCCTGTGCTTTGTGAAAATGTAAACTGTTTGTCTTCCAGTATGGCCTTTCAGATCCTGAAATTTGCCACCTGGTTATTTAATTCTTTCTGGGGCTGCCCTGTCTGGGGTAGAGCCCCTTGTGTGCTCCGTGAGACTGGGGAGGGTTATCCCTAGGAAATGGGCAGAGGCCCTGTTAAGGAGAACGATGTCGATGTGTACGGGGGTTGCGCACAAAGTATTTGGGAAGTTTGGCTTTTAGTACTTTGGGGCAAGTTACTAGCAGTTGTCTCTATACTGACCGTGGAAACACGCATAATGTGAACACGGTCTGTGCCAAGGGGAACTTGACTGTACTGTCGATGACATGATCACCAGAAAAAGAAATATGAGCAGGTTGTAGTGGGTTTACGTGGCAAGGTTTTGGTAGCAGGGAGCCATAGGGGTGGTTTCTGTGAGAAAGATCTAGAAGCTGCCCCATGTTTGGGAAGGGCCCCATTGTTTTCCAGATCCGAGCCAATAAGCGATGTTGTTTTGCGCCTCTGTGAGAGCATATTTAAGACAGGAAAAAACGCTGCGCCACACAGCAGCCGGGAGAGTCAAGGGAGTGGGAGAACAGCCTTGCACCAAGGTCAGTGTGGAAGGAGGGGGAGAGGTGCTCCAGGCGCCGGAGCAGAAGTCCCCTGCGGCCTGTGGTGAGGACCATGGTGAAGCAGGATGTCCCCCTGCAGCCCATGGAGTACCACAGTGGAGCAGGGTTCCACGCTGCAGCCCGTGGAGGAGACCACGGTGGAGCAGGTGGCCCTGCACTGACGGAGGCTGCCGCCTGTGGAAGACCCCTGCCGGAGCAGATTCCGGGCCGGACCTGTAGCCCGTGGAGAGGAGCCCACGCAGGAGCAGGTGACCTGGCAGGAGCTGCTGCCCGTGGGGGAGCCAGGTTGGAGCAGTTTTCTCCTGAGGGATGGACCCCGTGGTACGGACCCATATCTGGAGCAGTTCTGGAAGAGCTGCTGCCTGTGGGAAGCCCACGCCGGATCAGTTCATCAAGGACTGCATCCCGTGGGTGGGACCCCACAGCACAGGGGACGAGAGTGACCGAGAAGGAGCGGCAGAGAAGAAGTGCTGTAGACTGACCATAACCCCCATTCCCCGTTCCCCTGCGCCGCTCGGGGGGAGGAGGTGGAAGAGGGTGGATGGGGGGGGAAGGTGCTTTTGGTTTTTTTCCTTTGTTTTCTCACTTCTCTCGCTTGTTAGTTGTAGGCAATAAATCTTACTATCTCCTTATGCCGAGTCTGTTTTGCCCGTTACAATAATTATTGCGTGATTTTCTCGTCCTTATCTCAATCCTTGAGCCCTTTTCACATATTTTCTCCCCATTCCTCTTTGAGGAGGGGGAGTGAGAGAGCGGCTGTGGTGGAGCTCGGCTGCCCACTCGAGCGGAACCACGACACAGGTCGATAATTTCAGGTGGTTCTCCTGATACAGGCAAAGGCACAGCATTGATTTGTAAAATAGGAGTATGGATGCAGCAGTTAAAATACGCTCTGTGTACACACATTAGATAATAAAATAAAGTGAAATGCCCTCAGCCTCTATCAAAGGCAAACAGTAAATCATCAAGCAGCAGCACGCAAACCCTCTGACACAGGAGGCTGTGAAGCATGCAGACGAACGCTGGAGCCCTACAGGATGAATCGTGTAAGGGAGAAAATAAAACCCAGAGATGTTCGCCATCAGTCAGGAAGATGAAGGGTCCTTGCTCCGCACGGTGCTGTTGTCCTGCACGCTGCCACGTGAGGACTTTGGAAGTGCAGGGGGACCTAGTGCAGCACAAAGCATCTGGCTTGTTTTGCCTTTGTGAATGTCTCAAAAGCTTTAGCAAGCAAACTCAGCTGCTTTGGGAGCTACTAAAATATGTAAAACATAGAAAATTCAGCGTGCTTGCCTGACACTTGCGTTGTACCCCGCCTCTTGCCAAGACAGAGCTACAGAACTGAATTTAACCGAGATGCACTGATGTGCCAGCAAGCTTCATTTGTTGGACTTGTTCTGTTCGCAGCCTAGCTGGCATGCCCTTTGGTAGCCTCAGCTCCCTGCCCAGGTACCAGCAGCATGGGGATGGTGGTTACGTATAATCCTGCTCCCAGGGAGTCAAGTAGGGAAATCCCAAATCACAGAAATAGGTAAAGGTCTGAAGGGCCTGCCTGTAGTCAGCAGCAGCAATGCCCTGTGTTGGGATGATCCAGATGCTGAGCAGATGTCAGCAGTGTTGGTAGAACTGTAAAATCCAGTAAAGCCCTGCCTTCTGTGGCACTTCTCAGTGCCCCTTCCTGGCATCTCGTCCCACTGACTTGCAGCACTGATCAGTGTGGTGGTTTTACAATCAGCGTTCTGGTTTTATTGTGCCACTGGATGTACACCTACTGGTTTGAGGTTTTACTAAGCAAACCTAGATGGTCCTGTGTGTGGTTTGGGTTGATGTCTGTGAAGTTTGGTTACAGGCTTACTGCCTGTATTTCCTGCTGTGGCTATGTGGTCGAAGCTGGGTGTCTGGGGCCCAGGTGATGTGGTGCACTGCAGAATTGCTTGGAATTGAATATCAATCTGCAGCTTTTCTGCTAGCTTTCATTGCAGGTAGGCAAACAATTATTAATAATTGTACGTGTAGCTATGATGGATATTTATTTTTTTTTGAGGTGGTGTTTTGTCTCTGAGTGCCTTTTTTTGAGCTGACTAAAATCTTCATTGTGGAGAAGTGTATGACGTTAGTGAGAATCAAAAGGCACAGCTGGATCTGAAGATAGCTTTGCAGCAGTGGACAGTGACAGCTTTTGAAATGGCAGGTTTGGGGATTTGCGTGAGGCTCTGAGAAAAGCTGCAAGGGGAGTTGAGGTGGTGGCTGTGGGTGTGTGTACTGCGTGCAGATGTGTTCTGGTGGTGTATTAAAGGGAAAAAAACCTACAGAGAGAGTCCCACGGGCACAGAATCTTTCCTGACCAGCCCATGCTTAGCCTTAATGACCTGGTAAGGTGAGCACTATTTTCATTATTGTAATTTATGCCCCAGTGGGCAGCTGTGTAGATTTGTGTGTGCAGACTGGGGGATTTTGTAGCATTTAGCGGAGGTGGTCACTGGCCTGTTGCTGCCCCTCCGCAAAGCAAGCACCCGCCTGAAGGCTGCGGGGGGCTTCTGCACAGAAATCTGCACAGAGACTGGACTCGGAGCCCTCTGTGCTAGAGGTGAAGTGATTGGGTGAGCTAAAAACAAACTCATCCTCCCCAAACTGCTTCTGAATAAGCAATTTTAATTGCACAACTTTGCTTTGCATCTAAATGATACCTTGTCAAAGATAATGTTGTACAGAGATGTTGAAGTATAATAAAAATGTTATTGAATTAAAATGCAAGCAAGATCCAGCCCAAGCCATTCTATAAATATCTTATTATGAAAGGCTCAGAGATGTTTCTCTTAGCAAATTTAAAATAATCATTAGAATCCTTCAGCAGATTGCTGTTAATTGGATTGAGAATTAAACAGCTTTGTATGAGTGCAAAGTTAATTAATAGCTCATTACCTTTTTAATAAGGCAAATTCATTTGGAAATAAAAGAGATGCCATGGAGTTTACTGCAGATTTTATATGAGATTGGGAATATTTCTATTATTTTTGTGGGAGAAAAGACTCATAACCAAGTCCTAAAGGCTGGCTGGTGCTGGGGGTGATGGAGGGGAACAGCGCTGCTCTCCCTGCCCCAAGGGCCCTGAGCCCTCTTTGTGTGCCCTGTGCTGCTGGGGAGCCCCCTGAGCCCCCTGTGTGTGCCCCCCCCTGCTGCTGGAGAGCTCGGTGCTCGAGGAAGGGCAGGCACTGCAGAGCAGCGATGGGAATCACAGAACCACCTGAGGTGGAAGAGACCCACAAGGACTGTCGAGTCCAGCCCCTGGCTCTGCACGGGACCACTCCAAAATCAGACCGCGTGTCTGAGAGGGGAGTCCAAACACCCCTTGATTCTGTGACCACTGCCCTGGGGACCCTGTCCCAGTGCCCAACCACCTCTGGGTGCAGAACCTGTCCCTGACCCTGCCCTGTCCCAGCTCCATGCCTTTCCCTCGGGTCTTGTCGCTGTCCCCAGGAGCAGAGCTCAGCACCTGCCCCTCTGCTCCCCATGAGGAGGCTGCAGGCTGCCATGAGGCCTCTCCTCAAGCTGTGATGCCCAAGTGCTGTGTTGTAGGAAAGACACCTGGGGGAAAGCAGGCATACTTTTTCAAAAGCACCTCCTATGGGTCAAAATGTTGATGTGTTTCCTTTCCCTGGCAAGTATTCACTTTTCCTGCTCTTTTTGCCCAGGATTAGCTTGTTTTTTTCCATTGCTTCCTTGTATTTCTCCTCTATCCCATGCCTGTTTCCACGTGCATACACTTGTATGGCTTTTCCTAGCCCATTAACCCGCATATCTCTGTGCCTGGGACTTGCCAGTTCAGCTCCGTATCAGCAGACACTGAGGGAAGAGGAGCTGCCCTTCAATTGCTGCGTTCGTCTCTGGTTGCTTTTACTTACGCTGTTGTAGACTGCACCAAGAAAATGTTTAGGCTGGCTGACGGGGTGAGATGTGGAACCACGCCATGCACACACCTTGTGAAAACGGGGAGAATTTTTGCCAACTCTTACCCTTATTGGTATTTAATGTTTTTCTTATGGAAGAGATCGCATTAATCTGCTAAGGCCTGTTATTTCAGTCAGCGTGGGTTTATGGATGAGTTATGTTGGTACTTTAACTCTTCATTAATTGAGCTCTCTATCAGCTGTTCAATTATTTTTACCTGGGATTGATGCCAGCTGACATCAATCATGGCTGCTCAGGTTGTTTAATTTGCCCTTTAAAAACATATTAACAAAAAAAGTCCTCTGTGTGTATTTTCTTTAAGTTAAGACGTGATTTCTGCTTTTTATTCTGTACATAAAGCTAATTTGTGTAATTCTTTCCCTGCTTCTCTTGTGCGTGCATACACGGGGCGTTTCTGGGTTCTAAAGCCACACGCAGCCTCTGCTCCCCCACCTGCAGGGGCAGGGATCTGCCTGTGCAGTGAAAGCATTAAAAGCCTCACTTTTCTGTATGCCTTGGATCCAGAAATGCCTTTTCTTTCATGTTCCTCTCTATTTTCTTCCTTGACTGCAGTGCCAGAAGTTGTTTCCAGTCATGTTGAAACATGATTAACTCTTCGCACCATTCACTGAACCTGCTTGGACTTTAAAATGATTTTTTTCCTTCTTTACCTCCCAGGTAAAGTCGGAATATAACCACCATCTGCTTCCCCCTCTCCCCAAATACAACCAACATAAAACTTAGCCAGTGTAAAGCCTGTTATGATGGTTATAAAGAAACCTCTATTGCCTCTCGATACCTTTTAGAGCAAGGAGGTCCCCAGTGTGTTACCTCGCCATGGCCCTGCTGGGCAGGATCAGGCCATGCAGCAGGACCAGCCAGTTGGTTAACGAGCTGCTTTTACAAGCAGTAATGGGAAACAAAGGGTGTAAATAAGTTCGTTGCTTTTTATGGTTTCTTGAACAGTGGCTTTTGTGAAGGTTGGAGACTTGGATTAAAAAAAAAAAAAAAATGCCAAGCCTGAAAGCCAGGAGACCTAACCTGGTGTCTTCAGGGAGTGGTACACCACCAGATAAAAGGCAGGCATTAGCACTAACTATTTTTAGAGTAAGAACAAGGAAGGTAATTTAAATATTAAGAATCAGCTTTGTTCCTTAAATGAGCGAGGGTACACTGGGATCTGTCTGCTCATCAGCATCAGTTCAGGACTTCCACCCACTGGTGGACGTCCAACCATGTGCTTCTGACTGCCTCGGTGCTGGGGGACATCTCCCGGGTGGTTCCTGGTGAGCACGGACCTCAGGTCTCTGGCAGTCAGGGGTTTGTAGGTTGAAATCACTGCTTATGAATTTCTCAGAGCATCTAAAGGAATTAGCAGTCTCCCACCCCTCACTTTATCTGTTACTGCTACTTTGAGAAGTGTACGGACATCACTGGGTTCGAAAACACAGCAATAGCTGGAGGGGGTGGGAACAGAGCAACCCAAGCCCCTCTGGGCTCATTTAGAAATAATTAGGTCAGAACAAATGCCTGAACTGCACAGCTGATCCTCAGCTGTTTCTAGGCTGTGTAGCCTTCCTTCCAGGCCAGCATCCTGAAAATCCTTATCGGGAGTTCTCAGGGCTGATCCCTTGGTGAAATATCACTGTATTGGTGACAGCAGCTGAAAGGCTGCTGCTGAAGGCTTTGAACGGGGGAGGTCTCCAGTTGAACCATTGTAGGCATGTAATAACTTCAGTGGCAGCAGGGTTGGGGGGTTCTGCCTTTAATAATGGGATTTCAGCAGCCTGCTCTCAGTCTCAGTTTACTCACCATGGGAAGTGTTGTGTGCTTGTACTATTTAGCACCAAAGCGCTCATCACCACCCACTTCACAGCCAGGAGAGCTATGCTAAATCCTGATCACAATCCCCAGGACTGTAATCGCTGTCTAACGTGGTTCCTTTGTACACCCCTCAGTGTGTTTCGCTCCAGCGGTAGGGAGATGACGGCTCAAAGATCTGACGTGCACCTTCAGGTCCAGTGGTGCAATTAGAACAGGAGGAGTTGGGGGTTGCAGCTTGGGATGAAAAATCAAATTCATCCCTGATTAGTGCTGCAGGCAGTGGCAGAGCAAGCACCGAGAAGCTGGTTAATACAGTTCTTATTGCTTAAAGATGTTGGCTGGGAATCGGTATCATTTACAGCTCTGAGACACTGAATCTAGGCTTCCGATAAGTGTAGATATTAGTTTAAGGTATTTTAAAATACAATGAGGTTCAAGCAGTGTTCTTGATTCAGAGGCTTTATTCCAAGTTACATGAAAGGAGTGGATTTAAAGGAGCTTAAAGTAAAAAATGTTTGCTTGTGTTCTTGTAGGACTTTGAGCAAAATGTCTGGATCTTTAAATGTACTGAAGCAGTGGCCTTAGAGCCAGGATAGCTGCTATCTGCTCAGCACAAGAAAACTACTTACTGAAGAGAAGTCTGTAACTGTGGAGGGTGTTCATGGAGCTATTTAACTCTCATTTTTGACCAGAGCTGGGGAAAGTCTCTTGAGCACTAAGCCACTGCTGAGACTGCACCATGAAGAAAAGGCCCAGTGGGGCAGGTGAGAATATACGGCTCACCTTAGATAGCCACAGATGTCCCTGCACTTTTGCTGTTGTGTGGATGTATTTTAAGGAGAACTTCCTTGCTATTAGAGTACCTGTGCCATCGCCAGTGCCCACTGGCTGCTTTTCGGAGCCCCTTGCCCCAGAGGCGTGTCTGGGGAGGAGCAGCAGCACCAGCCCATGCTCGGTTTCATTCTCTTTGCTGAGAAGCAGAGGCAGCAAGCTGGCTTTTGCCTTAGACAAGAGTTAATGGTGTGTGATCATCGAGAGCAGTGACAGATAGATATACAGGTGTGAAACAGCCTGCTCCTGTGAATTGTCTTTGGCAGAACAGCCTGTGATTAGAAAATCTGGCGTGTGACATCCAAATCACTTCTCAATTTAGGGTCGGTAAGAACCTTTCCTTGGTGATGTGTCTAAACACTTTGTGAATACCCAAATGAGTAAAACAAGCAGTTCCTACCCTTCGGTAGTAGAGCATCTAAAACTTGCTGTAGGAGGAGGGTTTTCTTGGGCTTGCCTGAAGGAGTTTTCTTTGCTTTTTGACTTGTGTTTAAGTAACAAACAGTAAATTAGGCTTGCCCTTGTGCTTCTCCATTTCTTGATTACAACTTCCACTAATCTTACGAGGAACTTAATCTGTGCAAGCTCTTGAGTTGTGAGTGATACAAACAAAAGTATTGACCATCCTACAAGCACATGAATGGAAAGTGAAGTATCTGATGTTTCTGACAGTTATGGAGAGGAAAACAAACAAAAAAAGGGCAGAGTTCTCAATTTTGGAAAAGCACCTTTCACTTTCATTACAGTTTTAATACATAGATGAAACTGAGTCGTTCATGTAAAATACATTTTTGCATTGGTGTTCAGATAGCAATACTGTTTTATTCCCTTTGATTTTTGGAAAATGAAATTGTCTTGATGTTTTTCAAGAGAAATTGGTAACAAATTTGTAATATGTCTCTGTGCCCAAGGCAAGTGTCTTTCAAGGTGATAAATAGCTGGAAAGATGAAATTTGCACCTTCTGCAGACTGTTTTCCACCACTTACCTCTAGACACATATAAATCTTCCAGTATATTTCCTCCTCCAGCATCTCTGTGAGATGCCTCTGTCTTTTATCTGGCACTTTCATTACGTTTCAGGAATGTTCGAGGCGATTGTTTGATATCAGTGAATGTCGCCAGAAGATGGGGACTTGGTCGTTGGTTTCCTCATGGTTTTCTCTTGTCTGCTCTGTATTGGATACCTACCTCCTCCCCTTATTCCCCCCAGAAAAAGCCAGGATTTATTCAATTTTAAGCCATTTAAATCTGTCTTAAGGAAAAGCACTTCTCCCAGATCAACAGATGAACTCCTGCTAGCACTGCATGTGGTCTGGCCGAAGGCGGTGTATGGCTGCAGGATCATGTCCTCAGCTGTCTCTGGGGACATGCAGGTGATGCTGGAGGTCAGTTTGACTTCTCAGAGTTTGGTAGCAGTTCTGGTGGCTTTGTATCACAGCGTCCCGTACGTGTGCGTGTTCCATTGCCTGCAACTTTTTTTCCTAAAATGTAAGGAATAATAATTAGTGCTGAGTAATAGTGACCGAAGCTGGCATGCGGTATGAATTGGAAACAGGAGTTTAAAGGCATTAATGGCTCTTCTCTGCTACAGCAGGCTCTCAGTCCAAAGGGAAGCCGAACCTGTAGGTGTAATCAGTGTCTGAAAAGCATCTCGTGGCACTTCGGTGCCACGGTGCTTGCTTTGAGTTCTGTATGTCTGGTCCTAGAGGCAGACGGATGGCGAGGGAGCGCTCAGGGCTGGCTGCAGTGCTTCTCCAGGCAGCTGACCGTGGTGCTAGTGAAGGTGTAGTTGGCTCAGCCTCAGAGCTGTCATCTTCCCGTTAAAGTTAAATAAAGTTTAAAGTTAAACAAATACTTCAGATCCCTTCTACTTTACTACCACCCCCCCGGTCCCAAAAGGGGCTGATTAAGATGAATGCTGCTCACAGGGAACGATGGCGTTGGGACGGGATGTTTTGCCTCTAGGAGGCTGGATACCAGCTAAAACAACTGAATAATTTATTTTGACAATAAGGTATTGTTTTTGTGTATTTCAAGTGCAATTTTTTTTGTTTTAATTTACCTGAATTGTCATAAATCTATCAAGTAATTGAAGAAATTAATAGGTTCTTGCCTGTCGGGTGATGCTGTGCTTGGCGTGTTGAAGGGCTTGTTTTTTCTCCTAGATATTTATTAGCTAGACTTGCTTTCTGACACAGGGATCTAAAGAAAACGTAGCCATGGGTACCTGTGTGCAGTGTTGGCCTCTAAACTCCCCTTTAACCATCTGGCCCAGCCAATGTGACCAGTGACCATCCTGGCTGTGGGATATGAAGGCATATGAAGGTGGGTCACTTAGAAGCTACACCCGAAGCCCCACAGCACTAGAATGCAGACAGAGATGAGCATTGCTGGTGCTTGAAATGAACTCTCCTGTGCCCTGGAATTTTGGCTGATGCACGGCCAGTGCTTGTGGTTACTGACCAGAGGGGAAGGTGTTTGCCCTGAGCTTGAATGGCTTCATGGTTTCACTTCTGTACAGATAGATGTCTTTCGTGATGCTTGTAGTCACTGCAGGCGTGTTCCTGCTCCACCAGGACTTTTGGGGAGAGTTCAGGTGGAGACAACTGGGCTGAGCTGTGCTGCTCCTCCTGGGGCAAGAACCACACCACATGAAGATGCTGCACAGGGAGCAGCTGCTGGTTCCATTTTGCTTAGCTGGGCCAGGCAGGTCATCGGTGATTCATGGAAAAGAAATACAGTGGTCTGAAAACATGAAAGCTGAAAGAATGGGGTCATGTGCTTTAAGTTTTTTGTGCTTATGGGGTAGAGAGAGGGGAGAAAGGTGGCTCTTCTGGAAGGGTGTCACTATCGAGGGAAAACAGCGCTTCTGTGGGATGGTTTATGAGCAACTTGCGTAACGAAGCAGTCACTCCTGTATTGTATTGGTCTGCACTGGGAATGTGCAAGGACAAACCGAGTGGTGTTGCCCAAGTCGTGAGGGATTGCCAGCCCTGTCCTGGCTGGGTGCATCACCCAAGGTGCTTGCTGTCTGATTCAGCAAGTCCTGCCTTCCGCTCTGCTACTCCTTTGCCTCTGTGTGGTGTTTCTTTAAGACGCATTTAGGCGTTCAGAGCTGAGAACAAAACAGATGCTGATTTATCCCATCTGGAAGGGGAGCTGCCGCCCTCCTCCATCTCCCTTATTGAGCTCCGACAGTGCTGTCTCTGCCTGACTGAACATGTCCATTTATACCTATTTAGCACCACTGACAAGATAGCTAACCTGCATTTGATGGATTTTTGGCACTCCCCACTCCCCAGCATCTTATTTCTTCTCTGTTGAAGCCTTTGACGACTTAAGGATTTGATCTACCTTTTACTTCCACGTGGATCGACGTTGTGGCAGTGCAGAGCAGGCACAGCTGATGCTCCGTGCTCTCGCCAGCAGGAGCATGGTGCCAACTGCTGCAGATAAGGCAGCTGCTGTAAGGCAGGGCTGTCTGTGGCATTAATGGTGAAACACTTCTACATCAGCTTTGGTCTTTTAATAAAAAAAAAAAATGACCGTCGATCTTGGTGCTGCTACGAATTGCTGTGCGTCAGCTCGGTGGCTACTTTGGGGAGGGGAGGAAAATGTTTTGCAGCGACTTAATGCCAGCTCTGCCTTGCTCTGCAAGCCTCCCAAACATGCTGCGTGCCCGGGATCGCGAGGGGAAGGAGCTGCCAGGCCCTCCCTGTGCTGGTGCTGGGTGCAGTTGGTGGTGAGACCCCCCCAGCAGGGAGGTGCTGG
This sequence comes from Aythya ferina, assembly GCF_964211825.1. NCBI lineage: Eukaryota > Metazoa > Chordata > Aves > Anseriformes > Anatidae > Aythya > Aythya ferina. The sequence goes on along the minus strand of NC_140315.1, from coordinate 12,590,444 downwards.
TGCCTGTGGGAGGACTGGTGAGGCAGATGGAAGCTGCTCCTGGGCTCAGTGCTTGGGGCAAAGCCCATGCTCCTTCCTCTTGATGATTGTTGGGAGTGAAGCAGCAGCTTTGCCAGAGCATCCCCGCAACGCTACTGGGTTGCTGGTACAGATGGTTCAGGAGGGGCACTGGAAAATGGGCTGGAAGTGCCTTTTACTGGTTCCGCTTGCTTCTGGCAAAATGACCATAAGCAGATTGACACAAAGCTGGATGATGCGTGTAGGGGGCAAGGTGGGGTTTAATTAATGATCCAAATTTAAGGATGTTACTTACCTTTCTCCTACTATTGCAGTGTTCAAATGAATTAAATTCAGGAGGTTTATTGGCCTGTTGTTCTGAAGCATCAATAATGTTCCCCTTGGCAGGCTCTTGTATGTGTGCGTGTGCATGGTGAACAGAGGGAAATGCAATCTCCAAGTTATCAAACTGTTTTACAGTGTTCTTCTGAACTGCAGAAACCCTTGGGAATATTTATGTCTCTCCTAGGTCTTATTACTGTGAAAATTATATGTTTTTATGGGCTGGGAAATATATTGTATTTCTTTCTGATAATAAACAAAACTGAAATATTAGTTCTTAGCAAAAAAAAAAAAATCAAAAATTAAAAAATGGTGGATACTTTTTGGGCTTGTTTCAGTTGTTGCATCTCTCAGTGGTGTCTTTTCCTTAGTTCTTGGTGCTGCCAGCCTTGAGACATCTTAGGTTTGTTTGGTTCTTTCCCCTTGGATTGCATCACATAAGCTGGGTGCTCCTGCTTGTCCCTCATAGAGCTGCTCCCCTCCTGAGCAGGGCAGGCAGCCCGCGGCCCTCCAAAGCACCTCGTGTGAAGGGACAGCCCAGGCTGCGTGCTGACTGCAGTGCGTTTTCCCCAATAAATTGACGTGGCACAACAAGAAGAAGCTGCAGATCAGAGACTTCACCGAGAGGTGCGGAGCTTATTGCATCGCAAGATCAAGCACCTAAATGTCAGCTGCATATTTCTGCTCTGGGCTCTTCCTCGGGCTGTGTATATTCTGCCTTTCCGCATGAAAGGGTTGTTTAATGATGTGAGGCTAAACTGTGGACCTGGGTTCGCTTGCCGTTCCTCTAGGCTTTTTGGTTAATCTTAGGTAATGAAGGTCTTGGAGCTGTTGGAAATGCCCACAGAGACCCCTGTGCTTAGGCACCTGCTTATCTGGAGCAATCAGAGCTGTGGTTCCTGCGATTTCCTTACAGGTGTAATATCAAAAGGAGCTTTCATGTCCAGGGATCCGGGCAAATTAATAAAAAGAGGACTTGATGTGTCCAGATGCTACCATCATAGGGGACTGTGTAATTAATGTAGGTAGCGAATTACCAACAGCCCGTTACATACTGGGGGGGGGGAATGTTCCTGGTCCCGGACTGCGTTGAGCCATAGGTGACTGAGCACTATAGGGCTTGGGGGTTTTGTGGTGCTGTCTTTGAATTTTACCTGTGTGAGAATTAAAATGGACTGTAAGGAAGGGCGGTGGGGAATAATCTGTCCTAAATCTCTTTTTAACTGCTGTGGGTCTTGCTGGGGGTGTGACCAGGAAAAGCAGTTCTGCTGCTCCACAGACGGCAAAGATGTGAGCTGGTGAAAGGAGCGTTCAAAAAAATAGTTCCTTTTTCACTGTTTGGTACACAGCCCATCTTCCATGAAACTTACAGAAATGTTCCCTTAATTCTGAGAACACAAGGTAGTTATGCTCTTACTCTTCTCCTCACCTGAAGGAGAAAAGAAACTATTAGACTGATCTGGGGGCAGAGCTGGGAGCAGGGAGCGCCGAATTTTGGGTCCGTGAGTGTGGTTGTGGCCTCTTCTGTTTGGCTCTGCGTGTAGGAATGCCAAACTTGTAGAATAAGAGTGAGGGTCCCGTCCTTTCTTGAAAAGCAAAGCTACTGCACACCGGGTCAGGGAACGTCGTGCGTTCAGCTGCCAGAGCTGTGCTGGGGAGCAGCAAGTCTTCCTGCTGCACCACAGATTGTGCACACCTCATTTTTCATGCTTTTTTTTTTTTTTTTTTTTCCCAAATGACTTTTTTTTTAAACTGTTTTTCAAGGATAGTGAAATTAAAGAGGAGAGGGGATCCTAGACCACTCCTTACTGAAACGCAAGAACAGGTGAGGACATTTTTGCCAGCCTGGTGTTTTGGCGCTGAGGTCTGTTGGTAACACTCGGGCACTGTTGTGTTTGTAGAGGTGCTAGTGGGGAAATTGGGATGAGACCCTCTGGTATGAGGCAAGCTGACTTTAGACAAACCTTTTATCAAGAAGCTTACTTGTTTTCTGCTCTAACACGCTATCAGCAGGACATAAAGCATCATCCTGGCAGTAGGGGCTGCTCCTTTTATCCTAGCTCAGTTTCTCTAGAAGTACTGTTGAAAGCCCTTTTTCTTCCCCAAAGAAACCCTAAATATTTTTTGGAAATTGCTCCAGAATTTTTTTTTGCAGTACTTTTACCGTGGAAGTGCAGCTACCTAGAGAGTGAAATACCGTTGTGGCCCCGTTAGTGTAAAGCTGCCCAGGTTTTGGCTTTGTTTCCCCTGGTATCTGCATTGCGAGCCTTGCTTCTGGTGCTGGTCGTGTGCGAGCAATCCTAATTAGCAGTGCCTCGTGCCACGGTTAAGAACAGAGCCACGAAGTAGGGCAAACAAACACACAAGTGACAACACAACTGAAACCGCACGGGGAATGTAGTGGGAGTAGTTGGCAAATGTCAAAAATTCAGCAGGGGCATTGCAGAAAAAAGTTGCTCTTAAAACCTGCAGCAGGAGTTTTCTCGATGACCAGCAGCTGGCGGGACCTCTGCTGAGTCTTTCATCCCTTTGTAATTAGCTGCTCCGTCCTGACTGACGCTTGCCTCTTGCAGCCTGTTAACGATCTTCTCGTGTCCCTGCTCCTGTACGGGCTGAAGTGACCCCTCGGTGTTCCCGGCTGTCCCCTGGCGGCCCCGGTGACATCCCTGGGCAGCCTCGTGAGCTGCAAGGCCCACACAGGGTTGTTAGAGGAGGATGCAAGTTCTGGCGTTAAGTACTAATTAAGTTCCTGGACACGAACCGCTTCACAAACCCCACTTAGAGGATTTGTCTAATTGACTGAGGGAAATGGTTTGAAGTGGAAGAACCTTTCTTTCCAGTAATGTTCAAATGAACTGCAAATTACAGAACTTTGAAGCCTCTATATTTCCTTGAGATAAAAACATTTAAAAAAAATAACAAAATAAAACTTCATTTGAAACCAGAAACAGATGCATTTATATGTGGTGGGGGGAGTGGGGAAATCCAAGCTCTGCTGACTGGTGAAGATGGGCTGTGATGTTTCTTTAGTCTTAGGGCGTGTATTTAAAAAACAAATAATAAAATGAGTACAGAGAGAGAGGAAAAGCTCACTGGGCTTAGCACATATTTAGGCACCTGAACTGACTCTGTTCCCTTTGTGCAGCTGGGGATGCCCTGTCAGCTCTACCCTGCTGTCGTATGGTAGCAGGATTCAGCTGTGGGTTACAGAACAGCTGTGTTCCTTATGGGATGGACTATTTAACAGGTGTTCCCTATGGGATGGAATATTGTGATGAGAGGGGCCTTGCTGACCTTAAAATAGCAAGGAAGGGGCAGGACTGCCAGGTGAATGCCTACTTTCCCAGTGGTTTGGGGAAGTATGCGAGACCTCGGAAAGCTGTGCTCCGTGCAGTGAGTTCAAGGTGTGACACCCGGATAAAGTGTTTTCTCAGCTGGGTGCTGGTGGGTGACTCCTAGCAAATTCAGGGTGCTGTTACATCCCTACTCCGTGGCAGGTCATTGTCATTGCAGTTCATGAGCTGAGCATTCACAGGGGGTGGCTGTGTGCAGTAGCCAGGTGAGGTGACAGCTGCCTATGAGCAGCTGGGGGTGTTACCTTCCTGTTGGTCTCACGGATCTTTCCCTTGGTAGTGTGGACTAATGCAAAAACCAGGGGATTCTGGCAGGTCCCCTGAATGCCAATACTAGATCTTGGGCTTCTGGAGGTGTGGTGTGTCCTCTACTTTGCATTTTTTTTTTTACCTGCTTTTCCTTGTTCTCCAAAGATTCTTCCCTTACACAAAGGTGTCTGTTTGTGGTCTACTGTGTGCATATCCTATAATTTGCTTCGTCATTATTAGGCAAGAAGAGTTTCACTCCATGGGTTGCCTTGTTAAATTGAATTACCTGCGTCCTTAATAACAACAGACCTTGTACCAACGCTGCCACTGTGCTAACTACAGCAAAAAAAGGGCTCTAGATCGAAGGAACCATATAAACATACCTGTTTGCCCTCACCCCTAAAAGAAAAAGGTCAGTATATTAAGATGATTTGTTTCATAGAAATGTTGTCTTAAGCTGTGAATTAGCTGTACTTAAACTGTTTTAAACTAAGATGGGAGATTTAGGTTAGAATTTAGGGGAGAGCTTTTCACTCAGAGGGCAGTGAGGCACTGGAGCAGGTTGCCCAGAGAGGCTGTGGGTGCCCCATCCCTGGGGGTGTTCAAGGTCAGGCTGGATGCAGCTCTGGGCACCCTGCTCTAGTGGTTGGCAACCCTGCCCAGAGCAGGGGGGTTGGAGCTGGATGATCTTTAAGCTCCTTTTCAACCCAGGCCATTCTGTGAGTCTATGATTAGACTTCTGAACGTAGACTTCTGTCTTCCATTTCTGACTCTTCCAAACCAACAGGAGCTAAGAGGCAGTTTTTGTACTGAGATACTTGCCAGGCAGCACTAAGCTTTGTAGGGAGTTTTTCTGTAGCCCCTTTGGATTAGGTTACCAGTGCTTGTTACAGCAGCTGAGCTGTAGGACTTCCCTACAGGAAACCTTGTGCAAGGTGTGTGTTTGTGGCAGAGCAGGGGTGTGGGCGATCACTTTTTAGATTAAAGACAAACGAAACAAACACTTTTTAAGAGCTCTGCGTTATCTCATCTGATGAAAGCTATCCAAGAACATGTTCATATATTTCTCCTCTGATCAGCCAGCAGCTGAAGAGGTGTAAGGGTGCTTCAGCTTAAGCATTTGGCCCAAAAGAGCAGTGGCAGGTGGGTGCTATGGACCTCCAGGCATGTGCTGAGGGTAGAGGCGAGCACTGCCAGAGCAGGCTCACCCTCTAATGTGACTGTTACTTAGTGGGAGTCACTTATGAAAAGGGCCACAAAGATGACAGCTGTTCTACCACCTTCTAATGATCCTTTTCCTTTTAACCCAGTTTACATATGGAGCATTTAAATATAAATTTTATTTAAATATACGTTTTATTTAAAGTGCCCTTTTTGAGGGATACTTGTTAATATCTGTTTTATGTAGCTTTTATATTTCCAGAAGCTCCAGTGTGATTCCACAATTTATTCCTGGCCTCCTATAATTGTGTAAAGAATAAAACTATTCTCTGTAATATGGGTTTGTCCTGATAATATCCTTGTATTCTGCCCCCACCTCCAGTTTGTTCTGCAGCTGTTGTTATTTCTGTTCAGTCATATATAAGGATTGGAATCTTTACCTAGAGCTAAAGCGTATATTCTCAGAGGATACAAATATCATGACCCTTATTTGGGAAAGGGTAACAAATGGCACCTAGCAAATACTGGCTTTGATTTTTGTGAGTTGTTCTGACACTATCTTGGGGAAAAAAGTTGAGTGTGAAGCTACCCTCAGCGGCCAAAAATCTGGAGTGAGCTGACCTGCAACGAGCAATGTCAGTGTGGTGAGAGGCGATGACAGGGATGTGTTTGCACGTGCTCTCACTTTATGGAGAGAGGATGCCCTCAGATTTCTGGTTCTTGGTTGTAAAAGGCTGATGGATACTCTCAACTACATCAGCTCACCCATGTCCTTAAAACAAAGATGAAAGATGCTCCCTAGGGAGAACAATGATGCAATATTTACTCAGAAGAGAGAGGCAGATAAAAGGAGCTGCTTTGTTCTTTCCCTGCACCGTATGATGCTGCTTTGTCTTGAAGAATGTTAAAGGAAACTAGCTGTTCAAAACAAAGCCTGAAGGGAAAAAAATTAAATAGTAAGGATTGACTTCCCTGAGGCTTATTTAGCTCCATAGCTCTGCATCTGCTTCTTAGTATGGAAAGATGACCCCTGGTTTATATTAATTCAATGTCAATCTCTACTATGCTGGCTTGATTCTAATCTATAACATGCGTTGTTACCGTCCTTCAAACTGCTCCAGCTCCCTGCCTTTTGGAGTTAGCTTTGTGATACTCATTTAAGTTTTTACATACTGTTTTCAGTCCTGAGTCTGGATGTGATGACTATCAGCCTTTGGCCTAAGAGCGCTGCTGGTGTGAGCTGTGGCAGCTGTGGTTCAGTGGGCTGGGGTGCCTGTGTCCCATCACTCAGGGAGATCCCTGGATTTGAAGAGAACTTGGTTAGTTTTTATTTATCTGGTGGTTAGCAGAGGTAGTTGTAGAGACTTTATTTTTCAGGAAAGAATGAAGAAGAAATAAAGTCTATTGTCAGAAAATTCTCCAGCTCTACACACAATGATCCCTACAACATCAATTAAACGTCCTCTGGAATGTTTCTCCCTGGGGCAAAAAGCCCCAAATATCTGGTAGCCTGACAAGTAAGCCCCAGGCTATAGCATTAGTACGTGAGCTATGTGAGAGCACTGCGGGCTGTGCCTTGTCCAAACCAAACTTCTGAGCAGACCCAAGTCACATCTGGGGTCTGCAGGTGGGATGCAGCCCTGCAGGTCTGGGAGCAGAGCTCGAGCAGCATCCTGTGAGCCAGCGGCGCTGCCTTGCTTCGAGTCAGTGTCTGCTTAATGAAAACCCATGACTTGCTCTGTTGAAGGCCTTGAATTAGCTTGGTTAGGGAGTACCCAAGGCTTTCTATAAACGTTACTTCCTCTTCTCTGTCAGAGTGCTGCTTGGTGCGGGGTGGATGGCTGAACTTTCTGACCATATAAGAACACTTTTATGGGGTTTGTCGCTGTGTCCTATGGTGAAGAGGTAAGTATGAGCCGGGGCAGATGGCTGCAGCTGGGGGTGGGAATCCAGCCTTTGCGCTCAGGCTGGGGCTGAAGGGAAAGTACAGCTAACCCACAGCGGGGCCAGGCTTGGCCTGAGATGGAGAGTGCCCATCAGCAGGGTGAGGTGCCACAGCCCTGCGTGGCTGTGTCTGCTTGAGGCTTCAGGGCAGGTCACAGCTCCAAGGGTCAGCCATCTAGCTGTGACATAACCTGTAGGTAACATCCTGTAGGAAATGGGTTTTCTTTTTGTATAATGTCTTGGGTTCATTCATCTGTTGTAAGGAAATGATTATTATAATAATGGCTTTGAATGCCCTTAAGTCCTTTTTTAGTTCTTGTGCAGTCCCATACATCTCGTTTTCCCCTCAAGGCTGCTAAGGAGAAGCCTAACTGATAAATCTGTGGAGACAAGTAATGGGAAATGATATTGATCGTTCTTTTGGAGTGCTAACTTATATGAATGGCCTTATGTGTTGGTCGTTCGTATTCAGGTTGGTGTTTAGTTTTATTTTTTATACAAGTTGTGTTATGGGACCTTAGGGATGTTTGGAGTGATGGCAGGTGGTGCAGGGAGCTGGTAGGAGCTTGTTTTAATTGACTTTAAATTCTGTGTTTGAGATCCAATTCCTGAGTGTGTCATTTCTGTCTATTATGTATTCTTGATCTAAGGGCTTTTTCTAACTCGATGAGGACAATTCCTTATTTCAGCCTTTTATGTCTGTGGAAGGAATGTTTTGCTGATGAACACCACAAAGGTGTGGATGTTCCTGCACGGACAAAGCTGTTATCTATCCATGCGCAAGTATAACTGGGATATAGATTCTGCCAATACACCTGCAGCATCTCATATTGCTGTCTTTTGTGTGGCATTGACTCCAGCCATGTCCCTATGTGAAATTTAAGCTTTGTCAGTATGTCGTAGTCCTTAGTGGGAATGATTGGTGTCTAGCACAAGCATGAACACTAGAAATTAGGCTGCAATGCTAGAAAATTTCAGTTTGCTTATTTGCCAGGGAATGCTTATTCTGCTTTTTTTTTTTTTTTTTTTTTTAAAGGGGGAAAAAAAAAACCTTCCCTAGTTAGGATTTTCTGCCCATCACAAAACCAAATTGCGTTGCTGTCTCCAGCAGCTCTCAGGAGCAGGAGGTGTGTTCCAGGTGAGAACGGGCAGCTGAGGCTGACCTCAGCCTGGCTGCTTGTGGTGGTATCGATGAGCGAGTGCAGATGCAGCGCTGTTGTGTTGCCCTTACAGCCTCTCCTGAGTGTCTTAAGCCGGTTAGACAGGTATTGCCTTCCTCAAAATTCGTGTTCAGCTCCCTTGATCTACTTCGGATGCAACCAGGATACCAGTAGTAAATGACCTTCTGCTATGTCTTTGCTTCTGCCAACGTTAGCAGAAAATCCCTGAGTAAAGATATTTTTTCTGCCCTTTAATAGACAGCTTTCTAAACAGTTCAAGAAAACATTGTGCTATTGCACAATTAGCAAAAATTTATATAGATCTCTTGGAATATAAATGCTAAGACTACTTTCAGTGGTATAAAAATGATATAGTTTGTTTGTCACAGGCTGCCCAGAAAGAATAAATGTCTATTACTGGAACTCCTGGGAAAAGATCGAGTTGTACTTTTTTGTCTCCTTGAAACGTCATCTTTAAAAAAATACTGTCGTATAACTCTGGATGCTGTGCTGTATAGCCACTAACAATGAAAAGTTGGCACTTGTTTTGTAATTTCAGGTGCTTGTCTGGAACAAGTGTTGTGAGAGTGGAAGGGAAGTCATTGCAGTGAAGAAATAGTTGAGGCTGTTCTGGGTGGGCTCAGGATGTCGTCCTGACTTCACCCTTGGAAATGCCTGAAGCATTGCTGTAGTGTGGGAGAAGTCACAATGTTTGGTACAGGCTTTTTTTCCCCTTGAAGCGTTTGCTCTTCACCATGTGTTTTAGTGGAAGTGTCAATTGATGTTGCTACACTTGGTATCCCCAACAGTAAGATTCGTAAAACAAATCGTACAATTGAAAAGGGAACTTCTTTCTCTTAATAAAGCTGACTTCTGATGTGAGATCTTCAGGGCAGGTGCAGCTGTTTGCCCAGGAAGCAGGATGCTGCAGCCTCTTCTCAGCCACTACAATATAAATATACTACCACAATTAGATTGTTTTGGAGAGGAAAGGGAAAAAAAAAAAAAAATCAGTTCAATCTCAAGGTTTCTGGTGCACTTGACCCTCTGCAGCAGCAGTTTGAGTCCGTATCTCAAAGTTTAAGAAGCTGAACCAGACTGCCATTTATTCTGCCGTACTCCTCAGTTAGGGTGAGGGCTCCAGATTCGTTTGCAGCAGCCCTGCGTTTCAGGGACCCCGTTCTCTTGCCTTGTACATGAGATATTGTTGTTTCTCTGCGCTGAAGTATCTTGTGCAGATGGTTTTGGAGTGGGAAAAACAGGACCCCGGTTATCCATGACCTGTACATTTGTACACACACGTCTGGCTGCTCACAGCAAAAGCACTTGTGTAAAGGCAGAGTGAGTTTCAGGTTCACGCAGTCGCTGAATGCTGAAGGTTCTATTTAATAAATAAAACAGAAACCCGTAACTACCTTCACACCCGGTGTTTTAACCCCAGGCACTCGACGTGAAAGTTGCTCTCAAAGAACTGAGGGAGGTACTGCGTGCAAGCGTGTTGTGGCATTTAGCCCCCAGTTGTGTTGCCTGGAGTTGAGCCTCGCATCAGGATGAGGCTGGATGCGCGGCGCCCTCAGAGCCCCAGTGTTCCCTCCCGGCACAGTGGCGCTGTGTTCCCGGCTCTGGCCGCTGAAAGCCGGGATTGTTGTGGCTGGGCACTGGCAGCCGCAGCTCCTGCTGCAGTGTGGCTCCGGAAACCTGCAGCTCCTGGGCTGCCAGAACAGCCAGCGGGCTCCTCCCAGGCCCCGCGTGCAGCTGCACCGTACTGGGGTGCTGCGTGCTCTGCCCTGCAGCTCCTGCGGGTTGTTCCCATGAGCTTTGGTGGTTTTTAGGTGTATGTCCCCTTACGACTACAAGCAACTCCTGCATTGCCATGGTTTAACTGTACTTTGTGTTTGCTTATAGCTACTTGGCAGGGATTTGTTTCTGCTTCCTTTGCCTTAAAAGCTTATAACCTTGTTTTTTATTGAAGATCCTTTCATTTAAGACTGTAAGCATAATAAAGTAACTATAGCTTTCCTTCCAATTACAGATTTGTGAATGTTATAGTAATGGTGCAAAGTGTACTTGCAATCTGTGTTTGTTTAAAGTTTGAGTTAATCATCTATACACGGGTAGACTCTAAAATCCTAAACTTCTGAAATCGCTCTGTAGCAAATACTGCTGTACATTCTGCATGCGCTGCGTGTAGCCACGTATCTGTGATCATAACTGCAAAGCAGCTAAATTATTCAACAGGGATTTTACTCAGGAAACGTGGGCTTACCTTGTGCTCTAATAAAGAGTGGCTGGCAGCCTCTTTGAATTTTTTATGGGTTCTTGGTACAACTGTGGTCATTGAGTGCGAGTCAGGTGTTAAACACTGATAAAAACAATGATAGTATTAAAACTCAAGCTCTAATTGATGGTTCTGTCTGCAAAGGACTAGAAGGTGCCACAGCCCTAGGTGAAAGGGTTATTCCAAACTTTGGGCTTCCAATGTGGGGTCAGGCTAGCTGTCTTTTGATTTATTTCTATGGGAACCTATGTAGGATAAGAAAGGGAGGCTATTTGCAATGTGCTGAGGAGGGGGGAGAAAGAAGAGAAGAAAATAGTGCTCACAGGGAGAACAGAAAGCCAAGTCCAGAAGATTTCTTCTAGAAACTTGGAGGTTAGCATTGGAGTATGTGGTTGTACTATCCCAGGGCTATTGCATCTCTGGAAGCTCAAGAATTTGTGAGGAGGGAGGCTGTGGGTTTTTTTGGTTGGCTTGTGTAGTCTGTGATTGCTTTTTATACCCAGGCAAATTTTGGAATCATTAGAGCTGTGCGAAAGTGGAACTCATGGCAGCAACTTGAGCCCATGGATGGTTAATCTCATACCCATTCAAACCTGAACTTTAAAACTGAAACAGACCATAATAATGATGAGATTGGGCTCTGCTGAGTTTACAGCCAAAATAACGTAATGTAGTCTTTTTGCTTCCCCACCACTACCCTTGTTCTCAGAATATTACCAGTGCCTGTTACGATTTTCCTTCAGAATCAAAGACATCTGTATCAGGAGGCAGTAGGAAGTCTGCGTAATAACAGCCACTAATGGATGGCAAACACATTTTCCTTAGTGAGAAAAGTCAAGGTCTGTGGTCACCTCGTGACAAAAGTAGGTCTAGCATCAGCTGTTCAACTTCAGCACCAGCCAACAAATCAGAAGAGTGTAACAAAAGCTTTTGGTGCTAAACTAGTGCTACCAAAGCTTGGGGGAGCAAGTGAGTGAATTGCAAACCTGGTGAGCTGCTGTATTGACGAGCATGGGGTGACCTCTGTGTCCCTCGGGGCCTGCTTTTGTCTCGGGGCTGCTTTGGTCAGCGATGTCTTCCAAAACTATCAGGCTGTGGCCAAGTCTTGTTCCTGGTGGGTGACCAAGGTAGAGGAGGAAGGGATTAAAAAAAAGCATGTTCTGATGGGATCTGATGGGAATGTGTTTGGTGGTGTTTTTTTTTTTTTTTTTTTTTTTTATGGATGCGTTGAGATAGATTGTGTTAGAAATACTGTTTTGAGTGGAAGCAAATATTTCTGAACAAGAAAATCTTTCCGTCTTAGGGGAATTCGTAAAGGGATTTCTCTGCTGTAATCAGATTGTTAACGTTCAGTGGATCCTGACACATCAAAGGGACTTCTGTGTCAGGATGCATCTGCTTGGAAAGCAAAGCCATTCCGAGGAAACTTATCAGGGAGTTTCTTCAAAAGGGGGAGCGTAACCCCCTGGTCGGCCTGGCACAACGTGTGAGTATGTCACAGCTTTTCCAGCTGGGGCTTTGGCTTCATGTCTAAGACTTTTTTTTTCCTCTCTGTTTTGATCCCCAGTGGTGCTGTTGCAGGAGGATGTCCGGAATGCTAATGGGCGCTCCTCAGGAGCTGATTTACCTCAGGTGGCCATGTTGGCCCCTTGGGGGAGGCTGTGAGGGAGCGCAGGCCATGGCCAGCGGCACGCTGGAGGTGTTGGTTTGGAGACTACCCGCTGCAGGTCTTTCCCTGTGTTATTTTGTAAATAGCGGCAGTGCTTCATGAGAAGGTTTAATAAGAAGACGGTGGGCAAACAGGGGCTGTTGTGGAAGCAGCTTCTTGGTCAGCCATGGCGGGCCAGAGGAGGTGCCGCAGGGGGAGGCCTGTCCTGCCTGGGGGGCTGGCATCCTGTGCCCAAGGGCTTCTCACTGTGACTCTGGAAAGGGGAAATGAGGAAAATATTGCATGTTAAGAATGGTTTCATGGTCTTTCAGAGAAGACAAAGATATGCTGAAGTTATACGGTGAAGTTGTATGGTGATGGGGTTTTTTAGTTTACAACTGGTATTTCTGTGTGTGTGTTTATCAGGCGTGTATTTGATCTGTTTCTAAGCTATAGAAACCTCGTGTTCTATATAGATTTAGGAAAGCTTGCATATTAGTGTCCAACACATCTATTTATTATTCTTATTTCTTGTTTTGCTGGATTTTGTTAAATGGCTGTAACTGTAAAAATTCTCTATCAAGCATTTCCAGGACTGCATTAAGTTGTTCTGACCTTGCGAGTGCCGTGCAGCACCGAAAGCAGGGATGCTGTAAATTACCGCAAAAGGAGTAAGGAGTGTGGAGACAGATAATCACAATTATTTAAGTGGGAAATAACTTCGGTCAGGTAAAATGCTAACTTCTTTCTTTTTTTGTTTAAAGACCACTAGAGAATTCTCTGTAAAACAGCTTGTCTCCTGTATAAATTTAGCACAGAAGATTATCAGTTAATTTGTCTCTACTTCATAGTCAAGTATGCAAAGCTGCTAAAGCCTATTTTTGCCTTAAACATCCCTGGGCTTTTTGTCCTAATTTATTCTGTATTTCCAATTAAGCTGTACGTTGTCAAAAGAAAAAGCTACATTTTTTTTTTCTGAAAAAAAATCCTCTCCTAGTTGAATAAATCCCAATGGAAGCCTCCTGCAGCCTTTACTAAGGCGTTTCCTGGAAGATCAGGATCTACTCCAGAGTAAGGAGCACAAGGCTGGTCCTGCAGGAGCCAGTTGCAGATGACAATAAAAACGTGACATGAATGTTACAGAATTCTTATGTCAGCCTTAAAATTCAAGTGTGGAACCCTTGAAAAGGAGGAAGAGAAAACAGTTTGGGGGCTTTATTTAATGTTTGGTTGATAATTGCAGTGAAGTATAGCCACATTGGTGAGTCTTGAGTAGAGTCCTTGCAGACACTGATCTTACAGGTCTTCCTTTTGCAGTAGACAATGAAGAAGCAATGGTTGCACGCTGTGAGGACAAACCAATGAGTCAGAGGCACTTGGTCTGTGCTTGCCCTCAGGTCTGATGGTTTGACGAATTCTGTCAAGTTCTCGTCTCATTTGTAGTCTCTTCCCCTCTACCTGCCACTTCTGTTGCAGCTGTGGGAGCTGGGGAATCCCAGAACTCTTGAAATACCTTTACTGCTGATTTACATTCACCTGCTTAAGCTGTGGAGGAATTAATTGCATATCTATATGATGGAAGAGATTTTTGTGTGGCTCAGGGTTAAGATCCTTAGGACACAGCAGAGGGGAAAGGACACAGCTGAAGGGGACTAAATCTTGTACAGCTAGAGATCTGCTTTGATTTCCTAGGTATTTATTGCCTAGGATTTTTCTAGGTATTTCCAGGACTGAACTTCTAGTATTTATATTTTCAGCAATAGTAAAGCCAATAAGTAAATCTCTTCTAAGGAAGTAGAAAAATACCTTTTTCTGAGGCAAATTCTGAATTGAGGCCTGGATTGTAGGAAGGTGAGATTGAACCCTGGGATGTGGGTGAAACTGAGAGGCTTACATCCATTGCTTCAAGGATGATACCACAAATTATTTACTTGCTTTGGGGCTATTTTTAGTCTGTCCTGACCTGTGTCCACAGCAGAAAGGTGCGGCACCCTCATGTGGGTGTGCGTGGTCCTGTGGGGAGCACAGGCACAGGTTTGTTGGAGTTTCTCAAATTGACCAGTGCTCCCCTCTGCCTGGTTACTTTTGTACCGAATTTCTGAGCCTCTTGGCTGTGATGAGAAGTTACTGGCAATGCATAGTCTTTGGGAAACCAGGGATCCAATTTCAGGGTGCTACTCAATGGTAGGCTTGTTTTTTTCCTAAAACAGCTCAAAGTTGTAAGAAGCGCATCTTATTTCTATGTTCATGTGACTTTAATGTTATTTTTAGATGTTTTCAGGAGTGTGATAGTGAATATCTTTCTTTAAATATAGGTAGCAAATACCTTGTGATTTATATAATACTTTCAAATGTCTGTATGCAGAGGAAAAATTAATTACTGCACGTGGTACTTACAAGGCGAAGGCAGGGCACTTTCTAGATAATTACAGTGCCACTGCAGAGTAAATATATCAGTCTTCAGCTGACAATATAATTTATAACAACTATTGAGTGATTTGACTGGTGTACGTTGTTATTGTTACAAGAATTATTTTTTTTTCAGTGGTGCTGAGCAGCTGTAGATCCTCACAGCTGTAACTGGAGCTGTTTGCTCGGTGCTGCTGGAAATCGCGCCAGAGGTGCCTACAGTTCATGGATTTCTTTCTGATTGAGGAGTTGATGAACTCAGAGTTGGGATTAAAGCAAGCTTGATTTTTACCTCTTTAATCCTCCTGCTCACTCTGAGAGGCAGAGGGAGAAACCCAGGAATACAAATCTCTAATGTAGAGTTTTGGTGCCAGACTTTGAGTTTATTCATGGAAGCCATAAATTAGATCACTGACTCTTTTTTTTTTTTTTTTTTTTTTTTTAACTAAAAACCTGTGCTGAGGACTGATAATTGTGGCTTTTCTATTCTGACAGTGGGTGCTATGTGGGTTAACTTCAGGATGTGTCACTGGACGAACAAACACCTTGTGTCTTGCTCTGCTGCCCTTCGCTGACTGCAGCAGCCATCCCCTCGTGTGGCTATTGAGGCCTTTACCACTGCTGTCCCATCATTGGTCATAACACACGTTTGTTTATCAAAGTGATGCTAAGAGAGGGCTTGCTGATTGCTCCTGTGCTAAGACTGCAACAAAGGAGGGAAAAAACATCCTAGGAAAGGACGTTACTGCTCTCTTTCCGGTGGTTCTTACGTCTGTAGTTGTCTTCAGTGACAACAGCGTGAAAGGGTGTTGGATGAAGTGCTGTGTTCTGTAACAACGATGCCTGGAGAAGAGTTGTCTTGTTTTTAATTCCTTTCCCACTCTACCCACTCTAGTCTCTGCTTTTATAGCTTTCGCTCCGGTGCATTGTCAGACGCTACCTCAGAAAAGTGTGCTTCGGCTAGATCTGTGAAACTCTAAAGCTATGCTACTATTAATTAATACCATTAAGATTATATTGCCTCATCATTTTTTAATGTTCAGCCTCAGGTAACCGCTAATGGTGCTGCAAAGTATATTAATAAAAATTACTTGTAGTAATTAAGGAAGAAATGAGGAGTATGTGGGGAGCTCAGTGGTTGGTTGAGAAGAAACGGGAGCGCGGCCCCAGGGGCTGCTCGTCTCCATCCTCACCGCTGCGGGGCTGGCCATGGGTGGGCACACGGCCACGGAGCTGCGTGGGGACGTCCTCAGCACATCCCGTAGCAGTCTGTGCCTCAGTAGCTTCTGCAAAAAGGCACCTTGAACAATGGGTCGATCCTGAATTGTTAAGTAGGGATAGAGTAGTTTTAATCTTCTCTTCATTTACTGGGAGGAATTAGTCATGGATCGTTTGTGGTGGTTTTGTTGCTCGTAGAGAAGCAGGGTAAAGACCTGAAGATTGATTCCCACTGATTCTTTGCAGGAAGCACCTGGAGTAGCTGTGTTGGCAGAAGGTATCCTCCAGCTTTGTCCAAAGGCTGTATTCTGTAACTCAGGGCATGTTTGGTAGCACATGCATGAACAAAGATGTGAGTGGGTGAGATTTTGAGCAAATCTGGCCAGCGCTGGTCTATTTTGCTTCTGTTTTACGTTCAGCTCATGTAACTGTGTGCTTGTTTACAGCTAATCGTTAAAACCAAGGGGTTTTCACCAAGGGTTGCCCAGCTTGTTAGTTTTCCGAGTACATGGCTGTAAGTGCTTTGCTTATTGCTGGGCTCATTGGCATGGATGAGCTGCGGTGCTTTCTGGTGGTGATCAGAAGAGGCAGCTGCTGGCCCCTGCTTCCCTCCTACAAGCTTCAGGCACCTGTTCACCAGCCCCATGGTCGTCTTCATGTTACAAACACTGCTGTATCTGGTCATCTTCATCTCACCTACCTGAACCGTTAGGGAGGAGAAAGTGAGCTCTGTATCTAACTTGGCAGGTTTTCATGTTCCTTTTCTTGCCCTGGCCTAAAAGTGTGGCACTTGCCATCCCATCCGCCTTTGTGTAAATGTTGAGGAATAACAAGGATAGTGTTGGACTGTGGTGTTAAGGAAGTCTGCTTCAGGATATAAATGTACCACTGGGGGTGGAAAAAAAGATGACTGGTGCCCCCCAAGAAATAGAAAACTTCGAATTTTGCTTTTGGATCTCTTTTTGTTGTTGTTGACTGGAGAAGCTACATAGCATTGTGCTGTGTCTCAAACCTCGCAATTTTGTGTTCTGTTGGGTTTTAGGAGTTATAATTATTTTAATGTAGAAGGTTTAACATGTAAAGTCAGCTTTCCTGTGGAAGTCTTAGGCCCCAGAATCTTTAAACAAATGAGAAACTCTTCCCCCTCCCCCTTAAGCAAACAAACAACAAAAACGAAGACAAATGAGAACACTTTGTTTCAAGGACTGTATGGAAAATACTGGGGTTTAGATGAAGATGTCTGATCTGTCTTCCAGTGTTTTCCTTTTGAACTGGAAAAGCTCTGTGGCTTTATTTTTGCTGTCAACACCTTACCATCCAACCGTACCATCTACCATCTTGCAGAGCTGCTGAGAGCTCGGCTTACGGCTGAAAGGCTCCAACTTCACCTGCTGTAGCGATGTTCCAGACTTGTGGTGCCCTGCCGGTGCCGCGGCACTGTGTCCGTGGGAGCGATGCTGGTGCCAGCCTGTGAGGAGATGAGCTCTGTTGCAGTAGGAAACATGACTTAATATCACAGTGCCTTGTGGTTTTGTGAATTGAAAAAAAGCATTGCTGAAATATCAAAATGTCAAACTCTGTTTTGAGAACCTTTTTCATCAAAATGACAATTGCTATTCTAGTGGTTAAAAGAATTCAACTCCTTACCCTGATTTGGGATGCAAAGAGATATTTTAGTGTTTGAATCTCCCCTGGCCCAGAAATTCTGAATTCCGCTCAACTTCTATTATAGCCTGGCAAAGAGCTCTGGTATCTTTGATCCTTCTGTTCATTACAGAGAAATGTTAAATTAAGATAAGACTGTTTTCAGTTTATCCCAATGAGAAATTCTCCATCTAATTTGGGACTTGGAGCAACAATCAATGTGTGCTTTCCAGTGTAGATCTATTTCCTCTTTGATATATCTAGCAAGACCAGAAGAGATGCAGATTGCATGATCCTTTTGGTGGTGCTATCCTAAAAGCCTCTCGTTGTCTAGCAGGTAAGAGAACACCAGATGGTGAGGCTGTGGGCAGGGTCTTCAGTTCAGTCCTTGTCTGTCTTATGGGCAAATCTCTGCTGCTTAAATCGCTGCTGCTTTCTTCGTTTGTAAAGTGTGAATAATAGTACTTAACTCCCTGGAATGCTAATGCCCTAATCTTTCTGCAGACACTTGCTTCTATCATAGAAATAGACAAGACAGTAATGCTCAAAGCCAGGTCTCATCATCTTTTCCTTCAGTCTGTCAGTTTAGGATGGAATTTGAAAAATACTTGACATGGTCTTAGTTTTATTCCCCTCTGTAAGCCAGTAGCAGTACTCGTGCCAGCTTCATCCTGACTGGGATTGACCTTTGCTTTGAAAAAAAAACAAACACACACAAAACTACAATTCTCTAGTTATGAAAGGAAAATGATATTTACTGAGCAAAAAGTGGAAATAAGTTGTCTTTCAACCTTTCAAGCAGCATTCTGCAATATTAGATTTTTAAAAACAACTCTCCAACTTTTTTTTGGCTGACTCGGGCAGTAAGTAGCAGAGCGAGGTCGGGGGGGTCAGAATATTGCTGTTGTCTGGGCGTTTTAGCAGCCGATGTAATATTCATTGTGCTGGTAGCAACACTGCATTTCCTGAAGTTAATCCAAGGCAGTTCAGAGAGCGGACCCATTCCAAGTTTCCTTCAAGTCCCTGAGCTAACAGGAACACCTGAAACCCTTGGTCAGGTTGGTTCCTGGCAACGAGGTCAGCAGGGACAGACGGATAATGCGGACAGGTTGAGCCCATATGGCCGTGCTCTCTCCTCTGCCGACATCTTGTGACACTGCCATTTACTGGGCACGATGAAGTTTGGGATGAGGATTTTACTGGGAAGGCTGGAAAAAGTGCCCATTAGCTCAGCCTTTCTAAAGTGACTGCTATGGGCCATAAAGGATGTAAATTAAATGTGTTACTACTGCTCCTGCAGCTGCTGGGTGCGCGGTATTGCTTTGAATGGGATGTTTGGGCTTTTGTCCCTTAAATTCAAAGTTGCAGTTCGGATTGTAGGCTCGATGTGACCTCTGAAAGTCACAGCCGTCTGACAGCTCTCTTGTGGCCCATGTGGAAATTATTTATTGACTCATATATTCTGCCTTAAAAGTAAAATCACCTGTTCAGTGCTGTACTGCTCTGGTGTACGCCCATTTCAGACGTGACCTGTGATTTTACCTCTCTCCATAAATGGGTTCTTGGCTTGTGTGAGCGCGTTCCACCCTAATTCTCTTTTGTTCCTGTTACTACAGATGGATAGCCGCTCTGAGCCGCAGACACGCTATGCTTTTCTAACCTCTTAGAAGTACGTGCCTTGGGTTGCCTTCTGTGCCTGATACACAGCAGGTAAAAGTCTATTAAAGCTCTGGCCAAGGAGTTTCAGATGACTTCAGCTGCTGGTTTTCCTTCAAGTAAAACAAAAGCCCGCTGGAGTAGTGAGCAAGGCATTTTTCCTTCTACACGGCAACCTAATGCAGACAAGTGGCCGTGTCCTAACAACTAGCGGAAGCCATCAGTCAGAAGGGGTCATAGGCTGAATGAACCCTGTAGCCTGCACTGTACTGTGCGTTTAGCTCCGACACGGTACCAAGTTGAAATATGTCTGTAATGGACCATGGGAAGCTTCTTGTTGCAGTTCTCAGATTGTTTTCCTGGGTTAGCTGGAAGAAGGCTGGGCCAGCCACTGCTACTTGCAGCACATTCAGTGAGCGCTGAACTCCCCGTAGGAAGAAGAGCCTGATACGATCTTGTGCTTGCTTGGAGAGCACTGTAATGTCTGAATTCACTCCTTGGCTAGCACATCACCAGCTGCCATTGAAATTGAAATCTTTAAGTGAAATTTTAAGTGAAATTGAATCTTTAGATATAGTGGAGTGCCTGCTCTATATTCTACTTCAGTTCTGAGAACTTCCCTTTTAATGGCCAGTGTGGGCATTGTAAAATCCATGTACTTATGCAGGCTGTCTAGAAGGCTTTAGATTTGTGAGGAGGCACTAGAGAGCTAAATGTGGAGCCACTAAACCATGGCTCTTCTCCTGAGAGTCTCCCTAAACAACAACAAAAATTATAAAGATGCTCATGTTTGTGTTGCTGCTTTCAGTTTCTGGAGGATTATTTCATTAACACATGACATTCACTGTAGATTTGGGAAAGTGATATTGAAAATCGAGCTAAAGGAAAAATGAATTTGAGTGGAAAATGCTGTACTGGTGCTTCCCACACAGGGGTTCCATGGAAGGCCCTGGGGTTCAGAAGGATGGGGTGCTGAAAGATGGAGAGGAGCTTGGAGCTACGGTGAAGTAGTAGGAACAGCTCATTTTTGGAGCCCAGTACATCTGAAATGCATCTTGAATACTTTCCTCTGGATTTTAGGGATTGAGCTCAGAGGAGCTGGTCCCTGAGAGGTGTGAGGTCCTTTCCCTTTCTTTCCATACATTATTAAACCGCAGAATTGATGTGTTTGGATGGCATCTCTGGAAACGTAGTCCAAACTCCCTCAAGGTAGTGTCACCTAGAGCAGGTTGTCTCCTTTAAAGCTTCTCCAAGGATGGAAGCTCCACTGGCACAGGCTGCCCAGAGAGGTTGTATTAGATCAGGAAGTCTGGGGCTGTTGTCTTTGCTCCCTCCCATCAGGTGGTTGTGTCCATGGGTGAGTTTCCCCCTAGATCTCTTCTCCAGGCTGAGCAATTCCAGCTCTGAGTCTCATCCATTGGACCTGAGAAGAATGCAAAGAGCCGGTGACAGAAAAGCCCTCGAAGGAGTTGGGGCGTGTGAGGCACATCAGAGGAGGAATGGGAAGAAGGAGGTGGCCGGTGTCTGCGTGGAGAGGACACAAGGCAGGAGGGTTATCTAGGTTGTGGATGTGGCTGGAGGTCCAGTGCTGAGGCAAGGAGCTCTGCTGAAGTGTGGGGAGGTGGGAGATGGTGCTGTGCCCCCTGGGAGCATGTAGGTCAGGCTTTGTAGTCAGGCCAGCAGCTCCCTGTGGGGTACTTTCAGTAGCCTGGGGGTCTGGATGCCTGGAGACAAAGCACTGTGCACCAGGGGATCCATAGGGTGATGGAGAGAGATCTGGAAAGGCTGGAAATACTTTTTATGTTGTGGGAGAGTGGGAAAGGACTGAAAGTCAAAGTTTTCCCTCGAGAATATATTCAAGATTTGCTAAAATAATTGTACATAGCCAAATCTGGAATATGCATCAAACATAGCACTGATGGCCTATCAGATCTGTTGGACATGTATTTTTCAGGTAGGGTTGTTTGTATTATTCCTTGATGACAGAATCTAGGAGAGTGGAGATTTCTGCTGTAATTGCAAACTGAAGTAAAAACTGGAAGCAGCCCCGATCCTGGCAGTCAATGTTTGTCTTAAAGTGTAAAAGTGCTCAGGAATATCTTGAGCATAGCATTGAAGTTCCTCTGTGGCGTTGTAGGCTTTTCAGAATAGGCTTTTGCTACCTTAATCTTGGAGAAAATGGGAACTGAAGAGTTGAAAGTACTTCAACCTGCAACTTGTGAACATCCAGCCACACAGAGGCCTGTGCAGGCGAGCAGGATTTGGATGATTTCTCTGTGGCCACCCAGTCCGCCCGTACTGCGTGCAGTGCACGTGCTCCAGCCCTTCTTCTCTCGATTTGCAGTCTCAAAATGTTGATCACTGGGACATCGCGGCGTCTCTTCTGGCTTTGTTGTGCAGGCAGAGCTGGAGCACTAGTGCCTGATAACGGCACCACCTGAGCTGTGTCTCTGGGGACCTTCACCTTCCTGTGTCTGGATTTTAGTCGGGGTTTAGCCCGGCGGTGGCTGAGCAGCACCCAGCTGTTCTGTGCCCCCTCACTGGGATGGGGGGAGGATCGGGAGAAGGTAAAACTCATGGGCTGAGATAAAGGCAGCTCAACAAGGCATAAAAGGAAGGGGGAACAGCAGTAAAACCACAAAACAAGTGATGCACCATGCAGTTGCCCCTACCAGCTGACTGATGCCCAGGCAGTCCCCAGCCTCCACCCCTGGCCAGCTCCCCCAGTTTCGTTGTTCCCCACGGTGCCCTGTGGCACGGGATGTCCCTTGGGCCGTTAGGGCCAGCTGTCCTGGCTGTGCCCCACAGCCTGTTGTTGTGTCCCCCCTGATTACTGGCAGGGCAGCACGAGGAGCTGGGAAGCCCCTGGGCTCTGTGCAAGCACAGCTCTGCAACATCAGTGTGTGAGCAGCATTATTCTCTCCCTAAATCCTAAATGCAGCACTGTGCTAACTACTAGGAAGAAAACTAACTGTACCCCAGACAAAACCAGGACAATTTTTCACTTAGCTGTTGTCAAGCTCACAGGCTTTCAGACTTCTTGCTGCTCCTTGATCTGTTACCCTGCTGTTGGCACAGGACTGAAATGATCAGTCCTGCATCCCCAGAGTGTGTATTGACTACTTGCCTTTGATCTAGGCTGTCCAAACCCTCTGAGGTGCAGGAGAGCTCTTAGAGCTTTAATCCACAGTGCCTGGTCTGCCAGACGGCTCTGGTGGTTTGTTCCTGGGTCAGTACAGACCCCAAACACCCTCCTGCTGCCATGTCCTCGCAGCTCCTTCCTGCTGTCTGTCTCCTGGAAGTACTGCACGAATACGATTTTTGTCAAATTGGTCAAATCTGGAAACAGATTTAAATCAGGCTGTGGGAGTTAGCATGTTAACGTTAACACACAGGCACCTGAGGGTCACTGTCACAGGTAGTTGAAAGCCTTGCGCCGATTTGCTGCGTGAATCAAAGCCTTTTAAATCCTGTAACACCAAGTGGCGGTGAGGCTGGAGCTCCAGCTTCAGGAAGGTGGGAGGAATTCCCCACAGAGCTACTGCTTTGTCTCCCCCTTCCCAAAGGTAATATTTCCCAGATCTTTTTATTAGTATTTATATTAAAAAATCAATTACATCTCAAATAATCAACATTTAAATTTCTCTCTTCTTTAAAAGCACTGTGTAAATAAACCTGGGCGTTTTAGGGCTGTGACATTGCTGAGAGATTTGGATGCACGATCTCAGCAATCTTTATGAGCTGTTACTAGCAGAGCTGCTCAGATTCCCAAAACGTTATTTTCAGTTCATGGGGAGAATCGGGATGAGGACACAATATAACCAATCTAAACAAAATTACCCAGCCCTAACTTCTTAATCAGAATGTGGGATATCTAAGGAGGAATTTCCTAAAAGAACTGCTCTGAATCTGGGGGAGGAGGGAAATCCTCCAATCCCTGCTTTTCTCTACAGGGCCCATGATAACTTCTCTTGCGTTTCTTGGATTTGTAAAGCATCTTGGAGAAAGGGGCATTAATCCTAGCTGCCCCAGCTGCTCAGGAGGCTCTGATTGCCCTTTGCAGTAGGAGCAGAGAGGTTTGCGGCTCTGACCGGCCAGATTTAACTTGAGAAAATGTCCAGGAATGGCAGAAACAGCACACGTCTGTACTGGAGCATCACTGCCTGGTGTGGCCTTGATGTTGCAAATGTGTCCAGCTGCTGTCTGGCGATGCTCAGCGTGAGTTGGCAGAAAATGGGTCAGCACCTCGCTGCTTGGAAAATAAGAGGGAAATTTCAATTCCGTTTGTGAACACAGCTTATGCATTGCAAACGCAGGGTAGGTTAGAAGATGTGCCCGTTTGTGCTGGTGTAGTGATCGTTTCCACGCATCTTACCCCAAATCTCCATGATAAGAGGGGACACCTGAGGTAAGAGATGCATTCACGGTGCACCCTCACACGGGTGGCCCCCCCAGCCTGGCCTCTCCCAGGTCCCTTCTCACCAGCTGTGTTCTGCCCCTGCTCCACCCTCTGTCTAACCACAGGGCAGCAGCCGTTTTGCCTAGGAATGTCTCAGTCTCTTGGGGAAAAAAGACAGGTATTTCCCCTCCCATGACACTCAGACACTTGTGTGATCTTTTTTGGCTTTCCCCTCAGCTTTGCCCACTGGCTGTTACCCTTGGTGGCAGGGTAGACTTTTCAATGGTGTCCTGAATTTGGGCATGGACATCTTTAGATTGCTGCCCATATATTATATAACTACTTGCCACAAAATCAGGGGGGTTTCTGGGGATTTTTTTGGTCTTCACTGGGATAAATAAGTGAGTGGCAGACTCATTTTTATTTGCCAGATGCGCCCAAGCAGCTGGAGCTGCTCTCTGCTGCTACGTCAACATCTTTCCCACTGACTGTTTTTTTCCTTTATTTCCATGGTGGCATATTTTTAGCTTAATTGGTGGTGGCAGTGCTGATCTGCTGCCTATTGTTTTCTGTTTATTTTCTTTGTCTTGGCATTTAGAGGCTGTGGCACAGATACTTGGAAGCTAACGGGTCTATTCCCACCTTACCAGTGCAGTTGGCAGTACGGAACAGCAACCATTTTGACAAAGGCTTGTAAAATGGGAATCTTCTTCCAGAATCTGAGTAATGTGGGGAGGAGGAAAAAGCAGTTTACAAAGTAATTTTGAATTTTATAGCAAAATCCAAAGAATCAGCATTCTCGGGTGTATTTCTACTGCAGAAAAACATGCACATTTGGTATGTGTACTACAGAAACATTGAAATTGTAGCTCAGTAAAGCGTGCCCCTTGTCTCACAGGTCATTCTGCTCTTCATATTTTTTCCACATGCTGTCTCAGTCGCACGTTAACCTGGATGCTGCTGAAGCCACAAACAGCAGAGTCAGCAGAGCCTAACTTTGGTAAGGCAGGACTTGAAGCAAAGACCTTGTATTTGCTGTAACGGTTTATAGCAGTTGTCTGTCATCTTCAATGTCTTATTTCTAGCCTTGCCCAACGTTTGGTTCTTCAGAGAACGACAATGCTCCTCCCCAAAATAGCAAGGTAATTCATTGGGAAAATAACCCTGTTGTGATGTGCTTCATCCAAAAGCAAATCCGAATGATTCTGTGCTTTGCTATGTGTATACCGCAGAAAAAAAAATGACACTTATAACATTCTACTTTGTCACAGTGTTCAATGCAACCAATTATTTCAGCTGATGGATCCACTTATTCTCCAGAAGTTATAGCTAGCTCTTTGATATCTAATGGAAGTACTTGCCATTTTCGGTACTTTACATCTTCAAAGCGCTGTATAAACATTTAAATTAATACGAAACCCGCTGGGGATGGCAAATGAATGAAGTATGTACAAACTTGCACTTACAGGACTAAAAGGCCTTTCACACGATGGACAGAAAGCCAGGCGTGCCTCACGTGGCCTGTTAGCCGTGCCAGCGCTGCCCCTGCCCAGCAGGTGACACGTGGCTGCGTCTGCAGCCTCCTTCACTTCCCTGCTCAGGTGAGCACAGACGAAAGCCTCTCCCCCCTCTCCTTGTTGCTGCTTGCAGCCGCTCCTTTCCTTGCTGTGAGGCACCAGCCTTGTTCCCACACCAAACAGAGTGGCTGTGCTAGGCAGGAGGTTGAACCAAGCGCAGAGCCTGACCCGTACGTTGTACTGCAGCTCTCGCAGCCTGCTCAGTGTCCTGGGTGACCGTCATCTGCTGTGCCATGGTACCCGCGTTCTGCCCTGTGCCACGTGGTGACAGGCGCTGTTGTGCTGATGGATCTGGGGAAGGGTCTCAGGAGGGTGCCAGGGGATTCCTGGTGTACAGCAAATGCTTCTTGGAGGGTCTTAGATGCAACTCGAAGTCCTCATGTGTGTAACAATACAATCCTCTCTGTATTTAAAGTTTTTCAGCCTTTTCTGAACAGTCTGATATACCCGCAAAAGTGCTTTTTCAGCTGCTGTTAGCATAACCTAACCTTTCCTGATCAGCCATTGCCTGCCCCATCCGTCAGCAGTACATGAAGGCCGCGTGGGGTTTTGCTCAAAGCAGGCCAAGGTGCAGGCTCCCTCGGGCAGTGGGGGCTGAGGGTGTTGATCGTCCTGTGCTGTTAATTACCACAGGCCGAAATGGTGGGTTTGTCCTCTCTGCCGGTGCTGCCACCCGCTGCCATGCCACATTGAAAGGTGGAGTGTTTGGGGAGTGTTTTGGTGTTGGCAAATTAACTGCAAAGCCTAACAAAGCCGAGGCTGCCACATAAGCTCAATATGTTGCAAGTAAAACTGCTGATTGCCAGCTGGTTGTGGAGATTGGAAATGTTCAAACAGCTTCCAAAGAGATTTTTAATTTTTTTTTCCTTAAACCTACCAGAGATGCGGAGGACGCAGTCTCTCTTCCAGCTCACAGGAGGTCTTTGTGCCACGCTCTCTGCTGCGCTCGGCAGCTAATAATTTTTAGAGCCGTTTCTCTGCTGTAGCTTCTGGTAAGTAGATACCTACGGAGACGCAATTAGAGATGGGGCTCTGCGAGGTGGGGTCACTGCTGGCTGCCGGTGCTGCAGCTCTTGCTTTCGGCAGGAGCTGGGCTGCGGGTGCTTGTGTCGGCGCTCGAAGGCAGCGAGCTGCAGGTTCAGCTCCCACCAATGCAGACGTGTCCTAATGAAGGAGGCTCGAAGCAGGGAACTCTGAAGCCGTGCCTAACAGACATGCCGCGTGTTGTTACCAGCTCTCTGCTGTACAGTGTTCCTCGGGGGTGCCTCCATCCTGTTGGAGGTGTCAGGTCTGATGTGGGTCGGTAACGAATGCCATCAGCTGCTTCCTTGTGCTGTGTTTGGAATTCTTCATGGACTTGTTGGTTTAAAAAAGTACTTAACACAAACCGCCTTACTAATGCTTCTCTTGTAAACATCGCTGAAAAAGGAGCAAACTTTATATTCATGTGTGTTCTCCTTATTATGGTAATTAATTTCCCTTTATAACTTCTTAATGCTTTCCTGTACCGAACCTGCCCCTTGTTAGCAGCAGTGAGCAGGACGCGGGTGTGCTCGGTTTGCAGGTGCTGCTCCGTATGCTGACAGCCGGGCAGCAGCGCTGCAAGAGGAGCCCAGCTCGCCCCGAGCTGTCACTTCCCGCTGCTCCCCACGGTGACGGACGGTGCGTGGGGAGGAAGGGGAGAAACAGGAACGTCTCGCAGTGGAAAGCACCGATTCAGCAGACGGAGCCAGCAGAAATGCAAACCGGTCTCATGGAGTGCAGAGAGGGGAGGAGGAAACACAGTAACGCGATGCACAGATGCTCTTTGATCTTGGCTAGGATTCCGAGCGGCGTGGTCCTGCTGCAGGTGGCATTAGATAAGAGGATGTATTCCCTGGACGGATTTCTGCTGGCACTCTGAAGCAATTAGATTTTGCTTGTTTGCTAAGTGAGCATAACCAGGTGTTCCCTCCCTCCCCTTGCCCAAAAAAGGGTTTGAGATCCCCATCTCCCGAATGGATTAATTACGGTTTCATCTCCCTCCTGTATCAATTACAGCAGTCTGTGCTCCTGGGCTTGCTAAGGGGGTTTCTTGTTCCCTTTCCCTCTCGCCTTGCTGAGAGGTGTTCCTGAATTGAGATAGCTCTTAATGGGTGTCAAGCAAAGAGTTCAGAAGCCCTGTAGGATTAAAATGAGACCCAGATATTAAGATGGGCTTAGTTCAAGGGCCAGAAAGTTTCTTGTAGGCACGCACTGACATTTTGAAGACATTTTGAAGGTGAGGACGAATGGGATGAGATGCAAGAAGGGTACCCGCAGGGAAAGAAAGCATTCTTCGGAGGGCAGAGAAACTCTGCGTCCTGTGTCAGCCATGCACTCCAATTTTCTAGACTCTCTGCTATGTGATAAGAATCTGTGGGGTTGCTGTTCTGCTTTGTCCTAACTTTGTACTGGATGATCCTTGTGAGAAATAATGATATGCGTTAGGAACTGCAGCTGGGCCAGCAGCAGGGACAGAAAGCTGCTCAGGCTTTCTTTCTGTACACCAGAAGAGACAGGTAAAGCAAGCAGAAGGATATATGCTGTAGCATCCCCTAGGAGGTTTTGAGCTTGTGTTTTGAGCCATTGCTTACCAAAGTTCTTACCTCCAGGAATTAGTCTAACAAATCAGCTTTCTCAAGATCCTCAGCCATTTGCTGCCTTACAGTGTAATTGTGCGTGACTGTTGCTCATTAGCCAGCAATATGTACCTCCAGGGAACGGGGCTTTACAGCCTGGGATGAATTAAACTGAAACTTCGGCAAATGTCGCTGCTTTTTTTTTCAGGACTGAAAAAAGTGTGGGCTTTGAGCGTCCAAACCTTCAAGCAGCTGGGTACGGTGTTGCTGGATGCTGCGTGCTATGGGAGGAGGTGGTGAAGCTGTGACAAAGCTGTTGCTCTTAAATCCATCCCTTTTCCCGTGGAACCAGGAAAACAGAATTCAAGAGCAACATTGGAGCGTGGTATATAGCGCACACTTTGCACTGGAGACCAATTGGCAGGGATGTCTTATTCATGCCAGTGCTGCCCCGGCTGCCAAGCATGTTAGCAGTTGTGGTTTAGGATACGCACATCTGTGATTCTGACTGGGATCCAACCCATTAGCCCATTTGTGCATGAATGCAAGGGGTAAATTCCAGCCTGAAGGTCGGAGTTCTTCTGTGTTCGTCTCTGCAGGGGAAGGGTGGGAATTCTCCCCTCCATTTTTTTTAGGGCTTTGGCAGAAGGCAGCAGCATCTTGCTTTGCTCACTGCATTATGTATTTCATCACTTTTTGTTGTTGTCTTCGTACAGTTCTGCTCTAGAGAGTGGATTTGTATCTCCACATCCAAGCACAAGTGGCTAATGAGCCATTTGAAGTCAGTAGCCACTGATCCCTGTTTGGGCTGAATAATGCAGGGTGCAGCTGTTGGGGCTCCTGCAATAAGTGCAGAAGGGCTGGTGATAGGGTGGGGGCAGGCGGAGGGATGGGGAGTGCACAGAAGCTTTCTGGCTTAGAATATTTTTCAATGATTTTTACCAACAGCCCATTCTGTAGGGTTGCTGCCTTCCATTGAAAGAAGAGTAAAACCAGAAGGGCTCCTTCAAAACGAATTCTGCTTCCTTCGGACTTGAAGTGTGTTGATAAGGAGATCTGAGAATACCGCTGAGGTTGCCTGGTGGCTGCCTTTTACGTTTTTCTCCCTGAAATGTCGGATGTGCCTACATGAGTAGGTGAGGGCCCTGAATTCCTGTGTCTCAACCGGAGTGCTCCCTGCACTCTGGCACTTGAGCTCTCCTGGTAAGGTCCGGTGTTCAAGTCTGGCAAAGAGAATTGCCAGCTTCCAGTGCCATAACTGTTTCATGAGGCTCCGGGGATTCTCTTCTCTCCCCCTGCCATCCAATTTTCCACTCAGCAGTATGACACGGTATATGGTTTTTGTCCCATTCGCTGTAGGTTTCCAAGCACAGTATACAACAAGCAAATCCATTGTTAGGATGTCAGGCTGTTTGGCTATCCTTCCCAATAGTACTTCTCAGTTTAATGGGAAGTATTTAATCTGGTATTGTTATGAACTTAAAATATATATTATATACATTAGAAAAAAATAAAAAAAAATACAAATTAAAGCTAACAAAGCTATGTTGCATCAAGACAGTTGAATGAAGGGAATCTTGTCATGGAATAACATGAGTGCTGTAAGAACTGAGCTGGTGTGTTTAATCTCTTGGCCAAACGTCGATGGATGGATAAGGGTACGTTGGGCTTCTGAACCATGACACGTGAAGGGTGAGATTCATCTCGCTTGCTTTTAGATGTCTGCAGCATAGACAGCTGTGCTGGAGTGAGTCCTCGGCTGCCTTTAGAGTCAGTGGAGAGGAAGCGGTGGTTCTCAAGGATGATTCATCTCACCTAGACATCAACGTGAATGCTGCTGCTGCGATGATATGCAGAATAAAAGTACTAGTTTCTCTTCTCTAGCTGTAAAGACAGCATAGATGATATGGGTGTCTACATTACAAACATTTAAGACTTAGATGAATCCCAGCTGACACGCTTCCCGTTCCTCCCTGAAGTTGGTAGGATTTCAAAGCATTCAGTTTGATGTGAGGGATGTACAACATTGACAAAATCGAGCCTGAACTGCCTGTGAGAGATGTGAAAGCCGTTCCACATTTGTCCTAAACTTCTGTGGGTGGCGAGCGCGTTGCTTTTACTTGTCAGGTGGAAGAGCATTACTGCTGGGTGCTCTGACAGTAAGATGTATTCTTTTGATCTCTGTACAAAAATGCAATGTGGAGATTTGGAGTGAGCCACTGTCCAGTGACATTTGAGCACCGCTCGGTGTATCAGCTTAAATGCTGAATGCATCCAGATATCCGGACGCTTTAAAAGATCTTCGTTATATTCATTTTTAATGCTTTTCTAGGGCAAGATAGTTTATTCTTTTCCTTGCATTTAGCATGCAAAGCATTCAGTTTTAAATACAAATTAGTTTGAAAACAATCCTCTTTTTGCCTTTTTAAACTTTTAAAGCTTGGATTTAGCTTTTTAGGCTCATTAATATTCACAAACACTGCTTAGTTAAGCTCGCTTTAATTTCTGTGTGCTTTGTTAACAAGGATTATAGTGATGTTCGCATTTGCATGCGAGACTTCGACTATTGTGTAAATTCTGGTCATTATTATGGGGGGGGAAAAAAGTGTTGAAAATCTACCTCGCTCCCTCCGGTTCTTTAGCTGTTATACTTAATAGCCTTGTGAGAGTGTTTCTTTCCATATTTATTAGGTGGCTTTTACATTTCTCTTTGGAAGATGTTTGAGAGCCTTGCAAGCCCCGAGGAGAAGGCAGGCTTCTGGTCTCCAGGTATGCCTTTGGCACACTGCGTTGACAAAGGAACATAGCCCTTCATATCTGGAAAGCGAAGACAGCCTTGGACGAGTCCAAGTTGTACAATCTTTCACTCGGCTGTGACAGTTGGAGGCATTAGTTACCTGCCTCTGTTGCTGTGGCCAAATGAGCTGGAAAGCACAGCAGTTTTCTAACGATGTTCTGGAGCCAAAGCCTGCTCTCAGCAAAACACCTGTATTTGCAGCCAGTGGCTGGCTGGGGAGGCTGCTGTGGTGTTTACAGAAGGATAATCTGTAGCTTCTTTTCCTGTTTAATTCTAAATGTGCTCAGGGTTCATCAGTGGCATTATCAGATCTTGAGCTTGCAACCTGGGGAGAATTCGGCCAGGTTTCCCGTGGCATTGGCTTAGTGCTGCTTGGTGAGAGGGAAGGCGTGGTGCACAGAGGGAAACAAACAGGATTGATATTAAAAGCATAAAGTTACATTTCTGAATCTTATGGGACTCTTTGGGTGCATTTCCTTGAGTTGTAGAGCAGTTTGTCATTTTCTTTCCCCTGCCCTGTCAACCTGACTTACCAAAGTGCCTCAGCGTGGCTTTTGTGAAAACTTCTAACCCGTTTTTTGCCAAGAAGCGAGGTTCTTGAAACCTGCTGCGTGCTCTTCTGGCAGCAGTCGCCCATCGAGACCTCCACCTCCTGCATTAATGGCACAGACAGCTCGGTCCTTGGAGGACCCTGGCTGCTGTTCCTGTCATGTGTCTGCCGGCGGCTCTGTGTACGTGGGGAGGTGGCTGCCGAGCACTGACACAGGCTGCTGGTGGTGTGAGCCGTGGAGGAAACCTGTGCCTGTCCAGAAGCTGTCAGTGCACCAAGGCAGAGCCTGAGCCGGGCAATCACACACTGCCTCTCAGCTGGGCTTTTTTTATTGTGGAGGTTACAACATTTGCTCATAATGCTGTTTATATTAGTAAAAAAAAAATAGTAATAGAAAAGTGTGTGTAATCCCTTTCCTTTCCTCCTTTTCTTCTTCCACAAAAAAAGGCAAAAAAACAAACAAAAAAAACAACCACCAAAAACAACTATCAAGTCAGCAGTCAGAGGGATTTGTACATCCAGGAGCTTTTCATGCAGAGAGCTTCCCTCTCCCTGCCTGTTCGGAAGGCATGCACATTGCATCTTCCCTTGGCATCTTTGACAACATGTCCCCTGTACTCTGTAATTTCATGCATCCCTGTAATTTATCACTCTTACAGTTTTGGCTTGTGTAGCAAGAGATGCAACAATCCATAAATCAGATAAAATATCTTGCATAATAAGTACCTATATTTATCTCATGTTCTGTTTGCAGGGAAAAAACGTCTCTTGGTTGGGTTTGGGTGCAACGGGGGGGTTCAGTGTGTGTGTGTGGGGGGAATCTCTGGCAGCCAACCATGACATCCTTTTGCTTTTGTACTTCATAGGAAAGAACTTGTTATTTCAGTAACTATTTCAGAGCAGCCTCCTCGTGCTGCGGATGCCCGCTGTGGTGGGTGAGTGGCACAGGGAGCACTGGGGGACAGTCAGGGTGCAGCTCCTGGGGACGCTTTCCTTCCCCCTTCGGCTGGAACGTGCTGCGAGGTGCAGAGCTGTTGCACTTTCCAGCTTCAATAAATAAATCCTATCTGGGGGATTTAGGGTTTAGCATTATCCATGTCAGTATCTAATCTTTTGTTGAATTAGTTGCTGGATGCAGTCTTTGTTTGCTCAAACTTATTCCGACTTGGAAGAAATCTTGGGAGATGGAGGGGAGAGAGGGGTAACAGCTTCTGTGCCTTTCTTGTGGTATGCAAGGCTTCGTCTGAATTGTCATCAAACCACTCTGTCCTGCCCCAAAAGATGCAAGACCCTGAAGGTAGCCTCTGCTGATAAACTCTGAGAAAATACCCCCTTTGTTCCTTAAATGCACATACAACTGAATTGGTAACAGGTGTGAGAGTTCTGCGCAGTTTGGGGCATCTTTCTGTGTTTGTGAACGAGAAGCACATCAAGTTTTTCTTGCTCAGCCTATTCCACTACTTTATAAAGTCAATTTGTAATGACTATTATTCTGGAGAGACTTGTAAATTTGTGTAATATCTGTCCATATAAACAGAAATTGTAGGCTCGGGAAGTGTAGCTTCAAAACAATATTATCAGCTGTTCACTGCTAAATTCACTGTTCTCCTCTCACTCTGTACAGTAATTGTCGGTTTCCTCTCTGTGGCTGCTGCTGTACCCTGACCCGCCCCCCAGCCAGTCCCCAGGCACGGGGCTGGGTCCCTGCAGAGCCCTGCTGTGAGAGCACTGGTGCAGATGTGCCCTGTGAAGTGGGCTTCGGGGCTGGGATTTGGGCAGCAGAGGAAACGAACGCCGTGAGATGCCCAAACCTGGTCTTTTTTGCAATTCCAACCTCCAGAACTTTGCGGGTGGCCGGGGGGAGGAGTGGAACATGGCACTAAAAATCTCCCTTACCTTTGGCTGTTGTGGCAGAGGTTCTGGCTTTCTGATGCGTTTTGTTGTTTTTTTCTTTAGTTTTGTCGTTTGAGTAGGCTCCAGCAGAACAGTGTGTACAGATCAGTGCTGGAGAGGCAAAGCGCTTGATCCTGTCCAGCGTGTGTGTGCTCTGCCCGAGTCCTGCTGGTTCAGATCAGAGCGCTTTACACAGCTTAAATGAATATCAACATCAATCAAAAGACTTGGAATCAAATAATTTGCCATAATTTACACTCTGTGGCCAATAACATAGGCTCAGGTGAGGATCTCAGTGAAGCAGCAATTTTATTTGTGATTGCAGTGACGGGCGTCCCACCAGCAGGAGCACTCCTGCCACTCACACAGTGCAGTTTCTGTACTTTATTTCTCCACGATTGGGACCCTCCCGTTTGCCCACTGCCTGGGTAATCCAGGTTCACGGCCTATCCGATGCTTCACAGACAATACATGTACATGGCTTTCACTTGCCAGCCTGTTATTTTTCAGATTTCTTTTGACTTTTTTACTCTTTGAAGTGGTAATGTTTCTTCACTTATCTGACTTGACTTGACACCGTGATTTTCACCTAATTGCTCTAAGGAGTCTGCGAAGCTTTCTTATCACTGCAAGCATATCTCCATACCACAGTCCTTCGCTTTAAATGATCTGTGCAAAACCAACATTTTTGTTCCCACACTGCCTACTGGTTCTCATGCTCCAAGACAAAGTAAACCTGCCACAAAATACTGTGGTTTTAAGACTTAGAAGACTTTGATTTCACATTCTCAGGAAAATTAGTTTTTTAGAACTGCAAAACTATTCAGCTTCAGCACAGTGGAAGAGGAGGCAGAATCCCAAGGTCTTCCACAACTTGCTTTGATGCAGTATTGCTTCTCTAAACAGGCATCTCCAAACCCCGTCAGTAGGTGTGTCATAGCTAAGTAGAGACTGATCATTAAATGATGGACACCAGTTCTAATTATCACTTCTCTGGGACCTGCACTCTGTTTTCATTCTTTGTCTATAGTTTTATGGTATTTCAAGGTGGGCAAAAAAAGTGTGGTCCAATATTAAGGGATTAATTACCTGAAACTTTATATATCTACAAGCACTTTCTTTAAGTGAAGGACTTGTCAGGTCTTAAAAGTGTTCCTTGCATCCATAGTGAGTGAGCAGGTGAGTAAGTGTGAGGCACGCTAGAGGTGTGCTCATGCTTCTAGGTAAAGCTTAGCCTGGCATCAAGGTTTGAGAATTCCTCTCTTGTGTAGCTGACGTGGTCATTTGTTACTGTGAGAGAAAAGGAGGAATATAAGAAAGTGACTAACGATCTTATAAGAGCCATAAAAACATTCAATTGCACAGATGTATAAGCTCTAAAGCTCGGCGCTGGTACAGATGAGATTGTTTCTGAAAGCATGCTGAAATAATGCACTGTTTGCATCTGAGACCACGGCAAGGCCATTCATACCCTTTTTCATTTTAAGAAATGAGAACTCCTAAGCAACAGAATATTTTAGCTTTGTGCTAGCAAAATTTTTCCGATTATGTAGGAAGGTAATTTCAAAGCGACTTTTTTTGAAAGAAACAGCACTAAAACATGTGTCCAAAGCAAAATAATCTTTTTTTTTCCCTACATTAAAAAAGGTTCTAAAGCATTTGTTCAGTCTGGAATAGTTCTTGCTGGCTAAATCTCTTCTTTTTATATATATTTGAATTCGTGGTATCCTATGAAAGGCTCATTGTTCCCAGACACATTCTTCTGAGCACGCTGTAGCTCTGCTTATGAGTTAGCTTTCTGAAGGAAGCTGGAAAAGCTGGCTGTAGGTTAGAAATACAAACCTTCAAGGCTGGGTGAACTGGAAATGAGACTCTTCTCAGTTCCTGACTGCACCACTGTCCAGAGAGATTGAAGTGGTTTGTTTTTTTCTTCTGGCTCAGGACACTTGAACTGGTGCATAGAAGACTGAAAGATTAAATACTTTATTGAATCCTTTTTGCTTTCATGCTCAAGCCACAGCAGCCACTTATTTGAAACAAAGGGGTAGTTCAGACTTCAGCGATGGCTTATCATACTGTAAGAAAGCACTTGTTAAGAACAGTGGAATTGTTATCTAAAGTAAGGGTATATTGACATCCTATGGATCTGGAGATTTGACATCTCAAGATATTGCCTTAAAATTCTCTCTCATAAAACACACAAGCTCAATAAAATGTATCTTGTTCTTCTCTCAAAAGTGGGCTCCCTTTTGTGGCCCACTGAAGCACACTAACATCCCAAGGAAAATTGTGTAAGATGTGATGAAGCATGGGAGCATGCTGTGAGCTAACACTTCTAATGGGTATCAATCTAGTGTTACAGCTGTGCTGTGAGATTTGTACTTCATAGAATCAGATTCATTCTGTTTGGGAAAGACCTGTTGAGATCATCTAGTCCAACCCTTAACCTAGTACTGACAAGTCCACCACTAAACCATGCTGCCAAGTTCTGCATCCACACGTTTCTCGCAGACCTCCAGTGATGGTGACCCAAGCACTCCCCAGGGCAGCCAATACAGTGCTGTACAGCCGTTTGGGTAAAGAAATTTCTCTTAATATCCAAGCCACTTCTTTCCTTTAGGGAAGAAAGCCCCCACCCACCAGTATTTTCAGCTTTAACACATTTGCATGTTTCCAACTTCTTCCTTTCTCTGGGATACCAGTTCTCTGTGTGCTTGTCAGAATTCAGCACTAGGGCTCACTCATGGCTCTATAGCTGAAAATATGAAATAACAGTGGGAAGGGCATCTGTGAGAACGAAAGGACTTCCACAAACATCACTTTTCATGCATATTTATTTTAGATTAGAGCATTTTTGATTGATTGTTGAACTTTCCAGTCCCCTGCTTTTTTTTTAGTGTACTTAAGTACACTTAAACTGCATCATAGTCATAGACCAGCCCTAGGGAGGATCTCACTAATGCCTGATTTTCTAGCTGAGCCTTCTGGAAACTTTGACCATACTCGTGAGCTGGAGCACGCTGTGTCAGATTGCGCCTTTCCTTCCTGGATCTCTCGCCTTGCCCCATGTTTGCGCTATTGTTGCTGCTCTAGCGGTACAAAGGAATTAGCAGAATTAACAATATATTTGAAGAATCAATAGGCATGTTTTTTGTTTAGTTTTCTTCTAGACATAAATCCCAGTATGCTAGCGTGTAAACAACATTAGTATGGGTTATGTGTATATTAATCTCAACAATGGTAACATTTATTCCCAGTAGTCAGGTTATATTTTCAGCAGCAACTTCATTAGAATCATTTTTTAAGCCTCCTTGTTAGCTCTTTGGGGTCTCCCTTTTACCTGTTTCTTTAAATCAAAGTTTTTTTTCCCCCACATAGTCATCTTCTGAAGAATTATTAGTCTATTTCTTCCTCCTTTCCTTTGCCCTACTGCTTGCCTATTAATTCTTGCTGAGCTTCTGCCTTGAATTTTGAAGCCCTTCATCTAACCAATAGGCTTCAGTAAATATCTTCCTGTATGAATTTTCCTAAACTTAGTGACTGCCTTGATTTTTATTGAAGCAGTCTTTCCCAGGCTGTTTGGCTTCACTCTTATTTTCATCGAGACGGTGAATTTATTATTTTCCTCCAGTTTGCTGTTTGTGAACCAAGGGGCTTTATGTTATGATTGAGTACGGAATCACCAAGGAGACTTCTCAGTTTCAGCAGTTTCTTCTTGCTGCGTTAAGGCATAGAAAGTTCAAATGTTTGCAAAATTGTGTGCTAGGATAGTCATTAAAACTTGCAGGTTCCCAGGATTTAGCTACAGGAGGGACCAATTCTGGCAGGTGGGCTTCTACTCAATTTCTGCTTATTTTCTCTCACAGTCAAGAAATGAGCTGTAACTGTTACTGAAGTCTAACTTATATCTTGGCTTATGCATTCCTTTAAGAAAATCTTCAGACATGAAGACTGGAGGATACAGCCCTTCCTGTTGCATATTCCAATAGTGGTTAATCACCCTTACTATTAAAAATGTGTCCTTTTAATTTAAAATTGTCTGAAATTCTGTGCAACAGCAGCTGTGAGTCTGACAGAGCAGTGTTTCATGATCTTTCCCTGAAGTGATCTAATAGTGTTTAACATCTGTGGACCACTTGGGCTGCCAAGATTTTACAAGCCTACAGTGAGAGTGTTTGAATACAAAAGGATACCCCGTTTTTGTATGTGCCGTTCTGGAGACTGATTAAAAATCAGCTTAGGGCCTGGTATCTGGGTAGGTATGCAGTGGATTTACTGTGCTTTAGAATAGCTGTTGGTGTGTTTGTGGTGCTCCTCATCCTCTGTCCTTGTGTCTATTCCAACTCCCTGTTCTCCCTGCTGTACTAGTAAATAGGATGTTGGACTGAAACAGTAACTTGATTTGGGCAAATGTTGCAAAATTTGTCTTAGAAAAGTAAGAATTAAAACATGGCGTGTGCACTGACAGTGCTTGAGTTCAAGACTTTTTTTTTAAAGGGGAAAAAAAACTATTGTTAGGTTGAAATAGATTTCCTTCAAGGATGTTTGTGGTGCTTTATATTTCTCATAAATGAGAGTCTTGGTGGCACTGAGAGCTTGTTATGTACTGAGGGATGTGTGTTTGGGGGCAGAACGGAGGGCCTGTGTCTGAAGGCTGCTCCTTGTGTGCTCCTGGGTTTTTGAGGTCCTTGGAGGCTCTTTGGGACATCTCGGCACAGCTCCTCCTGTGGTTATGAGAGATGGGAGTGGCATCCGAGAGCCCGGGGAAGAATCCGAGGCCCAGAGGTGTCACTTGTGTGCCTGCCTGGAGGAATCAAGGAAGAGGCAAGAGGGGGCAAGGGGAAGGGAGGCAGAAATATTCTGAAAAAGAGAAATAAGAGAAGGGTCCCAGAACGTTATTAATTCAGAGTACGGCATCTTTGCTCCTAGATGGCTTCTGCTCTCTAATGAATTTCTCTTTGAGGTAACCTGCCTTGAATGTGTGGCTTTGCCTTGAGCTGGTGTAGGGAATGTGGATCGGTGGCACGGAGCTGCTGAGCACTGCGCTGAGTTACTGGCATCTGCTACATTACGAAGCTGTCTCTGTGGCTGTGGGCAAGACCATTTCTGAAGGGCTTCTTGGGAGGGTTTTTGCTTTCTTCACCCTCCAAGCTACAAGGTAGTGCTCCCCATCTCGTCCCCTCAGCTTTCTGGGGCAAGACCAAGTGACCTGGTGGCAGGTAGGTGGGAGTGTGGGCATTGGGTATCTGGGTCCTGTTCTCTAATGACTTGTAGAGATCTTGTGCAAATTTGAAGGAAAAAAGTTTTGAAGGAGTTAAGGATGTGGAGATGGACAGGTATTTACTGGGAGTTTCAGAAAGGTGTTAAGTGATTTAGTTCCCACTGATCTTCAGCGCGAGTTATACCTGGCTGCTGCTTCGAATCTTAACTACCATCTTTTAGGTGTATAGCTTTATGTATACCTTTAGAAGTACATGCTGTGGTCTTTCTTTGACAATTTCTCACTTGTCCAATAGTGTGTGCAATAGAAAGCTTCTTCATCTCACAATAGAAGGGTGAACATACAAAAAGTTGTTAGGTTCATGAATCCTGTGGAATCGCAGACTATGCACGAACAACACTTGATCATAAGCATTTCGCAGCTCCTAACGTGTACTTGCTTGGTTTTCTCAGCACCACCTGGAAGGTTTTCTTGTCTTTCATTTGGAAGTTGAGATAGGTATGAGAAATGGAAGGTTTGTCTTCCTCCTGCCCCTGGAGCAATGGCCTACAAGCATGAAACACTAGGGTAGAGGATCCTGCAGAGAACCACAATTGACACAGGTTATGGAGAGGGGAGGGGATGCTTGCATTAATTTCATCTTGTTTCAGGATACTTAACAGACTGCATCTCTGCAATCTCGCTGAGCTTCTGGGAGGGATGGGATTAGAAGAACAGTGATCAAGATTATCCTTTCCTTTTAACGCTGGTGTTATATCTGTATTGAAATACTCACTGTAATTATCTGTGTATCCCAGGATTGATTTCTTCTTGTCCTCTGAAGATGATGGAGTAGAAGTGTAGCTTTTATGTAGAAATATTACGAGTGTCAGACAAACTCAATATTGGTTATGAGCTGAGAGGATCTGTCTTCAGGCACTGGTGTGAGATGCAGTCCCGTGTTTTGTTTTTACACAATGTATCTGGCTTTCAAGTGAAATACTTTTGTCCATTCCTGCTCTTGATCTCCTGCAATATTTCTTGAAGCAGAATCACTTTTTTCAG
Organism: Aythya ferina; assembly: GCF_964211825.1. NCBI lineage: Eukaryota > Metazoa > Chordata > Aves > Anseriformes > Anatidae > Aythya > Aythya ferina. Next base: position 12,551,304 of record NC_140315.1, on the reverse strand, counting down.
ACTTAGAAGTGCTGTTTTGTTGGATACCAGTCCATAATGCATTTAACTTGAAATTACATTATATTAAAGTTTAGTGAAGCTGAATCTCTTTGTTTGTTTCTCTGCCAGTCAAACCAATATCCTTCATCTATTTGCTGATGGGAGGCAGGAAAAAAAGAATAACTTGCGTAGGTGGTAGTGACTTGATTGGCACATGATAGGAACAAACAGGAGATGTTTTATTTTTTATCCCAATTTTGTTTTTGTTTTGAAAGTTCCCAGTTCTCCAGTAGGGTCTTCAGTGGTTCTCAGAGCGATGCAGTTTCACCTTCGGAGAGGTGCGTGCCCCACCAGTGTGCAGCTTGGTGGTGCCACAGAAAGCTCTCCCATGGTGCAGCCATTTGGGACCAGTTGCTCCTGCAGGCATCTATCTTCCTCTTATCCCAGTCAGAGACAATTAATTCCTTTAGTTACACCTGGATGCACATTAAAAAAGATGAGCTTGTTTGGAAAGGAAAGCCATGAGTACGACCAACTGCCTAAATCTATTTCTGCTTATACAAAATATTAAGAAAACCTCTTCAGTTTTTAAAATGCAGTTGTAGGATTTTATTACTCTTTTTGAGTCAATTAAAGCTGAAATACCACTGAGGCTGTGGAACAGAGTAGGAACTAGGATAAAACTGTAACATGTGGTGACTACAGTCATAGCACCCAGTGGAAATATTAGCAGAGGCCAAAATTTTCAAAAATATGCTCAGTGGTGCACTAATTCTGCTTCCATCAAGGTCAGTGGTGAAAGTCTCCCTGGTGTCATTTAGAGCAGATGTAAGCTAATGAAAAACACTCGGACAAGTCCATGCTGTAGAGGTTGGCCCCTGTAAAGCTGCAGGCAGCTTCCAAAACCTGCTGCCTCTAGGGAGCGTGCACTCGCCGTGCCACTCTAGAGCTGGTTCTTGTTATAATTTTAATTCTACATTTTAATCTCAGTTTCTACTTGTGACCGTAAAGTGGCAAGCAGGATGTTGACTTGCTTTGCTTTCCTGCCTAGTTATTTTCCCAGGTAAGTGTTGATTCTCAGTGGGTGATAAATCCGTTAACACCGGGTATATCCTTAGGGTTGAATTTTCCAGAGCTAAGGCTGCAGCGTAGTTATAACCTCTTATTTAAGCAGCCTTACAGATCAGTATGGATTTTCAGTTTGTTTCTATCAGTTGGGTAAATCATGTGGGCTGTTTTCATTAATTTGGGTGTTACTTTTGATTTATGGTCTACATATTGCAGTTTAATCAGGGAAAAAAGTGTTACTTAAATATTTAGATACAGGAAATAGTCTTTAATATACTGTCTACAGAACAAGAAAATAAGGTGTTAAAATGTTTCACAGTGGATTTATCAAACTAGTTTGTTAATATGGAGTTAAATGAAGATTTAATGAGCCACGCAGAACCTTTAGCTGAGTTGACTCGGAAGAAGCGGGGAGGTTGCTGTGGGTTTGCAGTCAGAGCAGGGGTCACGGTGTGTGGAGGGGAACAGGAGGAGACAGAATTGCTCTGCTCGGCCCAGCCCTGAGTGAGGGGCTGCCTCTGAACTGAGGAGCTTTATCATGCCTCAAGATCAAGAGCTATTTTCCTTTCAAATTCTTTCCCAAGCTAGTAAGCTTTTGCTAGCAATCTGTAATACCTTCCTAGTCATCTTGAAGATGCTCTTTTGGATGAATCCACTCTTCACATTTTTACTTAATTCCCACGTTTTCACTTCTCCTGGCCTCTGCTGATCATCACAAATCCGTTTTATCCTAGTGAACTGTGAATACAGAAAACTTTTTAAATAATGCTCTGTAGAAGCGCAAGATAATTGTGTTTATCTATTTCGTGCAAACCCAGCTTTAACACCACATTAAGTCTGAGAAGTCAAGCATTTAGAGAAGGCAGTATTAAAGCCGAGCAGCGAATCCGTGTGCTGTTTTTAGTGCCACTTCAGAAGGCAGCTCGCACCAGCTCTCCCTCTACCTTGTTCCTTCCTGGGATTTTTTTTTTGGTCAGCTTAACTCAAAAGGCTGTCCTTGAAGCAGGAATTTCTCTATTGGAAACCTTCCACTTTTCTCCTGTGCTGCAGAGTAACTTCTGTAGTGGAGGACGCGATGACTGCTGTAGTGGGTTCCCACCAAGCGGGTGGAAGCTGACCGACAGCAGCGCTCGTTTTTCACGGCTCGAAGTCCGCATCTGTGGGGCTTCCTGCATGACCGGGGTGAAAACTGGAAACTGTGCCAGCGGTAACAGAGCTGGTTCTTTTACCTCAACGTCTGGGAAGGCTGAGAAGTGGCTCTTCACACTAGGTGCTGGATCCACCTGCTGGGGCTTTTGAAGAGCTGTGAAGTGGGGCTTGCTGGTGCTTTACTTCCCAAAATTTGTCTTAGCTAAAGTTTTTCTTCTGTTCTAGGTAAGTGTGGAGACAGCAAACTTTCAAGTAATGTAAAATTCATCTGTTTGTGGACTCAGCTATTTGTCAGGAACAATTTTTTAATTTTTTTAAGACTTAAGATTGCAACTGCCATCCCATACATTCAAGCAAGGCTGCTGAAGTGGATTATTATATACTTCACAAAACTGTACAGAATGCAAGTGTTTAACGAGATTGAACCCAGTAGGAACATCTGACAGCAGCTTTTATAAAGTTGGTGTGTATATTGTTTAAAAAATAATATGGAAAGGGCAAACATGCTTTTCAGACAGATTCAGACACTGCTATTGATTCACAGATGCGGGTACCTTCAAGTTGTGAGATGAGCATCTGGCTCAGAGGTAGCTGCCTCTGACAAAGAAAAGAGGAGTTTTGCCCTTTCATTGGCAAATATGTAGTTAATAACAGCTCAAGCTCACTTCTGTTCCAGAAATCAATCAATCATGCTTTTACTCAGCTCTTAGGTAACCTCCTGTTCCTTAGTAAATGAGACAGCTGTCCTCTGATGCTTGGATTATAAATCAGGATGAGCATCCCTCTGTACCAGTGGCTGGTTTCCCCATACCTCCAGTTGTGGTAATTCACAATTAAGTTCTGGCGTGTGCAGTACAAACACAGAGTGAAGAGAGAACCTGTGCCCTGTGGTGTTCCCAGCGTCAGGTAGAGGTGAGAGCTCACGGAGACGCAGCTGATGTGCGGACATCGCGGCTTGGCACGGCTTCGTGAGGCCACGGAGGTGCTGAGCTGTCGGCAGCAGCTGAGGCTCCTCCTGCCACCGAGCAAACGCTGCTCCGTGAGTGCATGGCTTCGGCAACTTGTGCTACGTGTTGCTGGGCAAGGATTCTCTAAAAAGAGTAACCTTACCACGGACTCGGCAGGAATTTGTGCAGGCTGGTATTTTTTTTTCCCTGTTTGTAAAGATTTCCTTTTAACTGCTGCTGTACTTCTTCAGGTTTATGGTCAGCTTTAAGATGACAGCGAGAACTCCAGGGCTGCTTGTCCTGACGGGATGTGTCATGGCTTGCTGTACAAGATGGATTTTCACTGGTTGGAACAAATCTGTTCCTGCTTAACGGATGGTAAAGCTTCAAACTTCTGCTGGCAGGAGGGCAGTAAACCCCTACAAAGGGAATTTTCATATTTCCTCATAACAAACAAACAAATCTACTGGGGAAGACGATCTGTTTGTGCAGTGTGTTATTCTCTGCATTGCTGCTGCTGTGTGAGTGAAATGTTGGCTTCCTGGCTTTCTCCTTGGGCCGTGGCTGAAATAGACTTTTTATTGGTGCATCTACCATGGCATCAGTGGAAGATGACTCAGATGCCTTGGGCAGAGTTCTCACCTATGGGCTCTATTGCTCAGAGCCATTCTTTAATTGGTTTCATATGAAGTTTGAGGCATCCAGTGAAATAGTGTGTTTGCATATGTATAAAACACCTGAGTAAGAAGACAGCCAATTATTCTTGGCTTTCTTAAAATTTTCCTTTTTTAATGTGAGCCCATTGTCCCACTGATGAGTTTTAGATGCTCTGACCAATTAAGCAGTTGGAAACTTGAATCCAGTTACTCTGAAAGGTGTTTTTTGTCAGTGCAATTGCTGTTAGCAGCTGGGGGGAGAGACTGGAATGCACATACAGCTGCAGGACCTGTGGTGCTGAGTGGTTCTGCCCCTGATGGCTGCAGCCTGGCCACGGCGCAGAGCCCTGGCTGCGGGGAGCAGCTCGCCTCTCCTCCTGAAGCGGTAGCGAGGCCTCGAGGTTTGCCTTGCTACGAAAGCAGCTGTGGCAGAAGTATTTCAGGAACCAAACAAATTCTTATGAAATAACCAGCCAAACTTTAAAACCGGTGCTATGCAAGGGTGGCAGCTGCTGAACCAGTCCCTGGTGCAGAGCTGTGCCTGGTGGGATTCATCTGGATCGCATCAGCTGAGGCTGCAGCTCTGTGCCATGCCCTCTGCTCTCAAGGACAGAGGTGTTAAAGGCTGTGGGATGTGGGCTGTGTGGTGGTGGGGACTGTGAGCAGCAGGGACATAGAGGGGACATGGTATCTGGCTGGTGTCTTGCTTTGGGAAAGAAAAGCTTTTCTGATTGTTTTGGGCATGGGAGGGCCACGGCTGACAGCATGCACTGGAGCCAAGTCCTATTCTGAAACATATTGGTACAGATGTAGAGCCTCCACTTAAAGAAATGAATGAAGACATCTGGGTTTGTGCTGCTGTAACAAAGCAGAATGTTATCCTCTGGGTGTATTTTCTGTGCACTGAACAGATCGAGACTCAAACACTTTAAATATTGAAGCGTTACGATGTTTCAAGGCGCTTGTTTAGCGAAAACTAACCAGGGATATGGAAGGTGGCAACTGCTTTATCGTGTGCCTCCAGGGGAGGGAATCCATCCTCAGAGCGTGCAGCAGCTCACCTGAGGACCTGGGAGTGCTCTTTCTTCCCTCATGCAGACAAAAGGGCTCTGCAGCCTGGCTGTGGGTTTGTCCCTGTCACTGAGCACAGGTCCAGGGACTGGAGCCGTGTGTATTTGTGTATTACTGGAGTCTGAAGCCTTGCCTCGCTGTCTCATCTGATGCACTTAGTTCTCTTCTCTCACATATTGCCTTATCAACAAATAAATAGAGCAGAGTTTGCATAAATGTTCTTTGTTCTGCTGCTGTTGGGTTTATTGGAATTCATAATCATGGCGTATATTAAAAATAATGGTAAATGTTGACACAGCGTCTCCCTTTTTAATTTCCTGCCTTTTCCCAGCAACCACAGCATCAGATACTTGCTCTTCAAGCACTGCCACGTTAGACTTGACCTGAAGACTAATCCAGATATTCTTTCTGTTCTGCCAAGTCGGGCTTTGCTGTTTGCCCTTCTGCATGCAGCTCGCTCTAGGAAGTCCCTTTCCTTTGAGGCCTCACTGTGCCCAACCTCTGGGGGCCGAATCAAGCTTGCAGCGAGGCTCAGCAACCAGGAGGCACAACCAAGTGACCTTTCCTTCTGCATAATTGAAGTGGACACTCATACTTTTTTTAAAAAAGTTTTATTTACTTGTATCATTCTGTACTACATTAAGCCTTCCTCTGTTTACCTGCATGGCTTTGCTGTTGCAGAGGTGTCCCGTTTGTCAGTGTGATTTCCCGGTCTCCCCAGTGATACAAATATCTTGGCCGTCTCTGGGTATTTTAATGTAGGGCAGCTCTAGCAAAATCAGCACCTTCTGTCAGCTTTTAAGAAGCAGGGTGTTGGGTGGCATTCCCATACTCCTGTGCTGAAGGAGTTCCAAGACTAGAGGAGGTTTTGGTGGGTCCTGTTGTTTTACATGGCTTGTTAGTGGGATGCTGAGAACAAACCTTCATCCTCACTAGGCGTTATTGACAGTGGCCGGATCAGGCACATCTCGAATTATGACCTATCTCATTATGTCAAAGGCACAACAACACACTGCAGTTCTTACATGTCTTGGGAATACGATAGATTTTTCTCCAGATAGGTTTTTCAAGACCTTGCTTCCTCCTGGAGATGTGCTGTATGTCTCCTCGATAGCTAAGTCTGTTTTTCTTTTTATTAAGGAAGTCAGGGATAGTCTTTGATTTTCTCTACCTTTTCTTTCATTATTTTCCTGGATAACTGTATTTTCTTGGCCTTTCATTTCTTAGATACAAAGTGATTGACTTGTCAGTTCTGTCTTGATTTGTCATCTGCAGCAGAGGTTTTTCACGCTGGGAAATGCAGGAGCTCAATATTTTGAGGGGGGAAAAAACAAAACCTGTATCTTGCAGCCCTGTCCATGACACTGAGATGTCTGGTGTCTTCAAACTGAAGTTTATGCATCCAATTAAAAGCAAATCACTGTGGCGAATTGTGGTGTATTGGTGGTCTAGAAATATGAAAGACTGGCTTATGGATGATGACGCCACTTCAGTTTTCTATACGTAGTTATATGAATAATGTAAATTCATGGGATGTGTTTTGTTCCAGTAAATGCAGGAGGCTTTTGCCTTTTTGAAAATGAGACATCTAACTTGTATGAACCAGCTTACTGTATCCCTGGACAGAACAACATAGGTGTTCTTCAGTAGCTGCTGGACTGTATTTACATCAAGACTGGCTTTGCCTACTTCAACTTGGGTTGCTCTTTCCTTACCTTTTCACCCATTGTCCAACAAAATACTAGCAGATGTTTTCAGTTCATTTTGCCTAAAGCAGAAAACCTACTAAATGATTCTGCCTGGAAATAAAAGCTTGAATAGAAATGTAAGCATTTGGAAGTGCTTTGATTAACCACATCGCCTTCTTGCAATTTGGGATAAAACAGAAGAAAGAAATCCTAGTCCTTTTGTAATGGGAATTTTAATTATCTGTGTCGGAGGCAGTATTGAATTGGAGATTTTCTTCCTGGGTCTCATCCACAAGAGTGGAGGGATTGTTTAGAAGGAGTACTCCCTCCCCCACCTTTCACTACTGCTGCTAGAAATCCATCTGGTTGTTGTTCTAAGAGGATTTTTAAGGGACTTTACCTACTGAATCAGCTCTGCTGCTGAATACCCTGCAGGAGTGACAAATCACAGATACCTCTTTTTTGAATATTGACAGTCCACTGACAGAACAAGGGAGGAAAAAGTTAATTTATAAACTTTGGTGAAATGTCTGGAAAAAGATTCAAAGTTAAAATTGTGAAGTTTGATAATTAGGAATTAATATTGTGTAGCACCTTCTTGTGAAAGTAGATTTATAGTCAAATATGAGTATGTTGGGCAACAAGTTGCTTGCCTCTTGATTTCAGTGCACAGATGAGGCTATCAAAGATGAAAATGAACTCATGATTATTCTTGAAGGCTTGTTATCAAAAAAAAAAAAAAAAAAAAGCCTAAAAAGGAATGATTGTTTAAGCAGAATGAGAGGACTACTTTTTGAAAACAATTTCTATTACTGCTTTTGAAAAGCCCCATGTAATATGAAGAGGTCAAGATGAAACTTTGTGTGTCCTGCCTGCAGGCTGCGAGGCTTTTCCTGCCATGGGTGCGGAGCTGCTTGCTGCTACGAGCAGAAAAGGCTGCAGTCATTAGGTAAATGCTTGCACCTTATTTTTGATGGGTAGGGCATCAGCTGAGATGAGAAGTTTTTGTCGCATGACTGAGGTCATCTCCTTTTGTAGCCTGTGAAGTCCAGAACTCACTTTTTTTTTCTTGCATTTCCCAGTCTGAGTTGGTTTGTGTGTTGGTAAATCTGGTTTGATTGTTTGCTTGCTTTGTTGGTTGATTCAAAACAACGTTTGCTACAGGCCTGAACCTTCCGCGGTGTCCTAAAGCACAGCTGCTCAGCACAGATCTGTGTAATCAAAGCTATATAGGATTTCACAGCGTCTGCTGACGGGGAGCTGCGGTCAGGCAGCCGGCTTCGCCTGGGAAAATGATTTTTCACTATGCATTCAGCTGATTTCCTGGAGGCTGTTAGTTCTTAAAGAAAATGTAAAAGAAATCATAAGTGGCAGCCAGGGCATCTATGACAAACTAGCGCCGTTGAGGAGAGGTGGTCAAGAGGAAAAGCAAAGTGTGATCCTGCGGCATTCAATCGGCACGGAGCGAAAAGAACTGCAGGGGAGTTGTGCCAGGCCTTTGTGCGGCGGGGAGAAGAGTCTGTGACAAAGGGAAGGCGGATGTAGAGAAACATTAATGAAGAAAATGCTGCCTCGGAAAGTCGGCATTGTCTTCCTTCTCCCTGTAACAAAGAACACACAGGAGTGTTGGATGGATGGCGATGCTCTTGTTAAATGACGTAGGGAATGAAGGGTTAGTCCTGGCCTTTTAGTGACACACATGAGACAAAAAAAAAAAAAATGTTACTGCTACCTAGAGAACAGCTTGCTTTTTCTTCTCCTTCCTGGCCGTTCTCCAGTGAGATTGCACACGTGCAGCTCAGAGGTCAGCTCTCTTACCTTGTACTGTTGCCTTACACCTGTGTCTTTCTTGCCTGGGCCTGTTGTCACCATCCTTTTAAACTCAGAATATCTAATTCACATAATTAACCAGACTCAGAAGAGGCTGTATATTTTCCAGTGATATCCATTGTGTTTAGGTTATTCTTGTTGTTTTTTCCCTCACTTTGAGTTACAGGCATAGGCTGCAGACCAACTGCAGCACTCGGCTTCCCGCATCCTGAACCAGTGCGGGGAGAGTCCTGGGTGGGCTGTGGTGCTGAGCTGTGGTTAACTTGAGCTGGGTGGGCTTCTGGAGCTCTGCTTTAATGTGGTAACATTTGAAATACGCATTGTTCCTCTTCCCTAGTTCTCCATCCAGGAAAGCTTTTGTTTTAAAAGCAAAACGCTCCCCTACATGTGAAACTTCCCAACAAGAAAATGAAAAACCAAGGCCTGAGCACCAGAAGCTAAATGCAATCCTTAATGCTCTGCTGGAAGCACAGCAGTGATGAGGGCTGGAGGAGAACCCATAACTGCTGATTCTCCTGTTTTTGTACACAGAAGAATATCTTTGTAAGGTAATTGGTATCAGTGGAGTGGCTCCACATTTGCAGTGATGTAACAGTTTAAAAAAAAATCTTGCCCTTAATAGTTGAAATCTGGCAAACTTATTATTTTTTTTTATTGCTGACTGTGATTGCCTCACTTAAAATAGAACCACAGAGCTTTATTACCCCTGCTGCTCTTACTTGCCCCTTCTTTTTGGCTTTCTAGGGACCTGAGAGGGCCCCTTTCATCTCCTAATTGAGGGAAAGAGGGATTCTTTTTCTGCTGAATTCTGGTTTTGCTTGCTTAAAAGCTTTTCCTTCAGGCAAAAGTCTGTGCAACACTCTATTAACACCAAGTGGCAGAGTTTTTCTTCCCCTTCACTTGGGATAAATCACAGGGAAAAAAGGAAATTAGCTGTTCTGTACAACTCTGGAAGTGGTTGATAACTTCTCAATTTTTTCTGAGTGTATCGGTCACTTATGAATTTCAGGAAAGTTTGCACTTTAAGTGCTGAGTATGTAGCATAGAAGAAACTCTTTGGAAGAGACTGAGGCAAACCAGTCTTTCCAATTTTACTGGGGTGCACCCCTGAGTCTCCATTAAGTTCCTTTTGCAAAGCTTCCCTTTAACCTTTGGGGTTTACAAACCTTGCAAAGAACGCCGAGTGCGCTGGGTAAGTTCTGGTTAAACTGTTTATCCCTAAGATCTTCATTGTGTGAAAGGATGCTGTACTCCTATGTTATTATAACCTGATAGCGTGTCACAGAATCATAGATCTGTAGTGGTTGGAAGGGATCTTGAGAGGTCACTGGGTCCAACCCCCTGCCAAAGCAGGTTCCTCAGAGCAGGCTGCCCAGGGAGGCACCCAGACGGGCCACGAATATCCCCAGAGCAGGAGACCCCACAGCCTCCCTGGGCAGCCTGTCCCAGCGCTTTGTCCTACACCCTCCATGCTAACGTAGAGCTGCTCGAACTCTTTGAAATTTCTAATATTCAAGCTCTCCTAAAAGGTTTGTCCAGAAAAACTCACAGTGTTGAAATGGAAGTTGGCTTCTTTAGAGACAATAATGAAAGGAAGCAGCAGATCGTAGAATCTGTTCTCTGTAGAGCGCTCAGAGTAATGACTGATGTCCATTTTTTTTTTAATTTAAAAACAAAAGAGTAGTGTTGAACCATTCCAGCACGTTCCACTAGATTTCCCACCAGAACTGAAAGCAACTTCTCAGCAGGATTGAGCCAGCTCCAAACTTGCACTCTTACCTGAAAGCAGAACGGCCTAGCCAAAGGTGGGGAAGACTTCTCTGTCCATACAGATACTGTAAATATACCTAATGTGGGTCTAGGAACTGATGCCAGATAATTTATTAGCCAAACAAATTGGCAAGCGACCTGCCTGGGTCTGAGGGTCTGCAGGAGAGAGGGGAGGGAGCCTGCAGGGGGTAGGGACAGGCTGGGGATGGCGTTAAACTGGCAGAGGGCAGGCTCAGGTTGGGTGGCAGGAGGAAATTCTTCATTCCCAGGGCGGCGAGGCCCTGCCCAGGCTGCCCCAGGAGCTGGGGGTGCCCCATCCCTGGGGAGGGCTGGGGGCAGGGGTGGCCCTGGGGGGCCTTAAGGGTCCCTTAACGAGACTTAAGGAAAGTGGATTCTGGAGCTGGAGGCCATCACCAGGGAGTGGATTGTAGATTGTGTCCTGCCCTCGTGTACATTTCTCTCTGCTCTTGTCTCAGAGCGAGTGCAGAGAAACGAGGCAATTCTAGTTATTCCTAGGAGATAGCTCTAGTTTTCCTTTTAGCAGACAAAATGCTTCATTTTTTTCCCTAAAACCCTGGAGCATTGCAGACTTTAATTTACAGAAATTAGTTTCTTAAACTGAAATTAGTTTAAGTCCATGAATTTTGCAGAACTTGAGTCAGTCGTAGTGCATAAATAAAACAGCACGGAGTTGAAAGAGGTTGAGTGTGCAGGACCAGCGAGCAGGTTTCCTGCAGAATGAGTTGGGGCTGGTCTTTCTCACAGAAAATAATTTAGTGGCATGTGTTCATATTCAAAGTGCCTCTCACAAATTCCAAGCTGACCCCTGCCCAAACTTTTGCAATGCTGTGGAAAGATGAGAAAAAAAACTTCCAAGGTTCTGGATGGGGGAACTGGATTGAAAAGTGACTTGAAGTTGTAAGGAGCATCTGTACCGGAGATGGAGGTGGCATTTGAAAATTCACTGATCTTTGCTTAGGTTTCCTGAAACGAAGTCCAGCTCAGAGAGACTGGGCATCCTACTTAGATTTTTCTGATGTACAATTGTTGATGTCGAATTTTGGATCAGGCCAGCTGACCGCATGGTACAATGCAATGAATTTTATTTTTTTAACTTACTTTTCTGGAGATGGATAAGTGATGCAAGTCTGTCTACAAAGGAATTTTTATATGTAATATGTTTTTGGAAATTACCTCAGGTAACATTTGTATTAAAAAAGAGCTTGGCTTTGCCTTGCTGATTTTGAAAGCTGTCTGCATTTTCTTGCAATTTTAAATGCCCTGAAAACCTATCAATCCTGTTTATACAGGAAAGGAAGATTAAAAATGAAAATATTTTTTATGCCAAGTCAAAGTAGTAATGAAAAATGTCTGTAGGTATAGCAAGTGTCCCTGTGCTCTGTTTTTGTGATACAGCCTGGGTTTGTAAATGTAAAAAACAAACAAACAAACAAAAACTTTTCCAATTTATCACCTTTTTGATCAGAAGTAAAACAATTAAGGCTGAGTACATAAAGCAAGCGTTGTGCTGCTCGTTGCTGTTCGAGTGGCGTGGGCTTTGGTGGGCAAGGAACGTCTCCTGGTGCTGCACCGCCCTGTGCCTTTATGCCTACAGGAGTGAGGACAGAGTATTGCAAATGCAAACAGTGCAGTGTGCTGCAAGTATGAGGAATTCTGGCTAATCTGTGAAGTGCTCTGCAGCATCAAAGATTAGCCTGTTGGCTTTGCAAGAAGGGCACTTCCCTGAGGACATTACCCACTAGTCCATCTCCGAATTCTGCCTCTAAAGGGAATGGATGCTACAGGAGCTTTATTTGTAGCTTTAGGCTTCAAGAAAATCTCCCTTGATCTTTCACAGCTGACAAGTTTTGGACGATCCTTCCGGATTGTGTGCTGGTTCTAAAGAAGCTCAACCATATTTGTCTCTGAATTCTTTACACTAACTTTAGGAAGTGGCTTCCTCAAGGAGCTGAACTTTATCCTAAAGCAAGGGTCCGTTGCGTGCATAGGGTACTTCGTCATTTCTCCTGTGTAATATATTTGGAAGGTGTGTACAACACAGCAGTGGGACACTAACCCATGATGTGCACTGCACGGTGTTTAAGGTCCTGTTAGCTCTGGCTTCCTTTTCTCTTTTCTGGTCATAATGGAGCAAACTAATCACAAGGGTAATTAGGAAACTGAGCAGTGGGGCAGGTCACTGTGTGGGGCTTCAGTGTAAGTGCAGAAAAGTGAAGTGTGGAGATGTTTGACAGCAATTTGCAGATCAGCCCTCGGATATTCATTGCTGTTCCCCTGCTGTTCCCTCAAATTGAGAAATAAGACAAGATTTTTTTCATAGGTGATAGCATCGGTGGGCTCTTTCAGTCTACTGAACAATCGAGGGCTCTTGGCATTTGATCCCTTTGTATAACAACAATGTCATCTTAATCACTCCGAAGATTTCCTGTTGTGTACATCAGATTGTTAGATCTGTATTAATTTACTTTCACTGTCTGTTGTGCTGTTTGTTATCCTTGGATCCTGTTCCCATTCTTAGGAGAAGAGCTTTTTCCTTGCATCACTTTTTAATCCAGTAGAAGTGATCTCTTCTGCCACACTTGGTTTTCTTCAGCATCGCAGCCTTCCCTTTGCAGCAGCAGCCTCCCTGCCTGCCTCCCCATCCTGCTCGTGTTCACTGAACATCCTCTCTGGCCTAGTTTTCTTTTCCAAATTAATTTCTTCACTGTGTTTTTCACTGTGCATACTGCTGATTAAATCATCCAGAATGAAAATACAAATCAGCGGTGTTTACTTTTTGTGCCTCTCACTTAAAACGTGCACAAATCCATTAGAGGGAACGCAACATCTGTGCAGTTCTTTGTTAGTGCCTATTCACTGTTCTTGCAATGCAGCAACAAAGGGGTATGCAAGGAATTTGGAAAGTAGTGCATTTAAAACTGATTTAAAAAAAAAAAAAAAAGAGGACACTTGAGCCATTCTGTCTTGAGGCATTTCAGGAAAATAACTTGCTAGGCTTGGCGAAAGATCAGACGTTTCCTTGAAAATCCACAGTTAAATTATGTAGGATGAAGTTCTAGAAGAGAGATAAAGCCGCCTGCGTTAGGATGCCAGCCAGCCCTTCATCGCCTGGGGTTCGGAGCTGCCTTGCTCCCCACGAGCCTTGTTACGGCGAAGGCAGCGCTCAGCTCCCTCCCCGCGCTGCCAGCTCCTGTCGCGGGCTGAGCGCCGGACAAGCTGCTCCCTCGTTTTAATCCAATATGTTCCTCTTGCTTTCGTTTACCTAAGTACACCAATTAATTGGTCATAAAGTTGTTCAGGCTTTTCATTAATAGGGAACATGAGTGATTTACAACCCACGGGAATAATACATCAGAGGAGCCGTGGGTTGGGGCGCGCTGTTTGCTGCAAGCGGCTCGGTGTGGTTATGCCACTTGCATAGCAAAGAGCCGCGCCACGGCCATTGGTATTCAAGGAGTGCTGCCCAAAGGGAATTTTTTAAAAATAATTATGACATTTTATCCTTTTCTTCCCCTTTCCGTAGCACTTTGCCTACGCGATTTGATGGAGTTGTGTGCGGCGCAGGGCTCCCCCCGCGAGGTACCCGGGGCTTTTGTCACCGCTGCAGAGGGAGGGAGGCTGCTGCCACGAGAGGGAAGGAGGTTACTGGATCACAGCGCTCATAAACACCAGACGAGACCAGCAGGGAGGAATTTAGGTTGGGAGTAAATGACACTAAGCCCTGTGTTGGTTTTGCACAGGTGGGGGGAAGCTTAAACAATCAGTCTTTCTGTGCTGACAATTGAATATTTCTTCCCTTTGCTTTACTGGGGTATTTCAGTTTCCATGACAACCAGCGGTTTTTGCAGGCTGGCAAACTCTCCCAAAGCAAATCCAGGGGAACAGGTGTTGGCCCAGGCTTTTAGGTTTGCCCGGGATTCTCCAGCTGTGGTCTCTGGAGGAGGCTCTGGCCCCAGAGCTGTCGGGCAGCCTCGTGAGCGCTGCCACGAGCTGTGCGCCGTCAGCGTGTCGTCCCAAGGATGTAGGCTGCAGGTTGAAACGAAGCTGCCAGGATTCCAGTTTCAGAGGGTAAGTTAAGCATACGGCAGGACTCAGGCAGCCATGCCTTATCCTCCTCACAGAGTTTTGTGTCGTTGTGGCATTTTGAGAAGATATTATTTCACATTAACTCGGAGTCACTATGGCTGCAAGCTCAGTCACCTCATAGCCTTGTGACTTCCAGGTTGTTTCATCCCAGTTGTTTAATAAGCTGCGGTAATGATTGGCACAGCTTACCTCTGGGTACTAAGAAGCATAAAAACGGGTGAGCCTTAATAATTAGCTCTGTTCTTTACCACTGAAATAAACAGAATCTGGGCGGCTACAGTCAGAGCTGTGCTGCTTTCTTGTTTTTTAATATATTCTCTGTTAAGGAAGGAAAAGAATCACAAGTTTTTTCTTCTTGGCTGCCTACAGAGACAAGACTAAAATGTCTCGCTCATGATTTTACCAAGGGAAGGCGAAGCTTTTCCGTAAGCACTTTGCTATGGCTGCCCAAGCCCTGGCAGGCCTCCTGGCAGCTCCAGGCTGGCGCAGGTCTGCTGCCACGCTGGGTCCCCTTCCCAGCCGCCAGTGGGCTCGGCATCACAGCTCAGGTGGCTGCTTTGACTGGGAGAAAGGAGGAAAGCAGTAAAAAATAAAATAATATCAGGCATGTGAACTTTTATTGTAAAAGGACCTTGGGGTTTCATTATCTCTGCATAAAGAACCACTTGCACATTGCCACAACTCACCAGCCACACATCAGGAAGAATTATATCGCACTTCTGCCATGGCTGTGGCGTTCTGCTCTCCACATATCTTCCTGCTGCTGGCTGCGGCGCTGAACGAGTGGAAAAGGGGGAAGAGGTTTGTCTTGCCAAGTGAGCCTCGGCTTCGTTGGCAGCAATGAACAAAGCACAAAGTAGTCACAAAAGAAAGGTCTTGATGCAAGATGATAGATTGTTTTCTCGCTGAGGAAAGGAGGTAACATAAAGCTATTAGAGATTAAAATGGATTGCTTTCCTCGCAGCACTACATTCAGCAATAGGAAGACACGAAGTGTAATGTATGAGCTGGTGTTTGTAATGTCCAGGAAGAGCTTGCTACTCGACAGCAGCATGGGCTTGCTACTCCTGCATGCTATCCAGTCTGACGTGGTTTTGTAAGTGATAGGTGAAACTGAGAAGTCTTGATTCTTAGCAAAGAGCTCAGATTTGTGTCCCTGAGTCTCTTCAGAGCTGAGCTAAAAATGCCCTGGATAGCAAACTTCCCTCCCGTGGCGGGATTGAAAATGCTCTGAGCACCCCTAACAGGCAAACCCTAACGTGGGTATCTCTCTCTGCTCCCTGGTGGCTTCTGGAGGCACAGAGCCCGATGGGCAGGGGGAGCTTTAAGGTATTAGGGAGCAGCCTACATGTGAGCGTTCTCTGCTCGTACCTGATGGACAGAGCAAAACCTAGAGGTCTCAAACCAACCCAGCTGTGAATGTCTTCACTGACGAGCACGCGTAGCTGGGTTCTTACTTCAGTCCCTTGTGGAGCACTTCCATCTCACGGTGCAGTTACTGGTTTTGAACAGTTCATGTGTTCTGCAGGTCATGCTCCAGAGAAGTCTCCATCTGTAAAGGATCCCTTAAAATCGGTGCACCTGTCTGTTCACTGCTGTGGAAGCAGGATTTGGTTCTGCAAGACCTGGAGGGCCCCCTCGGATGAAGTGGCAGGGTGTAATCCCCAGCGCTGGGAGCTGAATCCTCTCAGGCAGGGCTGATCTGAGCCTGATCCTGCTGGATGTTCCTGTCCTGCCCGTCCCCTTGCGACAAAGATGAGAAATGTTGGGGTGTAGTACCTGTCTGAACAAGCTTTCAGCTGAGTCTGTGTGGTGGCTGAACAAATCAGTAGGGCCTACAATTTCTCCCTGGTGAGTAGAAAAGAGAAAGTTTTGGGTAAAGGGCCAGCCACTTATCCCCTTCTAGTCACAACCATTAGCAAAAAAAAAAAAAAAAAAAAAAAAAAAGCTTTTTGCTCCCCGTACCCCTGCAGAGATTAAGGAGCTGCAGAAATAATCCAGTCTGAGTGCTGAGAGTTGCAGGAAGATTCACTGCTTGGTTTTGGTGACAAAACCTTGAACCAACCAAAAGTCACTTGCTTGGTTTAGTCATCTGTATAGGGAGCTGCTAGGGCTATTTCTTCTCAGCACTGAAAATGTGTTCAAGTGATCAGAATATTGAAGCTGGAAGTTCAGCACGGCGTTTGGTCTGTTCCTCTCCTAATACAGCCTATTTCATCTTCATAGGACCGGCCTATTCCCTAAAATAAAACCCAAGCAGTGGCAGAAACAACAAAAAGAGGGATTTCGGCAGCAGATGTTACAACTTTTCAATTAAGAGAAAAAATGGGAACATGCTACCCTCTCCTAATCACTGGAGCATTGCTTAATGTTTCACTGAGGGGGGGCATATTTTAGCCAGTGGGTTATAGGGGGGTCAGGGCTTTGATCTTTACCTTAAAGCTGGACATCCTTATTTTCAGAAGCCACAGGGCTGGCCTGTCCGCACAGAAGAATAGGATGTAGGAAATCTGGAGCTCACTGAGGAATACATCAGATTGCTTCAGAAGCTTGTAGGTGTTGGGCTCTGTTTTCACCTTTTCTTCCCGCGATGGTCCCGGGGTGCTCTTTGATCTCGTTGCAGGCAGGGAGCCCCTTTGCTGCTCCCCGTGGGGTGAGGGGTTGCTGGAAGGACAGGAACCGTGTCCGTCTTCGTGGCTGGCTGAGAAATAACGAGCAGCGAGTTTAGGGAAAACCTGACTTAATAAGAGACCTTAAGCAACGGGGGTTTTTAAAGCTGTGTTATGTACCTTTAATGTTTCTGAAGATTATAGGGTGACAGGATTTTCTAGAAATGGGCAGGATTGTTAAAACACTGTATGGAGATCAGCTGTGAAATGACTACTTTTATCATAACCTCTCAACGAGACCTCTCTTTATGCTGTTGGGAGATAAGCGTAGGTTGTACCTGGGAAGTTATAATAAATGCTAATTGAGTTTAAGAATTGCTTCTAAAACTGCTGCTTTTTCTATTTCCAGGGAGGTAAAAAAACGGGTAGAGGGTAGAATTGTGACTCCTTTGAATGGCGACTGAGCTAATTGACAAAACATGTTATTAGGCTGCGCGTAAAAATATTTTTTCTGTGCTTTGTAATAGATTCCTCTAGTTTACAGAAACACCCTTTGTTTAGAAACAGCTATGGTCGCATGAGCTCTTGCTTCACCCACCCCTTTGGTTGGAAACACAAATCTATGAAGAATGAGCGGGAAAAATGCCACTTTTCTTTGTTGTTAGCTGATTTCAAGACAGCTGCTGAGGTGCGTGCTCCCTTCCCTTGCAGCAGACACCACAAAGCAAACACGCGTCCTGCTGGCACCCACTGCGCACCAGTTCTTTGGCTGTGCTGCTCTGGTTGATGTTTTGCAGGTTGAGATGTTCTCTCAGGACAGAGAGCACAAGTTTGCACCTCCCTGGTGGTGGTGTCTCGATTTTCCTGCTTTATAATCTGGGACATGAGCAATAACCGTGACTGCCCAGGCTGACCCATAAAGGTGTAGAGCCTGTAGCTGGTGTGAATGGGGCATGGAGGGACATAGACTTGTCTGTTTAAAAAACAACAGCAACAAAAATACACCATAAAGAATAAAAGCATGGGTCACCTCATGGTGTAGGAGACCAAGGCTTAAAAAGATGGCCTACGTGCAAATCCTTCCTGTCAGAAAACTCCAGAGGCGGTAGCCTGGCAGACCGACCTGGCTGAGTTGCTCCGTCTCAGCCTGACGTCCCGAGCTAGGCGTGCTGCAGGCCCTCAGCTCTCCGCAGAGATGCTACTGCTGGCTCTGTCTCACTCTGGCTGTGGCAGGACACGTCCTCGCTGTGCTGGAGCCGAGGCAGCTTTGTCCTTCCCAACAAGCAGCAGCGTCCGTCGTGTCTTTCTGACTGTTGGAGTGTTTCATTTGAGGAGTCATCTTTTCACCCTCCTCTGCTTCCTGCAGCTTCTAATTAACTTTGATAATGAGGTATGCTGCCACAAGAGTATTTAAAATGTAGGTACTATTAAGCTATTGAGAAACTTGCCCCCCTCCTCCATGCTTTCCGCTCAGGATGGGCATCATCACCAGGACCTCTGTGCAGCTTCTTCCCTTTGGATTTTGTGGCTGCTCTCGTGTCCAGCAAACGGTGAAGGAAACCGGACCGAAGCCTCCTCCTGATGGAAGGAGCAGGGCCTGCAGTAGCTCAGTGTTCCCTGTGGGCCTTTACAAATGCGAGGGAAAAACATTTTGTGAAAATTCAACTTGAAGCATGTGTACCTTAAGCCATGCTCCTGCTGCCAACCCTCCCTCGAGTCCCCATGCCAGCTGAAGAGCTTTAGTGAGGCTCAGGTAAGCAGGAGGCTGAGATGTGGCTGTCAAACATCTCCAGAGGTGGAGCAAGCCAGCAGTGAGAGTAGCCGAAGAGCACGTTGCTTATTTCAGTGTGCCTGACTGATGGCTTATAAGCATGTAAACTGGGACCAGTGATTTATTTACTGTAAGTTCCCGTTCACCTTTCTATGGATGCCTCCACTGCAAACATGGTGTAAATGCTGCGAAACCCCCCTGTGGGTCCCTGTGTCTCTTTAGGAGCCGTGTTGCCAGCTAAAGGTGAGAGCTGGTGCCTGCCCTTGACCTACTTCTGGCACTTGTGTGTATAAATCCATCCCATAGTATCCATTCCCCCGGAGCAGACTTCAAGGAGAACGTCATTACACATAAAACAGCTACTAGGGAAAGGAGAACATATCAAAGAGCTGATGTTAATGCATGATGCAAAGTGCCATGTGCCACAGAAATGCGTTCTCTGTGGCTGCGGGGACTGAGCTGCCTGCTTCCAGGCACAGCAGCAGCACCCAGCACCGGGACCGGGTGAGGCAGTGTCATAAATAATTCCTTCAAACCTACAATAGGTAGACCGGGGGGTGTAAAGCAGATGGCGGTGGTGGTGCAGAGGTTAGAGACTCGTGCTAGTTGGGAAGCTTGAAATACGTTTTGTGGAAACAAAGAAACCCACCAGCTTCTTAACCCGCCAGCCTCCCTGCCTAAAAACAGACGAGTGGAAGGGCTGGTCACTTTTTTTTTTTTTTTTTTTTTGGAGAGGAATGACGTTCGAGTCCTGAGACAGCTTGAAATTGTACCTTTTTGAATTAGTCAGATAAAGGTAGGAAGGCTCTGAAATCCTGTGCCAACAAATGGCTATTGTTAGCATGAACGCTGTTTTGATGGGGTCCTCCTTCATGCAGTTATGCCTACTGATCATCAACAATGTCATTTATTAATTATTAACATGGTATCAAAAGCTTTTGTACTTTAAAAGCCATGAAAACCTTCACTGTTAAGCAGCATCTATTGCAATTTGCGAGTTCTCTGGTGCAGAGAGATTAACCATGCGTGATCCTTTTGGGTTTCTTTCTTTTGATGGTTGAAATGTACGAAGGCCTGCTTCAAAGAGAAAAAAAATTACAGCCACGTGGCATGATGAAACAGCTATGTTTAACTGCCTTTCCCAGTGCAAACTGCCAAAAGCCCACAAAACTCTGGTTGTTCACAAGATGTAATAAACGCCGTCTCATGATGCACTGGGTTAAGGTTTATTCAGCTTTTTTATGGCATTACAATAGAAATCCTGTTCAGCCATTTCTGCAAAAGCAAAGCACTCATTACAGGAAGGGAAGCGTAAATAGAGGAGGTAGTTTCTTGCAGGTCTTCAGGGAAAGATGTGGTTTGCAGGGAGCAGAGAGAGGGCAGCCTAATGGAGGTATAGGTTGGGAGATGTGGCGTTTGAAGCTCATCTGGTCATTAAAGAAATGTTTTCCTGTTTTCTTTCCTCCATGTCCATGTAAAGAAAGTAGGGCAGAATTCTTCAGATGTAATTCTAGGAGGATGACTGTCCTCAGTTACGTACAGGACAGTGGAGATGCATTACCATAAATTGCAAGCAAAGGACCAGAAGCGTAGTGTGCTCCCAAGCTTTAGCCCTCCAGTGGAACTGCTTGCCACAAAAGAAAATTTGGGATCTGTTCCTAATTGTCTTTTGGATGCAAGATGTAGAAATCATTTGCAATTTCACACTGAATTTCCATAGGTTTAAAATCCCAAGACAGCAAGAACTCTGTCTGCATGTTGTGGTTATAGCAAAGACATCTGAGGTCATCCACTTGCCTCTCCGCTCTAGGACAGGCAGAACAACCTGTGTACGGCATCTGGGTACCTTTGGGGGTTTTGGAGAGCCTATAGGGGTTCTGTAGATATGGCAGACATCCTCAGCTGGCTCTGAATCAGTGTCTTCTGTGACCAAAAAGTAAGAACAGGATCTTACAAGCGTGGGTAACAGCCTGTGTTTTAGTTACAGCCTGAGAATCCTGCCCTTCATGTTCAGAACAAGGTAACTTCACCAGTGTTGCTCTGACTTTCTCCTGATGATTTTTGAATCACCTTACCGATTTCTGAGAAATTCCAGGTAGGACTTAGTCTCAAGTAAGCTTTTGGCAGCACGGCAGCAGGTAGGAATGAGACACCCAAATTACCCGGCACTCAGTGCTGCTCTGTCCTGCTCCAGCTGGCTTGGGTCAGCTAGCTGCTGCTTTGGGGGGGGGACAGGGGGTGTCGGGTTCAGTTGTGGGACTGTAAAGGGAAGAGAGACGACACGTTGCAGTGCTTGCTTCTGCTGAATATCGTGTCTTGGGTTTGGGGGTGGTTGTTCCTGTTGCTGATGTGGTTTAACGATGCTAGCGATTCCCTATTTATTTGCTTTGTTTCAAACGAGTTAGTTACTTCTAGCAGCTCTTTCACTGTGACCTTTTTTGAGAAATTCTCTCTTTTTTTCAACCACTGTAGGTATGTGTTTGTGCTTTTCTGTTGCTGTGTGTGTACCCTGCCAAGAAGTGGGAAGGTATTTATTCGGTTCTGGCTTGCAGTCTTACATGGCAAATGCTTTCTTGTTGCACTCCAAAAGGGTAACTCCAGCTCTGAAACAGTTTCTATGGTTCCTTTCAAATTAGCTCCGTATTTAAGGGCTAAGTTGCACCACATTAAAAATAGGGATATTTGACTTCCTACGTGGAGAGGGATTGAGCAGAGTGTACTCATCCTCCTGAGGACTTTAACGCAACCGCTCAAAAAGAAGTTCTTTTTGGCTGGAACACTTGAGACTGAAATTGCTGGTTGGGAGCGTGTAGAACCAGAAATTTCTAGCTGAAGGGCTTTTGAAATCTTCCTAACAGTGAAGACCTCTAGCCTGTCTTTGGCTTTCTGATAAAGTAGTGCTTGTCTTGAGGTATGATTCCTTATTTTAAGGTCATCAAAGCTAATGGTATGGCCGAGTCTGTCGTGGTTGCTGTTTCTGGTTGCTGTTTCTCTAAAGTCTATTTCACTCACCTGATTATTTGGCCTCACCAAATAGGAAAAAAAAGGCAATGAAAGCCCTTGAGATTTCTTGTTCTGGGTTATGCTGGACCGACAGTGCTGATCTGCCACCTGTTGAAGTCCCGTTGATAATGGGTTTTCCAAAGCCTTCAGTGAGCTGTCCTAAAAGGCTTTGTTGCTTTTTTCCTCAGGAGAGCAGATCAGTGTTTTCTGTTCTTTTTAATGTTTACTGTTTTGTGCATCTCTGTTGGAAAGCAGGACAGCAAATATTGTTTTGTTTCTGAAGTATGCCTAACACGTCTCCGGTCTGTGTAAACCTCTCGTAACATTACTTGAAAACAAAACACAAAAAACACACACAAAAAAAAATCAGATGCCCAAGACTCCCCGCCTTTTGTCTCTCTGTCAAAAGTAAAGACATTCCTAAAACTTTATGCGGTAGTTTGTATCAAAGTGATCTCGTTAGCCTTCTGTCTGCATGTTTTCTGGGTGTCTGTGGTTAGGGATATTTAATTGAGGAGAGAAGAGCTCTGCTCTGACAGCCATATGCTTTGAAACAAATCTAGTTGATTACTTTTGCTTTTTTAGCTGGAGTTGTCTACAGACATCAGCACTTAGTATTTTTGCTTCAAAATATATGTATTTGTTTCAAAGCTTGTGCATATTTCCAAGCCCAGCTTTGTACACAGTTGATTATTTCCATATCATTTCCCACCTGAATGAAAATCATCTCAGGCAGTATTACGGATTCAATCTTTATTGCAAGTGCACATCTGTAAATATATTTTCAGCGAATATTTGTACACATAGTTTAATGTTTTCTTTCTGCAAAGCGTGTGTGCCAGGAATGACTATATTTAAGAGTTGTACACCTGGAATCAATATAATTAGAAGCAAGATTGCTTTGCAGTTTTAGCAGGAGTTTACACCGTTTGCTCACTTGTTGCCATGGTGGCACTGGTTTTGTTTCTGTAAATGCACATTGTGCCTTCTCTGGAAAGGCCCTGGGAGTGCTGTATTGGCTGCTTTGAGTAAAGATTGAGTTCTCATTGTTTAAATAGGTCTGAAGATGTTGTAAATAGGCTGGGCAGATAAACATTTAAGTGGCTTACCAGAAAAATTCTATAGCCGCAGCCCCAGAATTTGGGACTTTTAGTTGTTGGTTCCAAATCGATTTCATTCGCACTTTGTTTTCTTCAAGCAAGTAAAGGGAACGTTGGAAGGTCCCGTGCCTCTCTGAGGAGCAGAGACCTGGCTGCAGGAGGTTTTCCTCTTATTCTGAACAAGTGGTAGACATCAGAGAAAGAAAGTACTCTTGCCATTCTTTCTATCCTCATCATTTCAGGAGCTGAACCCTTTCACTGACACAGGGCATCTGCTTCATGGAGCTAAACATCTGCTGGTCCCAGCATTGTGGAGGTGATGGGGCAGCTGAGAAACAGCTGAATCCCAGCAGGCTGAAGCAAACCTGCACATCTCTGCCTTATCCCTCTGATAGCATCGTTAGGTAACTGAATCAGTGATGAAGAATGATGAATGGAAAAGCTTGACTGTGTAAATGCTCCAAATAAAGCGCCAACTTCACTTTGGGTGCTGAAACAGCAGTAGCACCACTTCTGTTCCAGTCTCTTGTCACTTAAGTCTGGGAATCGGGATTACTGGGCTTGTCTGTTTTCCGCAGTGTTGGGAAAAACTTCCTCCTTTAAACTACCTGCCGGCTGCGCCTCAGGGTCTGTTCAGGTCTACAAAGCTTGAGGACTTGGGGTTTGGTTTGCTGCTTACAGAACAGATTGGGAAAACAGCAGATGATCCGGTAGGTGCTTGTTGTGCTGCTGAACAGAGAGACTGACATTTCTAATGAAACATCTCCTGTGGAGGATGTCTAAACAATGCAGTTCACATAGCAAAGAAATTAATTTTCTTTGCTCATCTGAGGTTTTCATCTCATGTTTGTCTACATGGAGAATTTTACACAGGAGAAAAGAGAAGGATCCAAAGTAACAATATAAGATTTTTTTGAGCTGCTAAGAGTACTTGGCACTTCCAGTAAGTGGCACTTTCTTGAAATCATCAGAACAGTTTTATAATATTAAGGCTTGCAGCAACAATTGTATGGGTGGGGAAGGAAGGCACAGAAATTCCTGATGATGTGAGCAGCGCAGTGGTTTTTCTTTCCAGGAGTTAGTCCTGCAAATGCAGGCAGTTTGCCCTGCGACTTCAGAGAAACTTAATATTTCTCACCTAAGTCTTTATTAGAATGTTGTCACTTCCACTTCAGCCCCCACAGACCCTCAGCACCTGAACCAGCTGATCCCAGTTCCCTCAGCTTTGTTTCCCCGTTACTTGCAGCTGCAGGAGGTTTGAATGATGGTTTTCTGACTATTGACAAATTCTGAAGTGTTTCAGGGCGGGGAAACAATAGATTTTGTGACTCCTGAGTTGGGCAAAGCTTTACTGGCTTAAAGGCTTTGTAAAAATCACTCAAAGCTAGGATTTGTCTGCGCTTTCATTTGGAGCATGTGCGGGGTCACAGCTGTGAGTACAGAATTGTCAAGGAGAGCTCAGCGCGCAGCAGCTGGGAGCGTTCAGCAGAGCTGGTCGCTCTGTGCCGGTCGTGCTCTCTTGCACTGTTGCTGCTTCGTCTTCTGTGTCCTGCCAACAATCACAGGCCCTGGAGAAGGGGTTAAAATCACAGCGGCGTGTGGCAACTGCTCTTATATATGCTCCTATATATGCTCCTGAGGGGTGGCTGTCCAGCCAGGGTGCCCGCTCTGCCCCTTCCCGTTGTGCTGAGGGTCTGTGCTGCTCCGCTGGGGCTGCACCACCTCATTCTGGGGCTTTTTTTTTTTTTTTTTCCTGAATATAACATCGCATTTCAAAATGATGCTTTGATTTGAGGGAAGCATTAGAAAAAACTGTCAATTTTTCCATTTTCCCCAGTACTGGTGGATTGTCTCAGTACAGCCCGGGAAGCAGTGGCTGCAGCTGACGTTTCTCGTGATGTAAAGCAGACGCGTATCTGTCTCCACCTCTGGGGGGAACTGATGCTGTTTCCTTTGAATGATAGTCACTTGTTTTCCTCTAGAACAATCAAATCCTCCTCTGAGGAATTCTTGAATTACAAGAGCAAGTCACTGCTTGAACGCACGGAGCAGGAGGATGCTTCTCGTGCAGCAGAAGCTTCCTGTGTCCCTGCATTGTGCCCAGGTAGCCAAAATCCTGGCTTTCCTCAGAGCAGCTCAGATAGCAGGGGAAGATGATCTCTGCTCCCGATGGCCACAGGGGAGAGTGCAGCAGGCAGGAGTGGCTGGGGTTATTTCTCCCTGCAGCTTTCTCTTCCAGATGACACGAAGAGCTGCAGGTGGTGGTGGCATGCAGAAAGCTCCTCTGGAAGCTGCACCAAACCAAGCGGCTGTGTTACTGTCACGCTGCTCCTTCTCCTCCCGGAACCACACCATGGGCTGTCTCCAGAGCGCTGCTTGCAAAAAGCAGCTGCTGGCTGGAAGTTTTGTCAGGCCTTTGGTAATTAAACTTGAAACATCTTCAGATATTTAAGATCTGATTTTAGGGAAGGGGGAGAGTTCCAGATGCTTAGTGTGAAGTGAGATAGGGAGAAGAGAGCGTAGAGATTTTAAGCAAGCAAATGTTGCACGTGGAACAGAGGCAGCAGGATGAGGCATCGGCAGGAAATTCGTGTTTCAGTACGTTGTGTTCCCCTGCAGCCCCAAATTGTTTCTCGAGTCAGTCACTGCTTAAACGTACAGCAAAGAGGTCTTCGTGGAGTGACTGCTCCTAGGGACTGCTTTGCACTGAAGTTGCTACTGAGTATGGTTGAGCTTTGTGGCCAGGTGCACAGTCAAGAAATTCCAGAGGCTGTTCTGATTTCGGAATGAAAAGCAGCTCTGGGCTGGGTTTGTGCATGAGGTTAGTGCTGCAACTGCGTGCCAGAATCGTGGAGCCAGCAAAACGCCAGGAGATCGCAGAACAGCTACAGAACGGGCTCAGATCGGGTTTGGTGCTTCTGGGTCCTGGTTCTTGGAGCTGGAGATTGCGTCTGATGTCTTAGAGCTGTTGGAAAGCTCTTCATACCTAATGATTTTTTAAAGCAGTGCTCTAGGGGGATTTGGTGACATTAATGCTGTTTCAAAGACAGAAAAGTCAGGGACTCCTGTGCAACGCCACACCAGGTACTGGGCTCAAGACCAACACCCTACCCACTCTGCTGAATGGCAGGAGTTGGAAGCAGGGATCGTTTTCCTTTCGTGGTCACGAAGGAATCTTTGTTTTGTATGATTTTCTGTATCTTTTAGGCAGACTGGAATTTTGCCGGCCAGAGAAGAAATACGAGGAAACGGTCTGTAGGAGCAAGCAGAAAGGTGCTTTTTGGGGTCTGTGCGTGAGCCCCATGAACACTGGAATGGAACAGCAGTGTAGGCTGAAAAGCAGTTAGAGCTGCTAGGAGCTCTGGGATGCCTCCCTGGGAGTAAGAAGGGATGAACCTCACACTGCAGTGTGTGTCTCACTCTTTATATACCAACCATCCTTTCCACAGCCCTGGAGCACTTACCAAGTTAAGTGCTAAGTCTCTCCTCACATGCAGTTTTAATATGGCTACTTGGAGAAAAAAAAATGCAATTAAACCCTTGCTTTTATTAGGGTGTGTGTACAGTGAGCATGTTCCTTCGCTTACAGCACTGACGAGGCCACGGGCTTTGAACTTGCTGCAATCTCATTTTTCTTCTGTCCTGGCTCTGTAGCGGCACTGCTTTAACTGAACTTTGCAGCTCCATAAATTAAACCTGAGCGGTGATTTTTCAACCTCGGAATGTTGCTTAAAAGGGGTAGGGGAGGGCACAAGCCTTGCTCTTTGCTATTATTTCTTGACTTGACTTCTGCGTGATGTTGTTGGGATAGGAAAGAAAAGGGAGGTGTGCGGAAGGTGCTGTAGGAGCTGAGACCTAATGCTGCCACTTCTGGTGACAGCTGGAAGGAGGGCAGGTCTGGGCTGCGGTCACTTCAGTGTTAACAGGGGAAAGGAGGGGAAATCTGGTTGTTTCAGTGGTAGATAATCCCTTCAAGCAATATTAATGCAACTCAGAGTTACAGAAAATCCTAAGTCGTTCTTCAAACAGTCCACCATCAGAGGCCAGTTCTGAGGCTAAGCTCCTCCGTTTTCCTAATGCACTGAGCAGTTGTCAAAGGAAGCATTCAAAATGAGTATTTCTTGTCTCTCCATGTGTCTGTCCTGCTTCTTACTTCTTTGGCTATTTTTATGTGTTCATTTTTCCAGCTAGCTCTTCCTGGTATGTAGAGTTGTCTGCAAATAAGCCCAAATTAAAACTCTATCAGTATTTAAGTTTCTCACTGTGAAGTGAAAAGATTTAGCACTCACTTTATTACAGCATTATCCTTGATGTCAGATAACTTCTATAAGAAGGTACTAAAAAAAAAAAAAAAGGCCCTTTTCACATAATTGAAACTGAAAGTAAATATTGACGAAAAATATTGCCTTTTGTAGAAATGCTGTTACTCCATCCGGAAGAAAAATTCGGTCGTTCTTTAGGCTTCTTTGCTAAGATCAAATTTGAAGGGGAAGTGACTCTGCCACTTTGGAACTGCTGACTTGCTAATTGATCTTCTTGTTTTTAACATAGTTACCCAAGGATGCATTTGAATTGTCTGCAGATGCATCTATCCCACGTCATGAAAATGTTTGCAACATCATTTCCCTTTCAGGGAATTTTAAACCTAAACTAAGTGGAAGCTTTACAGTCACAGGCGTGAAACGTTTGCTCACTGGGAAGGCGAGCGTGACGGCAGGATGTGCACGTGGATCCACTCCTACATCAGAAGACAAAAACGCCGCATCCTGCAGCTGTGCTCTGCTGTGTGGACGCAGGAGCAGAGCTGCCAGGTCTGCCAAACCCAACGCTTACGGGCTCTCTGCTGAGCTCTAGAGCAACAGCAGTGTTGGGGAAGCTTGGTGCGTTAACTGCTAGGGAGATTTCTTTAAGGAGTTTGAAGAAAAAAAGATGTGGGAGGGAACACCTGTGGATGGAAATCTGTGTTCTGGTGTGTTGTAAATGAAGCTGTCCAAAGAAACAGTAAATGAATGATGCAGGATCATGGCATTTACTTTATTTGAAGGCAGGGTTTCATACACCCCACAATAAAGGAGAAACAATAACCCTTTCCTCAAAAGCAGTATTTATCTTGAAAATGCCCATGTGCTGTTGCACGGTGAACATTTGAGGTCTCCAAGGGAGTCCGTGTATCCATTACTTCTGAGTTTTCCAGGAGTAGCAGCACAGAAAGTAGAACATTACTCTTACAACCTGTCTCCCTTTATAGACCGCTGGATAAAGGTGGTGGAGTGGTGAACTTTTAGTAAGGTTTTGCTGAGCCTTTTGTGTTCTCCAGGTAAAGCATGTGTTTTGAGTGGGAACAATGCCACGACTGTTTTTAAGAGAAATTAAATTGGGTAAAATCTTAGTAGTTCTGTGTGGGGGAAGAAGATATTTAAGTCTGAAGGCTTGAAGTTACTTTTTTTCTCTAGCTCAAATAGGGTGCATCAATAGCAATAGATTTTTGTCTAGGAACTAGACAGTATTAATTTGTAGTACTAATAGAAGTATATATAGAAGTATATATATATAGAAGTATAGAAGTATTAATTTGACAGGTTGGTATTCTGGAGAGAGGAATTACCCACTTGCCAGCCAGAGACTTTGTTGTTCTCTGAAATGTATTCCACCAATCTAAATATTGCACTTTTTTATTATTTGTATTTATAATGCTGCAACTCTGGGGTCTGCTGTTTGGGGTGTAAGTGCAGAGGGTGTAACTTAACCCATGGGGTGTAACTGAACCCATGTCATAGTAAACCATGTCTTAGAAATGAGATTATCCTGAAAGTAAGATGGTCTGTAACCCTTCAGCTCGCCCCTCCGAAGCCTTCCCTTCTCGTGAGGGTTCCCTGCAGGAGCTCTCTGGTCAAACTACAGGAAACCAAATTTTTAGTAATTAAATTAGGGTTATGCTAGCAACAAGGCTTGAACTAGTATTTGGGTTTCTAGGACTAATCCTAAATTCTCAGCCTCCCAGCACATTACCAAAATCTGTTATCTAGGGAATCCATTACAGAGTCTCAGTGTGGACTTCACAGCATACAGTGTATTAAAAATTCCAGAGAAATGAAGGAGTTTAGCACAATAACATGAATTCGCTCAACTCTTGGCCATCATTTAGGTCTCTGGGGTGCTGTGTTAATACAAGTACATGGCAAGTTGCATATTCAGCTGGGTATAGTTTTCATCTCTGGCAAAACGAAAAAGGATGAATATCCGTTCCAGGAGACATTTCTGGAAAAGACCTGTGATTGATATCTTAGTCAAAGAGATTTAAGGCTCTTGGAAAGCACTTTATATTTGCCCAGAAATGCCAGTGCTGAAAGGCAGCAGTTTTAATAATTTAAAACGTTAAGAATATAATCATTTATAATCTAAAGGTGTCTTTTTACATTTCTGTGTTCTTGGGGGTTTCAAGCAGATCATGCTTATTTAAGTCACACAGAGAAGGAACTTAATACAAAGATCTTAATGAGAGGTACAGAGTGGTTAGTTCAGGAATCTGTTTTGCATATCTCTTGGCAATATTTTCACTGTGCCGTGTTAGGCAGTGGTCAGTGGACGTATGTAACAGCTTAGGAGTTCATGAAGGCTGCAGAGTTAAAGCTCGGGTGAAGCATTTTTGGTCCGTCATAGAAAATCACACGGTAATGGATAGAATTACATGACCTTTGTAGGGACCCTAGAAATACGCAAATCTGATTGAAAAATCCTACCACACGTTGAACAAAAAAAAACTATGCTTTTGTATGTGCAACATGCATGTCTCCCCTTTCTGAGAAAATTTTAAATGATTGATAATTTAAAGCTGGGTATGGAGGAGCCTTACCGTAGGCTTTCAGCTCACTGTCTAGAGACGACTTCCACTCACACGTAAATGCGTTATGAGCTAATAAAGGGAGGTGATCATCAGATGTAACTTATACTTCTCATTGATATGTCAAATGATACAAATGATACAAAGAAATTTGCAATGTTTTAGTTGTGAGAAAGAGAAGACGACTTCTAAGCCGAAGGCTTTATTTCCATAGCAGTTCCCCAGTAAGGGTTCTCAGTCTTCTGTCTTGAGAGTTATGTATAGCCAGTTAACTTGGAGCTATAACGAAGGACTGTGGAAAAAGAGGGGAGGGTGATAGTGTGGTCCTCTGGGATTTAGAAAAACAGCCTTAAAAAGGACTTCAGTTACTCTGATGTGCTTTTCCAGTCCTCTTATAGCATATCCCAAAGATTGTTCCATGTCGTCATCTCATAAAACAAGGTATATACTTAATGTTTTCAAAACCCAAGCACTTTCACCTGCTGTCTTCAGCAAGTTACACTCTTGCATGAAAAACAGGTCTGTGATTACTGCTTGTATGCATGTTTTTTTTACATTGTGAAGGAAAAGCAATAGCTAACACCAATCCAGATGTAACACAGAATGCAAGTAAACATCCTGGCTTTTACAGTTAGCAGAAAGATGATATTGTTTTCCTTAATTATGTATATACCTATTTTATGTTCTTTTATGCAAATAAACTTTTAAAGTTAGGTTAAGAACCAGTATGTTCTATAAACACAATGTGCATCAGCAATAACTTCTCCTTTGACTCCAGGAATGAATGTATAAGCTTATAGTAACTGGTACAAGCACTTACGACTTACTAATTCATAAATTATTGATGTTTCATGTCAAAACGGTAACTTTAAATTTGAGAAAATCAAATAAGAACTTGTTAAATGAAGGGTATAGAGCGAGTATACTTGTTATATACTTCTTATGCTTCTCATCATTACTTTCCTGTCTGTTAAATACTGTATCAATTTGACAGTACTGGAAATCAGATTCTGTTTAATAATTACCCAGTTTTAGCTGTAACGGCATGACAGTCCACTGACTTTATCTGAGGTCTTAAATAAAGTTGTCAAAACCTTTAGTATCATAAGCTCTATGGGACTGGATGGATGAAAGACTGGCTCAAGCTGGTACAGTTTTTTTCACTCACTACTGCACCTTGTAACGTTGATTGCTAAGGCTAGATAGAGGTTTAATATAAAGTCTGGGTTTTTGGAAGTGCATTTGCATAGATCCTAAAAGATAGACTTGATGAAGGAGCCAGTACCTGGACATACTGGTTGGCTGGATGTTGCTGAAAAAATGTTTGTGGGCTTGAGGTGCAGTGCTAGGGATAGGCTGCTTAGATCTAACACTCAGGTTTTATAATATTACCACAGAAATATTAAATGGCTATAGAAGAATTATGTTAAATGTGCAAGTGTGGGACTAACCTGGGTATTATTAGCTTTTTTGTATATAGTTTTTCTACTATATCAGACTGGTGCTGGGCTAGCTAAAGGTGTAAAGGATAATTCTTGAGATTTTTTACACTGATGCTCCCAACATAAAGGAATATGCTAACATAGGCAATGAAACGTAGTTGGAGGAGGATAAATTAATCAGGCTGGAGGAATTAGGACTTTTAAACGTGGTGAAATAGAAATGGGATGTAATTTAGTATCGCAGTGTGTAAGGCCATGCATCTTGGGATTAATTAGTTTTTTGCTTTAGGATGGAAAATCAGTGGAAAGTGACAAGAAGCTGTTGGAGCATTAATAAGAGGTGATTGAGGTGAGTCAGAGAGATTTGCTCCTGAAATAGGGAATGTGATTCTGTAAAGAGAGGTGGTGATAGATAAGGATATTTAGATCAAAAACAACTTAATCTGGAGTATTCTGTACAATTCAGGTACTGCTTTAGAAGAAAGATTGAGTATGTTACAGGTGCAAACAAGGGCTATAATGATGATTAAGCCAAGAGAACAGAGGCTAGGAGGTACTACTTATGGAAATACATAAAGAAAAGGAAAATGACTGCATGCTCTGAACACTCCAGATTCATCCTTTTTCTAATGGGCCAGCCCTTCACTGACCAGTCTCCAAGTTATGCGCTTAGTTACCCATCCGGAAACATCGCCACAGCACTTTGACTTTCAGAAGAACAAATAAAGGTAGAAAAAGGCCCAAGGACAAGAGACAATGGTTTGCATGTGTTGGTGCCTTCCATGGGCTAAGACAACTCAGTATCTTACTTTGTTGTTGCGTAGGTACATGTGAACTTGGTTGTTGCATCCCCAGCTCTCCTCAGCTTCTCTGAACAGCAGAGAACAGTCAGTTTCAGGTTTGAGCATTGCATCTTCACAACTGTCCTTTTACGTAAATCTTTTCTTTTAGACAAGTCTGTCTCTGGAAACCTCACTCTAGGTCAGTCTGAGAACTTCCGTTAAAGTGAAACTGGTTTGTGCATATTTTCTTTTCAGTTTTACTTTATTCTGTCCTTGTAATGGTGTCCTCTGGCCAGCCTGAAAAAGCCATGGTAAGATGGTCTCTGGTGACACTGGCAAGAAAATGAGATGTTACTAGTGGATGACACATCATTGATCATAGTTCTTTTGAGTATACCGTGCTCTTCTCTTCCTCAGTGAGTGTAGGTAAAAAGATAATCAGATAAGTGGGCTGGATTATCTGCTGATAGATGATGCAATTTTTATTTCTGGCAAACGGCCCAAACAATATAATCTTGTAGGCCTTCATAACTTGCTGCCATCATACATACATGTACGGTGTTCCCAGTGGTTGCTGTCAACTCTAAGGAAAGAGAAGGTCACTTTGTAGTAGGTCTTCTTTCCATTTTCTTGTTTTCAGAGTTGAGTGTAATAAAATCATTCAATGCTCATGATAACATTCCATTAAAGAAATGTGTCCATTAGCTCTACGTGTATGAGAAATCTCAGTGCAAAGATTGCATTGAGCTGCTGCGATTCTGTGAGGAGTGGGATCACTGAAGTTGGAACAGTGTTTTTAGAAGTCAGTGACATAATTAAAAGTCAGGTCAAATATGTTTAGTAAAGTCAATGTTCCCACCTGATCTCCAGCTGAATGCAGATGATTTATGGACATATAATCTCTGAGAAATAACAGGATTGAAAAGGGGAAAGATTTCATTAAAGACAAAACCTGAACTACGCGGCTCTATCCGATATAATCTTTAAATTTGAAACCAAGTCCCTTCACCTTCATTCTTTTTATTCTTTATGCTAATAAAATTATAACTACTAGTTAAATATTGCTTTTTAAAGTCCATATTAATTGTAGTCACAGTTCTGGGAAATTCTATTAGTTTCTGCCACAGATGAGTGTTTTCAGATGTAGTTAAATAACATCTTTATTCCAGCTGGGACCTCATTGTCAGGTTTCTATTCATTAGCTAATCTTAAAATAGCCTTAAACTGCTAGAACTGCTGCAATACAGTCAAGTATACCATTTTTTTTCTTCCTGTGAGACAGTTCTGTAGAAGGTAGGAAAAAAAACTCTGTAGGCTGATAGCCTAGTGAGAAGTCTGTCTTGTCCCTCAGTGCAGAATGGGATATAAAACACTTATGCCTCCTGGGTACAGCCCGACAAACGCTGTCACCTACATGGGAAAACAATGCATGGTAATCCCTTTCTCATCACTGGAGGGCCAGTGCAGCACACGAGCCAAGTGCCATCTCTGCAATGACAGTGTCAGTGTCCTGTGCTAGTATGGCTTTGTGGAAGGGCAGAAACAGCCCCCTCTCTGCTTCTAACCATCCTCAGGAAGGTAGTTGCCAGTGGCTGTCAGAGGATGGTTAAGCTGCAGAAGTCATCACAAGTGCTTGCAGATTCCCAGTGTTTGTGTAGGTTATGAAAATGATCAGCGGATTTGTTGAAAAAGAGCAACTGGTATGACCGAGGTGGCTTTTGAGGCTGGGAAGGTGTTTCAGGGAAGAGTCGCTGTGTACTTGTCCTGCTCTTGCATCTTTCCCAAGTGACATCTAGCACTTGTCTGACCTTTGTTCTGATGGGCTTTCATCTTTCTTTTGCTTTTAAGTTGTGTGAAATGCTTTAATGTCTTTTCCTTCTGCCTATCTCAGATACGTGCTGGTCAGGTGTCGATGATGGGACCCCAGGGTAAAGAAGCAGGTCTTGTGCCAAACTAGTTCGCATAGGCTACAAAGTGCATGCATAACAAATGGCGATACCTGACTAGATTGCTTTATTTTTGTCATTACCAGACTTTAGGCAATGTGCTAAGGATTGCACGTGAAGCCCTAAAGATTTTAGGTTGCCTCAGCTTAAGAGAAGGACCATAGGGAAAACATTAAGAAAGCATTACCTTAATTTAACTTTCTTATATTTTTGGCAGTAGTGACTAATGTGGGGTTGTTAAGTGAAGTATCAATACAATTACAGTATGGTTCTAATTGGATAGGTATATTTAATACCAATTCACTTGATCAGAAATTGAATCTAACTTCTGAATTAATATTGTAATTGTAATGTTGTGCAGCATCATATATTTAATGAATCAGTTTCTTGAACAATTATTTTAAAATTACAATGACCTGTATAAAGACGTTATTGAAGAACGCTGAGTTTATTAGAAATTTTACACTTAATTTTAACTATGTAGCTGAAATCTTTAGGATGACACTTTAATGTCTGCGTCTGAGTATCTACACTTTCACCTGGGGACACTGGGAATGCATTACATTTTAATGAAGTGGCCTGTGCCAGCTTCTGGTGAAGCTATGGTATGTAGCTATACTCAAAAATACCCTTCCCTGCACCAAAATCAAGTGGGAGAGGTATTTTATAGGGCTTAATGGGGATGTGGATAGAACAGTATCATACACAAGCTGTTTGTCTAATCTACAGAGACAGTATCTTTCAGCTCCTAATGTAAAGAGAAATCTTTTAAGCAAAGAAATTATTTTCTTAAACTAACGCTAAGACTTTATTTCCAGAAGTAGATTCCATTAAATGAGGTTTTTGTACATGCGAATTGCACCTGTGAGCCTAGACTATTTCAGTGTAGGGACAGCAACTTCTTGGCTACAGAACTTTTGGAGTGTTTTGTGTTACATCTTATGTAGAAGGTGTTACCAAATCCTTGAAGGATGCTAAAAGGAAATATCAGCATATTGTCAGTTAAATGCTATTTCAAACCATGTTTTAAACTTAAATTTTTAGAACCTGTTTTTCACTGGGCTGTCTCAGCTGCATCAAGTCCGTTTGCTCTGCAGTGTGACATGCGTGTTATACCTGTGTGTACTTGGGATAAAAAGCTCAGAGTACCTTGCTCATGTCTCAGGTCAATGAAATGAGGATTAAATTATGACTGAAATTACAGTTTATATGACAGAAAAGGGTTTTGTATTAGAATTTGGTCATTCAGTACCCTGAGAAATGACTGTGTTTAGATTCCTTTGTATTGTGCCTTTTCTGTGTTAGGAAGAAATGCTTTAAGCACTTGATGCTTCCTGACCAGGTTCAAACTTGATGATATTTAAAAGGCAATAGAACTGGAGAATTCAGAAAATCCTTCTTTATAGATCAAATACATTTTACGTGGAAACTAAATTTCAGCCTCAAACTGTATAAGATATATCCCAGAGATGGGAAAAAGCCCTTAGATGATGCCATACAAATTCTGTTGCTCTAAGTGTGATACCAATTGAGTTTCATGTAATAAGGATAGTACAGCCTGAACCCATTTCTAAATGAAATGCACTGTGAACTTAAAACATTAAAAATTAGCCAATTTGTACAGTTTCCAGTCTGAGCAGATAGCATTGAACTGCTCACAGCCTCTTATTAGCAAATAACTTCCCCGCCATCAGAGGGTGGAGGCAAGGTGCCTTGTACTCCCTTGGTGGAACAGCCCCAGCGAAACGTGGCTGATGCGTGTTTTTTTTTTTTTTTTTTTTTTTTAAATTATCTGTGATTTGTCGCTGGTTGCGGCTGGCTGAGGGTGCTTCAGAACAACATGGAGCAGTGAGATGTGCTGTGGTGGCCTACTTTTTAACAAAATATGGGCTGTTTTAGAGAACTGCATTTGTGTTAATGCCCTTAATTTTCTCTCCTTTCCCCTGCTGTCCTTCTCTAATATGGAGTTTGGAACACAGCAGCTGCGGCTCTGCTAAATGCATGTTCTGGGTCAGATCTTGTAAGTGGAAGATTCATAGCTGTAATTAGAGAGGCACTTTTGCATGTATGCTCACATACCGTAGTAGGAAATTTGGTTAAACAGAAAAGGAGCTCCATATATTTTCAAGAACTCACATGTGCTGTTAGGCAGGGATCTATTTATTCTTGGCACGTATCTATGTTTTGCTCCTTGCACACAAAAAAATTTGCACAGAGGACTCTGGAGGCTAAAAGTAAGTAAATCTTCCCATCATCTCCATGTTTACGACGTGCTGCAGAGGACAACAAGGCTTCTGGTGCTCTCTGCCCCACTTCACTGTGATTCTGAAAAACATCCTGGATATTGCAATGCAAGTGGTACACTCAAGAGCATCAAGGGAGAAAATGTGTGAAAAATAGAGAATAAATGAACTTAAAACTTAAGCAAACAATAGTAAAAATCACTTAACAGGTTATTAAAATTTGAGTCTACCTGATCGTTACTGCCTTGGTCATCAGTCAGCTGACCAAACTTTGCAAGATCTCCTGCGTAGTCTAGCATTTGACATCCTGCCCCCAGTCTGACTCCAGGGCACCTGAAAGCAGCAGCCGGCTAGCCACTGTTATTTCAGGGGTTGACTTGCTCCTGACATATTGAATGAAGATCATGATTTAACTGAAAACAGTTTAAAATGCGTATCTCCGAATATCCTTGACACCGCACTTCATTTGTAATTTGAAACAGTAACTGCTGGCAACAAGAGGTATTTTGTGAACCTCAGTCTGAAGAATCTACAAACTTGTACCTGTAAAAAATTGTTAGTGTTGAATAAAGGTTATTTCTGCAGCCAGACACTGGGAGTAGCTTCCCATAACCATGAGATTAAATTGAACAAGACAGGTCAATTGTGGCACTCATTGCAAGTCAGTACCGTTGGGTTAGCCAATGAGATTTTATTTGGTGACTCAGTAACAGATGGTACGCATTTTTAGATACATTTCTGATATTTGACCAGTGCACAGTTGAGCTAGTACATATAAAGTATGCTAGGTCAAATTTCAAGGAGCAATCTTGGGAGATCTGCACAACGCTAGAGATCAAACTGCACGTGTTCTTCCGATGCAATTTAAACAAAATCAGCATTGATCAACAGGAATCAATCCACTACAGTATTCTACAAGAAAACTTCTAAACTGTTGGCATTTTTTTTAGTCACTTAGATTACAGATTGTGTGTACACACCTTCCTGTCTTTATGCATACTGTAGGTAGTTTTCTGTGGGTGCAGAAGTGAGGCGTGGTCCCTAGATTATGGTAGGTGTTAGTGGGGTTTAGCTTTGCTAACGTTGTAGTGAAGCTTCAGAGAATGCTTTACAGCAGCTTTTGCAGACTTAATGATGAGAACTCCCAAAGAGAAGAGGCGACTTTTCCTGAAGTTGAGTGTTATTTTAATTTACTTCATTTGGGAAGAGCATTGAGCTAATGGAATGCTTCTGAAAATGTCAGTCTGATAAGTGCTTAATTTAATCTCTAAAATGATAAAAATCTATTCTAGTTACCTCTGATTGCAACCAGATAGTGTTTAATTGTATGTCTTGTTCACTGGTTTGGCAATAAACCAGACTTCCTACCCTAATTTAAGCTACTCTCTTCATGATTTCTGGCCACGATGTTTTCAAAGAAAGCATCTCTGCTACAAGGAGACCCTTCTCCAAAACAGGAGCCCTGGGAGCGCAACCGGGGCGGTAGCACACAGAAGGGAGGAAAGTAACACTTAGAGAAGTGCTTGGCGTCCCTGAAATTATTTCATTCATCACCAAGCATAATATGAGTCAGTCAATGACAGCTACTTGCCTAAAGTTCAAACACATTAATATGAAGTTTGAAAAAAAAAAAAAAAAGAAAAAAAAAAAGAAAAAAAGCTTATTAAGAAAGATAGGTTTCCTAATAGAATAAATCCTAATAGAATAAATGAGAGAGTGCTATCTTCAGACAGCTTTTTTGCTGCCATGGTGGATGGCAAAAGTCAAATAGATGCATAATTTAAATGACTCTGTAGCTTGAATAGGTATTCTGTGTGACATTTTGTAAATGCTGAAATGAAGGCAGTGAATAGTGTTCTGACTGATCAAGACTCCAGTGCAATAGCTGATGTAGAATTTGGTCAAAATGTACCATAAATACAATGTTGGGTAACTCTGTTTAGATATACTGAATAATTACACCCAGGAGTTTTCAGATGCTGGAAGGACTAAGCAATGTGTTTTTTTTTCTTTCTCTCCAGGAACAATGAATATCCACAAATGTTTTTTTTACTGACAAATATGTCTAAACACAACTTCAGCAAAAATTGGTAATAATTTTGGAATACAAAGCAGCATTATTTTAGGAGGAATAAAGGTCCTTTAACTTTAAAAACAAAACAAAAACAAAAATTGAAGCAAAGTAAAGATTATATTTAGGCTACAAAAATAAAGGCAAGTAGGTGCTATGAATTTGCATTTTAAAAAAGGATTCTTAATTTCATCATACTGTGAGGAAAGCAGGAGCCTGCTTCAAGGGTGGAAAGCTACTTGACTAATGAATTAAGAAGATATGATTAGCTGGAAGTATAACAAAAGCCATTAGGGAACTTCTATTTAAGCATCTTGCATGATTTTGAAAACCTGTGTTAATTTTGCAAGTTTAATTACATGGGAATAAGGAAGTCTGAAGACTTCATGTAGGTAAATCTGTTTCAGCAGACTGAAACTAAACTTAAAATTTGCAAAGCTAGCATTGCACTGGGTTAGCTGACTTGGTTCTGTAGCATAAAACCAAAAAATACTGATAAGCTTATAGGTATGTATATACTTCAACAGACCAAAAAAATGTCAAATAATTGAGCTATTGAAGTACTGACGGCTAAGTGGTTAGAAACAGAAATGATA
Source organism: Aythya ferina (assembly GCF_964211825.1). Taxonomy (NCBI): domain Eukaryota; kingdom Metazoa; phylum Chordata; class Aves; order Anseriformes; family Anatidae; genus Aythya; species Aythya ferina. The sequence goes on along the minus strand of NC_140315.1, from coordinate 12,512,635 downwards.
TCCTTGGTGTTAAACAAAGGACGCATTCTGGCAAGTGAAGTTAGATGAGTCACCCTTGATTTGGAGGTATCAATTTAAACAAATGACATTTAGTATTGTACTCCTAGGATACTTTAAAGTGATTTCACTTGTCTTGGGTGGATTATGAGGTGCAGAATTAATAAGGAATGTATGAGCTAGTCTAGGGCTCGAATTATGAGACAAGTGGGCAAGCTTTTTCAAAGAGCAGCCTATAATAATGAAGTTAAGAATGGAAGTTTAGTCTAACCTGACAAGCCCACAAAATGCAGCTTAAATGCTTGTTCGATATATAACAGGATCCTAGCCACAGTGCTGATTTTGCAGCAGAGTGGTTCCATGGGATCAGGATGATAACTGAGAAGGTTTGTCAGACTTGATTCTACGTTTGAGGCCAATAATTTCTTTGGAGTAGCGCTGGTAGAAAACCTACTACTGGGAGGATGCTTTGTCTTTAGGTGTTTCCTAGACTATGCTGCACCTATTTGGTCTGTTTCTTTCATAACACCAAGCTATTATTATTGGCGAGGTTAATCATGAAAGACCCTAGGTGGCCTCGTAGGCAGCATCAGCAATATCGGGTTCATAGCAAGGTTTCCATGTGAGGAACATCTGCAAAGTGTTTGTATCCAGGCACGTGTTTGGTGTGACTGTAAACTGTGCTGATAAGCTACAAGTCTACTCCCATGCACTTTGAAATAATGTTAAACCTGAATAGATAGCAATTTCGTGGCAAATAAATTTGGAAAAAACTTTCAAAAAACGTATATCCTTAGTACTGTAGTCTTCCTTAATAGGTTGATGGTGCTTGAAAGCACTGATGCAAAAAATTCCAATCTCGAGTCTACTTTAGAACCACTACAGTTTCAAGTTGAAATGAAATGCTTTTCTAAGATGCATTCATTTTTAATGGCTATCTTGATTTAAAAAAATATGTAAAACTTATATATACACATATATACTAATCCTAAAATGAAGTTATTTGCATCATTGCAGTAAAGCACATGCTTCCCCACCTGCTCCCCCATCTGAAAGATCTGATTGCCGTGAGACAGACCATGCAAAATAAATGAAATGGAGTCAAATCCAGCAAGAATGATCCATACATAAGCAAGGTGGTTGTTAATAACTTAAAGGAGTAACACCTTCTGGAGTAGATAAAATCTCCTTTGATTATAAAATCAAATAACTACGTATTAAAAGAAATACGGAAAGAAAAGAAATAGAACTGTACAGTGGCAGATGAATCATCCCTTAACAATGAGGACTGACTGATAGGTGCTGTGGGGAGCCAACAAAAGTCGTTGTACTTGCAGCAGAAACTACAGGAATGTGTTTGAGGCACTGGAAAAATCACTGATGTTTACTTATAAAACCCAGAACATCTGGATACCTTGAGAGAAGCACTTCTGTGAGCACCAGAGGTAGAGAAGCTTGGTTTTCCGTGGATTTGTGTTTCATGGTTGAGTGACTTACCTGAATTTCTGCTACGTGTGAACTCAATTCTTGACAAAAGTATTGACATAAGAAAAAGAGGTTATAAACTCCAATGTAAAGCATTTGTACTGTATTATAGTCTGGGGAATCTATTCCTTAATTTCTCCTGGTGGAGATCCTCTGGTGACTGAGGCATAAGACCTGATCAGGGCTTTCCCCTGCAGTTTAAGGAGTTATGGTGTCTTGTCTTCTTTTTGCAGAGACTGTTTTCTTTGAAAACCTGGGAATAAAGAATAAGTGTAGTTTAATAAAATCATGAGATGCTGATTGAAATTGGCCAGTTGCATCAGCAGATTGATAACATGGTGGCAGAAGGATGATGCTCTGACAAATGTGATACCCGGTTACTGTTGGCCTTTCTGAAACTTCTCTTCCTGTACTATGTAGGTACCTAAGAATATGCAAAGCATCACTTCCAGGCTGTTATATTGGAAACTAAAGATATCTCAAGTGACAAGTGCCCTCTGCCAGTCCCTCAATACATGTCTTCCTCTTTGGCATGATGCCTTTTGAGAGCTGAAGTCACTGAACAGTGCTCATTAGAAATAGATCTGGTCTGCAGAAATTGGGTTGGATTTCTGGTTGGGGTTAGCGTTTTCGGTTACATGTATTGTATATGTCTGATGTCATCTGTCTTAATCTTTCTGGGCAGAGTAAAAGACAGATAAAACACTACTCCTGGAGGAGGAAACCTCAATATCCCTTGAAAAGATTTATCCCATCTTAAATGAAGTGACTCAGAACAAGCAATACATGCACATTTCTATTCTCCTTTCCTTCCCACCCCCATAATGATATATAATAAAGTTTTCAAGGATATACTGTGTGAAGTCTGCAGTCTGAAAAATGTTATAAATGGATTTTTGAAATAAATCCCATAGAAGAAGTAGTTGTCTTAATGAGCCAAATGCATCTCTTCCAGTGTTGTAAACAAAAATGTTGTTGGAATAGACAAGCATGAATTACCTAAGCAATATTTTAATTTCTGGAACTCTACAATTCATAAGCACTATTTGTTTCTTCCTGTGCTCTTCCTGAGCATTTGTTTCTTCCTGTGCTCTTCATATTTTGTGAGGCTAACATGGTCTGTACTAAAAGACTAAATTTCAATTGAGTTTCAAAAGTGTTGTTCCAGAGAAAAGCCTTGGTTGGAATTATGCATGCTTTCACAATTTCTACTTTCTTGCTATTTTTTGAATAAGGGGGAAAGCTAACAATTTGTGGCCCAGAAGAAAGATCTGGAGGAGGACAAATGAGACCACTGAGATTCTTGCTCTCTGCTTTCCTTCCCATCATGACAATGCTATAAACGCTTGATCAAACTGCCTGATGCTGTTGTTTCCTGTGCGTATCTAGAAACACAGGATAGCCAAGGAGGTTTCTCCCATCAGTATCTTTCTTTATCCCTTTTTAGAAGTATTGTTTTTTATCTGGTGAGTCCGTGAGAGTTTGACATTGGATGACTTTATAAAACATTCTACTAATTGGATTTGTTAAAATAAATAAATCAAACACTAATTGGAACATGCCCTGCCATTATTTTTGCTTACTGAATTAGATATAATGGCGTGAAGTCCTTTTTATCATATTTGTGCACTTATTTAAACACCCCCCTGGCACACACTTCTGCAAATTCAATTATATATTCAAAGGAGGCATTCAATTTATGCAAGGCTGGTTTACATTTAATCCAGGGGCAAGATTCAGTAACTGATGATAGGTCTGCTCAAGATTAATTAGCATCACTCAGATGAGCAGTGGCATTGTTACAGGCCTGCAGTATAGAACAAGGGATATTTTATCCTTCCTGTGTGAGCTGTTACTTGCTTCAATATGACCCTTTTCAGGAAGGGAAGGACTTCATTCTTGTTTAGGTTTCATTTTATGAAAAGAGGAGGTCAATACCACATGCATTATCTAACAGTATCAGTCTCATTTCAATTTCCTTTTCTTTTGCCCTACCTAGCAACTGCATTTTTCACTGATAATTTTTAGCTGATCAGTGGAAAGATTCCAGTTCGCTTCCTGAAATCCCCAACCCCATTAGCAGTTAATGAAGACGTAGAACCCCCTTTTCGTTTGTGTGGAAATGTTTTACGTTTCCTACAAGCTGCTGTGTGATGCTGAGGCTAGAACTGTGACATGCAAACTTGGTATCTAAATTCACTGCATGGCATCTTTTTCTCTCAATTTGTGGATTATTTTTTCTGTTAATGAATAGCCCTGTTCTGCTGCCAAGTGCTTATATTTGTGATGCATAGTTTTGTATTAAGATGGACCTTACCCTCCCTCCCTCCCCCTTATGTTCCTGTAGCTCTTTAGTATCCATGTAGGTGATATCTTAGGACATGCTAAATACCAAGCTTATGCTGCAGTCAGTGAAAATAATACATCTGCTAGTTTTAGCCTGCTGTGCCATTTTGGAGTCACAGTCCATACTTAAGAGGACATTTAAAGACTATAATTAAATTTCTAGTTTAAACTGAAATTCATTAGCGGGGAGTAATTGAATTTCCAAGGATCTTGCAGCTGGATGCTTGTGTAGTAGAGTGGATCGCTCGATCTCATCAGGTTAGCACGAGGAGTGCCTGTGCAAGCGCAGTCAGACATCAAATGCACCTTTACCCTGTGTTTCCTCACTGCCTTGCTTGGGAGCTCATTGTCCTGAACACACACTTGAACATAAGGGTACTTTTCAACTACCAGGTCAACAATATTCCACAGTGTAAGCAAGAGGCTTTTCCTCGATCTCTCCCTTCTCCTCCCAGACTACCTTCCCCACACAGGGCCCAGAACATGGGGCAGGGCCAGCCCAGGCAAGGCTGCGGCCGGGGGCAGCCTGCAGGTCCCCCAGCCTGCCTAACCTCGCTTCAGGGAAGCGTGGGGGAACAGTCCTGCATGACTTGGAGGCTGGGTTTACTTTTTAAAGTGGAGCTTTGTATTTTAAAGAGCTGCACTGGGTGCCTGGGTATGGGTGCTGGCAGCGGGGCCTGCAGGGTGGGCTCTGTGAGGCGAGTGAGCTCACTGCAGGGTGCCAAGTGCTGAGGGCGACTGGGAAGGTGGTGTTGGAGGGGTCTTCTGAGGTGAATCGTGAATTTCTGAGGTAAGGTTGGGGTGGGATTTTAAGGCTGCTTTTCTGACTGTGATTCAGTTGTCTGTAGCTGTAATGCCATGTCTGTCTTCTGTGAAGATGAGGCTAGGACCGTTTGCAGTATGTTTGCTTTGCAGATGCGATCAAAACCCATGCTATTATTAACCTGATGTTATGCAGCATTTCAGATGTTGTGATTCTTTCCCTGCACTTTCTGAAGCTATTCCTGTTTAATAACACAATGTATGCTGTATTCAGCAGTACTAACAGAGAATTTGCTGACTCTTTTTGCTCATGAGTTAACCTGGCTTTGGGTCCCAGCTCGGTCCCTCTTTTCATTCTCCTCTCTTTTGACACACCTAGCAAAAGGTGGACAGACCCTTTCCTCTTGCTGAGCTCTAAGATTTCAGCCTTCCCGTGTTTGCTGTGCAACCAGTCTGCTTTTCCAAGCCTATAAAATTGACTTCAACTTTTTCTCCCTGTTCTCATTTCCTGCAAATTCACCTCTCCAAATTCCAATTCTGTTGCTTCTAGTAAATTAATCCTTCTGGCTTATTGCCTTGTCACTTTGCATTTGGCAGTTCCTCTGCTAACTTTTCTTTCTTTAAAAACGTAGCTTGTCTTGCTGTTACTTTTAAGGCTCTCCATGGTTTATTCTTTTCATTCTTATCCAGTCTTACTACAAGGTTAGCCGTGAGTTTCAGACAAGATACTTTCAAACTTCCTAAAGCGTCATTTCTTATCAGTGGCAACTCCCAATTAACTTCCAGAAGCTCTCACTGTATCCCTTTTCGCTTCCTCCTCCAATTTTACCTTACCTCTGTATGTATAAAACAACCTGTTCAGCTGATTGTACCAAAATCTCTGCAAAATCTCTTAAAGACTCCTACCCCATATTTTGTTGTTGTCTTATTTTGCTTCTGGGACTTTATAGCATCACCTGTGCAATTTTCTGTGAACATGAGTCCTTGTACAATTGTTGGGCATGATCACAGTATTTGTTTACAGACCCTTCAAAGTAATAGCTAAGAGACAGTGCCATTTATTGTACATTGTACTATACTGAACAGAGGTTGTGTGTAAATGGAGTATGTCTGAAGTCCTGTTATTAAAGTGAATCTATCAAAACTAGAATGCCTGACGTGGAGACTGAGAGCAGAGTATTTGATATCATCTTTTGTACCTGCTCACTGTGAAAAAGGTGATTTTCAGTAGTCGCACATTCCTCACAGGTGATCCAGAACATCTGTTTTCCCTTAGACATTTTAATAAGCATATTTAACATTAAACTTGAACTTTTTCAGCTAAATTAAAACTGGGGAAACAGTTGAAGTGTAATCCTCACTTTGACAGCTGGGAAAGCTTCACAAGTATGGTAAATTTAAAGCAAAAATTAATCTGTAAAAAAAATAAAATGCAAGGACTGATGAAACAGGCAAGGTTGCAGGGGTCATAAAATCTGTCATCAGACCTTCTTATATTAAAATCACACAATATATTCAAGTTTCTCTTTTAAGAGAAGTTACATTCTTAAACTTACCTTTAGCAACACGGTATTTTGGGGCATCGGATACTCTATCCATCAACTTCTGTGAGTATATACTTAAATAGAAATAATTTGTGTGAAGTTTCTACAAAACTTAGAAATCCAGTTGCAGTCGGAGTACACATTAAGTCCTTTAGTAGGGATTTAGTAAATACTAATGATTTGGAGTGATCTGGGTTTTTCTTTTATGAGGAATTCCATAGGAACTGAGACAGGTTTGGGCTTTCTTGAGAGCTAGAGAGGGGAAAATATAGGTCAAACCAAAATTGTGTCTAAATGTCCCCTCTGTTGGATAACTGTTATTGAACGGAAACAACAGATCTCTTATGTACTTACAGTTTGTGTGTGTGTAGGCAGTGCAGCCTGTGGGAAGGAGGAAAGAGTCAGGAACATCTCTGTGTATGTAACTCTGATTAGTGTCAAGAGCAATCAGCAGTTTGGCTGGCAAAGCAAGTTAGTGTAGCCCTGAGCGTTGCTCAGTCCTTGCAGCTCCAGAGGTGTTAGATGTGTCCAGTTGACTTTGTGCTATTAGTAACCGCAGAGAAATTTCTCCTTGCTTCTCTAAAACAGAAAGCCAAAGCAGGAGAAAGACACTGTTGGCGTGATTAAGGTCAAAACCTAAGGACTCAGTCTGCCTGATCTAATGGCTCTGGTACTGCAATATGTTTGGCAAACTGAGTTGGGTGGATGTGAAGAATGTACCTGATGGAAAGGAGGTTCAGCAGAGTAGGAGTACCCTACTCAGGATTAAACTAGTTTGATTTGCCTGCCTGAGAAACAAGTTTTGAAGTCTGTGTAGGAATACAAAATTTTATTCCACTGTTAGTGTGTTTTTCTTGATCTTGAAGTATTCAGACAGCTCTTGGGTGACAGTTAACCACTTCTTCCAAGTATTTCAGGAATTGCAGAGGAAAGATCAGTTAGCAGTCTGGAAGGTGTGAATGCTCATTCCCATCCACTTCTTGTTATTCTCCTGTTGTAGAAAAATTAAAGGTTTGCACTCAAAATGCTGACCTGAGAGCCCTGGAGGAGCAGTTGCATGTCACATAGAGCTTCATGTTACTTAGCATGAGTTAGTTGAAAGGAAGAGTGCCTTTTCTGTAGGTGTAACCCAGCCTTGTGTAATTCAAGGCTTAAAAGTGAAATGAAGTGAGGATTCCCTGTGGGAACAGTGTTACTCTGCTTGTCTTTGCCGCGGGTTCTTTCTTCCTCTCGTTTTGAATATCTGACATGGAAACTTCTGTGAAGTACCAATTACTGGAACCCAAATGCAAAGATTTGCACATGCTCCTCATGTGCGGCTGTCCTTGAAAATGTTAATAGGTTGAAATAAAGGCAACAGGTCTAGAGAGGGAAGAGGGGCTTTTAAAGGATACAAAGTGTTGAAAATTGGAAATTATATTTTGGATACCTGTTCTGCTGTCTGAAATCTTATATGCAGGAAAATTTTTCCTGTTTTCCTCGTGTAAGTCTAGGTACAAATACTAACGTAAATGAACTTATTGTAATGAGAATAATTAATGTAATGATGTATCCATTTTTCTTGTTTTTAGGTGGATGTTCATTTGATGAGCACTATAGTAATTGTGGTTATAGTGTGGCCTTGGGAACCAATGGATTTACCTGGGAGCAGATCAATACCTGGGAAAAGCCAACAATGGATCCTGCTGTCCCAACAGGTAAGTAAAAAGCCTCAGCAACAGCGGAGGCATTGCTATTTGTGAGAATTGGCTGTTATCCCTGTATGGGTTGCTATACACTGAGAGCATCCAATAATAACATAGTCTTCCTCCATATGATGCTTTTCAGTATTCTCTGAAGAGCTCAGGGTAATGTAATGGTAGATTCTAATGGTTTTATTTCTTATTGGAAATTAACGTTATGTTGTGGATGTGTATGGGAGTAAGTTCTCTGGAATGCTTTGTTCACATTGAAGAAAACCTTCTGACAAAGCACACTAAATTTTTCTAAAAATCAATTTGCATTTATTACAATTCTTACTTCTAACAGTTTCTAATTTTCTTAAATTAGGATAGTACTCAAAACCCCTGCAAAGCCGTTGACACAATGGCAAACAGAACTGACCAGCTAGTGTGATTTCAGTATTAAGGATGTATTTGTTCCAGTTAATTCATTGCACTGTGACAAGTGTGCGCTAGTTGACAGAATCAACATTTTGTGTTGTTCTAGAGGTATTCTTATGCCTGTAAATTATTGGGCTAAGGAACTTCAAATTGCTAGGTGCCTGTTAAGGGTACCACATAGAGCTGATACAACAATAGCACCCTGCTGTAGCCATGGATAGACAGGCCCGTGTTCATCCTGGTATGTTGAAGCTGTCAGCAGAAAACAAACACCCAAGATAACAAGCTAGCTGTTGGTTTTCTTCTGTTTTTAATTACAGCTTAAATTGGAAACTGTTCAGAACAGAATCTTTCAAATTGTGTAACACCTAGGGCTGCTTGTTTTGGCTCTGGCATTCCAAAAGCTAATTGTGAAGTTAATTTTCTGGTCTTGTCTGTAGGAATGTATTTCATCATTCTGGATGTGTTGCCTTTTTAATGAGGGCTATTTTATCTCTACAGTTCCTTGGCTTCAACTCTCTAGTGTTCCACTCCCTATCCGTGGTAGACCTAACTAGAGAGACATGACAGATCTTTGAATTTATGGATCTCAGAATGATCTGAAGGAATAGGAACACCCACAGCTTTGATGCCGTTTGTTAGGCAAGGAATAAATAGGAGGGCTGGTAGTGGTACAAGTTCAATACTTTGCCAACTCTAAATATTAAGGTAAACCTATCTTCCTGGCTTCCTGTGAAAGTGTATTATCGTCTGAAGTATGCTGGAACTGTGCAGAAACTGATAGATAAATAACAATTTGGAATGGCAAACAAACACCAAAGCAGTGCAGTGTGATTTTTAACGAGCTTTTCAGAATTATTCCTCCTAAAACTAAGTAAACGGAGACATGTGGAGCTCTCCCTTAATACTTCTGTCCATGACATCCAATAGCACTGATAATTTGCAGCTGCTCTAACACCTTTATATATTAAAACGGAAGAAAAATGCACAAAGCTTTATCGTGTAGAAAAATGGAAGAGGTAAAGCAGCTAAAAACCTGGAATGTGCTGCTAACGAAATACCATCTAAAGAGACCTTCAGAAATATGGGGGGAAATGGCTCAGTGCTTCACATTACTAATTGGTGTCTCAGGACTATTTACACAGAACAAAAGGGGAAATCAGTAGGTAGAAAAATAAGATTGACCACAGCAAACGTGTATAGAAAGCTCCAGTAACAAAAACATGTTTTCAAGAGCTGTCCAAATCATGCTAACCTTGAAGTAAATTAGAGTGGTCAATTAGATGGCCTCAAGCTAGCAGGGATGCTAGAGCTGTTATTGAGAGGCTGTGTTGCTGGATGGAATCTTAATGCCTGTCGTTTGTATTGGTTACTCATTGAAAATCTGTTTCATGAGAATAAAGGATGTTTACTTAAAATTCATCTAGTGGCAAAGCCAGCCGAATAAACTGATGAACAGCGCACGTTCCGCTCCTACAAGCAGGGACAGCTTTAAAACCAGAGCACTAGAACATTTGGTGATTGACTTTCCATTTCATTTAATTTCTCCACAGCAGCTGAAAGCAGCAGGGTGTAAATCCAGTCAACTACAGGATGTAAGAGGTGGTAACAGCGTTTGGCATAAGCATCTTCTGGTGTCCAGCCGTAGGCAGGAAAGCTCCTCCAGCGTGGACAGCAGTGACGGGAGAGCGTAGGGTTCTAGCAATGCAGGCGGTGATGCAAATTTGCTTTATCAGGAGAATGTTTTAGCCACTATCCAATTTTTGTGGAGGGAAATAGATCAAAATGCTATATTGTGGAAATGGTGAAAAGTGAGTGAGCAGGTATGAAATTGGTTCAATGATGCTAAGCAAGGCTGCAGCGCAACCTGCTGGGAGATGGTGGCAGAAAGGTGGGGCCTGCCCCTGCCCTGGTCAGCCCACATTAATATTGCTGTCAGAGCTATTTTCTTCCCTAAAATGTTGGCTTTCATAAGCACCAGCAGGTCTCTTTGAATTCAACCAAGCCACAGAATTCCAGCCTCCTGAATACTAATGATAATATCTAGGACTTTTTTACAGTACTTTTCATCGTTAGATCTGAGTGCTCTTCAAAGGAGGTCAGTATCATGAGTGAGAGCCTGAATCTGTACTACTGTGTAATTCTCTGCTGACACACTGCTGCAAAGGTCTCTGCCAAGGGACATCTTTCCTAGGCTTTATTTTTTAGAATTAAAATGCCAAAAAAAAAAAAAAAGGCAATTAAACTGCCCTATTAGTAATGTAAAAGTTTGTAGGCAATTTGTTTTACACCATTGCTAGCAAATAAACTGTTTTCCGTGAATTCTATGATTAATTCCTCAGGGCTGGAAACAGTGTTAATTGGGGGATTAAGAACCAGATGTTTGTTGTTTCTGAATAAATGTTTCAAAAACTTGAAAGAAATGAATTGTAGGTATCCAATCCCCAGACTTAGGGACTCTTATTCCACCTCCTTGCATAATAACAGAAGTGATTATAACAAAATATTTTTTAACAGATGGGTGTTTACTTAAGCTTGAATACCCTCAGTGATGAGTATTCTGCAGCCTCTGGGCTACTCGTTCCACTCTTTGAGTTGTAAAGGTTCTTAGTATTCATCTTCCATTTTTCCCTTTTATGGCTTAATCTCATTATTCTTTGCTCCATCTATGACTTGGGAGGATAATCAGTTGTTGCTCTCTTATTATCTCTTACATAGCTGTATGCAGTTAAGTCTTTGTATCCTAGGTCTAAACACGACCCAGCCCTTTTAACCTTTCTTAATTCAGTGTCTTGTTTCCTTCCCTCCCTTCCCTCTACCCTATTCAGTCATCGCTTTCTTATGTTTTTTGGGTATTTGCCTAAAGCTGTATTACCAAGCTGGGTCTCGATACTCCGTGTGACAGCGCTGGCAGGATGTAAGGCTGCGTTTCTGTCCCAGAAGTTCAAGCTACAGCAAGTAGTTACCTCCTGCTCCTCGCGTTGCCTTTATGCAGTTTTCATTTCCTTTTTTCTGCAAATGTTCGGTCTTTATGTGCTGGTGTTAGATGATGTGAGATGAGCACGGTCTTGTAGCCTGTTGGATTGCAGAAGATATTTCCTTGGTAGTAAAGTAAACAGGGCCTGAGCTTTTCTGTATTTTAGAGTCAGACACTTGGTTAGTAGAACAAGTGCTTGTGTTGTCTTAAAACCAGCCTGGGAAAAATATTTGCTTTACTTTTTATGTTGTAATGTTGCAGCATTCCAGGAAACCCTGAACCGGCCTGCCACTGCAGCAGTTGTGAGAACAATATTAATATTATGAAAGTATTTAACATTTGCATGTTTGAAGCATTTTACCAGCATTTACTAATTAACTCCAATGGAGACCTAACCAGGGCTGACTAGACTGGAGTAATTACTTTAATTGTGTTAAATACGATCGTACTCTGAATACAAAGCCGGCGTGCAATGTGCCTTTCTGGAGCAGCATTCCTCACTGTTAGATTTACTGCTAATCTCCTGGTTGCTTGTGTGAAGCTTTCTTGTTCCAAGTTAGCAGATAAGCAATTGGCACACAGAAGTGGAAGGTCTGGCCCCATCTTCTGCCCTGTGTGTGTGTAAAGTGGCACCCTCACAGTGCAAGTTCTGTACTTTGTGTATATGTGTATACACATAGATGTGTCTATATGCATGTGCGGTATCACTGCTGTTTCTTGCTAAATTAGTTAATTACACATCTTGTTTCTCTAGGAAACTAATTTAGTTATTGAGTTTGGAGATGAGTGAAATGTTTAGAAGAAATTAAAACAATCAGAATTAGTGTTATAGCACTTGTACATTACTCAGCGAGTGCAGGTTTGCTTATCTTTGCTCACTTATTCCACAGCAATTCCACAAATTTTCCCCAAAGAAACAAGACCCATTATCAATCAAAGGTATTTTAATGCTAAAAATAGGTGCATTGTTATCTAAGAGCTGAACTTGCTGATATCTCTACCTTGTGGTTTGTAGGGTGAAAAATAGTTGCGGAAAAATGCCGCTAATACATGGTTTTATGAGTTGTGTGCATTTATGTAAAGCTTTTTAAATGGCAGACAAGTTGTGTTGCACCATGGTTTGGAAGTGAGCAAGTAGTGTATTTACACTTCTGCTGATAATATTTGAGCCCAAACAGTTCAGCTGCTGCGTGGTGCTTCAGAAGCCAGGACAGGTGAGCACCAAGTGGCTGCTGACTCCACCGTTAGTGTTTCGGAAGCCCTGATGGCAGCTCGAGCACTGAGGTCAGGCTCGCCCTTCAGAGAGGCAGTCAGCAGTTCTCCTGAAGTGTTCCTCACATGGTCTTGGAGAAGTCCTTGCGGAGTCCTCTCAGTGGTGGACATTTTGAGGTAATATCTGGTGAGGTAAAGGCACAGCCAGGTTTGGAGTGCTTTCTGATGTGAGCCCATGTTGCTTAGCCCAATGAGATGAACACAGCCTGAGAGATGTTCAGTGTGTGCAACTCATCACTTCCCTTGAAAGCGTTGCACCACCTTGCTGAGAACTTGTAGCAGGATTTCTTCTTCTCTTGCACCAGAGATAACGCATGGGGACTCTTCCCTCATGTAATTGGGTGTGTACTTTGTTCCAGTAACTGGAGGGCTCTCTGAGCATCTTGCTGAAAGAACAGAAGGGTTATCATCATTAGCGATGTTTCGTGAAATAACCATTTAGCAGGCGAACATCACAGGCATGATGTATGGATGAATACCAGATGGCTCAATTCTACTTGGGCTCCTCTGAACTGAGTGAAGTTTCACGTTAGCCTAATAGGCCGAATGTGTCACCTTCCTCCTTTTGGTGAGTGGCACCGTGGAGTTTGGTGAATGAGTAATTACAAACCAGCTTTCCTTGAGGAAGGTAATAAACTCCACATCTATGCGCACATTGAAGGGGGAGACGGGATCCTTTAATTTCATTCAGAAGAGCATTGATGGGTACTTAAGTGTTAACTTTCTCCAAAGAACTGAAAACCTCTGCACAGGTCAGATGTTTGTCGTCATTTTCTTCAGGCTAGAAGGAATGCCAACAGGAGTTAGACTCAGCATTTGTAAATTTGAAAGGCAACGCTATAAAATTAACATTTTCCCGTGTCTCAATGTATTAATACTTGCTTACAAGAAAATAAACAAAATTGTTAAAAGAATAAATTAAAATCCAACTGTGTGTATGATGAATCATGATCCAATTTTGTCTGAGAGGGGAGAAGGAAATTTGGCTCAGCTGTCTGTGTATATTGTTTCTCCAAAAAATATTTTTTGCAGGGGAAATTACTAAGAATGAGTCAAATGTGTTTGTCCCACTCTTTGACTTTCATACAAGTAAATAGATTAGTCTGGGGACTAGGTAATGAACTCAAAGTAATTTCTCAGCTTTTAAGATTTGAGCAGAAAGTGATTTGTGGAAACCTTCTGTGGTGCATTGTCATTTTGCTCTTTATTGTCTGTCTTCATGTCTGTGTTTTGGGGTTGACTTTTAGATTTGTGATTGTAAACAATCTTTCCCATTTCCAGAATTTCATCACTATTTTAGGCTAACCTGAGGTTAGAAGTTGATTTCCTTATTTTTCCTGTTGTGTTTTGGGTGGGAGAACATAATAATGTTTAGACTCTTGGGGAAAAAAGTATGATTTGGGGACTATTTATGAATATAGCTTTGGGAGGGACGTAACCTTAGGATGCAACTACAGGGAACCTATTTCACTCTGGTTCTTAAATTGTTCTTTATTATGCAATCTGGTATGACCCCCTAAAGTCATTAATGTAGCTGATTCTGGAATGGCTGCTGTAATGGCATTAGGATCAGAGGAATGTATTGTCACCCGTGTTTTTTGATGATCTCACATCAGGTCTGGGCTATCTGTAAGTCACACCCACGTTAATATAAAAGTTGCTCTTCAAAGAAGGAAAAACAGCAATGAAGGTCATGAACAATTGCTTCTGTTTCATGCAACTGCATCCAGACAGTTGTTAACTCAAAGCAATTAGCTCTGTGGGTGATTCTTACCAAATGGTTGCTTTCTGTCTCGTGTTCCTGTGTTCTAACACCAAGTAGAAATTGCCTTCCACGGGTAGGCCTGCTGGCTTTGTTTGAACTATTAATAGTGGTGGGCTGGTGACCTAAGTACGTGTGAAATTACAGATGTGTAAATTAAGAATCCCACACCGAAAAACTGAGCAGAAGTTAGCTATTCCGTGCTGTAAGATGCGAGAGGAGTTGATTTCATTAAGAACAGTTAACCGCTCTAGAGGCTTTCTCTGAAGGGAAATTACATCTTCATTTTTAATACTTTGTCAGTCATTGTAGATGTGAACCAGAATTCCTCCTTATGCGCCACTGAGAGAGGTCAGCAGCAGCGTATTTCCATGTAGATGGTGCTTCGGTACTGAACTCTTCCTAACCGAGGGAGCGTTGCCTTCTCTGGATATGCACGATATAAAGAAATGTTATCCAAGAAATCTGAAGGAATGACTTCTAGGAAGGTCTTTCAATGACCCTGAGGGAATTGCTGTCTGGTTTCCTGCACCTCGATGTGTTAAATGGTCCATTTGAACTGTTGTCAGTCTATTTCTGATCCTTTTTTTGTGGAAGCCCTCAGCAACAGGTCTGTTTGTGGATGTCAGGACCTTTCCATTAGCACCATTAGTGAGACCGTGACACCCGTAAAGCACCGCCGTGACATCTTTCAGCATCAGGCTCAGAGGAAGGACAGGAAAGCCATTGTCGTACGTGTTTTTCCTCCGTGGTTTCAGCACTGAAACACGTTCCTTCTCAGAACCTGTTGGCTCTAACAGGAGCTGATGCCTTTCAGCATCTTAGATTAGGGAGAATGCAGTCTGTGTCTGATTAGTTTGAGCTCTATTAGGGCATGCTGTCCAGATGCCAGGTAGTATTAAAACTATTTTTTTGTTTGAGAGCCAGGTTATGGCATTGTATTGCTATGGTAATGGGGAAAAAGAAAATCTAATTTAAAACATTAAAAGGTGTGAGAGTTGGGGGTAGAAGGAGGTTTCTTTTCATGTAAAATTTCTTCAAAGCAGATGAAAACTTTTATCTAGTTTAAATTCAATTGAAATAAATTTAGTTGCATTGAAATAAGGCTAGCGTACAAAAGCTATGTGATCTGTTTTAAATACTTATTTCTGTGGAAATTCTTTGTATGGTAAGGGGAAGATGGATAATTTAACACACCTTCACTCCTACTAGAAAATTCAGAGCAAGAAAAGAATCGTGCGGAAGGAAGAACAGCAAATAAACAAGGTGCAGAGCTAGAAAGAGGGATGGGGAAAGGCCTTCCTGATGAAATGGGGATAGTGAAATTGATAAACGTGGAAGTAGTAGACATTAAAGAACAGAGGAAAAGCAGCGCATAAGGTAGGAACGCATGTTTTTTGGGAGAAGGTAGAGGTAGAATGGTGATATTAGGGAATACTGAAGGTCTAGTCAGAGCTAAAGTATTTGTTACAACCTTTCAAGTGTGAATTTTAAGTCCATGGTATCTTGTGTTATTTCCAAACTGTGGACCTCCTCTCCATTAAGTGTTTCTTCTTTATCTGGGAAGGTTGGTTAGTAAGCCAGAGGTGAAAAATCTAACAGGAATGAAGTCTGAGAGAAGACTGACCCAAACAGTCTGCATGGGGCAGAGGGCCGAAGTTAAGATAGAGCAGAGTTGAAAAAAAGAGGTTGTGAATGAGATGGCAAACACTGAAAGGTAAGGATTTACAAAAGGAAATGCTGAGCAAACAGCA
Organism: Aythya ferina; assembly: GCF_964211825.1. Lineage (NCBI taxonomy): Eukaryota > Metazoa > Chordata > Aves > Anseriformes > Anatidae > Aythya > Aythya ferina. Next base: position 12,496,634 of record NC_140315.1, on the reverse strand, counting down.
GGCAAAATTACACCTCAGATGTGAGCTGAGAAAGCAGCTGCTGAAAGCCTTGAAGAGGCATTTAAAGCAGAGGCTGGGCAGAGTACACCAAAGGCACAAAGTACAGTCAAGGTTGTCATTCAGTCCCTTGTGCTTTAGTAGCAGAGTCTTGCCAAGTCTGTCAGTATGAATTTTCAGCTCTTTGCAGTTGATTAACATCAAGTCAGTGGAATTTTCCTAACGTCCCTTAAATTCAGTGGGAACTGGTTATAATCTCTTATGGGGACTGTATGCTGCGGTGGGTTGTCTGCTAATGCAGTACTTTTCTTATTTGTTTCGTTTCTTCCCAATGAACTCATCTTTTTACTTTTCTTTTTTTTTCTTTTGCTTCTGTTCTAAAACCATCGCACTGCATAGCAGGCTCTCAGCACCTTGAGTGCAAGCTGTGTTGTAGTATCTAAGATTTCAGAGTCATGAATTATTTAGCCAACACTTTCTTTACCACAGACCCAATTTGGTGTGTAGTGAAATAAGCAAAAGTCTTTCCCCCAGCTTCAAAATAAATGGGATGGGGATTCGTAATGGTCAGTGTACACAGTCTAGATCTTTGAATACTTAGTTAAAAGGATGCAGGTCGTTTGGGTGGGATGCTAAATCCTCAGTTCAGTGATTCTGCTGAGAACTGTGGCTACTAAGAAACCCTGGGAAACAAGGTCGTTTTTTATGCTTAAGAAATACCAGCATTTGCTATTCCCAAAGTTAGTTATTTAGTGCATGTAATTTGACATAGGAAAAATACTGGCTTTCAATAAGTATTTTCCAGAAGTCATTTATATGTGTACAAAAAGCAAGCTGATGGCAACACTGCTGACATACTCTCATGGAGGAAAAATAATGTATGCATCTCTTGCATTAGGCAATCCAACCTCCTCCAAATCGTTCACCTCTTTTAGAAGGAGTGGAAGCTGTTGTGGTTGTATTCCTTTGAGATGAAAGTTGTAATACTACAAATTATTGCTTGTTTTCAGTAGTGACTGGAAAAATAAATGCAATTATGTTTATGAATGTTGAAAATTAAGCAAAATAAAGCAATTGTATGTGTTTGAGGATCTTTTCAAATGAAAAGCTCTATTCACTGAATTCTCATCGGCTCTTTTTCTCACTGTCATGTTTCATGAAGTGAACACTGAATTGAATGAACAGCTGCAGTAAAATAGCAGTAGTCAAGTCACAGGGAATTCACAGGAAATTGAGACGTTTCAGGCTGTAACACAAGCCCTTTTGGGCCCTCATTTACCTTGAGAAACGGTTGACTTTTAGCATAACGTCTTAAAATGCAGCTCGCACAATAGAGAGGTGTCAGGCCCTTATTTGCAGTGCACGCATGTGGTACACAGCGATAGGCCTTGTACCAACAGAACAAAGCCTCTTACTGTCACTACACAGGGTTTGGATTTCTAAATGTGGCAACAGGTTTTTTTCTTGTGGGCTTCCCCTTCAGATTTACTTACAGTGCAAGCATGAGAGTTAATATGAAGGAAATGTCAGAGTTGATGGTAAGGGTATTTATTCTAAGGAAAGCAGAACAGGAAATGTGCAACACAGCTCAGGTGTCTAAGAGCCTTCTTGGTTCATCTAATTCTTTTAAAATGAGGCCATTCTCAACGCTAAAGATCCCACCACGTCCCTTTGATATTTGAAAAAAGCATCTATTGCAGTGTGGGGCTGTTGGCTGAGCCAGGCTGTAAGCTCACCCGTGGCTGCCCGACCTTCCCGCTGTGCCTCTGCGCACACCACGGGGGCTGTGGGTGGGAGCATGCTGTGGGAACACATGCTGCGGGGCAGTAAATGGCCTGCCCTCTTCCCAGTCGTGAAATAGCAGATCTGATTAATACAAAGATGCTTTAGAACAACTGTTTTGTGTGCTGAGAGTTTATGCAGTGCTTCCTTTTTTTTTTTTTTTTTTTTTTTAATTTTATACCACATATGATTTAACACCCAAGATAGTAACTCTTTAAGTAGTATGATTAAGGTTTTCGTAGGATAACTTAGTAATGCTTTCTCACAAGTCAGTGTGCCCTGTAAGCGGATGCTCAGTTATTTGTCATTCAAATACCCCTTGAAAAGATAAATACTTCAGCATTTCCCGTTCACTCTATCCCTCTGTCTTCAGTGTGTAGAAGTTGCAGTTATGGTAGTGAAGAATCTTGGCCATAAAGCCAAAATCACCTTCTCCCTCACCCCTAGCCAAACTGAGATTAAAAGAGAAGGGGGGGGGGAAAACCCCACCTAAATTAACTTGCTCAATTTGATGCAGTTCAGGGTGATGGAGTGAAGGTGCACCACAGGCATCGCTGCGTGTGCTCAGGGCCAGTTTTACTACTCCATCTGTCCATCTCAAACAAATGTTTTTCCCCCTTTCATTTTTATAGATTTAAGTTGTTTAGTAGTACAGTTACGGGAATATTCAAAGGAGGAACCATAACCAGATACTGTTTTAGCTTAGTTCTCATTAGCTGTTCATCTAGAACAGATTGCATAGGATGATCTTCTGGAGTGTGTCTAATTGCTGCAGCATGGTAATTTAATGGGGACACATTTTTATAGGCTTGTTTAACTGCATCTGTGCCAGCTGACCTCACAGCTTGGAGTGCAGTGATTCAGCTCTAGAAAATTGAGTTTAAATATAGGATCTGATTTGCATGGCCCTTTTTGAACTTCATTCACTGTTATGCTTTATTTAATATGACATCTAGCATCAATGTGAGATCTGAATTAAAACTGTTTATTCTCTATCCCCTTTGCCACCACTTCCAGCAACTAACTTTTCTTCTCGGACTAAGGAGTATTTTTATATGGTAGCAAACAAAGCACCTCTCAAAACTCTGTAGTCTTGCTGCTCGTACTGGAAACCGTACCGCTTCTGCGCATCTTAAGACTGTGTCTATCTCTATTCTTCCTTTGTCCCTTTCTTTGACCTCATCCCTCAGCTTTCTGGTCACTCACAGCCTTAAATCCAGTGGTACACATCTGTAAAACTTTCCTTTGGCTTGCCAGGAAATCAGGACATGCACGCTTTGTTGCAGCTTGGACGAATTGGTACAGAAGGTGTCCCTCGGGCTTGTACCCTTTAAGCGAGGAACAGGATTTCAAAAGCTAATTTGCTTGTTTTCATAGCATGATCATAATTCTACAAGGGAGAGAAGATGATCTAATCTAATTTAATTTTTGCTCTTTGAGAAGAAGGGAGATCACTTGGCCAGCTGCTGCTCTGAGCAAACATGGAGTATGCAGGCTACAGGATAAGCTTTGAACTCTGTCAAGTCTCTCGGCAGTATATGCTAATGTGTGCTGTTGGGAGATTTCTGAAACTTTTGCCTCTGATTGTATTAATTAGTGTGCTGCTCCAGACCAGCAAAGCAGTCTGAATGAGCTGTAATGCTGTGAGAACAAGTGCATGCGGTTACACATAGGGCTGCTTCTGTCCCTGATGCTTTAGTATTTTGGCAGGGTGGACTGTGAAGATGTGTATTTGGCCTGATTTGTGAAATCACAGTGCTTTCGTCCACCTTTTTGTTTTAAAAAAAATTAAACATGTTTTAGCACTTTAATGTATTCTATTCAAGCTGTTTGTTAGAAGTAGAAAAAAATGCATGCTCCAATCCTGCATTTGAAGAGAAGCCCTTTCCTCCACAAATATTTGAACTTCTAACACAAGGTAAGGAAGCATCTCAGAGCTTCAGTGGTCATCATACTATTTAATTTCTTTAGACTGTGACAAACTCTCTCAAAAAACAACTCCCCTATAATTTAGACCTGCAGGGCTCTTAAACCAATCTTCCCCCAAGGTGGATTTACTTTCTCAAACAAGCACTTCTCAAGTAGAGTAAGTTTGCCAGTAGTGTCTGTTAAAATACAGCTTCATGTTTAATGGTGTTTGGGAAAAAAAATAAATAAAAGAGATCCACACACAAAAAAACATGCTGCCACCTTTCTCCTGCAAGAGAGGAGAGAAGACCTTCCAATCCTTCCACTAACTGGAGTTTTCCATCTCTGCTTCTCTCCCTGTTCTGCAGCCACAGTGTGAGGCCTGGCTTTCCGTGGAGTCCGTAGATATATTCTACAAGGTGCATAGTGGTGGCAGAGGTGTGTTTAACCATGTAAGATTTTTGAGAGTCTTTGGGGTGGAAAGAAATGGAGCTCTTCAGTGACTATCTACTCAGTTCTTGCTTGGATTTCCAACTTAGGCTAGCATCTTTGTAATAACCAGTCTGCCCTGTTTTCTTGCATTTATACAATCATAGAACCATTACGTTTGGAAAAGACCTCCAACATCATCTGGTCCAACCACACCCCTACTACCAATGTCACCACTAAGCCGTGTCCCCAAGCACCATGTCCAGCCTTCCCTTGAACACCCCCAGGGACGGTGACTCCACCACCTCCCTGGGCAACCCGTCCCAATGCCTGACTGCTCTTGCTGAGCAGAAATGTCTCCTCATTTCCAACCTGAACCTCCCCTGGCACAACTTGAGGCCATTCTCTCTAGTCCTTTTACTGGTTACCTGTGAGAAGAGGGTGACCCCCAGCTCCCCACACCTTTCTTTCAGGCAGTTGCAGGGAGCAATAAGGTCTCCCCTGAGCCTCCTCTTCTCCAGACCAAACACCCCCAGCTCCCTCAGCTGCTCCTCACAGGACTTGTGTCCCAGGCCCCTCACCAGCTTCGTAGCCCTTCTCTGGACACACTCCAGGGCCTCGATGTCCTTCTTGTAGTGATGGGCCCAAAGCTGAACACAGCACTTGAGGTGCAGCCTCACCAGAGCAGAGTACAGGGGGCGATCACCTCCCTGCTCCTGCTGGCTGCACTATTCCTGAGACAAGCCAGGATGCTGCTGGCCTTCTTGGCCACCTGGGCACACTGCTGGCTCATGTTGAGGTGAGCATCAGGCAGCACCCCCAGATCCTTTTCCTCTGCACAGCTTTCGAGCCTCTGCCCCGAGCCTGTAGCGCTGCATGGGGTTGTTGTGGCTAAAGTGCTAAGCTATTATTTCATATGTGTGGTGTACATCAAATAATTGACTTTCTTGTTGCTTGTGAGACCCTGGCAAGCACAGCTGCAGACTCCAGCTTTACGTCTAGTCTGGCTTATTGCTAAACTTGATATATCACCAGCCTGCAGGTTTGAGTTTGTGTTTAGCCTCCCTAGAAATCTCCATAAGCAAAACAATCAAAACATGTAGCTAAAATCTTGGCACTGAAATGAAGATGAGTTTGAACTGCTCAAACTCTTGTTTGTATCTAAACATAGGTCTGTGAGAGCCTTTCTGATCCAGGTAACAAAAATTATTTAGGGTTTCGTATTGCTTCAACTACCTCTTTAGCTTTGTTTTCCCTTGCCTTAGAAAGGTTTAAACTCAATCACCACCATCCTCCCTCTGAAATAGGCATCATACATTCCATACTAAAAATAAAGCATTGCATCAATTCCTTCATAAGGACTCTACTCCATCTCCATCTTTATGGGAGAAGAGAAGCCACTGACAGTTCTAACTGAAATTACCTCTCCCCTCATACTGAAATCAACCTAATAATTCTCCCCTACTACTTCAGTTAAAGGAAGGTGACCAACACTAGGATTCCTTAGTAACCCTTAAGAACTCTAAGCTTACTTTCTTTTAGCTCTTCAGCTATCAGGATATTAATCCTTCCACCTGCTCCTCCTAAATACTTTTTCATTATTCCAAAATAAAAGCAATAAGTAATATCTCATTTGATGGCAAATATATTTAAAGCTTTCTTGAAGTAAGTTCAGATATGAAATCTGAGAAACATGCCTTGGGGTCATAAATGTACAACGTAATAGCCCATACAGAATTCAGCCAGCTATGGCAAATTGTTTCCACAAGCATGAGTGCAATGCTCTGTCTTTTATGCATGTACTCCCCTACATCTGCTTGAACTTGAAAAAGTGATAAAAATCTGTCAGCCTTAGAGCCTATTCAATACTTTATTTAATAGGTTTTTACAGGGCATCAACCAAGATTTTTTTCATTCGGTTTGCATATACTTCTGGAAAGTTGTTGACTGTGTAGGTGTCTGCGTGTTTGATTTAAGAGATGTCACTCTCCTCGGTTGTATCTCTGCTCATCAGGCACAGTTGGACCACAGCTGAGCCTTCTGGTGCATCTATGGTAGAAGTATAATTCTGCAGTGGAATGATTACAGGGCTATAGAACATGTACCCAATTTGCAATTAAATGTGTTTTTTCTGCCATTACCTAATGCTGCAGCTTGGGATCCAAACAGCAGTCTACGTTTTTCCTCCCTGTTTACATCACCCCAAATAATAATGTTTTTGCCAACCAATTATGTTTTCAAAAGTGCGTGTGTAATCACTGTTGCCTTCAGAAGTCTCTAATTGAAAGTTTACTACAAAAACTGTTACCCAGGACAGTGCTGTAATTTCTGTTTTGTTTACTTTTTAGGCTGTGTTATTAAGGCAATACAGCAGCACCGTGGTGGTTGCTGCTACACTGATATCGAAATGCGATAAAGAAATCCCTGTGCACATGTAACTGCTTTGTACCAACACAACTGCTGCCATGCTAAGGGAGGGCAAGTCTTTAAATGTGTAAGTGAAGGAATGCACAAGTCTGGGGAGGTGTTTGGGCTAGTTTAGGTATATAAGAGGATTCAGCTAATTTTTGGGTAGCTAGACGTGGGGAATGGAGAGTTTAGTGCAGAATCGAAGCAAATGGTTCCTTCTTCCTTCCGTACAGAGTAAGCTGTGTTTTTCTCACTCCTGAACTTAACAGTTCAAAGCACTTAAGTCTAAAGATCTGTAAATAAAGGGTAGAAAGAAAATTTGGAGGGAGATGCTGATATAACCACAGCAGCAGTCAGTCAACATTACAATGCTGCAATCTTACTGAATTTCTGCCACGAATGCAAATTAGAAGCCATTCTGTTTTAAAAGCTTCAGCTAATATTAATTGCATTTATTTTCAAGGTGATGTCTTACTTGTTGGTGGGAATGAGCAATAGAGAATTAAAAAAAAAAAAAAAAAGTTTCATCAGTGATTACAAAAGAGAGAATGATTTACTAATTGCCTTTTGTCATTTCCTGACAGTTTATCTCTTACCAGTGAAACAATCTGCCTCAAGTCATTGAAAACATTTGTGTTATTGAGAGATTAGGATAAATATACTGCATGTAATTGTTTAGTTGTAAATTTGTTCTTTTCTTTTACGAGGAACTGGATTTGTCGCCTGTGTTCTGTGGCAAGTGTAACCCTTCCCGCTGTAACCCTTGTGCTTCAGATTAAAGTATGTTCAGAAGATCTCAGGATCACAGCAGAGCAGAATGTAGCTGAGAGCAAAAAGCTTTTGCTGGTTTTGGTGGAACAGGGCTCTGCCAACAGGTCTGCTATCACGTTTTCGGCTCCAGGAGATATTAAAATGCAGTGCTAAATCCTACAAACTACTGCAGGTTCTGCATGTGTCCCCATATTGCTGCCTTATCAAAACTCAATCTCCCACAAACTAAATGAATAGAATTGGACTTTGGTCACCTCATTCAGCTTGATGATCTCTAGTAGAGCAGCGGAACACGTATTGGGATGACCCCTGATTCCTTCATCTCTTCACTGCCGTGGAATTTCATTGTGCAGTCACCTAGATTATTGTGTCCTAGACAATGATCCTAGTAAATGATCTGTTCACAGGTGTAGATGCTAGGGTTGTGAAGAAGCAGATGTTTACTTTATTCATAATTCCAGAGAGCTGAGCATTTAAGGGAAGCACTCCTTTTATATGAATATAAATGCAGCTGGATCTCTTCCCCACATCCCCTTCCACTTCAAAGCTGGCTTAAGGTGTACAAGACAAATCTTAAAAAGAAAAAGCTTCAGCATAAGAGAACCTTGAGAACAGATCTGATAGGGCATCCAGGAATGCTTTTTAAAGCCTTTTTCCTTCCACAGCCCCGTGTGCCTGAGCTGGGAGTTGGGGAGAGGGGTTTGTGCAGTTACACGACTGTAGCGCTGTGCCCAGGGCAGCGCTGTCTGCAGCCTGCCTTCTCTGTGCTCTGGCAGTGTGGATAATACAGTAATCTGTACAAGGAGCTCTGTTTGATGCTGTGGGAAAACATATTGAATGTAGATTGGATCCTGCAAGTGAAGGTTCAGGCACGTGTCTGATATATGGGTTTTTCAGGCATTTCAAAGTTTAGCACACACGTGGGAAAGGGGTTGGCTCTGTGACCCTCGTGAGTTGGCATGTTCGGATCCACGAGCCCGTGGATTCAGTGAGGCAGAGACCCAGCTGATGCCATCGTTTCCAGGGTGTTCAACAAAATACACCAGGAGCCTCTAAAAACATGAGCAGATAAACAGAAAGTATCAGAAACTGAATAAAAAATAAAAGATTGAACAACGTATAGAAAAAGATCACAGACTATGCTTGCTGGTTCTCTGAGGCTTAAATCATTTCCCTGTAGCCAATTCTGCTTGGGAATGAGTAAGGAAATACTTGGTACTGCAAGACTGACTGGTTCTCTAGTAAAACCACATTCAATGTCCCCTCCTTGCCTCCCACCCCCATTTTTTTCTAGTTTAAATTGATGTAGAAGTGTAGATGATTTCAGAAGTAACAAGGTGCAAAACACTATTGCCCTGGGTAACTGTGCCAGCTCTGCCTCTCTTGCTGTTGGTAAGAGTGATGTCTGTATGTTGGTTGGAGTTGATTTTGAAATTATCCTGCAGTACTTTGCAATCTGAAACAAAGTCACCAGACACTGATGTGATCACTTAAACCCTGGGTTCATGCGATGTGGTCAGATAAGATAATTCTGTGAGGAACCAGAAGTCTCTTTTAATGAATACTTTTTGGGAAATAAACCATCAGCAACAACAAACACAGCATTTTGTGCCCAGTGTGTGGCTACTTTCATGCATGGAGCTGGGCCGTGTGAGCAGGAAGAGGGTCCAGTACCTGGAGGACAGCTTGGACAGAGGCTACCTCTTTGGCTACTAGTATGTGAACAGAACCTGGTCTGCTAGGGGTCCTTATTAGGTTGCAAGCTGAAAGTATGGCTCCCTGGAAAACTAGACATTGCTATCTGTAAGCTAAAATTGAATGTTTTGGTGGAAGCTGGCGGTGTTTGTAAATGTGCTTCATTTTTCTCTGGTTCCTTTGCTGTTCTTCTTGAGGGAAAAGTGGGGTAGGAGGGAGTGCAATGGTAGCAGTGCCCTGGTTCTCTGTTACAAGCTTGTGCATTGCCCATGTCCCTAAAGTGGCATTAGATATCTGGAACTACTTAGGACACCCACTGATTTCTGAGTTCAGCACTTGTTCTGTGTGATCCCAGCAGTTGCTACTAGTGTGTAAAGCCCCGGAGCCCAGCTGAGTTAGCTGTTGTGACTGTCACCCAGTTGCTTTTCCTTCCTGCCCAAATGAGATGTCTCCCCTGGAAATAACATCAGTCTTAAATGCAGAAGGCACAGCTTTTAAATGTTAAACCAGATGGTAATTATCCTGAATTAGTCTCTCATTTGCGATACTTTTTTTTTTTTTTTTTTTTTTTGACATGGTCTTTTCTTTAAAAAACACACAACAAACACATCACCACACACACACACAAAGACAACAACAAAACCACCTACCACTTGCGATTATTCTGGTTTGGTATTTAAAGACTTGTTTGCTTTTAACAGGTTGCAAAAGTCATGTACTGTTTCTTGTACATTGGAAAGGCAGTAGAATCCTTCTGGGGATAGCACTTGCGTAATATGACATTCGATGGCAAAGATGTACAGGAGGGACCTGGTTTGTTTCTAATCCGCATGGAACATGAACCATCCAGTACGTAACAGGAGAACGCGTGTCCTGGTTTTGCATTTGGACAATCTACGTTATTTCTCTCTAAATGTCATGTCTGCTATATACCAGACTTCTCTGCTTTTGGAGCTCTTGTTTTCACACATGCATTATTTAGGGCTATAAAGCAAAATACATGTCAGAAGGCAGGAGACTCCCTGCCAGCTTAGTTGACTTGGTTTTGTAGGCTGAAGCCGGGCTAGGGAGTTAGGGAGTCTCTAGGCTCTGAAAACGGCCATCAGAAGCTTTGATCTCACTCCCTCCTTCAGCCGGGAGGTAATGGTCCTGCGGTAAATCTGAAGATGCAGAACAATTTTATTTTCATTTTGTAGGGCTTTAAAACAAAATTTTCTTTAGAGCAATGAGGAGAGTAATGAGGAATTTTAAAATAGGGATACCGGTTTCTGAAATATAAAGGTCTCAGGTAGTCTTGTATCCACAACTGAGTCCTTTCAACTGGAACAGGAAAATATGAAAGGAAGTTGCAGCCTCCCCAGAATTGTTCTGCCTTTGGTAGTTACTCCGTGATCAGTTTGGGGTTTGGACTACACAGTGAGAAATAAGCAATGATCATTTCGTTCCAATGCCTTTAGGAATATTTTTCCAGTTTGAAAAACTTGGATATTCCTATGTATGTTTCAACTTGATTATTATTTTTTTTTTTAGAACGTGCATTCCAGTGCTGAACATAAGTAGCTTTATTTAATATTTTGAGGCAGATTTTTTCTGTATTAACTTAAAAATCTCATAATAGAAATTTGCAGAGAGTTTTTGGCAAGTGCTCAAAGGATTCAGGTACCTAATGCCATTTTCACAGCTGACTCAGTGTTTTTGAAATGTAAGTTCTGTTGGTATCTTTTTTAAAATCTGTTAAGTACTTTTCAGAGAATGGTACCTATAAAGTATTTATTTGTAGCCATAGACTGTTTAAAGTATGTGCCACAAGATAGTGCGTGCTTCTTATATAATTCTTAATCATATCGTAAGAGCCCACTGACGGATGTCCTATATCACAATCAATGAGTTTATAACAGGATTAAAATGTTCAAAGATGCAGATGAAAATTTAAAACAGGAGAGTGGAAGCTGTGAAAAGATTCTACTCTTCTTCCACATTCTGTCCTTCCTATCCAGATGTAAGGACATATTAAATGCAGGAGGAAATTAGTTGCTGAATTCATTCTTGAATCTAGCTGGACCGAGCAGGCAGCACAAGAAGCGGATTAGTTCTCGTGCAGTGTTGGAGATAAAAGAACAATGACCATAGGCTGAATGAGGGGAAGGAATTGCATCGCTCTCTGCAATGAAGGTTGGTGTTTGTGTATGTTAGAGAAACTAACTAGAAATATTTGTGGAGGAGAAGCCCATTGAAGATCTGAAGTTAGTATGTGAGCTAGGCTTAAGTATATATTTTAGGTCTTTGTTATACAGGAAATAGTCAAAATGAGAACTCCAAGAACTGGCCTATGCAATCTTTCACTGGGACATAGGAAAAGTCTGTAGCAAGATGCTGCAAATACAAACTTAAGGCCTTTTAAAAATCATATTCATAATCAAAGGAAAAAAAAAAAAAAAAAAAAGATGGGAGGTTGTTCCAGCGAAGAGGTTAGGGTGATAAGTGTAAGGAAACAAACTTTTAAAAGCTGAAAACAAACAGAATATAAGTAATTACACAGAAAGATGGACACAAAGTCGGTAATAAGAAAAAAAAAAAAAGGTTATAAGGGATAAAGCTGATGCCTTTAATGCGTTACTTGGCAGTATTAAAAGCATACTAAAAAGCAAACAAAATCTGGAACAAATAAGTAGAACTAGTGAAAATTTTAATGGTATCTTCAGGGCTTCTGGGGTGGAGCTCACCCCATCACAGAAAGACTGTTAGAAAAAAGGTAAGGGTACAGCCAGGGTCACCCTGGGATTGTCTGGGGTCCTGAGGATCTAGAAGAGAGAAGAGAAGAATATTGGTCTCACAGCATTTAGAAAATAGAGGGGGAACAGCGATTAACAGATCCAATATAACATTGAATTATAAAACTGCTCTGCTGGGAATAAAATGGGCAGATGCTACAGGAACATCTGAGCTGGTGATGCGTTTAAGAACAAGGTATTGTGAAGTAGAAGTGATAGGGGGCTGTGCACATTAATCACGATTCCATAGAACAAAGCAAAATACATCAAATGTACTTTCAAGGAGAAGAGTAGGGTAAATGCTCCAAGCACTTCTAAAATATCAGCTAAGCTTTAACTTTCAGAGTGTGGGGAGGAAGAGGAAAGTGGCTTTCCACCAGCCCTTTACTCCTCTGTGAGGATTTACCAGACTTTCTTTATCAGTTTTACAATCCTAGCCTCTTCTAACTGTTGGAGTAGGGTTCATGTGGCTACTGGGATTGTTAACGAAGGTCCGGGCTAAAGAGAGGAACAAGAGAGGACACCAAGTTATACTGAGAATGAACATCCTTTTGACCTTGCTGTTAAGCTCGACCTTCCCCCCAAAGTCTCTGTCACGTGGCGGTTTTAGAAGTGTAATATCTTCGCTTTTTCTTTAGCAGATCATTTTCTGAAGACAGGCATTTTAACCCAAATATAAGTTAGTAAACACGAGGATTATTTGAACGTTGCTCACTTTATGCAATACTAAGCACTGGACTCTTGGAACAAGCATAGAGAATCTTTCCAAAAAGGCTGCAGATGGATTCATTCTCCAGTAGAATAAAAGTTTCTAGAGAATCATACTCCTTTTTAATTTAAGATGAATGAGTTTAAAACTGAAACTTTAATGCCTGAAGTTAATTTCTACCTGTGCTACTGGTCCGTCCCAGCTCTTCAGTGATTATGGGCTCACTTGCTGTGGTGCTCCAGCATTTTCCTAAGTCCTGTTCAGCCTTCCCCAGCCACAGAACTCGTTTGAGTTTGTTGTTTTATTAGGAACTGCGATGTAACACTGTGTTGCTGTCTGAGAAACCTATAGTAGACCTGAAGGCAAAGAACCCCAACCAAGTTTCTTCTCTGTATGCATTCACTTACTTTAGCACGACCTGTATCACACACAGTGCAATTAGTTTTTCTCAGCTATATTTTTAATTGATTATTTGCTTTAATTAGGCATCCATTTAGGGTGCAGCCACCATCAAAGCAAGGTTTGGTACATTCTGTGTATCCTAAGCATTACATTTGGCCAGTCTTTGTGTTCCCACTGAACAATCATATAGGGGTATTTTATGATTTTTTGGCACTTGTTTGATTAAAAGACACTCTGCTCATCAACCTGTCCAGATACTTGCTGCTTACAGATCAAATTTTTCAATGCTTTGGTTGTGCAGGTGATGTTTTTCAGACTGTGAAAACGTTGCTTTGTGCTGAAGCAGTATTTGTCTTGGTCAAATTAGACTTAACATAACCTGGTAAGAACTGAGTAACAAATAAGAAATGAGTTACAAATTCCGACTTTTACATTAAAAAAAAAAAAAAAAAAGTATTTTTAACCATGTTGCCAAACTAATTCTTGGAGGCAAAAACTTAACACTTAAGCATTATTTTTATTCATGAAACCATCAGTTTTCCTAAATGTGTTCTTCAAATTCGTAGGCTGTTACTGACATCTGTGGTTGTGGTTACTGACATGTGGTTGTGTCAAGAATGCAATTACTACACCATAAAATTGTCTGGTAGTATTTGAGTAAAACACTACTACTTCACCTACAACTAAAAATGGTACCGTCTATGACCCTGTTCTTATTTGGACACTAGTCGTTGGAATATCCCTCCTTCTCCACGTGTGTGAATATTTTATCCGTTCCATTGCAATGACCCCAGCGGCAAATATTCTGTCACTTCTCACAGGTGACTTTCACAGCTTAAATTGACCTTGCTCAGAGAAAACACCGTGTGATATCCAATGTGAGTATTTCTTCCTTTAGTTGTATCTATTTGGAAAAGTGTTTTACTGTAGAAAGAACATTTAAATTTTTAAGGCAACTTTTTTCTAAATCATCCTGACAGATGTGAGGGATTGACACCGTTATCTAGAACAGGGTGGTTAACAAAAAGTAGTTGTGCAGCAATAATTGCACCTCAGCCCTGGCCTGGAAGTCTCTGCTTTTCATGGGTGCAGTGAGGGCAATGCAGTGCGAATCTCTTCTGAAGGGAACATGTCTGCTCACTGTGCTCCTGGCTGTGGTGAGTATTACAGTGCAGATTTTTCTCCTCAAATTTTTTATTTTTGTAAAGTGCCTCAGTTTGGGAGTGCTTCTCAGTCCTTCAGTGTGTCTTCATCTCATTGCCAGGAGAGCATCCTGTATTTTTTCCGAAGGTAATTTGCGGCTTGGTCCCAAGGAGAGCTGGTTACCGTGGTCCATTCCCCTTTCAGTAGAAGTGGTGGGAGGGAAGTTAGAGGTGGCTGTTCAGAAACTGTTGGCAGTGACCTGCTGGCTTTGGTGGGCTTTTAGTGAAAGCCAGGAAGAAACATTTGCTCTTCAGAATCATTTTTTGGGGGAAAGAAATCAGTTGTTTGTTGCCTTGGGGCAATCTTATCACAAACTTTGTTGTGCTTCTTTGCCATTTGAGGTCCACCACTTAGGACGAGCTTTTAACTCCCATTAGCAAGGAAGAAGCTGTACTTGGGAAGTGTTGAAGATTTGTTACTGCTTTTAGGCATGTGATGTTTGCAAATAACAAATGCAGCTTTGTACCTCAAACCAAACTGAAGTGGAGCTTTGTGGGATTTTCTGATTATGTAATTTTATTTTATTTTTTCTTGGCTGTCGTTTTTCTCCCTCATTCTTAAGTTTTCCTCTTACCCAACAGGCCAGAATCGCACATGCTGTTTTCAGTGCATCTCACTTGGTTTTCTTGGAGCCTGGCCAGTTTGCGTCAGTTGAGGATTTACTTTTTTCTTGAAGGGCATGTCTCTGTCAACTGCAGTTGTTTTCCCAAGAAAAGAACAGTCATTCTTCCCATTCTGCATCCTGCCTTCTCATTCATGCCACTTCTCATAGGTCATAATATCTTAGCACGCTCTGAATGTCGCGAAGGATTTGAATAACTTCTACTTCAACATATGGCATGTATCATCAGTGAGCTCCGCTACGGATTCTGAGAACTGAAAGCAAGCTGCGTGATGAGGGAGTCTAGGCAGAAAGTAAATAAGATGGAAAAAATTAAAAATATGGAATTAGCGGAACAGTGAGTTGAATCAATAGACCTGTTTTAAATATTTGGATAAAATAATTTGCTTCAAATGCCCAGGAGAAATTACTGGCTTGTGTTTAATCTATATCCCATATTTATTTAATTTTGTCATCCGCCTGCTTGTAATGTACTTTTGTCTTTTTTTTTTTTTTAAAGTTTTAATAACTGTGCATATTTGAGGTAACGAGAGAAATAAATACTTGCAATATAAAAGTAATTGTTCTTCTTAATTAACAGCCAAAATACAAACCAGATAAAATTTGATTATGGTCAGAGAAGATCTTAGACAAACAGAGGAGAAAGGAGCACTGCCTTCCATGTCCTCAGAAAAGCCCTGTCCAAACACAAATTATTTATCAAGAGCACATAGGTCAGTGAGCTGCTTGGTACTTAATGGTATTTTGTGGAATTTGTTTCTTTTCCTTGTGGCCGTTTACAGTCATTGAAGTTACTCTATTATGCATGAGTGTGCTATGACTATATATATCTATATATCTGTAGGCATTTTCTGCAGATGAGAGATGGAATGAGCAGGACTGTGTGGGAACTTACCGAATTTCCACGTAAGCAGTTCTGAATTCTAGCATGTTGACTCTTTCTGTGGGATGGTTTGACCCTAGTGTTCCTCAGCTGGACGACTGGAATTGGATTGCTGAAATCTACCGTGACACTATTAAGCATGAAGTTGTGCTTCCCAAGCCTGTCTCTCAGCAAATGGGTGAATGCCTTTTCATAGTTGGCAAAGAGATTGTTTTGAACACTTGTCTGTATCTCAGAAACTGGGGGAAAAAAAAAGATGAAGATGGGGAACCCCCCAAAACAACAAAAAATAATTCTCAAGTGTCTTGGGATGGAATTGAAACTACCTCTGGAGGTAAAAGAGTAACTTTCAAGATACCAATCTTTCTTTACTTACAGCTTGCTCTGCATACCTAGTTGAGAAACTAATGCTTCAATTACTGTGCCCCTGGCCTCTTTCATGCCTTAAACAGAAAAACACCACCCTTTGGGGCTTTGTTATCTCCTGTGTACTTTCTGATACATCAGCTTGTGGAGAAAAAATAATGATAGGGAGGTCTACAGATTTTTTTTTTTCATTCCTGTAAAAATGCTTTCATTTAATTTGTGGCTTTTTCTGTCCACTCTAGTCACAGCAATGTTCACTTGTTCAGTTTTGCACAAAAGGTGGAAATACTGTGCGTAGTTTCTCTTAATCCACCTCAGTCATTGAATTCAGCACACTGAGGCAAGCCATCAGAAGACAAATTCCTCTTACAGCAGCAGCAGGAATTAGGACTCTTTAGAGGGTCGCAATTTATCACATGCAAGTACAATATGTCTTGCTTCACTTGAACTGGACTTCCAGAGATTTAATTGAACTATGTTGCCGTTGGCATTTTTAGTGCTGCTTGGTCTGACTTTATTGGGTATCCAAACCAGAGCTGTTAAAGAGCAAAATTAAAGCTGAGCGAAAAATAAAATTGCAGAAGAACAAAATGTTACAGGAGGCAGATATCCCTCTGTTTTATAGAAATAGGACTTAAGTTGCCAGAGGCATTGTTTGTGACTTTATAGCTGAAGTTGAATTCTCTAAAAGATGTACAAAACTAAAAAGTGACACGATATAATGCAAGATTTAAAAATGTAGACAAGCACATATCTGTTAATCAGGCCCTGAAGCTTAGAAAGGACCTGTGGTATATCTGGAAGGAATCACCTTGGTTGAGTGACATACTTGATTCTGATAGCTAAATCTTTTTACAGTTCCTCGGGTATGCTTTCCGTTGAGGCAGAAAGTCACAGTCCTTAAGTTTTAAACAGCTATTTAGAAGTGTGTCAGAATTTAAAAATATATTGAGAAACTGTTCCATGTGTTTTAAAACAGCATCTGCAATGCATGCTGGCGCTTGTTTTCTAATAGCTATTACAGAAAACTTCTGTAAGTGTTTCCACGCTTGGTTGCTCTTTTGTGAGCTGACAACATAAATGTTTTTTGTGTCGTTGTGAGATGGTGATGGTGGAGACACTCACAGTATAGATATGCTGCTGTCCAAAATCCCGAAGGAGATCGAGGCGCAACTACATGTGATTGTCCCTGTTGGATCTGTTAGAAACAGATACACCTGCTCGGATGACTTACAGGGGTGTTTGTGTAGGATTTACCTTAGATTGTAAGCTGCTGTGTCATTGCAATGATACTGGGCAAATTTCTTTTCTGTTCATGTTCCAGTAAGTGGCAAGAACAAGTTGCCTTAGAGGGGAAAAACGGATATGGAGGGTCGTAGCAGCCTTGTGCAGCTTTGAATGATGATGTAGGCTACATTGGTGCAAAAGGATCAGAAGGGAATTAAAGGTTAAAAGGGCACTCCAGACAAGCAGTGTGCTCAGTAGTTTGCTTAAGATCCCCAGCTAAAGTGTCCTTAAAATAAATTTGGCATTGAGCACTAAATTAAAGATTTTCTATTTGTATTTCAGACCAGAAATCCCTTAAAATATAAATACTTCTAAGGTCATTGAGGATATATTTTCCAAATGCAAAGCATTTTTAAAGCAAATATAGCATTCATTGTATTAAAATCTTTTGAAGGCAAGTTGTTCACATAGTTTGTTGGGAGGAGTATGGTTGCTGCTCTTCGTTCCCTGTGCATCAGTGGTTATGTATTTTTTTGGATTGTGTCTGTTGGTAAGACAGGGCTGGTGTTTGTTTCTCCATCTAAAGGCAAAGATTGGTTCAGGAGCTGGAAATGCTATTGTTGTCTGCAAATACTGTTCCAGCTCCCCAAACTGCTACCATCCATTCAAAATCTGCTTTCACGCTGTCTCTGGCATTCCTGTCAGAGCCTGCTGACTCTGGGTGATGATTCCCTGCATTTTGGAGGGTGATCATCTTATTCTCTAGATCCAAGGCCAAATAAAAAGTGAAACAGAAGCAAGAGAAATATTGGAAAATGAGTCAACGTGAGTGTGTTTGGGGTTTTTTGGGTGCTGAGAAGCCTAGAAATTTGGGCAAATGGGTAATATTGAGAATTTTATTGCCAACCTAAAGAAAAGAAAAAGAAAAAAAGACTGTATATTTGCTATTTGTTATGGAAGCAGTTGTTCCTTGCTCATAAAAGGCTCAGTGATCTGATCCAGAAATAGAAACAGTGCTTTGTTGCTTAGAGGCACAAGTTGTGATGAGTAGAAATGAACAATGAATAACCCATCAGCTGAAAAATGCCACACACAGGATCCGAACTATTACAAACCCCAAACAAATTCATAGGTGTCAAGCTAGGTTTGTGAATAATTCATAAATAAGAAAAGTTTCCGTTTTACAGGGTAAATCACTCATGTAAGATTCTGCTCAGCCCCTTCTCGCAGTAGTGACTTGCAAGCTTGTGCAATCGCTGTGTTTTTTTTGGTTTTGCGTTTTATTCAAAACAAGCTTTTTTTGTTTAATTTAGCTGAATAGCTGTGTCAGGAATGCAGTCGGCATCCGTATCCCTCCACCAGCATTTCACAAGGAGCTGAGACATGGACCTCTGTGATCTTCTGTTGAACAGATGGCCTAACAGGAAAAAAGAGTCTAGTTCACGCTGCGATGGCCATTTACATTGCTTCCCCAAGATCCTGCTTCCATATACGCAGAAAAAGAGTTATGCAAAGAATTTCCCATCATATTCATTACAAGGGTTGGCAGAGCAGTGTGGTATGGAAAGCTGATCCGGCTTAGAGAGCTGGTAAGAAGGGATGGGTTTCTAATACTTACACTTTTTTTTTTCTTTGAGAGACACAGTGAAGTAACAATATCAGTGTTTCACTCTTTTTGCCAAGTGTAAGATCACCCTTGCTGAGATTAAATCCTCCAGTGACTTTTAGTTTGATGTTGGTTTTTGATGTTGCTGCAATAAGCAGCAATCTGGCCTTAAATAGGCAAGGAAGGCATTGGCATATGAGGAGCAGAAGCAGCTAACTACTCAGATTTGTGAATGATTTCTAATGTATTATCACCATCTTTGTCAATATCATGTTAGAGTTCATTAAAAATGACTTATTTTCTTTGAACTGATTGATACAGTGTTCACTGAAATGTTTTTCCAAGCTCCTGAATTTAGCTTGCATTTTAATAGATGAAACTCTGTCTTACCCTGGGTTTTGATATCCTCTGGATATCAAAACGTCAGTAGTGTGATTGGATTTTTAACAGATGTGTGTGTTTTAAGTCCCTCTTGAGCTGTGTGAAAGATGAAACCATACCAGTAAGCAGGGAGGAGGCATGTAAACAGAATTTTGAGCACAGGGATCACTGTGTATCTGCTAATTTCTGATGAATTCTGTAGGACGCTTCTCCAGCAAGCACAAATTGTCATGGTCAAACAGCTGCTGTAAATAATACTAGTGGCCACTTACAATGAAGATTCAAGTGGGGCATAAAGGTATTCTGTTTTTTTTGCCTATTTCATTATTGAACATACAAGATGAGTGTATATCAGTGTGTTGCACATGTTAACAAGGCTAGGCAAAAGTCCCAAAGATCACAAAGCTTATGAGTTAGTACGTAGAGATTAGACAATATCAGCCTTGAAAGTCCTTGTTGTGAATGTAAACAATAAGACTTGGCTATTGTTATCCCTAATGACTTATTCATCAAATAGAAGAAAATCTATATGGACAGGACAAGATAAATCCATGTTTCTTCACAAACATATGCATCAGCACATACTTCAAGAAGCCCTATAAAAGAGTATACTCTTCTCTAAGCCTGTCATAAAGGACTAAATTATGCTGCTGCACTGTGTGCTGGGGTAATATATTTGAGCAATCGAGACTTTTGAACGCTACCCGCATGTCTGTCCATTAATTAGGGAACTCATTCTGTCCCATTTGCCTTTAGTTGAGGAGGCTGCACTCGCTGGACATTCTGAGGAGGAAGGATAGCTCGTCTTGCTGGCATGCCTTTCCCATCTGCTTTCTATTTTGGAACATTTATGGGTTAGGCTGGGTAGGGGCAAATTCCCATTGACGTTGAGGGTGATCTTTTTTTTTTTTTTTTTTTTTTTAATCAGGGTGATAAAACATAAGGAAAGTGTCTCTCCTGATATGTTAAAGGAAATCCTGAATTTCATGGGGTTGGAGGTGGCCTTTGGACTCTCTAAGTTATGCAAAGCTTGTTTTAGAAACAGTTCTTTAGTAGCATATCTTCAAGCAGCAGCAAATCTGGGATTCTCAGTAGCAGAATAGTGGTTTGTTTTGTTTTGTTTTGTTTTGTTTTTTTTCCCTATATAGTAAGCCTCAAAGATTTCAATGTTGATAACTAATTACCCAATCTTAGAAGAGTTTCTGTAAAAGATGTTATTCTGCAAATGTTCGGTATAAAATTCCTTGTACTTTTTTCTTTGGAAGGTATTACAGGCTAGCTGGTTCTAAAGAGAAAATACCAAACTAATGGGTTGTTTATCTAATATTATTTGACAATTTGTATATATATTTGCAGTTAAAAAATAAATCTCATGCTGACAAAACTTAAAACTACTGGGACTGATCTCAGGCTGACCTTAATGTTCACTCTGCCTTTGCTTTGAACGGAGAACCGATCCTCAATGTTTATATTTATTAGGGAAGTGTTGGCTTTTAAGGAGCTGCTAGGAGCTTTCCATGAGGTTGCAGCAGCAGGCCTTCATTTTGTTGTTTCACTCCTGGTTAGCCACTGCAGGTGCTCCTGGCCCTGTGCTACCAGCCTTGAGGCTAAACCCGTACTTTGGTTTCTCCTGTGGCCACCTCGGCTACTTTCTCAGTCTGAGCAGAGCAAGCAGTGCCTCGCACGTACCTGCTGACTCCAGGAGCTGAACATGGCACGAGGAATGAGGCCTGAATGGGTCCTGCCGCTGCCGCCTCCTTGGGCCGGGTGCCTTGGCTCAGGGCTCACCACAGCCTCACGCACTGAAAGCTGAGAGTTACAGGGCACGGTTTAACAAGCTGCTGGGCATGGTCTCTAACTATAGTAACTTAAACAGGGAAATTTGATGTAAAACGTGTCGCTTAAGTACTTCTGAAGACTCTTTGGGGGTGTTTGGTGTGGGAAATGTAAGTGAATAGAGGCTCAGCAGGGCCTTCGCTAACTGCCCAGCAGCTCCCGTGGAGGCTCGGTGTCTGGCCCTGCCTTTCCTTGTCTGCATATTCCCGTGCCCTGCTGCACGTAATGCTTGGCTGCACCATGCTGAGGAGGGAAAACTGAATTTTAAAGCTGTAAGCTTTATTTGCTTTTGTATGAAAATCTGTTTCATGTTAGGTATGGATGGAAAACTGGCTCACCATAATATAAGTTGATTCAGAAATAGGAGAAGAACTGTGTAATAGTAGTGTAAATTATGCTGTGTATAATCTTTCTTTCAGTGTTTTCCTAGTTGCATGTTTTGATCTCTGAGGTCAACTTTTCTTTATGCTTCAGTGACTTCCATTGCTAAACATGAGACAGCACTTCTCCTCAAGATTTAGAAAGGCTTTAGAGCCTTCTTAAGGCTTGTAGCATGACTTAACTGTAGAGCATCTTAGACATCAAAGTAGTAATAACAGCATCTTCAAAAGCTTGATGAGTAATTAAAATTCACACTTTTTTTCAAAATTGCAGGTGTGTAGCTATACCAAGGTTTATTGTGTTAACATATACTACAAGTATGGCTGAGATTTTTGCCATACAAGAATGTGACTGAATATGTTAAGTCCTGCCACGTAGCAAGCATACGTGCTTGAGAATGCAGAAATCGGCACTTGAATCAGGCACTTGTGAATTGTTCCACTAGTACCACATGTGATATAAAAGTGTCTAGAGTTGTCAGGAGTGTGGGCATCATATTTTAGGTCAAGAGGGAATGGCCTCAAGCTGTACCAGGGGAGGTTCAGATTGGAAATGAGGAGACATTTCTTCTCAGAAGGAGTGGTCAGGCATTGGGGCGGGTTGCCCAGGGAGGTGGTGGAGTCACCGTCCCTGGGGGTGTTCAAGGGAAAGCTGGACGTGGTGCCTGGGGACATGGCTTAGTGGGTGATGGTGGTGGTAGGGGGATGGTTGGACCAGATGATCCTGGAGGGCTTTTCCAACCTTAATGATTTTATGATTTAAAAAGTGTTTTGCTTTTCTTGATGTTATTAGTGTTTGGTAAGCATCCTTAGATTTGAGTACTGTCATAACATTGATCAAAACACTTGGAAACATTTTCACTGGGGCTTAATACCAAATGTTAATGCGGCAGTTTTGCTGTTCACAATTTATTTTATGTTTCTGAAAAAACAACAAACTTCAGCTGCTTTCTGCTATTTGGAATTTTAGTTGTTCCTTGGCATTTGATTTCTAGCATCATTGTGTATGAAATGGACTTACTCAGTAGTTTCCTAAATAGCAAAAGGTTGAAGCCTTCTTTCTTATTGAGACATAATGGAAACAGACCAGGGAAAAAGTGCATGTGCTCGTGGCCTAGAGAATACCTGTAAGATTGAAAGTGCATACCCTTTGTTGGAAACACAGCGCTTAAAAAACTGATAGGCAAACTGTTGCATGCTGAGTCCAACCAGTTCTGTGACCAGGAAGAAACCGGTCTCTCCCTGTTCTTCTAAATTCATCCTTGTGATGGAGGCTGCATGAATGCAAGGTAGAGACTGACCCGAATGGGGCAAATGATCTCAATTCTTCTTAGCTCCTTTATGCATTATTATTGATGCAGTGGCTAAAGAATATTGAACCGTTTCAAATAAAAAAGGTTCTGAATCTAGTACCTTAGAAGAAAACTAAAACAGGGTAGGATTCATAAAGATCTTTTGGAGGAAAGGTTATGCTCAGCATGGAGTGTCTACAGCAGTGTGAAATCAAAATTTCAGAAAGGTATCTATGTTGAAAATGTAAACCTGTGGCATGTTACCGGTTTTTAGTGAAATATGCTGAGCCTTTGCCTTACCAGGGTGAAACATAATTGCATGTCCTCAAAGCAAAAGCTGCAAGTGGTATGCGTTCAAAATGGAAAGATGTGTTTTAAATGGACTGCCTGTAGGTTTGGAAATTGGATTCCTCCTTACAGTATACAGAGGCAAACTTGCAAAGGAAATTGAAGAGGACTGCTCTAATTCCGTTCCTCTGGTGGCTCACATCATGGTGCTCTGTATACCAAAAGTAATAGAGAAGGCTAAACAAATGGAAAAGCTTTGTTTTTTAAATGTAGTTTTAATGTTTATATCACAAGCAGCAGTGGTCTGTCTCAGGTATGGTTCTTACTTGAGGGATTAATGACAAATGCAGGATCGGAGTTCTGCATAGCAGTGAATCTCGGTGCTTTCTCAAATAACTACAGAAGGCAGTCTGAATGCCTTCTTATTTTTTGAGCAGTTTTGATAGTCTGAGAAATACCCAAGCTATCCAAACACACCACTGCTGTCCTTGACCAGTAGGTTATCCTGGCAGTACTGCAGGCTACCTGTTACATGCACTCACATTTAAAGGAAAATCTTTCAGGCTTTCATGAGATTACTCATCACAATGAGTTCAGGTCAGTGCGAGCTTAATTAACGTTAATAAAAAAATTATAATGATACATTTTATGTTGTATAAGACCACACCACCAAAGGAAGAAATCTCAATTATGCATTTTGAGAGATTTTCTTATTTCTCCTTGGGATTCTGTTTCCAACGTTGGATGCATGTAATTGGGGAAGCAGAATTGGCACTCAGTTTTCATTCCAAGTTGTCTATTTATGCAAAGATGGTTTCAGTTCAAATATCCCACCAATTCCTGTGCTACTACTTCCTTGCAGGCCAGATATCTGTTTAAGGCTTAGTCTGGTATTGTGAAGACAACTGAAGGGGAAAGGGACACCGAGCTGCATTTTTAATTGTAGTAGAAGCACAGTATGAATGTCTGTCACGCAGCATATGGTTTTGATAAAACCTAATATACACCTGGAATTACTATATTACTGTCAATGCTTGGAAACCATGAGTGAAGTCAAATGAAAATCATCCCTGGTTTCTGGAAACTCATTTGGCTATTTAAACTTTTTTTTTTTAAAAAAAAAAAAAAAGGCAGGGTGTAGATGTCAGAGAAATTGCCATCCTCAAATCTGTGTCAGGACAATGTTGTTGAAGCTGTCTACAGCACAACTTCTGCTGCAAGAATAGAATTTGATATATTAAGCCAGGAGGAATAGAAATACGATCTGAGACTACATTTCTGTAATAGAGATTAATGGGAAAAATGAAAGCTTGATTGCATCCACATGCTTGGAAAGTTAGTCTGTTTGCATGAATTTGTGAAAATTCTAGTTAGCTGAGTGTAAATCCTGCATAAATTGCTTGCTTGTTTGCGAGGCCATGAGGAGCAATTATTTTACAAAGATAGATAATCCTACTGAGAAACTGCGTGTTAATAATTTGGCACTGATTCTGATCCTGCTGAGTTTGGGAGGAGGCTTATTTGTCTGCTTCATTTAAAAGAGGATCAGGACCTGGGAGAACTGCTCTAAGTATATTTTGAGTTCCTTCTACATGGAGTATTTACAACCTGTTTCAACTGCAAACTCTTGAAATAGTAAGGGTAAGCCTTGCCTATGGAAAAATCTGTTTCCTCTTGAACTTAGACCCGTACTGAAAACTTCATGTTCTGAAAACGTGACTGAAGTTTTCACACTACGTCTTGGCCATCTGAAATGTTCATCTGTAATTGCCTGACACTCCACTCAAGTCACAGTACTTTAAGTTGTTACAAGACTCTTATTTAGAGTTTTAACTTTTATTCCTGCTTATGCTGGGAACATCTTCTGGTATCATCTGGTAATGATTAAAAAGTGTAGTCCCGAAAGATGTTTCATACCTGCTTAAATTACAGCAATTTTAATACAAAGAACTAGAGAATTAAAAGCAAGTTAGAGAGCTGCCCTTCTACGGAAGTTCACGTGTATCTTGCCATTGGTTTCAGTTGAAGAATTGAGAAATTTTATCTGTAGGAAACCATGCTACCATTGGTACCATGATGTGTAGTTTGTATATTGCAGCAACTTATTCAACCATTGCTAGTTTCGGTGGCATTTTTTGAAGACTGAAAGTACCTACTGAGAGTGACTGCTGGGACTGCAATGAAATAAAGCAATGTTGAAATAAAGCAAATAAATGTAAACTTTGAAGATAAAAATGGCATTCCACTTAAAAAAATAAATGAAAAGAAGCCTATTAAGAATAATTTCGAGCTGTAGTATAGACACTTGAAATTGGGGTGAAAAGATAATTTCAGAAAAAGATAATAGAGATACTAGGTTTATTTAAATCTCCTGGTTGCAGGAAATGAGAACCGGTGAGTCAGCTAGAATATCAGTAATTAGCTTCATCTCTTTGTAAAAGAAAAAAAGAAAAAGAAAAAATGAAAAAATGTACTCTTCAGACAATCTAAATGATTATTTGCACTAGTCTCAATTCTAGAAGTTATCCTGCCCTGCTTTGGACCTTTCCTCATGGATGTCAGACCAACATCCTGTGGGTCAAACAGCCGGTCGTGGTTTTGGGAAGGAACAAGAAGTCTTTGATAGTCTGAGAAAATTTTGAAGTGGGGTAGATAATTTGCTAACATGTTTTCTTTCATAGCTGTTTAATCGCTTACTAAAAAGAAGCGCTTGGTGTCTCTTTCTTCAACAAAAAGAAAAGGGATGATCCTAGAAGGCTTGGAGGTAAAAGCAATCTAAACAATAACAAATAGATGAATCCATGGAGGTGAATCCAGCTTGAAAGGCTAGCCAGCAGAGCGCTTGCAGGGGACAGCTATGACTTCCTAATGTACAGAAATTACTTAGATGCCAGTGTAATAATGGATTAAAAAATGGATTTACCAGAGATTTTGAAATACCTCCTGAGAGTTTATTAAATAAAGTAATCCTTGGGGAGCGGGGCACACAATTCTATTTGGGATTTGAAGAATACTCAAGATTGAAAATAGTCAAATATGGCAGAAGGTTGACAACTGATGGCCCAAATGTCTTTCCTAAGAATGTATTCAGCTGTGCTCCGTAGGAGGAAACAAGCAATTAGATAAGTGGCTCGGCACTGACTGCAGGGTTTGTTGTGAGCTCTGAGGAACTCGAGGCAAACTAACAGCTGGTATAGATGGGGTGGTGTGGGGGCCGCGTCTTATGGTTTTGGGTTAATGTTATGAACTCTGTTTACACTGCATCTTAAAGATCTCTGTTCGTGGAAACTCAGTCTTTCTGTAACTTTTAGCTTCATCCGTTTAACCAGAGTGCCACGACTTGGTGCAGTGTTTGTAACGTGGTTAACTAACAGCCTTCATTTCAATGAAATCCTGCTCGGTTCAGCGCACTCACGACCACGCGAACCAGTCGTCTTGTGTGGTAGGCACTGTGTGTAGGCTACCCAGGGGACAGAAGGGTGCATTTTGGATGGATCTGCTCACCAGGTACAACACTGGAAGCTTCCACCCAAGAAGTGGTATCAGGTCAGCTGTCACCACCTGCTGAGTGGGTGATGTAGCATACAGCCATTTTTCCACCTGGAAAAAACATGGCCAGAAAACATGTTTTGGTAGATACCATTAATTTCTGAGTGAAATTTAACATTGTGCTTATGACACTGCATTCCAAATGAACTGCAGTCCACAGGAAATAAATGTGTACCCACTGTTGGACAATTCAGTTTAAAAAAAATAAAAATAAGGCATCCAGCAACACAGGCATCCAGCTGGGCTCAAAAAAACCCATGTGAATAATAGCCTCTGTAGATATTAATAATTCTGTTTCTGCTTACTATCAAAGAGACCAAGAAGTGAGTCATGATAAAATATTCCAAATTATTTGTATATTAAATGTACTGAGCATTTGTTTGATTAAAACACAGGGATGTGTCTGATGGCTCAAAGGCACAACTGGTTTTAAGCTACTCAAATGCTTTGTTATTGAACACAACTGTCAAGTTATTTGAGTAAAAATATTTGTCAAGTTTCAGTAGCTATCAGATGGTAACTCAGACAATGATCAGAATTCTGTGCAGCGATGGATCCAGTTTAATAATCTTCAATCGCAACTGCATGGTTTGGAGTTTAAGCACTAATACTGTCTTGTGTCATGAGTCCATCGCAAAATTCCCCATGTTATGGAGAAATTTGTGTTTGGATTAACTTAATGTTTCATTGTGGAGACATTTGCACCTTCTCTGAATGCTTGTATTTGCCAGTGTTGGCAAGTGAGCTCTGCTTCAAGGTAGCATTTCATTTTCTCTTCTTGGAATTGGTAACGTTCAGCTAGAAAGTGTCCACCCTAACAGGACGACACACTTGAAAACGAGGATGCTGCCAGCGACTCTTCTGTTTAGGTTGCTGTAGTTGTAACAGGAGTTTCCATAGGCAAACAAACACTGCCATTTCAAGGAAAAATCTGGTTTAATTTAGTTCCCGTGGGAATGAGCAAATCAAAGCGATCACAGCTGGTAAAGATGTGGATTGAAACGACTGAGGCATCTTTCTCCTGTGCCACTACGCCTACACGGTGGCCTGCATCAGCCTCTAGTTTGCAGCTTTGAGTTGCTCCTTTTGAGAAATCCTTGCCCTACCATACTGTGTGGTGGCTTGTGAGATGGTCTTAATTCTGTCCTGAATTCCCCGTGCCAAACTCCATCCTTGGCTGTGCTGTGGTAAACCCAGAATAGCATCGCCAACTTGAACAGCAGCTAACACTTTCTGCTGAAACCAAGCTCAGCAGCGCTGAGAATTTGTTGCAAAAATAACTCTGCGTGTAACCTTTAACATGTTCGGAGTTTGGAGCTGTAGTGCTGATTTCATAAATGTGCAAATAAGTGACCATATGGTTGGAACATTCTTATGTAAAAACAAACTCTTTCAGAAACAATTCCTCTTCAGACATCGCTATAGTTGCCTTTTGGCATTGCATTTAGTATGTGTTTTCTGTCACAAATATAAAAGGTAATAATCCCTCTGCAGTTGCCTAGGAAGTGTTACATATACAAGACATATGGAAGTTTTACATGAGTCGCAGAGGCCATAAATGTTGGCCAGCAATGTAGTAGCTGCATGTGTGCTAATGAGATATTTAATTCTGGCTGGCGTGTACAGCGCTTCTAATACTCTGCAATTGTGTAGGAAATTATTCAGCCATTTGTTTTCAGTGATTAAGCAAACAAAGAGTCTGATATATTGAAAATAGGACTCTTTGAACAACTTGGGGTCCAATCCTTTCTAGTGAAGTAAATTTTTCACCAAAATATGTCTGGTCACTGTCCTGTTGATACAACAAGGGATTCTAGAGCGTCTTTCAGAAAATTGGACTCGATGATCTTTCGAGCTCCCTTCCAGCCCCTACAGTTCTGTGAAAATTCATATTGGTTCAACCCTTGGGGTTGAAAGAAGCATGGCTTCTTTCCTTGTCAAAAACAGGACCCTTACAAACACGTCAGCCTGACCTGCTGATCTCAAGAGACACTGGAAGGCGCAGTAGGTTTTGTCTGATGCACACTGATGCCGTCGAATGGTGTCTGGGAACCTCCAGGGTAGCCATCTGGTAGCATTCAATCTCAGTGGCTTTAGAGCAGCCAGATGAAAGTAAACTGAACTGAACCTTTTTATGAACCTCAAGCCATCCATCTGCACACCTCTCTCAAATGAGGCTGTGCCCAGCAGATACCCGTGGCTCACCTGGAAAGGGAGGAGAAGGCGTAATGGAGTTTGTAGTCTGTGTGCTTCATCTTTCCGAATGTGTACAGAGGAGAGAAGTAAACCAAGTTCAGAGACAAACCAGAAGTGGAAAACATGGGTCAAGACAAAATAAAAATAGGTAACGTAAAGGGTGTGCTGGAAAAGGGCTGTTGGTGAGCTTTTAGATGTCTTAACTGGTCAGCCACTGTCTGGGTAGAGCAGAGTTAGGTGGTTGGTGAGGATAATCACGAGGTTAGTTATTTCGTGTCTGTTGACCATTACTCATATATCAGACATTCAGACATAGCTTTCAAAACCAAAAATAACTGTTATTGCTAACTGTGTGCATATCATGTCTGTTTAGGCATATCAAAGCAGGTTTCGGTTGCCTGTTTTGGTACGGAGAGGCAGCAGACTTGACCTTTGTCTTGCTGCCCCCTGCCTCCAAGAAGAGCTGATGTTGCAGTAACTGCGATGTACTGATTTATTCTTTAATTGCTTGCAATCAACAACCTACAACATGCTTTCCTTGAATATCTGTCTACTTGGTGAGAGAGAACTTTATTTTTAGCCATTGGGTTTTAATGAGATTCGGAATTTTATTTTTAAAGTACGTACCGTATTTATAAACAAACGATGAGGCACACATAATAAATAGCAATTACTTTTTCAGAAAAGTCTTCGCTGACTGCTACCTATAAACTCATTTCTTTTTGGCATTTCCTCCTGAGAGAGTTCTTTAGCATCTATTTATAAATGATGCTCGTTATACAAGTAGGTGTATGCCTTGAACTTAAAAAATTGATCATTTTTTTCAGAGGGTGTATTCAGAGGCTACGTATTGAAATCCAGCTATTTTCATGAGAGAGAGGCATGCGGCAGCAGCCAGTTGGCCACAGGTTAAATCAGGTGAAGAGGATAGTTAATATTCTGCAGAATCCTGAGCCTTCTTGGAACTACATTTGCAGGAGGCTTTGAGGGTTACTAATGTCCCTGCAGCTCATTTTTGTGGGCCTTCTCTTTCAAGGCTCAGCTGTAATAAAGCTCTTGGGTCCTAAGAACAAGATTTGTAATGTCTTTAAACAAAGATATTAAGCTGAATTATGACCATTCCCTCTCTTTTGTTTATTTGCCCATTTAATAAGCTGTACTTTATTAAGCGTTTAAATCAATTGCCTATTTTATCTAGGTGTTAAGATAGTAATTGATAGGATAGATAGTTATCAGACTCCTGGAACTGCAAAGCAATAACACCTCTTCAGGTTTAGTGTACATTTTCATGTGTTTTAAAAAATGATGATGCAAACGAGTTATAATTAAAATTATAGAGACTTCTGGTCTGTTGACTGTAGAGAGGTACATGTTCATTTTTACAAGATTCATTTACCTGATAGACTGGAATAGCTTCATTGCTAATGGACCTGGTTTTTTATAGTACTGCAAAGCGATTTATACCATATTTATAAATAATGGAATAAGGACGGTCTTGAAGTATACTACGGCAGTGACCTTAGCAACATTGAATGCTGGCAATGAATCTATTAAAAAGTTTTTCACTGTTGAGATTTATAGAATTGTTTATGATTCTACAGCACACACCACTGTTTGTTTCTCAGTGAACCTAGGCTTATGGCTGTGTCAATCAGTCTTTTATTAAAGAAACATTTATGAAACATGGGAAGAAAATTCTAGAATTGACTGTGGAGCCTTGAGAGCAGAGCATTAGCAAGATAGCTTTAGAGCAATAGCTCTCATCTGAGATTTGATAATGATTTCTGCTTTGTAA
The DNA here is from genome assembly GCF_964211825.1 of Aythya ferina. NCBI lineage: Eukaryota > Metazoa > Chordata > Aves > Anseriformes > Anatidae > Aythya > Aythya ferina. Next base: position 12,466,137 of record NC_140315.1, on the reverse strand, counting down.
ATCAAAATTTGAGTTTGGTGCTGGAAAGGAGAAGGTGATTTGTCCACTGATGCTATTCCGGCAAACATCAGCTGCAAATGCTCTTGGGCTGATTTGTGATGTAAGGACCTGCTCTTGAGATGCAGGTGTAAAGAAACACTGGACATCACCTTGCAACAGTGAAGAGAGAAATTTTGTCATGAATCTTCATGATAAACTGCACAGTCCTTGTTACAGACCCAAACTGCTAGGTGTCAGTGCTCCCAGGAATCTGAGCCAAGGTTTAGAATGAGCTTTTTGGGCATGAGAAGTGTAGTGAAGTATCACTTCGGTGTTTGTGCTCTGTACAGATGCTAATTAATTTCTAAGTGCTGATTTTCCACACTGAATCTAACAGTAGTTTGGGTACAAGTATACCCGTATTGAGTACAGCCTGCTAGGGACCACTCTGAGCTGTAGCTGAGGCCAGAAACAAGCAGTAGAGAAAAGTCTGCATGTTTTTTTTCCTAGTCATTTGCATAGCACTGCAGTCCGTTGTTGTGCAGCACCAGGGCTTCTAGCACCGTGACCATGCCTTCGCTAGGAACTGAGATGACAAGAAGTCCCTCTGCTATGTTGGATGCTATCTCTCTCCCAAGTGCTTACTTTCATTGCTGTTTTGTGCCTTCACGTTGTGGTTTAATTTTCTTCAGGACAATGGAATAATCCCCATTTGTAAGTGGGGGAATTATGAGTCAAAACGTGAATCCTCTGTGCTAGCTTCACGTAGGAAATATGTCAGTTTCTGTCTGTCCTTGGTAAGAGCTACACATTGCATTATAAGGACAATGCTTTTAACAACAGAGCAGTGAGGAAGGTATTTTCACATGATGATTTGAATATTCTTGTAAGGTTAAAATTGCCTCCCTTTAACATATAAGGTCCTTTCCTAAGCATGAAGTGGGACAAAAGCAACAAAATATAAAAGTAAGAAAAATGGGCGAACAAACTTGGGATGTATTGCAAGATTCTGCAATAACCCAGAGTGGCTGCAAAGCTTCTGGACTCTGGGTGCCACCTCTTGCTGAGCCCACTTCTCTGTTGGTGAGAGCTGGGGTTCTGAAACTGCTGACAAAATATTTCATCCCCAAGTCCCTGCTTCACGGCCTTTTGCAGAATCCCATCATCCACCTTACAGCCCTCAGCTAATTAGGCTCTGGTTGGCTTTTGCAGTCACTTGATCTCTTTTCGATGTCTGTGGGTCACCATTATGCAGCCTTTGGAAAACATTTGTAAGAGGAGCGGGGTTGGATAATACCTGTGATTTACTGGTGTCTGGATGCCACTGAAAAAGCCTACATTAGGGCTCAATCGGTGGAATCAATGCACAAGTCTGCAGCGTGCAATTATGAAACTGTGGGACACTGGTTTCCCTACTCCTGAATATTGTGCTGCAGTTACTTGGTTTTGCATGAATCATAGAATCATAGAATATCCTGAGTTGGAAGGGACCCTTAAGGATCATCAAGTCCAACTCTTGACACCGCACAGGTCTACCCAAAAGTTCAGACCATGTGCCTAAGTTCACAGTCCAATCTCTTCTTAAATTCAGACAGGCTCGGTGCAGTGACCACTTCCCTGGGGAGCCTGTTCCAGAAACAGAAGAGCTGCAACATCCTCCTTCTCAGAAAAACTGTGAAATGTGCAAACCAGCCCCATGTTTGTTAATCATCCAGTTTCCACCAGCAGAGGGGTGGGCAGCAGGGAGGAGGGGATCGTGCCCCTCTGCTCTGCCCTCCTGAGGCCCCACCTGGAGCCCTGCGTCCAGCTCTGGGCCCCCAGCACCAGGAGGATGTGGGGCTGGTGGAGCGGGGCCAGAGGAGGCCACGAAGATGCCCAGAGGGCTGGAGCACCTCTCCTGGGCAGGAAGGCTGAGAGAGCTGGGGGTGGTCAGCCTGGAGAGGAGAAGGCTCCAGGGGGACCTCAGTGCAGCTTGTCAGTACTTGAAGGGGGCTTCTAAAAAGATGGAGAGTGATTTTTTGCTCAGATAGATAATGACAGAGCGAGGGGAACCATTTTAAAACTAAAAGAGGGGAGGTTTAGGTTAGAGGTTAGGAGGAAATCCTTCCCTCAGAGGGTGGTGAGGCCCTGGCCCAGGCTGCCCAGAGAGGCTGTGGGTGCCCCATCCCTGGGGGTGCTCAAGGCCAGGTTGGACAAGGCCCTGGGCAACCTGATGCAGTGATGTAGTTGGAACTGGATGGGCTCTGAGATTCTTTCCAACCCAAACTATTCTGTGGTTCAGTAAAAGTTGGTGAAGTTTTATGCTGCAGTCTTAACTTTCTTTAAATTAGTACAGCAAATATTTGCAGTTGCTAAAGCAATATGTGATCTGTCTTGTTCCCAGAGAAGATTTTTCTTACAAAAAAAGCTCAGCAACATAATTCTTTTCTTGACATAAATTTCCAGAAGAAAAGGTCTTTACAAATAAAGGTTGTCTCTATTTAAAAAATATTTTCCTATTATCCGACAGTTTCCCAAGTGAATGAATTGTCCTCATGAATTATATGGAACTCAACTTGCAGTTTATACTCATATTTATCTGTGAATCAGGCTCTTTTTATTCCGTGGTAGATTAATTCAGTATGGCCCACGTTGGAGAAATAAAACCCATGGGTCTGATTTTGTCCTAATATTTGGAAAAGGGATAGCAGCTATGAGATATGCCTTGTTTAATTTTGAGTTTGTACAAGCGCTGCTGTCTGGGGTACATCAGTCAGGGAAAGAGATTTCTAAGCCTTCGTCAGTTGTTATACACGAGCATGAGGAGTAGGGATATAAAAATGGGGGAAGTATGAAGAAGGTGGTAATCATAACTTTGCATAAAATAAGAGCTATGAATTCTGTGGCAGTAGCTTAAAGCCAGCGTATGGAAATACTTTTTTTTTTTTTTTTTTTTTTTTTTTTCCTCCTCCAGCAGCACAATGCATAATTAAACTGTAGAGCTTGTTGAGACAGGGTATTGTGTCTGGCTGACTCGACAGGAGTCGTGGAAGGAAGATCCACCTGTGGCAAATCAATGAAAGGGGGAGATGCTGCTTTGCAGGTTTAAAAAAAAAAAAAAAAAAAGCGGATGGTCAGATGGTGAAATGATAAATTCTACCACAAACTGTTGTGATGGTTAAGTTTTTTTTTTCAAAATAGCCACTTTGCCACTACTGGAGGCCCAGTATCGAGGTAGATGGATGTGTTTTCATGTATTGTCCTTGCACATATTTATTTCATACTCAGTGCAGATGCTTTTAAATATCCATCCTATGGTGTTCAGACTGACTGGACAGAATTATAAATGTGCTTTACCAAAAGCTGTGCAAATATGTATTGTATTTGGGAACCTTCCTAGGAAAGGCGTGCGCTTCCTTAGTTAGCTGGCACAGGTGCCTCTTGGTAGATCTCTCCTTCTGCAAAAATGCCAATGGTTGCAGACTTCCTGGTCATTTTACAAGATGATGAGCTGGCTCCAACCCTAATCCGGTGCGACTGAAATACTGGGAAAGTCAAAGCACTGCTGCAAAGGAAAGTCACAGCTCACCACTCTGTTGGAACACTTGGAATTAAAAAGCTGTTGTTGTAAGAATGGCTTTCAAATGCAGAGGATTTCCAAAAGGAGTTTTGAGAGGATTCCTTAAAAGAAACGAGGCTGCAGTACAAGAGACAAAGTGCTCGAAAGATGCGCAGGTAATTAGCCAAGACTAGCTGCAAACTGATTTTCTCAGTAGGGGAGGCTATCAGAGGTGCCCCCGTAGGGTCTGTGCTCTGTCACACGCTCATAATAACCTTGAAAGGATGCTGAGAAATCATACCTGCCATTGAAATCAATATTATTCTAAATAACTTCGGTCTCCTTGGCTAGCAGCTGTCCTTCATTTTGGTATCCATCCACACAAACTGTGTAGGAGGGTGTGTTCATCGAAGGTTCATAGAAATAGACCTTTCTTCTCAAGTACGAAAAGAGGCTGAGGAATCACCCAAGGTTGTTCAGCCTGGGGCAGGGAAGGCTACGGGGGGACCTGACAGCAGCCCCCCGATGCCCCCCAAGGAGCGTTTCAGGAGGTCTGAGCTGGGACCTTTGCTTCAGGGAGCGTCTGGAGGATGGGAGGCAAAGGGTGTAGCTGCACACGAGGTGTTTCAGACTGGTTGTAAAGAAAGCCCACGAGGAAAGCCAGGTGCTGGAGCTGGTTACCAGAGGGCTGGGCAGGCTTCCCAGGAGCTGGGAAGGACTCCGTGGGTAAAAGCTCCAAGGACAGCCCAACGGGGCCTCATGGCAGGCCCTGCTCTGAGCTGGGGTTGCACTAGGTATGGCCCGAGACCCCTGCCAACCCCAATTACTCTGTGGTGAGTTCGTTGTTGTGTCAACAAGGTCAGATGGCAGACCCATACCTTCCTGAGGACGGAGTTGCTTTGGCAAGAAGCAATGCTGTGTTGTGGAAATGGGCTCGTGTGTTGGTGGAGCTGCTGGAAAACCTGCCCGGATTGTGAGGAGTTGGCTCCTCAAAAGAAAGTTCTGTACCGGCGTTTGGTTCTCAGGGTTTTCGAAGCCTTGTTTTGCAGTTGAGCATGCTGACAGTTTCCTTTCCAAGTTTACGCTCAGTCTTTAATGGTTGCTATCATTTCCCTTTTAACCGGCACAGTTCTTCAAAGCCAGCAGTGAAGGAGCATCAGCAGAGGTCTGTGGTGATCACGAGGGCTTCTCAGTGGCTCATTTCTTCAGCTGTCATTTGTCAGAACACACTCATGTAATCTTAATGAACAATGTGCAAAGCCATTAAAAACTCAATTACGGCTTTCTTTTTACTGCAGACGTGAGAAAATGCAATCATAAAGTGCTGATGTGTAAACACAATAGCCACCATCTGCTGCAAAGTAGCATTTCAGCTCAAAAAGAGGATATATGTTGCAGATGCATCAATAATAGGAGGCTTATCAAGGCATCATTATGCACCAAGCAGGGGAAAAATTGAAATTTATGGCCAGCTAGAGAGCACTTCATGGTTTAATTCCCCAATTTTCAGTGGTATGTTTAATAACTATGAGAGAGTGCCTTTTTATGTTCCCTGTCGTTTGAATGGATTTTTAAAAATGAATTTATTTACCATCTTCCCTTCCTCCTTGCTTCTGACTGATCTGAACATAACACGTTCGTTTTTAGCTACCAGGAAGCTGGTAAAATCAGCAAGATATTAATTAATGTAACCTGTTGATCCAAGAGCACTAAATTTAATTGACCTGATACTCAGCTGCTTTAATGAGCATGTGCTTCTCTGTCCAGTAAATATATAGTAATAAAAACAAACAAACCAAAACCAATTTTCACACAGCATAGGTAATGTCTTCTCCCCAAACTATTTTTTTTTTTAGTTCAGTGTCTGTTTTATGACATTTGAACTTTCCAGATGGAAGTAAACAAACAAACAAATAAACAAGAAAAACAGAGCTAAATGATTTTTCTGTTATTATTCCTGTTCCAAATCGCTCTAAGTAAGAGTTTCTCCAAGATACCTTTTGTTTTATTCAAATCCTTGCCTGGAGACATTTAAGTGGCTTTCAGTCATGCACTGATCAATAATTTTCATTTGTGACATGTTAATTCATTCCCTAGTTCCTTGTATGAGTGGAAAATGTGACAAGTGGCTTGTTGGTGCCAGACCAGATTGTACCTCTTTTATTTGCGCATATAGGCCTATAAATTGAAAATAAGTCCCATCAGCTTCAATTCTGCATTCATTCTAAAGAGGGCTGTCAGGCTCTGAATCACAATATGTCACTTCATTTTAAAGATAATAAGGAAAAACACATTTGTCCTTAAAAGGCTTAAAATATTTTTTTTTTTTCTTGGTGAGAGCAATTTTTGAGTTCTTGGACCTGCTCTAAGTGATGTGTCCTGCCCACGAGAGCTTCACTGGGCACGGGCTTCCTAACAGATCAGCGGCTCCCAGCTGCAGGTCGTGGAGCACGCGGAGCAACCTGGGGAAGGGTCTGGAGGCTGGGGACAGGACAACCATGCAAGTCCACAATGCGAGAAGGACAACGCCAAGCATGTACAGCTGGGGCTATTTGGAGACCAGTTTGTGGTATAATTTATAGTACAAACAATTCATGGTACAATTCATTCATAACAGCAAGATGTTGTAGATGGATGCATTGTACCCAGTATCAGTTTCAGTCCTGATGGGACCTTTACACCCCTACTGAGGCCAGGCTGGACATGGTGGGGGCTGTCTTGACCAGCCAGGGAAAGGGTTTCTTGGGGGAGCTGCCCCGTGACATCTCCCTGGAAGTAAGTGCAGGTAGAGACAGCTGGCAGATGGAGGGGTGTGAGAACTTCTCTCTGCCAGAGGTGGCACCGTAAGTGGAAATCTTTTATATTTTCTACTGTCACATAGAGTAACTGTCTCCAGTAAACTCCTGATAAGAGATACTAAGTTTTTATAGTATTTTCTCATTTATCTCTAGGTATGCTATATTTAAAGAAAAAAAGAAAGCAACCATAAATTATAACTAAGAGACTATGAATAATTTGCATATGGCAATTACATGTAAGGCTATTCTTCTAGAAACTAAGACTATAATTATTTCGTTAAATGTCTTTTGTTGGATGGCTATTTCGCTTGCTCCTGTTGTCAGTCACTACATCCAGGCTCCCTACTCCCTCTCGAATTGCCAGCAGTTGCACAAAGGGCCATTGTCATTCTGCGAACAGCGTCTGATTCACTTGTTTGGTGGGCGGCAAAAAAATAAAATCGTAATTATTGCTTTGAACTTTTTATAAGAGCTGATGTTTTTCTCCCGGAGGAAAGCTCATTATTTTTATACGTGGATCTGTAAAAGTGAAATACTCCCTAACTCTATCGCTGAAACACTTGCCTACCCTAGCACAGTTCAAGGCTCTGCTGCGTTACACACAGAACAGCTTCAGAGTAGATCTTCAGGGCAGAGATGCATTTATTACCCAAATGCAACAGAGAGAAGGGTTGAGGAGGTGAACAGAGGTGAAATGACGTGCCTTGTGATCCCATTGGGGTGAAGCAGAGATGAAGGAGCAGAGATGAATTTTCCTGGGTTCCTACCCAGGGTTTGCAGGCACTTAGTCCAAAATCTCATTGCCCAGCATCTCTGCTTTGCTTTACTAAGTGTTTTAATCAGCTGTGCCTCAAATGTGAGATCTGGTCAATGTACAACTTGGCGTCATCTCATTTTGTACTGTTTCTGAAAACGCCACTGAACTGCTGCAAGTGGTGCGTTTTGTAGCAGCCACTGTATTCCTCCACAGGAAACAAAGATACACTACTGTTACTCAGCAGTTACACAGTGGCTTTTCTCCCAGGTTCTCAGCAGCAGTTATTACTGTTCTTACTTGATTTATAGGGGAAGATGAGGCAGCCTGTACGTGCTGCCGGAGGTCATGGAGGTGAGTGTTGTAATTAGTCTTAGAAACCAACCCATCAGATTTCCAGCTGTGCTGCCTCCTCAAGCCTACTGGTAATTGGACTTTGGGTAAGAAATTATTGTAGGTCATACAAACTGCATCCAGATCTCAGGTTCTCAGAACTTTAGTTTATTTGGGTGTATTTTTAAGAATAATATGGCCCCCAGTGAAATCTCTTATTTAATTGAGGAAGGGGATTTTGTGGTTGACTGGGAACAAAAGTGTATCAACAGTTGAACATTTGTCAAAATCTCGTCTTGCAGACTATGATTATTTGAAAGAAATTAAAAAGTTTGGATTCAGCTCATGTGTTTCTTGAAGGTCCTTGCTGTGAATCTGGAATTTCTTGATTTGGGACCTTTGGGATTTTCAGCATATCAAAATGAAAGATAGGGTTGCCAGAGAGCATCTTGCCTGTAGCTTTTCTTATTTCTTCGTACAGCCTCTTCCCCAGCTGTGCTTGCATTCTACTTGAATTTTCCAAGGTCTCTAGAGTTTGTGATTTCTTTATGAAAGATTGACTTTTCTTCTGCATCCATGCTTTTCAGTACTTTACAAAAGGCGTGTGTGTGTGTGTGTGTGTGTGTATACACCACATAAACACAGGGAAGAAAAAAAACAAAAAACAGTTTTGTGGGAGAAAGTTGCTGGCATCTGCTGATTAAAAAGAAATTAGAATATATGGCTGTTCAGTGGACAGAATTGATCAAAATGTTTATCTGGCTCATCTGAGCGTCTGTCACACTGCTGTGGCATGGAATAGGGAAAGTCAATAGGTTAGAAGTGAGGCAAAGCTTTTCAAACTCAATCTTCTGCGAACTGCAAGAGGCCAGTGGAGAAATACATTTGTAGCATGACTTGGCAGCTGCATCAGAATTCAGAATGTCAAGAGGGCTGCATTTGATTAGAAATTATTATGCCTGGCTGCTGACACATGGATTTCCCCCCCCAGATCTTGGTATGTTCTTCAGCTTTTTCTGCAAGTGTCTGCACACACATAAAGCAGATCCTTTAAACAGAATTGAATCAAATAACTCTCATAATGTTTTTCCTTATTGCTAACATTTGTCACCTTGATGCATCTGTAAAGAGATGAGTCGAGACACAACGTGCTGTAAAATAACTGCCTGATGAATCAAAACACGAGTTCAACATCCAGTGGCATGGTTAATATGATGCAAGCTTCGGGGTTAACAAACTCATAAATTGCCTTAGTATCTATCTTCCTATTTAAATTCAGCTGGTCCTTCCTTCCTAGACGTGTAATTGTCCGTGTAGCATTATTTCTAGCTCTGATGTTGCTGTACACTAACAAGCCTAATTTATGTGGGTTCTGAAAACTGTATTTCTTAACATATTGCCACCTTCAAAAGCTTTCGGTGCCAAGATGCAGAGTTAACAGGTGTAGATTGGCACGAGGTGGGTAGGGGCCATGTAGGTTAATACCAGCTAAGAATTTGGTCCATTGTTAAAGCGCTTTGTATTGAATGTGCTTTTGGGAAACCAGGTATTTGGGACTGTATGTGATAGGAGAGTCTTGTGGTGAATATGATTTTGTTTAGAGGGACTCTTTTATTCCACAGTCATAAAATAATAAAAGCAAAGTAGCATTTTTAATTTGATTTTTGAAGTTATCTAATTAAGGTGGTTGTAGTTGGCCCTGAATCTATTTGTATTTATACCCTGTAATTTTAATATCTTTTCTGTTACCTAACAACTAGCATAAAATAACTAGTTTGAGTTCTTCAGATAAATGTTTTGTTTCCTGGCATCTAAAGGAATCATTGACTTTTCTAAGGAAGCTGGTTTTACTGAAAGAGCTGAAAAAAAAATGCTTTGTATTTTTCAATCTTCCTTCTCTGTCTGTAGGCTCCTTCATGATGGTGAACAGCTCTGGGCGGGCATCTGGGCAGAAAGCTCACTTGCTTCTGCCCACATTGAAGGAAAATGACACACATTGCATCGACTTCCACTACTACTTATCCAGCAGAGACCGTTCGAGTCCTGGCTCTCTGAATGTCTACGTGAAAGTGAACGGAGGACCACAGGGCAATCCCATATGGAATGTCTCAGGGGTTGTTACGGAAGGATGGGTGAAGGCAGAACTTGCCATCAGTACATTCTGGCCACATTTTTATCAGGTATGAGTTTCTAATATTTTTCTTTCTTTTTTCTCTGCTCATCTCTCTAAGTATGAGCTATAAGCTATCAATAGTAATAGGTATTACTGAAAATTAAGTTGAGATTTTTTTTTTTTTTGCCTCCTCCTTTTGCATCAGAATGAGTTTATGTATAGCAGTTCCTGTAGCAAGAGATGATACAGGCATTTCGACATAGTTCTTCACTCTTCACCCTTAAGATGTTGTCAGGTCACAGAGAAAGTTGGACCACTGAAGTTAAACTATTGGAAAGTTAAGACCCACTTGTATATTGTGACGTATGCATGTAAACAGACTTGTAGTGGCACTTTCTTTCCATGGTTCTAGATAACAGTAAATACAACAGGCTGTCTGCAAGTGTAACTGCCTCTGCGTAAACTTGTCAGACCTACTTTTGGCCTTTGGTTGATTCCGTAAGAAGGAATGATTTAACATTTCTCCATTCAGCTTGCATCTGGGTTATTGCTGCCCATACGAGGGCATACCAGTAAAATCTTGTACCATGTTATCAGTGTAAGTAAACTCTTCACCAGATCCAATCTCTGTCTCCATCCCTCCTGTTTTTAACACTGTGCCTGTAAGGTAGTTTGACTTGTTCTGTCAAGAGATTTTTTTTTATTTTCTATTTTTGTTAAACAAGCACAAGTTGAATGCATAAGTTATTTTCTGGTCATATTAATTTTATAGCTACTAGTTAGTAGACCACCTCATGGGGCTACTTCAAACTTCTTGCAGTAACTTTGGAGTCGCTGTTTTAGTTTTAATTAGAGAAGGTTGCACACAGTGGATTCACTTCTTGTTGAGCACTGAAGGTTTTTATCTTCAGGTTTTTCTTGTTTTGCATTCAAGAAAAAAAAAAGCCTGGGAGGTAATTGCACCCTACACCTTGCAGGAAAAGGAGAAATACATACGATACTAATAAAAGCATGAGTGAGACAGGAATTGTGATAGAAGAAACTATGAAAAGGCAGTGAATACTCTGTGGATAGAAAACAGCAGGTAGAAAGGCTTTTGCTTTTTTTTTCTTTTTTTCCTTCCTTTTAATAACTGGGTAGGAGGTCTATAAAATCGGAGCTGAAGTAGAATGCTTTAATGTTCTGCCTCCGAAAAGGAGTTGGGAATATCAGCAGAATAGATAGAGCACATTGTGCAGGGTGAGAGGAAGGGATAAAGAGATGCAAATGCACTGAAAGTGGTGTTTTAAGGGCTGTGCACAACTTGTCACTTGTTCTGAAATCATATTAAAGTGCTTGATATTCATATTAACATGAACCTGGTTGTGAACCAGAATTTGCTTCATAGTAGGTGCTCTACAGAGAGAACAGAAATGATCTTTCACCCAGATAATCAGTGCTTGAAAAACCTGGAAAAGACAGTCTGATCTCAAACCAAGAGATCCTTCTCTTAGATACACCAATACTAGACTTCCTGAGCCTTAGTTACATCTTTTGCAAGTCTTTTTAGAGGTCAAGTTTGCTTTTCCTGAGCCAAAAAATCCTTTAATTCAAACAAGAATTTTGTACTGCTTGCTGCGCAAAAATGAAGAGCCTGGAAGCCAGCAGTGACTGGCTGGGAGTAGTTCCTTTCAGAAAATGCAGGGGTTCTCTCCTTCTCTTTCTTTTCCCCAGCCTCAATTTTTTGATGGATGGGGTGGTTGTTTCCTTCTACTTATCCTTGTATTTTTATTTCTTAAGCGAGATCTGTCCCACAGATCATGGGGGATCTGATAGACTGATTTATAACCAGTCTCTGATTTTATAAACCACTTTTCTGTTGGTGATCTGCATTCTAGCGACTCTTTACATATCTTTAAAAAAAAAAAAAAATAAATAAAAGAAAAAGAAAAACCTAAGCTCTCAAAAATGAAGGGAAAAGCACAGTCAAGGACTTCTGTTAAATGATTGTTGTGTGACAACCTGATGTAATGTAACGCTTCTGGCTAAAGGAATCCAGAGGTGGCAGGATGACAAAGCTTGGGTGTACTGATGCCTAGGGAGTGTCTCATTTTATACTCACATCTAGGGTATGCCATAGAGCATTAGTTGTCAGCTTTAAATCAAAACTGCCTGCCTAGAGAACAATTTGTGCACAGGGGGCCTGAAAGTATTTCAAAAGCACCAGGTAACATGAGGGGGGGGGAAAAATAAATGAATTTATCCAAAATTACGAAATCTGTGTCAGGCGAAATGGGGATTATTCTCTTAATACGTGGCAATCAACCACCATGAATTGCAGTGTGTGCTGAAAATTCTGTTAGGCAAAAGCATCTGAAACCATCTGCCCTGGGTCTGAGGCTTTGACAGGTACCTGGAGCTTTGGAGACGTGACCAGTGGAAAACAAGTAACCGAGCCGCTTGCCAGAGGGTCGTGTTTTAGGTCTGGCAGCTATGCTCAAGGGTCGTGTGAGTCATCCAGCTCCAGAAGCACTCTGCTGAGGTATAAACATGGGGATGGTGGAGATTTATAAATTCTACCCTAGAGTTAGTCGCACTTGGATTCCCAGTCTGCATACATTTTTAGTGTAGCAAGAAAAAGCTGTAATAGTACTTGGAGAAAGGTAATACGTGTAATCTTGAGTTACTGCTTGCCATAAGGATGAACTTAGTCCCAGAATGCGCCAAGTGCCGCGCTGCAGTCTGCCAGGAAGAGTTTTTTTGATGTATAGCAAGGAACGTTATTGATCCACGCCTGAAGAAAACTGTTGTACCACAACAGATGAGCCAGGCTACATTGCTAACACAGACATTGTTGGTATATAGCAGCAGTGAAATGTAGGATTGTTTATGGGGAAGGAAACATGAAATGACTTGGTATTTGCAGTTCTCAGGAGCGTTTAAGAAATGTGTAAGAGTAAAGCGTTGCGTTTTGCCAGCTACATTAGGTTCTGAGAGCTTCCTTAAATATGAAGTAGTATTAAATGCCCATTTCTCAACCATTGTAATATATTTCAACTGAAGCTAAAAGGACATGAGAGCGACTCGGTCTGAAATGTGCAAAGCTGGGCCTCCTACAAGCATGGATTTCTGCCTTTTTCTCATTGTTGGGTCTCAATTCCCAGTTCCCAGGAAAACCTGTGTGCTTCTGTGCTTCTTGCTTTAACGGGGCTGAGATGCAGCAAAAAGACAAAGGGACGACCATGTGGAATTGTGAATTGGGAAATAAGGAGGTGTGAGCGCAGAGTGAGACAGACAATGTTGTTTTGACAGAATATTTTATTGTGTGAATTGCGAGGAAACCTTCACTCTTCAGTGGTTTCTTCACCAATGTGAAGAAGATTAAATCCACAGTCCTTTTAGGAGCTGACTCGGTTGTCACTGACTCCAGGTGTAGGTTGTGTTGTGCTGTATTAAGACCACTGAACATGTCACTAATTAACGGAAAACAGTTCTCTGTGTATTGGTGCTTACTTTTGCCATGTACAATTAGCCAGTGAGTTGGAGAATTTTTCTTTCCAAGTCCTTGGCTTTCAGGAAACTGTTGTAGCTTAGCATGGCTTATAGCTACTTATAAATGCAAAACTAAAATAAGGTTTTTATAGCTAGTAAGTTGCAGTTCAGTACGAGTTGGAGAGGAGTCACTGTTGTTGCTTTATGCTGCTACCAGTAAGTACCATTTTTATCATGAAGATTTTTTCCATTTATAAAGTAAATTATCCTTTCCACTCTAAGGACATGCATTACACTCTTGGTTTTTACAGTCTGTTGAGGTCTATTGAGACTCTTGATCACATGAAACACTCATAGATGGTTTTGGGATCGTTATATCATCTTCCAGAGATTTGCTGCTGCTTCTTGTCTCTTGGACAGCCTATTTTTTGTCCACCTCCCAGTGGTGTAGAACTCTATTTCTAAACATTGGTAACTCGTGAACTTTTCTTAGTTCATTTTTTTGCCCATTTATTTTTGTATTCTACCTGTTTTTATCATGGCTTTTTCCTAATGGACGTATTTCAGGAGATCTCCCGTTTGGATGTGCTGTGAACTGGGGGAGCAGATCTTACGAAGTCATGGCAACATGAGCAGAAACTAAGTTCCAGAAGCCCAAATGCAAAGTAATTAACAGCAACTTGGTGCTTATGAAGTCCAGTGCTCCACTTTTGTAGTGTTGAGCACGTGGTGATCAGCAGACAGCTGAATATGTAGTGTATTAAATCTTCTGATGGAGAAAATGAAGAAAAAGCTGAACAGTAGCAGGCTGGGAATGCCAGCTTTTATTTAAAGTGGAAAAAACAGTGTTGAAAACTGGCTTTAAGTAGCTAACAAACTTTGTGGTTTTCTAGTAATGATTTAAGTAGTCATGAATTACTGAAATAATTTATCCTACAAAACAAGTAGCTGCACTAGAGTGCTGCTGCAACAGTAGTAACTGTGCCAGCTGAGCACATTAATTAACTCTGTCCTTGAAAACATTACTGTATGCTCATGCAAAAATGAGCAAGTTAGTAGAGTGTGAACGTTGCCTTAGTAAGAGGAAACAAAACTGGGGAACATCCCTTTCAAATGCCAAGGACAGCAGCCATTTAATCTCTCCACATGCATGACTTTTTAAAAAATAGTTAAGGATAGCACTTCATTCCTTTCCTTTGAGAAGGGAATCGCTAACTCAGGAGTTTCTGGTAGACCAAAAGCTCAACACGAGCCAGCAGTGCGTGCCTGCAGCCCAGAAGGGCAACTGCACCCTGGGCTGCATCAGCAGAGGGGTGGGCAGCAGGGAGGGAGGGGATCGTGCCCCTCTGCTCTGCCCTCCTGAGGCCCCACCTGGAGCCCTGCGTCCAGCTCTGGGCCCCCAGCACCAGGAGGATGTGGGGCTGGTGGAGCGGGGCCAGAGGAGGCCACGAAGATGCCCAGAGGGCTGGAGCACCTCTCCTGGGCAGGAAGGCTGAGAGAGATGGGGGTGGTCAGCCTGGAGAGGAGAAGGCTCCAGGGGGACCTCAGTGCAGCTTGTCAGTACTTGAAGGGGGCTTCTAAAAATGATAGAGAGCAACTTTTTTGCTTGGTCAGATGACAGGATGAGGGGCAATGGTTTTAAACTGAAAGAAGGGAGGTTTAGACTAGAGGTTAGGAGGAAATGCCATTCTGTGATTACCATTACCATGTTAAATAATTAGTCTGCACTTTTCCTTTTTGCATTCCGGCTAATGTTACCAAATTTCCTGTTCCTCATGTCCTACTAACCTTTAATTGTTTGAATAAACTGGGCCATATTTAATACTATTGGTCTTCTGAATCTTATTTAGCGGTAGTAAACTGAATTTTAATGAGTCTTTTAGGGTTTCCCCCGCCCCATCTCAAAGTCTTTGCAGATAGCTTGTATGTTAGTAACAGGACACTTCAAATCAGGGCAGTTTTCCAGGTACAATAACACAGCCCTAGAAAAGTGTGACATTTTTGTTCATCACTAATCAAATGTATGTGTAATCGGCCTCAAATTAGTAGAACACTTTAATTGTCCAGATCCATACAGAAAATAGTGTAAAGTAGTTTACTGTTAATATAGAGAAGCGTTACACATGTTTTCAAAGAGTACTCAGACTCTGCTAGTTCAATCCAGGGAAAGGCAGAAAAGAACTTTATTATTTCTGGGAGAATCTTATTTCAGTCCAGTAATTAGAATCCAGGGTCATCTGTTGCTCACTTACTGCTTTCTGATACTGCAATAGTGTGCATGCCAGATCAAGGTTTTCTCCGAAAGAATCCATGCACTTATTGATTCAATGAGAAAATCATCTTGTGAATGACATTCTCCAGCTTGGAGGCACACTAATTAGAACAAGATGTCAAATGATTACACACGTAATGTTCTTGGACTGGTGCTTATAGTGTATACAGGAGTGTGTGTATATAAAGAGGGTATTTTTTGCTCTTCCAAATGGAAATAGTACTTAGTTCTTGCTAATCCTAATTAATGTTGCTCTATTTTTTTTTCCATATCAAACAGATTTCCAGTCTTTGATATACATCTGCATAGTGAGTTGCATAGGTGCCCCTCCACTATCAGTGATAAAATGCCTTGAACACGTCAGACATTGGAATACGAGCAGAATGTTGTGACTGGCCAAATGACTACTGCTGTTTCTCTTTTCAGAAAACCTTTTCTTTTTTTGTATTTCAGGTGATATTTGAATCTGTCTCTTTGAAAGGACATCCAGGGTACATAGCTGTGGATGAAGTCAGAGTTCTTGCCCATCCATGCAGTGAGCATTCTTTGTTTTTCTAACTCTATCAGTGTGTTATATACCAGGCTTTGCAGTCTCAAGTTGTGATATACCCAATTCATTGAGCTCTAAGATTTCTTTTTATGTCCCCTGAGACACGTGATGACAATCAGCCTTTCACAACTGCTTAACTTACCAAGTTGTGCAAAAAGCAAAACTGAGTCTGTAGTTAGTGCCTGAATGTCTGGAAGTTTCTATTCCTATACTGCCACAAGAACACAGAACTCTTGATTGTTTTGTTATTTCTGAATCATACTGGTGTAGAAAAAGATTTAAAAAGTTTTGGATAATGCCCTGTGTGGTTGACTTAACAAACAAACAAAAAAAAAGAAATCAAATTGGTTCAGTATTTCCTTAATAAAGGACATATCCCAAAGGTATCTCTCGAAAGAAATGTTAAACCCACTCAGCATCTGCATGAGGATATTAAAAATAAATCTCATTCAGACTTGCACAAGAGTGAAAACTAATGCAGGTTGATTGCACTGTTCAAAAGTATTTGGGTTATGTTGCTTCTATAGTGGTTACATTATGCCCAGCTTACATTTTTCATACTTAGGCCTTAAATCTCTACGTTGTGGCATGATTTTTTTTGATTTCTCTGTGCATGCACAGTGAGGCTTGAGGACTTCTGCATGTCTATATTGTGTCTGTAGTACATAGCCCCTTCTAAAGATTTTAAACAGCTTTCATGTTCTTTAGTGAGTTTAGACGTGTCTCCTTCAAATACCTTAATGTTCTTAAAAGTAATCTGTAATTACCCCATGTCTTTTAATGCTCAAATTATTAACTGTTACGTAGCATACTAAAATGCACTTTTGGGGTGATACTTTGATTTATTAGATTATGTTTACATTTGTTTATATTTTGGTGCTGCAAATTCAACATTTCCGAGTAGTCTGGTGTCGTTTGGAAAGGTAGCCCACCACCCTGCCACTTCAGTGCTTTACAGCCCCTTTCACTAGCTTGTAGTTTCAGCAAATCAGCAGTGGCTGCTCACAACAAAATCATGTAGATTGTATCAATGGGGTGAATAGACTTTTTTTCTTGCAGTACAGAATTTCAAAGAATAGCTACCATTTAGCGTGACAGACATGGATGGCTCTGCTCAAGTTTAACAGGACATTTTTGATAACTGCAATATGGTTAATTGCTGTTTAACTAAATTATATTTGTATTTACCATGTGCTCATTGCTCAGGCCTTTGGGTGCATTTACTTCATTAAGAAATCCTTACAATCTGTGTTGACCAGATGTTGCTGATAACTGGCAGCATCCAAACAAATCCCCCAAATGATGCGCATGTATTCCGCTGCATAGCGGGTGGTGACTGATCCCTTTACTGGGAAAGAGGCCACTGAACCAACTGTGTGGCAAAGCCCAGACAAGGTTATGGGATCAAAAAAATAGCAACAAAAAGACCCCTGCTTAGTGAAGTATTTAAACTGATGTTTAAATCAGTGTCTGCAGGTATATGCAAGTCCCTCTAGAAAACTGAGCGCAACCTTGTTGACCCCAAAGTGGGGTGATTCGAACTGTAACCACTGCATTTCCAGTCAGTTTGCAACCTGCATAGTACAGAGCTCCCCACAGGCTGCGAGTTCTCTGCAGTCCTTGTAAATGCCTCTCCTGTCCCATTGCCAGCGTTGCCTTTGTTGTTCAGCAGCGACAGCCACCAGGGCAAATGTCACCAGGGCGTGTTCTGTCACTTGTACAGGCGTTGCCCCTTGCGTTCATTTTACAGTTGTTACAACTCAAAACACAGGAACCACGGAGCTGCTGGTGAGCATGGGTGTGTGACTTGAAATCATTGGTGTTATTTTTTCATTTCTGCTTCACCTTCATAGATAAGTGTACTGCTCACACTTAGGTAGCAGTTTAATAAAAAATAAGATAAATAATAATAACAATAATAAAATAAAATAAAATAATAAAAAAAAAACACAACAGAAGATGTGCCTAATTACACCACAGAGATGGAGGAAAATGCCAAGATGGTGCTGCTGCTTCGAAATCCCAAGAAGGGAAGCAGTGGAGTATCCACTGCCACTGTGCTAAAGGCTCGCTGTGTGTGAGCAAGGTGGGGGGGGACAGCCGGGTGCCCTGGACACGGGCAGACCCGAGGGATGTGGGGGGTTTGGGGCTGGGGGGGCTGTGCTTACCCAGGCCGCACGGTGCCCGCTTTGGAGCCTGCATGTACCTACACACCTTCGCCTGGGGGTGGGAATTACTCGTATTGGCCTGCACATATCACACAGTACATCCCATCCATCACCCAAAGGTAGTTTTCCAGTGAACTCAGAGACACGTTTCTGGCCCCAAGAAAGCACGAAGTACAGAATCGCTGCGTTTCTGCAGCCTGTGTGCTGGAGGTGTCAGCAAACGGAGTGCAGGGAGAACACCATATGGAAACTAGATAAAAACCTTCAGCATAGTGTACAGTCTTCATGTGCCTGTAGTGAACACCTACCCGCATGCCAAGCCTCATATATGCTTGGGCACAGATGTCCATACCCTCTCAAAGTTACTTATTTCCAATAGAAGAATATAGGGTAGGATGTGTTATGAAATTTTGTATCTCTCTGGTGGCTAATCGTATTAGGAAATTCAAAGATGAGTTGAAAAGGATTGACCTTTAGTGTCCTACAAGACTCTGTGTGTCTTACTAAAAGTATTTAATTGGAGCACAAACTTTCTTCCAAAGCCATGCAAGCACTAAGGTCATTTTGAAGTGTCAGATTCACCACTGCTTTTTTTTTTTTTTCTTGTAAGTTCTTTTTTTTTTTTTTTTTTAACTTAAGTAGATGAGTGGTGTTTAGTCAAAAAAATCTTTTTGATCTTTTTCCTTTGTCAACACATGTATATTTAATATTGATGATATTGCCACTTTGGTATCAGTGCTTTAATATTGAACTAATACTGAATTTAATGACAGCAAAAAATTACATTGTTCTTAACTAATATGGTGATAAAATACTATCACTAATACCAATATTTCATTTAATATCAATGATTTTATATCAATGACTTTGTTATTCTAAAGTTCTAGGATGTAGTTGACAGTCAAAAAAAGTAAAAAGGGAAAAAAGGCACTTAGGAGAATTTGGTTTGGGTCAGTCATGCTTGACAACCTCAGAAACCTTTGGTTTCTTTTTGACCTTTATAAAAACACAATTTTCAAAAGAATTTACTCAATTACTCTTCATAGCAAGGAGTAAGAAATTGTTTTGATGACCGTGAACTTGTGATCTGACAGTCTATGTTTTCAGATGTGCCAGAGCTCTGTACTGGTATCTTGGGCTGTTTTGTGTAAGCTCACCCACCTTGCTCTGCAGGGAATAGTCAGGTACTGAAGGACAGCTTCATTTTACTAAATTGCCTGGTCAAGGATAGGCCTTAATGCTTTGCTGGGTGTTTATGTCAGTATTGCTGTAACAGTCGGTTGCTGCCTTGCTCTACCCTTCCTATCCTTTGCATCTTTTGTTAGGAAAAGCACCGCATTTCCTACGGCTGCAGAACGTGGAGGTTAACGTGGGACAGAACGCGACGTTCCAGTGCATTGCTGGGGGGAAGTGGTCGCAGCATGACAAACTCTGGCTCCAGGTAAGGTGATGCAGTGTTTTCGAGTAAAAGAAGTAGATGGAGGACAACTAGGTGGTGAGGCAAAATGTTATCACTGAGATCTTTTGAGAACTGCTTTAAAGTGTTTCCAGATGGGAGTCTAAGGTGACAAAATACAGAATCATGCTACAGAAGATGGAAAAAGTGGCCAGTTACTGCAAAACTTTAGTTTCAAACAAATCTGTGCACACCTGTAAGCACTCAGCCATAAAACAGAAAAGACAGAGCAAGTGGAGAAGTTCCTCATTCGTGCTTAATTTGCGGTCATCTTCCCCCTTGCCCTCCAAAAGTGTCATTGGCAAGGGCTGAGGGCAGTAAGTTAAGATGGAAACCTACCATAAGGTCTGAGATAGTTATCTGGTTGATAAAAATAGGCAAAAATCATTTTGTGTACTGCCTTTGTTTCTTCCTCTCAGTTTCCCTTAGCTGTGTTGATAGCAGATTGTTTCTTCTAGTTGCTCAATAAAAGATGAAAGCATTCGCTCTCTTAATACCTATATTTTCATCCTGCCAGCTGGACTTGAAAGACGGTGTAGTACTATTCATGTAGGTATAGTAAATGTAAGAACTGTTTTTCAGTTCTAGACTTAGAAGTGGAACACTTCTAGCAAACTGGAAGGGTGGAGTACTGTTTCCCAGTGAAGAACAAGGTTATTTCTTCTGCCCATTCAAGTGCTTGGCTGTGGAGAGTCCCAGCACTAACATGTTCTATACATAGAGTTCTTCTAGAAACTTTAAAAATAAGGGAGCTCTCATAGTTGTCTACACTTCTGCACCGTGAAACACCTAATGTCCCAAACAAGGATTCTGTTACTGCATGCACCGTGCATGTGCATAGGGCTGACACTTTCAAAATGCTGAAGCCAGTCAACAGTTTTTATTCACAGCTCAGAATGATGTGATGGAGGACCAGATTTAGCAAGAATGTGCCTTAAGGACTTTCAGTCCTTAAGTAGGATTTAAACACACGTCTTTTCTTAAATTACTGTTCTGACGGCAAAATTCAGTTCATTTACGGCAAAATTCAGTTCATTTTTTTCTTTCCTTTTTTTTTTGGTGCTTAGTAAAACAAACAAAAAGCCCCCAGTCAAACAAGAAAAAACACCACAACTGCAACATCATCAGTGACAGACCCTTATCATAGTTGCTATGGTATTTGTGGTGATATGTTACGGATTTTCTCCAATTCTTTTATTGGTTTGAGACTTTTTAATAAACTTTCTTTTTTTTTTTAAATAACAATTTCAATTCTAGTCCAAATGCTAGGAGCTGAATCAGTTTGCCTAATACTAAGAATTAAAATTAATGCTGGGAAGGAGATTGTGTTGGTTAGAAATGTGGTTGGCATTATCTAGAAATGACTTGACAGTCATTTTAACTGTACTCCTATCACAGCCATTATCCTAAAAATTATCTTTTAATCTGAAATTTATTAACCTGTGTTATACTTCTAGCATCCACTGAGGTATATCCACTGAGATATATTTTGGCTTATTTTATATCTCTTGAGTTCTTTCCATGAAATGTTTCCTCAGTTATGATTAGATGCATGTAAAAACACTTCTGATCTGAAGCAGTATGAACCTTTTCCCGAGAGAAGCAGGGGTTTGGGAGGAAACCATTGTTGCTACTGGGGACTTGTTTTCCATATTTTAAAACTGAAGTATTTAATGAAAATAGCCTTGGAAATACCTCCCAAAATTGATTACTGGAAATTGGCAAAATGGCAGTGTATTTTCCTCTGAGCCTCCTAATAAACTAGGCCAACTGAACAAATTCAGGTGTTTATGCTGATTTCTAGTTAATTCATCATCTGTCACTCTTCCAGTTGGGAAAATGTAGTCTGGCATTGGCAGGGAGAGATTTTTTGAGGAGTGTTGCAGGTACAAGGATTTCTGCTCATCCAATTCATTTATTTAAATTGCTTTGGAAACAAAGTTTTACACCTGAAAATGCCAGGTTTATAAAATCTGTTGATTTCGTAGCATTTCTGTAGATGTACAAAACCTGTTCATTTGTAGTATTTTCATGTCCTAGCTAAGCCTTTGGATATGCTCTGCACAAATTCAGTCTGAACTGTCACTCTCCAGACTTTTCTGTATATATATAACACATCAAATGCACAAAAACATTTCAAAATTTAAGTAGACATGAAAACTTAAACAAATATACTTGTAAGGATACTTAAGCACGTTAGTTCACAAAGTCCAAAGCCCTGTACATATTGCAGGGGCATGACTAGCAGTGTTGCCCTGAAAAATCGTGCTTATATAAAAAGTAACCTAGAGTAGTGTGAACATGGAGGTTTGAACAATTTTAATAGTAACAAAGAGTGAATGATCTGTGTGCCTTTTGACAGATGTTATTTTTGTCTGCCTTCACAGCAGTGGAATGGACGGGACACAGCATTAATGGTCACTCGAGTCGTCAACCATAGACGTTTTTCTGCTACTGTCAGTGTTGCTGACACCTCTCAACGCAGTATCAGCAAGTACCGATGTGTCATTCGTTCAGATGGTGGATCTGGAGTTTCAAATTATGCAGAATTAATAGTGAAAGGTAGGTTGCATTAAAACAGCAAGTTTATGTAAGATGAGTATTTCCTCCCACATGGCAACTGCATATAAGATTTGACATCCTATTGGACCTTCCTCTTTCATTCATATTAAATTCAAGTAGGAGAAAAGGGTAAGAGAGACAAGAATTTCAGTCATTTTCTTAAAACAAGTGTTTGAATCAAAACTTCACCCAGATGTTGCCCTCTTCGTAAGCTATTGTAGTAACACATGGTAGCTATGGATACTTTTAATGCAGTCAGCTGAACAGTTTAACTGTCAGTCAGCTTCATCTGCCTTCCTTTACAGTTTATCAGGCATAAATAATCCTGTGATGGAGCATTGCATGTCAAATGAGTCTGCTCAGGGCTGCTGGGAGTAAATGGTGGGGGATGAGTCTGCTCATGTCTTAAAATACACAGCAGAGACATCAGTAGTTCTTGGAGGAAGCTTAGAGTTTTTAGCTCTGTTATTTACTGTGTTTCAAGAGGTGATACTGTGCCTACGTTTGCAAGGTGGTACTTGCTTAAGAGCTTCCACGAGGCATGTAGTGAGGTGTTATTTACTGTGCTACTTTTTTAATCTTACTTTGAGCTTCACCACAGGGATGTTCTCTGCCTCTTAGGAGAAGCGAGCAGAAGGTGGCAAAGTCACCCCAAGAGTGCTTCATTCTGTATTTGGGGTGGGGGTGACTTGGGGTGGAAGGAAGTTGAAGTACAGCTCTGCTCATGGAGCATAATTTTACTGATCCAAATGTTTTAATTTTCTATGAAAAAGGACTTTTGCAGAAACAAGATCACTTTCATCCACTATTTCACTTCCTGCTAATTTACTCTGGCACTTGATGATCGATATGCTAATGCCTTCACAGTGCCTTAAATATCAAGTGTTGAATGTTGTAGATACTCAGACTACACAGATCATGAAGAGAATGTTCACATTAGATGCCAAGTGCTTTTAATTCCCACTGGATGATCTTGCATTTTATTTGTTCAAATATGGAGAAATTAATTCACAATTAAAAAGGAACTGAGTTGCCAGGAGTGGCGTATCTAGTGTTGTATCATTGCTAAGTAGAGGAGATCTTCCAGAACAACCAAATATCAGAATATGCAGAGTTGGGCACGTGCCTGACACTTCCATGTTTAACAGTATGAGAAGGATTAAAATGGAAGAGTGAGTTATAAAAATGAATGGTTGGACATGCAACACGAGGCATCGATAGATTTGTTGCTGAAGTACCCAGGCAGGCACCTAGCCAGAAGAAACTTCAGGAGAGTAGTGTTGTTCTGGGAAGGTACACTCCTCTGCTCCAGGGTAGTAAGCAGGAAAAGTTAAGTGGTTCATTTGAGGTTAGCTTGATGCAGCACTGTGAAACTCTGGGATTGCATGGATGAGTACTTCTAGTCTGACTAATTTTAGTGTGGATAATAGCAAATTTGTAATGCATGCACACAGGCTGAAATGAGAGCAAATTGGAATTGTCTACTTCTGAAGAGATGTTTATGGAATTGCAGTAATGTACTTGGGTATACATTAAATTAGTCTGTAATTGAAGTTTTGCTCAATTGATAGTCCTGTCCCTAAACCTACTAAATCCAAGCTGATACTCTGCCTTGCATGCTTTTGCTTAGTCAGTTGAACATAAAATCATATGGGATTTCTTCAACAAAGGTTAAGGTTTAAAAAAGGATCAGTGTATCTTTTTCATGTAAAGATCTGTTTGCTTCCCTAGGCATAAGATATTTTATTATAGAAATGAGAAAGTGATTCACATTTCTCAATATTGCGTGATTGATATTTGGTGGGTACAGAAAGAGAAATTTTCCTTTGAAATACATCGTGTTCTAGTTCTGCACCCTAAATCAGAACAGCAGGTACCTCTTCCAGCAAATAAAATGATCGGTGAAATTAACCCCCCTACCACCCAGTCCTCTCCTTACATGTTTGTGTGGACATGTTTGTTAATGTATTATTGTAATTAGCGGAAATCTTACACAAAAGATGATAACTTTATTTGCTTTAAATTGTTGCAGTGTATTTACTGGTAGGTGATACCTTTGTACTACTGAGAATGCTTTTCTGTAGAGCTATTCACTGTCTATGCTAATGCCTTTCTGACTATGTTACAAGGCTTGTGTAAATGACAATACGTTTATTCTTCTCTCTGCACTTTAGAATCATAATAGTAAAGCCAGAGAAACCTATCATTTCCATCCATACACCTTACCACCCTTTGGTGTGCCTGTGGAAATAGCTCTTCTCTATTTCTTATCTCTCACTGTTGCACATATAGTAATTTAATACAATTGTGTATAGGGCAGTTTTCAAAAAATCCAGTGCTGCTACATTTTGCTGTACTGATCGAATGGAATGCTTCTTGTCTGTAATTTGGTAAAGTAAAAAAGTAAGTCTGCGTGGCAGTCATTCGTATTCTGAAATAAGTGTATGTTTTGCTTGTGTAAAGATTGTCTAAAATACTGTGAAATTGGCCAGAATCTGATCTGTATTAATGATATAATTTGAGTGTCCTTCCAGGAAACTTGTCCCCGCGTAACAGTGTAAATAACATTTTAAACTGTGTCTATACAGCAGTTTGTTTGCTATTTATTTCTTTTTATCCTCACTGATTTCAGATATTCTGAGTGCCCAGATTAATTACTGAATGGATGGTTGGAAATCTATAATCTATTTATCACAAACCATTTTTCTGCTCTTTTTGCTCTCCAGAAAGTCCCTCAAAATTTTGTTGCTACCTGATGAAATTTTGTTTAGACTGATGGCATTTTCCTAAAATCTGTTCTGCTGCAACAGGCGTTGGAATATGCAACAAAGCCCCTCTGCGGACCTCCTAGGATATGTTCTAGTACTCTTCAGTTCTTCCTTAGCTGCTTTTCAAAGTGTTTGTTTAGTCAACACTGACGAAACACAGTCTGCCTCTTAACTGAGGGGCTTTCTGTAATCCTTGTGGTATTTGGGACAGCTTGTCTTTCATCAGTTGCTTTTTTCTTGAGGTTTTTAGACGTGAAGCTGATACCTTCAGAGACACCAGAGGGAGAGGTGGTTTCATTTTCCAGAATTGCTTACTATTTTTTCTCTAGTTCTTTTCTGGTGCGATGCTTGTCACTGTAATTGCACCGTCTATTTATTAACTCACTGGGTACACCGTGAAAACTGCTCTAGTGCTCATAGTACACCCTGGAATTAAAAAAAAAAAGAAAAGAAAAGCAAAAAAAAGCTGTCAAGCTATCAGATATCAGAGCTTAAATATTCAAGTGTGAAAAGCATGCTAAATAATTACACATTAAAAAAAATCTGTATGGTTAGGCTGCTCCAGAATGCAGTACGCCACACAAACTCCTGGTTAGCAATCGTAAGGCAGACTTGACCTCTACAGGTATTTTGACCTGTCTCAGTATTGTTGTGTCTGGAATACCTTCAGTTACTTTTTAAACACTGGGAAGAACTTCTAGGAGAAAGAACTTCCTATAGCTTAAAAGAAGAAAGTAGTAAAAACATCTGACTTGTACAGCTGAGACCACTGTTGGGCTGGAGCTGGCCCTAGAAGTGTTACATGAGGCCATCCATAGGTCTGCTTAGGTAAAAGAAGTGGAGTGTAGGTGTGAAAGTCTGGTGTATGGTGTTACACGTCTGCTCTAGAGTAGAGACTGTGTCTGGGATGAAAATATAATCACCTTCCACATACTTGCTAAGGTTGATGGCAAACTCCGTGGTCTTTCACTTTGCATGAAACAGTTATCAGGAGGGGTGGTAGATGTTCAAGATTCTTCAAAACTTTTTATTTTCTTGATGTTTTCTTTGTTGTTGTTGTTATTTTCTTGCTCAGCACATGTATGGTTCTATACCCCAGGGTATCTGTGTGAAATATACTTAAAAGTAACATCCTTGCCATCGCAGGGTAATACAGCAGCTCTTGTCCTGGTGGTATTTCAGCCCCTAGGCTGAGGGTGCAGGTAGGAGAGGTACCACAGCCTCACAGCTGTCCTGCCATGGGGGTGGCTGGAATGCGAGCCCAGTCCCTCACTTGGAGCCATCTAGGAGATAAGCTTATCCATGGTCAGAAATATATGGATTTTAGATCTTGCTGTTAAAAATATTTTTCTAGTATACATAATAAGTTCAGATAGCAATTTTCATGCCTCACAGCTATTTATCAGGCTCATCCAGACTGCAAAAGTTGCTGGGTAGATTTGAATTTGTCTGCCTGAGTAATGCGCGTTAATCAAGGTCCTCAAAGTTATCACCTTGTGAACAGGAAGAAGTCTCTTGCTGGCACTGCCAACGGTATCAGTAAAGCTGTGATTACAAGGATCTCCCTCAGGCTGCGCGCTATCTCTCTCTCTCTTTTCCAGTTTGCACAACTAGATTGTCTGCAGAATTTACGTGTGCTGCGCCAGGAGAAGTTAGGTGTAGGTTTGGTAAGGTGTGCAGTGATATTGCTGCTCTGAACCCTTGACTAGCACAGAGGGGTTTTGCCCATGTCAACCATTCAGGAAGGTTTTGCTGGCTTGGAAATAACAGAGCATGGGAGGATGGCTTTGTGATTGTAGGGTGCCTGAAAGAGCTGCCTCCATTCCTTTATTTCTTTGTAATCACACTGATACAGAGCGTAATGCTCACTTCCTTGGTGTCCACATCTGACTAGTAATTACTCAAACTCTTTGTTGTTCTAACTGCCTCATTCATTGTCATCTGCTGGCTATTGCTTTAACTCAGCTGTGAGCATCAGCTGGGGGTGTGGTGAGAAAATAGGAGATGGGATTTCAAACACTCATTCCCTCTCACCAAGAGCTTTACCTTCCCTTCGCCTTCTTTCACTCCAACTTAGTGTTGTTGTCTTGAGAACAGAGAGATGAGGACAAAGCCATTGTTTCACAGAAGCTGGCAGTTAGGAAGAATGATGTGCCTTCTTTCAAAAGGAAACATTTCCTTCTTCTGTTCAATGTCCAAAATAGAACTGGGAAATGAAGCCTTATCCTTGAGAAGTGATTGATGTGCCATTTGTAGGCTGGATCCCATTTTCAGAGCTGCACACCTGCAATGTGCATGTATTCCTTGTTTCTCATGCTTGCATTAGCCAAGGAGGAATAAATTAGAAAAGGTGTTCCCAGGAAGAACGCAAATCCGCAGTTGGGATACAAGGGAAGTTCATAAACTAATAGTTAGGTGTCAATTTTTTCCTAATTTGGAATATTTGTTTCTTCAGTAGCCTTCTGTTTCTATGCCAAACAAGCAGGGAGTGCTGTGTAAAAGTTTATCTTCATTGCAGCCACTTGGGAAATTAATATGGCTTTCCTGTCACACCACTGAGTTTCAGAGATTGTTTGAAAGATTAATAATGTGTGTGTGCGTGTGTATATATATTTGTTTATTTTTTTGGTTTATCTTCCTTACAAAGGCAAATGTAAGCCCAGGGTTCAGTTTTATCCTGACTGAAGCTCTACCTGAGTCTGGTAGAGAGGCAGGCAAGGGATGAAGTTGCTTGGGCTGTGTGATGTTGCTCATGATGTATATATCAAGTTCTTTATCAAATACAAGATATAAATACGCTAATAAATGAGAAAGTATTCAAAATATAACAAAACAAACAAAAAAATCTTTTTGAAGGGAAAGAACCTGAGTAAATATCTTTGTTTCCCAAGAATGGTGTCATGGAAAGCTGTTTCCTCTTTCCTGTTTGTGAGGGCAGAGTCTTGCCCACTTTGTCCTGTACTTTCCTACATCCATTCCTAAGGGAGGAGAAGGAACCTCCAAAGAACAAAAATACTGAAATGAAAAGCACTGCTGGGTGTAGACCTTCTCAGCTCTCTAGACTCCTTTGGCTTTTCGTGACTTCTCCATGAATTCATCTTATAGGGTGCACCTCTGTAGAAAGGAAGATAAGCCATGTGCTCTTGTCTGCAATTCTGAGAAGTGTCTTCTCCACCAGACAATATAACGGAGATGCCTAAATAATACCTAAATAATAAAATGCCTAAATAATTTATATAAGATTTTGGTCTTTCGATGAAAGATGTAATCTAAAAATTTGTGGAAATAAGATGTTATTTATTGGTTGCTATTCCAGGTAGTCATATCTACCTATTAACCTCTATTTTAGAGGAAGTTCCTGACAAACAACGCAGCTGGTAGAAGTAGGGAGGCTGGCAAATGCAAATAAATGTGTTTGAGCCTCCCTTGGTTTACACTCCTGTTTGAAAAGTACGGACAGGGTGATTTCATACATTTCATGCTGCCTTACTTCTTGGAGGAAGATAGCAGTAACGTGACTTTCTAGCATATTGCAGCTGGGATGCAGAGTATTTGAGTTGTCCAGTTTTCCCTGCTGGTGGCTTCCTTTGTTCTGTAGTATTTCTTTGTTGGGCTGCAGGGTCTTGCAAGTACCATTTTTTTTCTTTTCTTTTCTTTTTTTGTGATGAAAGAAAGGAATAGTGGTTACTTGGCCAATATTGTTTCTCCTTGCCATTAGCTTTCTCACATGCTTACCAAACATAGTCAAAAACCAGAATTATCACTTTGTTACTTGTTCTTCAACCTGTGATGCTGTTGCTAGTAGGGTTTGATCCTGCTGGATTCTGGCTGTGGCTCGTGTTCTGTGATCAGAACATTCAGCTTTTGCAATGTCTAGTTAAAATTATCAGAAAAAAGTAATGCAATGCACAGAAATTAATTCAGGAGTGCTGATACCAGAAACAAACATCAAATGCTAAGGGCATATCCCAAATGCCTTTGCTAACTGAAAGCTTTCTCCAAGTGGATAGCTTGGCAGCTCGGATCACCAGATGTGTGCCACTGCAAAATGTAGTTGGCAGCTTTTCATTGTTCTTCCTTTCTGATGTACAACTTTTCATACGAGTCAAGTGCTCATTATGCCATGTGACATTACTATTCAAAATAACACCTATTTTTTGCTTATGACTCAGCTAAAAGATTTATCAGAGAAGTTTGAGTCACGTACATTGTTAACTCTCTCCTGGGCATCTTTCTTCTGCCTGTTTAGTTGTAGAGAGTTACTGATGGGCTTCCAAACCTCGTGGTGAATGGAACCTATTCTTAACTTGCCCACTCGGGGGGGTGGGGTGTGTGTGCTAAAAAGTAGTGCTTTACTTAATACGAAATGTGGGTGAGGATTTCTTAGTAGGCAAGGATGGTCATTCATGTGAAAGCCTGCAAGAATAAACCGGCTAAACAAAGTGTTTACAACACAGTGAGCCCTATAGATCTGTGGACACAAGTGACTGAGACCAAGATGATTGGAGCTTTAGAGAATTGTGGTGCTGGACATACCGTGTAAAGAAGCATAGTTACTGATCTCTTTCAGAAATGCAGTGGTTACTGCAGCTAATGGGCTTTCTGCAAAAATAGTATATTTGTTATTGGACACCTGAATTAAGGAGTTCAAAATCACCTGTGCAAGTGACAGTTTCCTCTCCGGAGCACAGTGCCAGTGAATTCCCCAGCTGTCTTTGCCCTGATTTAGGCTTTACTCTGTTGGCAGCGTGGTTTGAATCCACTCAGTTGCAGTCGGCCTTCTTGGGATGCATGGAGGAGTATTTGCCCAGCTTTCTTTTCAAAAAAAACAAGTTCACAAGCCAAAATACAGAACAGTTAGAAACGCATTGTTTCTCAGTGCTAAAGATGACCTTTACATTAACTTTTTTTTTCCCACTTAGCTTTTTCTCCTTTGTGCACCTACAACCACCTTTGGTTGTGTTGAGGTGGAAGCCTTTCTTAAAAACTATCTTCCACGTGCATGCTGAACCTTCCTGTGGACTTCCAGGTCTACATGCAATACGTGCCTTTCTACCTGCTTTTCTTTAGGCATGCTGCAACTGTTCTCCTGTGTGGGCACTTTTAAACTCCTCTGCTGGGTTGGAGGTGGGCATTTACAAGCCGAAGCTGTCCTTCTGAGGTACAGAAGCCTGCGAGTTTTGTTTGAAGGAGTGGAGGACCCTGTAAAGGCTGAATAGTTGAGTTCAGAGCTAAGGGTGTTTGCATTGCGCTGTCTCCCTTCAACTTCAAAGCTAGGAGTTCACAAAAGTCTTCGGAAGTCTGTTAGCTGTGCTGAATGGAGGCCACTCAGCAAACATGTGCCAGGTATTGAGGTAAATGGGGTTTTTAAAGTTTGCAGAGTATTTACCTCTGGATGATGGAGCTGAACTGCTTTGCTTTCAAAGTCAGTAGAACTGAACCCCAGGGAAAAGCTGGGTGTTGGTTTTGCATTTGTCCTATCTGAATTAAAGGATTAAAGAGCGTTTTTCAGTGTTAGGGAAAGAATGCAAGAAAATAGCCGAAGTTGCAGTTTTGAATTGAATTTTTGCAGTCCTTCTTCACTTTTGCTCAGAAAAGTTCTTCAATTGGGCAACTGATTTCCCAGCATCCAGTGTAGCTGTCAGGAGAGGAAATGCAGTTCTCAGATAATTACCACCCCAAAATGTGTTGTACTGCTTTCTAGCTTTAATCTAATGTGTTAACCTTCTGCCATGACTTAACACCACCACTTGTTCCCCTCTCACTGGTGCTGGGATGCTTGTTCACATCACATCCTCACTGTTACCCGTGTCTTTGACTTTGAGAGAAGGTTTTAGACCTAGGAGCAGAAACCTGCTGAGCATCAGTTAAATAGGATGATTACAGCAAGTCCTGACACTATTGTAATCATTACCCTACTAATTTGAAGGAGGTGGGGGGTGGGGGTGGGGGTGGATACACCTCTCCAGAATCTGTGCTGGTCCTCTTTCTTCCTTTCCTTTTCTTCACTGAGATTTCTCTCCAGAGCATCTCTTCTTTCCCTTCCCCTCCCACCCTCCCTCTCTCTCTCTCTCTCAGCAGGAAACTTCACATCAGTCTGTGTTTATATGCGAGGAAGATGCAAATAGCTGCAAGACTTAGGCTATCTGTCTTTGGATCCTATAAATCAGTCTTTGCATATGCTTTACTGTCCTATTTATTAGCCTGCAGCTAATACTGAATTACATGACAGACTACAACTTACAAACGGCTTGTTCCCTCAGCAGGATACAGACACAAATTAAAATGGGTTGCTTATTTCCTTAATTTTCTCTTTTCCTTCCTTCATATGATGGCAAATGTTCCTTTTGTTACTTCTGCTGCATCTGAGATTTCAACTGGCCCTTGTGACCAGTGCTGAAAATATCATATTGCCTCTTAATCAGCAATGTGGTATTATTCAGTCTTTTGTCTCAGACTGCTCACTAAATAACAGTTTGTCAGTATTTTCAATGATTTTGAGGATCAAACTCTCAACATAAGCACTCCTGTGCTTGCTCTTGCATTGGTTTCTACCATCAGTCTTCTGTTTAACTCAGTCCTGCCACTTTGTTCCACTTAGTGTGTCTTGCCAAATCATTTACTTTTGTTTGTCTTATGTCAAGGAAGTGGTATTTTAGGGTTGACAAGAAATTTTGGTAACTTATATTTCTTGCAAAATGGCTAGGCCGTTTGGAGCGAGCAGCAGTCGTGCTTAGCTTGTGGAAAGTTGTGTGATTGCTGTAGTCACTAACTGCCATGCTCTCGAGAGCCAAAATCTTGTTTGTGGGCAAGTATTTTGTTTAAACTTCTGTGTATCTAAAAAAGAGAAGTCCTAAACCAGTGCAATGTTTTTAGAGTAATTTCTTTTTCAGGTTATAAAATTGGGGATATTCACATGATGCTAATATTAAATGACATATTTATAGCTTTGTGTGTGATTCTTAATTTTGTAAATGGCCTCTGACAATTGTGTGCTCTGTTTATTTTCTGCCAACTAAGAAAGGGCAGGACTACGTTAAAAGTTGTATGGATCAGATGTCGTGTGTTGAAGGCGGACAGGGCTTTGCTATCTAGAACTGGATTGCACACCGACAATAATGAGGAAAAATATGTTCTTTCTTACCAAGATATAACCTTTTCACTACATTCATGGTCCTCTCAAAAGCTTTGCCAATTGGATTTAATTTAGCATTAGTTAACACTACATTTATTCGAAGAGTCTGAGGAAACTCAATGCAATATAGAATAATCCTCAAATTTTCCATAATTCCTTTTCCTGTCTCCTCCTTGGAATCCCTCTACTGTTATAGTCTTTGCAGTGGGATTATTGGCAGGGGGGATCTTTATATTCTTTATTAAAACTTTGATAGTTTCAGCAGGAACTAGACTGTTTCCTTTTTCAAGAATTACTTTCAAACTGGAAGATCTTATTTTTTTGCATACCTCATCTCCAGGTATAACAGTTCTGTAGTCATAAGAAAACTTTGTCATTTTTCATATCTCTCATGTCACTTGGAATTGTAATGATAGAAACAATATTTAACATTATTTGACCTTCGACAACATGCAAATCATAGAATTTACAGGTCACTCGTGCATCCTGTGCAATACCATATGCATAAAGCAGAATTGTTTTTAAAAGAGATTGATCGAGATTGAAAGTGTTTAAATGGCAGAGAATTTTACCATCCTTAGGTAAGCTCTTTCAACACTTAATTACCTTCACTGCTTAGTGTCTATACCTTGTTCTAGTCAATGCTTCCAGCTTTTGCATCTGACCATCAGATCTTAAGTCTTTCTGCTAAATACAATAGATCTTAAAGTATCGAATGTTTTGTCCTTGTGTGGAAACTTGTATTGACCACGATCTTGGCTTTGATTAACTTAAAAGAAGTGGTATTGTCTGTGACCCTCTTGCCCTGATAGCTATGAACTAGTGTATGCAGTGGGGACCGGTACCTTGTCTAGGAGGTAGATTTCCTGGATAATTAGCTGGATGCTTAGAAGTTTTTCAGGATTCCTGGTGTTTTTCTCTGCATTTATGTGCCTTAAGCCTGAAAGGAATAAAGAAGGTTTTTTTTTGTGAGCATTTGTGAGCAATCTGTCACCAGTAACTAGGTGAAATGGTAGTTAGCCTGGCCATGATGGAAGATGAAATGCATCTACTGCTGGAATAAACAAGGCTCAGGTCTTGTTTGGAACCGGCTCTCCCACCGTTTTCCTTTTTGCAGGAGCACTGTGTGATGGTTTCAATCCTCCTGAATTTCTGTCAGGCACTGGAATGCTATTTGTGGAAATACCAAAACCTATCACCTACCATTACAGCTATCACAGGGAACAGCGCTCCATGAAGATATTGGAATTTCTAGCATTTATTGTGGCCTCAGAATGCATTTTGTAGGAAAGAGAAAGAATTGATCTTTCAGTGTAATACTTTGGAGTCTCTCGTGGGGAACAACCTAAATAAAGAAACATGTTTTGAGGCTGAGCTTGAAGCTGAAAGTAAGCAGATGTGTAGCCCAGGTGAGGTGAAGGAAGAAGAGTGCGGTGATCTGCAGGGTATTCCGAAATTCTGTATATTACAAAAACGAAAAAATGATAAGTATTGAGTGGTGAAGAAATATTAATCTTGTTTTCAGATGACTTAAAAGGATAACACACACTTCTGGCATGCCTGCTTATTACATCAGCTTACCAGGAGCAGTGATGATATTATTTGGTGCACTAAATAGTGTAGGGGGGTTGTGTGTGGGGAGGGTGGATTTTGGCACAAGTCCATTGGGGCATTTTGGGTGGGAAGGGAGAGGGGAAGGTTCCCAGCCAGGGTAATACCTTCCTGGTCATTGCAGACATCATAAAGAGATCTGTGCTGATGGAGCGGTCAGACCAAGGGAGCAGAGGCAGTGCGATTATGTCACCTTCTGTGCAAGGTGCTGAAAGGAACACAAGCATGTCAGAAAATCTTAAGGTTAACAGTGAGCTTAAAGGGCTTCTCTTGCTAACTTTAGAAAAAAACTGTAAGACATGCAGAATCCAGCCTTGGGCTGGTCTTGGAGAACTCGGGGTTTGTATGAGCATTAAATACTGCTTGCTCACTGCAGAAATTAATAACTAATTTTTTTTTTTTTTTTTTTTTTTTACAGCTAAAACTTACTGGTGCATAGCAAAGACTCTCTTTTTATCAATAAAGTTTTACTTCTCCTGCTCAAAACTCAGTACGTTAGCAGCCCTAGCTTTTTTCTTCCAAATTTGATTTGAAAGTTTCAAGCAAAGACTTAAAAACTGACCTTTAATATGGTTTTGTTTTTCTTTTCTTTTTTCCTGTAGCTCACAATGCTACTTGCTTTTAGGTGAGGTGGAATGTCTCTAGCTGTTATAGCTAGAAGACAGTCAAATGGAGCAAAACTGAGGGGAAGGAACAGAGCAGATGTATTTACTTGAAAAATACAACTTAGTATTCACTCTCCAAGCTGGCTTGTCTAGGAAATGGCTTGAATTTTCTACAGAAACAGCATATGAATTAGCATATGCATAACTTGGAATGTCTGTGACCTCCAAAGGCATGCAAAACACTTCAGAAAAAAAGAATTATAAGATACGTGATTTGCTCAACTCTATGAAGTCTAAGCAACCTCAGTGCTGTCTTTACTCAGGGACTGTTGAGTTTTCTTTAGGAGCCTGCACCAACCTCTGGGGCTTTCTGTGGCGAGGGTTGTTCCTAAGTTTTGGCAGAGGATTGCGTCTCTGCTTCAAAAGCACTGCAGCACTAATGAATGGCAGTGACGGATCGGATTCCTCTGAAAAGAGAGGTCTCAGCAAGAAGCAGTAAGTGGTGTGGAGGCAAGTACTTCAGCAGTGGACTAGCTGCTTATCTGGGTAAGGGCTTCCGCAATGATGCTGGCAGGAACCACAGGGAAACAAATTGTCCCACTCAAAGCATGAGCAGAGGATCACACGAGAGCATGAAAAAATGACTTCTGAAATTTAAAATGATATAGTTAGTGAGATATTCTAGATGACAATTATTTCAAGTGGTTTGTGTATGCTAAATTAGCAACCGTCAGTATTTACTGCATTCACTGCACGTATGCTGTAGTGTATGCTATCTACCTGCTTAAAAATAAAAAAGGACTTCTCTGTCCTAGGTACATCCATTGTACATCTTTTGGTCAGTTTGTACGTTTTTATATGCACCTGCTACTTCTCTGTCTTGTTAGCTGCTCTCTAGAGCAGCAACTCAAGTGACAGGCCATAATGTTATCCACTCATCGACATGTCTGTCCCCATCAAAATGTTATGCTGCAGGTAAGGTGATAATTTTCCTTACATCAATCAAAATTTTGTCAGCAAGATCAGACAAATGGCCCTCTGGTTTCTGCAAGGTATATTTATCCTGTTTCCAATCTGAACAAAGAAAAATACAGTAGGTAATTCTGGTAGACCCGAATGGAGCAAATGACTAATAATTGGCAAATAAGGCACTTGAGTTGCTAGGGTTACTCCAAAATAGCAGAGGTTTATTTACAAGTACAGAAGTGCAGTTCCTTGTATGGGACTGCTCTGTTGATACCCCTTGCTTTAGATGTGTTTCTGCAAAAAGCAAAAGCTGAAAGTGACTTTATTTCAAAACAAGTAATAAGAATATAGTACACAAAATGCTCTTTTATTTTTGTTCCTCTGTTAAATGAGATTTGGGCACTGCTAAGCAAAGTTTGGTGTCAGATTTGTAAGGTTACAGGCTCTGATGTGTTCTTTCTGTTACAGTTTGTGTCCAACAAACTGATGTTCCAGGCAGTCCTATCACAAATTGAGACAAGTTCCGCTTGTTACTGGATATGCAAGATACTGTATTGCTATCCATGGGGAGAAATGACTCAACTTTTATGATCAAATGATGATTCAGTAGTGCTTTGCATCAACATGTCTGAGTTTAAAAAAAAAAAAAAAAAAAAAAAAATGAAAAGGGAAAAAACAAAACCCAAACAATATATTAGTACAAAGTATGAGAGAATCTAACCTACAGCTGTTGATAGCTACATGTGTTCTTTTTGCCCTGTCTACTGCTGCAGATTCCATCCTGATTTGCTCATCCTAGATGTTCATTTTAGTCATCTAACCTTAAAAGTCTTGGCTGCGTGGTGTACAGATTAGCCAGTGGAGGTATGCGTGTCAGGGAGGAGAACACTGAATTCACTTCAGGTGCTTTTCTCCCAGACATTACCTAGTGATTATACCTTTGTACAAGGTATGTAGTAACTAGAGACCTAGGCAGTTCGGTGTTTGTTTTTAGCTGCATATTTCCTGACACTTCTTATGAATCTGGTCTGGGTGGCAGATACTACTTCCAAATTCCTTACGTGTCACCAGTGGATGTACGCTGCACTTCAAGAACTTCTGTGCTTTTAGGCTCCTTAAAGAATCATAGATTGGCCTGGGCTGGGAGGGACCTCGAGGATCATCTGGTTCCAACCCCCTGCCATAGGCAGGTTTTTTAAAGGAAAAATATTTTTTTTTGTTTTGATTTTTGAAAGAAATATTCCACATGCACAGTAGTGAATCAGATTGAGTATTTGCTAGACCTTCATAAACAGATGGAGACAGGAGATAAGCTTTCAAACTCCAAATGCTTACTGTAATTTTGTGGTGTTTGTAATTCTGGGAAGCTTTCAAAGAGAAATTTGGTTGTTAGTTGACAATAGGTGGCATTCAGTCACCAGAGGTGAGTTACCTAAACCTGAGCAGACCGGATCTTTCTCTCGAAGGCTTCAAAGGCATCTGCTTTTCACAATTAGCTGTATAAGTGACTGAGGCACTTGCTCTTTGAGGCCATTGCATTAGACCTCAAAAACGCATCCTCAAGGATGCTGTAGTGCATAGCACTTAATGTGCATGTTATTTCTAAAGTGGCTGTAGCTGTATGCCACAGCAAGCTTAAAATAGTCTCTGTATTAGGACAGGGGATGCCATCATCCAGGAGTACAGGCATAGGTACAGATCTCACTCTGCCTTTTATCACATGTGTAAAAGTGAGCATTTACCCTACTGCAGATCTGAGCCTGTATTTGTTAACGTTCATGAAAAACTGAACCCAGGGGACTTTAAGATGGTATCTGACTAAATGGCTGTGCTTGGGGCCCTGAGGCTAATGGCATAAAATGTGGCAGTGTATTAGGATCACTTACCTGAAATAATACCTCAAACAATTTATATGTTAAATGAGTTGTCACATATCTTGCTAGGGTCTGCAGCCTGCTTTTCATTATATGCGTTATTATATTCTGTTTGGAACCGTCCCTTGGGGGGAAAAAGAAGTATTCAGTAAAACCCCGCTGGGTTCAATTTTCAGGAAAATTAACAAATGCAAACTTAATTAGAGTAATAAAATTGTGAAGGATGGGGTGTGGTTAATATTGCATGAAATAAAAACCCAAGAAGAAAAGGAAAACAGAATTTGGTAGTAATGCATATTTGGATTCATCCCCAAGTCCTAACAAGTGTGTTGTTGGAATCTACGCAGCTTCCTCTGTGATCCTAGAAAGTTAATCCGCTGTGGCAGGTATACACATTTATTTTCTGTTTAAATACACCATTTAACACCTGTCTGCCCCTGCCTCCCCCTCCATGCTCTCATTTATGTACGCTATCCTGTTACGGTGAGAAAACTCACTTTTCATTTAGTTATATCGAATTCATTTGCACTAATGGCTGTTTTAGGATGAGGCCTAGGTGGATGGTGGAGGACTTGGCAGTTGAGAAGTGGTCGGCTTCTACCATCTGCAGGAGTGTTGGCCATTCCTAGCTCTGTGTGGGGCTCTACATGTATATGCACTTAAGTCCACCTCTCTTCCTTGTATTCTGCATGTCCAGCAGAACCTGAGCTTTCCACATTACTTACCTTCCTTCTGTACCTCTCCTCCATCCCCCGGCTCTTCCTGCTTCACTCTGCTTTGGTCCTGTTCCTGTATCCTGACAAGGAAGGCACAGCTCTGTTGGGCGTTCTGAACTACATGGATGAGACTTGGAGCCGGGACTCCTTGATGCCCTTAGGAAGGAATGAGGCTGCTTAGATACATGTAGTCACACCGACCTACAGCAAGGAAAAATCAGGCTGTCTCCTGTCCCTAGCCACAACGTCTGTGAAAATAAACCCTTGTATTTTTACTGGAATCACTTCTATTGCAGAAGTTCCTGTGGAGTGGGAGTGCTCAAAGGAGATGTTTGCTAGATTAATATTGCTGCTTGTTGGAGTCACTGCACCGGCCATCCACAGGCTAATCCTGCCGGGCTGGAAGAAGGTTTGAATTGTCCAGCCTCTCCAAGTGAAAGGCAAGCAGATCGTTAGCATAGTGACTGGGATGTCTATGTTCACATTAGTTATGGGCAATTAGCATTTCATTTTCCAATTGAATAAACGATTTCAAATCCAATTAGTCAACGATAGCCTTTCCTGTTCTTTAAATACAGCCTTAGGGAGTGCTGATTTCAGGCGGGTTAAAGTTCATTTTTAGTAAGGTCAGCAAGAATGTTGTTTGTTTTAGTGCAAGAAGCCTTACTGTTGAATAGTTAAAAAGGAAGAAAAAAGCACTTGAAAACAGCTTTTTTTCTTTGTGGATTTTTTGAGGGAAAAGAAAAAACGTGAAGTAAATACCACTGCCATCTGTTTCGTATAGGAAATTTTAGGTTGTGAATGTCATTGCAAAAGCTGAAAAATTAAAAATGAAGTCATTTTGGAGTGTTTTTGTTTTGTTTCGTTGATTTGATTGCATTGAGCCAGATACTTTTTTTTTTTTTTTCTAAGAGCCTGCACCAAATCCCAAATCTGTGTGTTTGTGTGAGAAGTGCTTTGAAAAAGCACAGGTCAAGGACATTTTAAGAGCATGGTCTGGAGACCTGAGGATCTAGTGCCTCACACATCTCTTAAGTATGGAAATAGCTGTGAACCTGCTGTACTGCCTATGAAGAATGAGCTTATTGGTCCAAACAGTTTTTCTCTGTATAATGCACGTTTTTAATGTATCTGTCCACTTTATTCCCTAGTGTATTCACTGTGAAAGTAAAAAAATTTTGGTCCTAGAAAATCTTTCACTCTCTGAGGTAGAGTTCATCACTATTACGTGCCACATGAATGGGAAGGAAAGCTGTGTATCGATAGAAAAAGTAAAACTTGCACTGGTTGGAAATTGCAGATATAATCGCAAATGCTTTTGCGTATCTGGAAACAGTGTGTTCCTCTAAAAGCTTGCTAATTTTATTTTAAAAAGGGAACATAAATATCTGACTCATTCTCTCATACGTCTGCTGTTCTTCTGCAGAAAATGCCTTCTCTTCAGTATTCAGGGCATCTAACAATACTTATTCACATGCCACTTGTCTCTTTAATAACTAAATAAGGATTTCTGAATAAGTACCATTAAACAAATTAGTACTGAACATAAACATCTATTGCATTGTTCCTGATAAAGGAATACCCTATATTTCTGCTTTCTGACTCAACCCTTTCCTTTATTACTAAATTCCATTCCAAGGAGGCTGTCCCAGCAGGCCTGCTTGACCTCTCTCGTCTGCTGTACCGAGCTGACACGTAGCGTGTCCTTGGGAATGGATTTCAGTCCTTACTCTGTGTGGTGGATTAAATAAGTTTAGTAACTGAGTTTCTGAGCACCTGCCAGGAATCACCTCCAAGTGAACCTGAGATAATCGCTGTCTCTCAAGAATGTGGGTTTCTCTTGGAGCCGTGCTTGCTTGGTTTGGACCTGAATTGTCCCGCTTGGAGCCCTTCATTAGCTGTACTTGGCACAACCTGTTTGTGGTTGTGGGGCATCTCAGCACCCGCTGGCTCTCTGAAGGCGTTGGGTGATGTGTTCCATGTTGTTCCCTCTAGAGTTCATCTGATTTGGCTTTTTGATCCCGTTCCTGTATTTTTCATGGCACCATTTGGCTTTCAAAGTCTATTGCTGTCTTTCTGAATTTCTTTCCTTTTGTTCATGTCAAGTGCTTGCTTGGGGGTCGTCCTAAGTTCCAAGAGGTTTTACTGTATGTGAGGCCAATTAAGTAATTACTGAATTAATAAAGCCATTTAACTGGGTTACAGTAATGACTATTTCCTCACCATCCGAACTTTGTTGCTGGGGACAGAATCTGTGGGTCCTGCCAAAACCTGTGGCTGTTTTCCTAAGCCTGCTGCCTGATTTGGGTGGTACCTTGGCTCTGGTTTTTCACCTTGAAGACCACATTGCTATCCATTGGGTGCCCACGCTCTGCTCCCTGTGTGCTTCATGCCTGTCTGGCTGTTTTGCTCATCATGCCATCATATTTGTATCTGGAGTCTGATGAGTGTGTAAACAGAATCAGAATGCCATCTTTTTCTGGTAGTGCTATATATGGCAGTAGTTGTGTGTGCAATTATGATTTTTTATTATCTTGCTGTTATACAGTTTCATCTATATATAATAGACATGTTTCTGGGTGTATTAATAAGGGAAGCACTTGTCTATGGAATAGTTTTCCTCAGTTATCCCGGTGGCAGGGCAATTAGTGTGTCTCCACTGGCCACTACCTTTGAATCCGGCATGGTTATAGTGCTTTTATTCACAAGCTGCCACTATTACTCTCTAATCTATCTAGTTCACAGGCAAATAAAGTATGCCATCTTTCAGGACTGCCTTATAGAATGGAAATAAAAAAAGGTTTAGTAAAAAAAAAAAAAAAAAAGTGATGCCTAAACAGTAGCCTAATTCTTCAGGGAGAAAATAAAATACCTGCTGACAGCTCTTACCTTAATGATGTTCTTGCTTCTGTCAAAACATCAGACGCCCCATCATTTCCATTGGCATTTGCAAGGCTCTTTAAAGAGATGCATAGGAAAGCAGAATGTTTTGATGGGTGCTTTTTTTCAGTTGGAATCCCTTTCTGCAGCCACTGTTGTACTTGAAAGGGGATCTTTTCCCATCTGTCCTCTCTCAGTTTGATTAGAGAAAGGGTTGGGAGCAAGTGGAAGTGAAGGGTAGATAAGATACAAAATTTAGCGAAGTCACGAGCTTTTCTCCTGTGGTGTAATTAAACTGTGAGAACTGATGCACAGTATCATTGTGATGATTAGAAAAAAGAGAATTATAACCTGGACAAGCTGGCAATGATGATCTGAGATGCTCTCCTAACCCAAGTCACTTGGGGTCTGTGTGTGCTTATTGCAGAGGTGTAAGGTGGAGTGAAGGAGGTACCAATGTCCACTTTAAGGTAATCATAAATTTTCAGCTTTCTGGATCAGTCTTAGCTGCTTCCTTGCAAGTTCTGGTGCTCTTTGCAAGTACTACTGCCCCCTTCGCAGGGTGTGCAATCTGTTGCTGGCAAATCTGGGGTAGCACCGTGTGTTGCAGCGTGGGTATCAGTACTCGGCCCTGTGCTACTTGTGATGTGTTGGAAAGCTGGCAGGAGGGAGAGCTGTGACCCATGCTGCAGATTGATGTGGTTCTAATAATGGAAAATAAAGCCCATCTGATTAATAAAGGACAAGTGAAGGGTGCAGTGCAATTGGGGCTGGGGCACTCAGTACAAGCATTTGCCTGAGCTGTTACTGAAATAGGAGGAGGGTGGTTGCCTATGGAGAAATAAGGTATTTCATGTGTTTTCCTGTTTGAACTGTCTGCTCGGCTTAACTAGATACGGGGCAACCAGAATTCCTCTAGATAGAGGGAAACAGCATCCAGTGTTTCCTGGTGGGCTGCATCAGCAGAGGGGTGGGCAGCAGGGAGGAGGGGATCGTGCCCCTCTGCTCTGCCCTCCTGAGGCCCCACCTGGAGCCCTGCGTCCAGCTCTGGGCCCCCAGCACCAGGAGGATGTGGGGCTGGTGGAGCGGGGCCAGAGGAGGCCACGAAGATGCCCAGAGGGCTGGAGCACCTCTCCTGGGCAGGAAGGCTGAGAGAGCTGGGGGTGGTCAGCCTGGAGAGGAGAAGGCTCTGGGGGGACCTCAGTGCAGCTTGTCAGTACTTGAAGGGGGCTTCTAAAAAAGATGGAGAGCAACTGTTTGACAGGAGGAGGGGGAATGGTTTTAAACTAAAAGGGGAGATTTAGGTCAGAGGTTAGGAGGAAATCCTTCCCTCAGAGGGTGGTGAGGCCCTGGCCCAGGCTGCCCAGAGAGGCTGTGGGTGCCCCATCCCTGGGGGTGCTCAAGGCCAGGTTGGACGAGGCCCTGGGCAACCTGGTGCAGTGGGTGGTGTCCCTGCCCATGGCAGGGGGTTGGATGGAGCTGGGTGGGCTTTGAGGCCCCTTCCAACCAGAGCTGTTCTACGGTTCTTTGCTTTTGTAGCGTAACAACTACTTGTGGCTTGCTTTCTTTGGGATATAAATGTCTTTGAGTTCAAAATTTCTATATATTTCTATATATTTCTTCCCTTTACTAGAAGTATTGTGTAAATGCAGGGTATTGTTGTATCCATCTTTGATCGTGCCAACATCTAGGCCGTACTGGGGCAGGGTGCCACGTCTGATGCACTGCTGATCTGTGATGGCTGGACATTTATGCTTTGTGCCTGCTGTTGATGGGAAGGATGGCAGACTGAAATACAGAGTATATTAAGTAGTAACGTGTTTTACTTCATATACTGTTTATCAATAGCAAACCCCATAGGACACCAATCTTTTTTGTCCATGTCCACACACAAGGCAGGGAGAAGATGAAACTATAGAGAAATAGACATCATGAAGCCTAAGAAGTGAAAATGGTATAAAGTGACTCCCTGTCCAATTACCCTTTATCCAGGCAGTTGTTGTGTGCAGTCACTCTGTCTGGCTGTGTTGTGCTGACTGGCAAGGAGATGCAGGCAGGATAAGAATGAAACCATTGCAAATAAGAGGTATTTTCTCTTTTACAATGTACACCTCACAATATGTTAGTATTGCTTCTCCGAAAATTGAATCAGCCTGTTCTTTATCACAGTTTCTTTGTATGCCCCCCTCAAGCTTTCTGGTTTTTGTTTCATTTTTGCTGTCCCTCACTGTTCTCCTGGCAGAATTCAGGAGCTGGAAATGTTTAAAAGAGATGTCATCAAAAGCAGTTGTATTTTTAGCTGACACAGAGGGGAATTCTAATTCTGATTTTGATTCATGTCATGGCTTTTGCTGCTTCCCACAGGTAGTATTGCTTTCTAAATTATTTCTCTCTCAGGACTTCCCTGAATCTGTTCTGCAAATTTTTGGACTCTACAACCCCCAGAAGTTAGATGCTCTCAGTGTAGGACACAAGACATACGGCTCTGATTCATTGAAAGTTTTCACTTAATGCTTTATGAAAAGTGTTTTTCTCCTTAAAGTTTTTCTTTCTTCATGTATCTTTCTTTCTTGATGAGATGGAGTAGAACTCAAATACAGTCAGCTCTATGTTCATTCTGAGGGGGCTTTTAAAGGAAATAACCGATCATGGGAAATTATATTCTTCCTTCCTCATCTCTGCTCTTCAGAAGAGCTTTAGATTGCCTCATTATAAGTCCTATTTTCTCTACTCTGAGAGCTTCCTTGGAAGCTTTGTTTTCCATTTTGTATCTCTGCTGTGTGGAAGTCACCTTTTTACTTCATGGATTTTTTGCGTGTGTGTGTTTTTAACAAGAAAGGTTAATAGGGCCGATATTTTAGAATGCACAGACTTAGGAAATGCACTTGGGAGGCTACTCCGTGGCTGTCAAAAATGTAAACCATTCTAACACTTCCCTTCACATTGCTGTCATGGCATAATTTTTATGCTGCCCCTTTACTGTGAATTCTGCCAGACTTGGCAATGTATATTAAAGGCTAAAGGTCTGGATCCCTTAGGCCAGTGCTTGGGAAAATATTTGTATAAAAAATGGTATTGTGACCACAGCTGCAGTAGCAGAACCTGCCATATTATTAATTACTAAAAAGGAATTGTTACATACTGCTGGTCCTCACTCATTCATCTGTTGGGTTTCTGTCTTATTAAAGGAAGTAAAACAAACAGTCCTTGAAACCATTACAGTTCTTTAAATTGTGTACAAGGGACACTGAACTCTGGCAAACAATCAGAAAAGATAATCTGCTAAGCCAGCTGGCTTTAAAATTGCCCATTACTGGTATAAATCCTCGAGTGTACCTGTCAGTCCCTAATGTCACATGCTGAAGGAAAGGAAGATGACATTTTCTTTGGCCGGGGTGGGCCTATGTAGTTCTGCGTGGAGGCGCTCAAGGTTTGCACCAGGTATTTCTTTGGTATTCGGAAATGTGTCTTGTAAATATGACTACGTAGGGGGTATATAGCTGGTTATGTGATGAGAAATACCTTTGATGAGAAAACGTTGATCATGAAATACATGGCCCCAGCCGTGAAGTGACCAGTCAGGTGGAGGGTGGCAGGGCATCTGCGTCACAGAACCATAAAAAGGGTTTGGGTTGGAAGGGGCCTTAAAAGTCATCTAGTTCTTTGGGAAGAGGGGACAGAACAGTTCCTGTGGCACCATGAGTGAATCCCCGTCCCTTTTTTGTCAGCCTTGTAGGAAAAAAGGAAAGGGATGATGTTTAACACGGGTGGGTTGAATTAGCTCGTAAGGCTGGATCTACCTGACTTTAAATTGGGCACACTGACGTGGATTAACCAGAAACTATAAAAACCAGGTAAGTAGGACGGACATAATGCA
This sequence comes from Aythya ferina, assembly GCF_964211825.1. Taxonomy (NCBI): domain Eukaryota; kingdom Metazoa; phylum Chordata; class Aves; order Anseriformes; family Anatidae; genus Aythya; species Aythya ferina. The sequence continues at coordinate 12,421,711 of NC_140315.1, read as the reverse complement.
GGTCTTCCCTGTTGTATTTTTTAGGCTAAAGCACGTCATGAGATTCATCAGTGACAGAGTGAGTTTTTGTGCATTAGTGTATCATCCAGTCCTGATGGTGGAACAAGAAGGGATTGTATGTGTATTGCATATTCACTCTGCAATTCTGAACTGTTCGCTGGGTGGCTTGTCATTTGAGCAATCATAAATGATCCACGATCACATTTTCCACTGCTATTTCCAACAGATGAAGCAATAGTAGTGTATCCTGTAAATCCTATAATGCAGATAATCTTAGGGTGGAGGTAATGAGAAGATATTTTTTCCAGTATAAACCATATGGCAGTTCTTTAGTGTGTGTGTGTTTGTTTTTTTGTAGTTGTTGTTGGTTTTTTTTGCGTCAACATTTGTATCTTATCTAGCCATGGCTATATTCGACAGTTGTGCTCACACATCCTTCATCTAGATTCTCAGTATTTTATAGACAGGACTTGTTAAGTTTGCCTTGAAATTGGCTCTGTATAGCATAGTAGTGTCAAAGTTCTTGCTTGAGTCATTGCCTTTACCTTCTGTATTACTCTAGTCTCTGGTTAGTTTTACTGCACGATTTGTAGCATCATTCTGGAAGGTGCTTTTTAACAAGGAACACAAAAATCCCTGAGCTGCTGATTCCTCATCATATGCAGCTAATAAGCTTTTTTTTTTTCTTGTTCACATACAAGATAATGGTGCCTTTAGATCTATTTCATAACAGCTTGTAAGATGCTGTTAGTATCCACATAAATTAGTTTTCAATGAGAGATCTTACACATAAATGCAACTTAGTTTAATGTCCAGGCCCTTTTAACTGAACAATGAAGAATGAATTCCCTTTAAGCTGACATCACATTGGGATATCTTTTTCTCTTTTACTTCCAATGATTTGAAAACAAGACAGGCTGCCCAGAGGCAAGTGAGCTGGTGCAGCTCTGCCTAAGCTCAGTTGCAGGAGCTGCCTGTCCTGCGGAGGTAATAGGGGGATAGATTTTCATCACTGGGTCTTTGATCTCGGGTTAATATGACTCATTTGGAGAATGTTGATGCTCAGCAAAGTCTGTACTGTGATTTCTGACGAAAGGAATAAGGTGCAAGTCAGTGTTAAATTTGTCTAGCCAGGTAATTAATTGTATCAGATGATTTTTTTTTTTTTAATTTGAACTTTCATGTACCTGTGCTCCTTTCATGTGGTTAGCTTAGGTCTCCTTAAGGATTACACTGATTGAAGAGCCAGATACTGCTGTTACTAGAAGTGTGAAGGAGGCATTGAACTTAATGAATCAAAGAAATGAAGGGGTTTGTAACATACAATTCGAGTAAAAGGCACTTAAAAGATACTTGAAAAGCCATGTGGGTCAAGTTAGCTAATTGTAGATATTAACTTGTGGATTGTATTCTGGCCAAATGATACAGGCACAGCTTTGGATACCTGTGGGAGCATGCCATGGGAGCAATGTGTGAGCTCCTTTCTTCATGGTCTGTTATGCTGCCTGCTGTCTTTACACAATTAAAGCTTAGTGAATGTCTTTGCATACCATACACTACTGGTAAGACAAACTGTGTGTCATAATTCAGGTTTGTTTTATTCAAATTTATTTTTCCTTGTGTTAGATAATGTAAGGATTTTTTTTTTTTTTAAATCTTAATATTTTCAAGGAGCTACAGACCTCTTGGCAGTTTCCTTTTAGAAGGTGTTACAGGTAGGTCTTCAACGAAACAGAATAATGATAATAATAATAATAATAATAATAATAATAATAATAATAATAATAATAATAAAAATCCTTGCTTAAGCCTGCAGTGAAAATAGGCTTGTATGCGTAAGTTTAAATTTTAACAGTAATTCTGGTAAACAAGTACATAAAGTTGGCATGAAAATTTTGTCTCTCTGATGAAGAAAATCTTTAGTATAGTGCAAGCTCCAATGTGACAGTCTGTGGAACCACCTGCAACGAGCTACGCTGCTTTGAACCCTTGGCAGCTTGGTACAGTATTCTTTCCTCTGCCTGAACTGTGGCAGACTGCTGATGTGTACGTGTGCTTGAAGTTTTGTGCTGTGTCACTGATCGGTGTCATCTGGAGAATCCTGAAGCCAGGTCTAGTAGCTGTGTCATTGGTTAGTAACTGAGCAAGCAGCTTATGTTCCTTTTAACATTGAGCTTCATGGACGTGATCTTTAAAAATCAGCTAGCTCAGCTGTACCTCTCTTTTGCCCAGGACTCATGGGATTCTTCCAAGCAGGTCACTGAACAGGCCAAAGTCTGCTCTCCTGACAGCTGGGGCATGATCCTGCTTTAATGCCTTGGTCCTGTCTCTCAGGATCATGGAATACCAGAGGGTGTCCTACTACCAATGCAGTGTGCTGGATTTGCAGCTTCTTGTGTGTTCTTGTTTCCTTCATAAAACACTGGGCAATGTTCCATTATAAGTGCACCTTTATTTAGGAGACGGTATGAAACGTTAATATTGTGATTTCCACAGGATAACAAGATGGTCTAAATAGTAAGCAATGGGCTTTAAGGACTAGAATCCAAAATTGGTACCACAGGCAGTTAAGAATTGTAAGTTAAAATTGCAAGGGGTTGTGTAATGGATTGGCAGCTAACAGAGTACTTGAAATTCATTTGGCATTTACATGCACGGTAAATTCCAAATGAGCTCCTAAGAACCCTATAAAAAAAAAAAAGAGTGCATGTGTGGACTGCTTGTTTCTCCCCGTAACTTATATCCTCTTAGTTCTAGATTGTATTTGCTTTTGCATCACTGGGACTTTCTTAATGTACATAAAGAGGTGATTTACATTCTTAGATATAGTGCAGGAATTTGCAACAATATCAGAATAAGTGGACCATTGTTATCTTTGTAACTGAAGCTGGGTGAATATATCTCAATTTTTCTGCCCACGATTCAGGGCAGCTTGTTTTCTTGCAATGAATATTGGTAGATCCCAGGGAAATATAGCCACAAATTTTATTAACAATGAAATGCCTGCCTGCCAGTTGCATGGCAGATCACGCTCAAACTGGCAGTTTGTGACAGATGTGTATGTAATGGTTCTAAATCATTGTGTGGATTCACTGTATTCTGTATTTTACTCGAACAAGTTCCAATAACAGTTACACAAATAAATTAAAGTGCAGCTGTCAACATCACCAGCGGGAGTTGAAGGCATAGGCATAATATATTAAAGAGCTGATGCCTCGTGGAAAACTTTTGAAATTTATTTTGCTAGATGAAAGCAGCAGCAGATTCATTTCCACTGTTTTTCTTCTCTCATTTTTAATAATCAAGACGACTTGTAATTGAGCTGATTCCAGAAGGTTTTGTTACAGTTCTGGGACTGGTTCTATGGCTGTTCCATTCGTCCCAGCGTATCCTCTTCTGGTTATTTTATAATTTTAACTTTCCTGGAAATGAAATTCTGTAATGCTTTGTTTAGGGTGTATAATCCCTGCATACAAACCATAGTTTCTCAGAAGGTCCAGAAGGGTTTAGCTTCCAGACATTTTTCCTTTTACGAAATTATTGAGTAGTTCTTAAAATCGGGGTTTTGTTCTTAAAACAAACAGAACCCCATGTCTATGGACAGCTCTATTTAAAACTCTGTTATTTTAACTTGGTGGCCCTGAGATGCCAGCTTTAGATGTTGTCAGTGTGTGCCTGTTAGTTTGAGCAGCTCCCCAGCAATTTCTTTTCTCTAGTCACTTTTTATCCAGTTGGCACTGCTTGTTTTGACTCCAGATTGCTGGCTCTGCTTCTCCCTGGATTTGCTAGGGAGTTGAGCCAGACCCTCAGAGGCAGGCTTTGCTCCACTGCCTTGCTTGCCACAACTGTGTTTGCATCCTTGCTTAACTAACTCTCTCATCTCCTGTTTCCCAAGTTTTAATCAAGTGTGCGTGTTGTGGTAAGAAGTGCAGGAAGCCGTGCAGTGGTTTCTTTTCCCTTGTCCCCTCTTTTTGCCACTGGTCATTGCAGAGTTTCTGACAGCCTTTGGTTAGTGGAGGTAGGATGCTTGGGATCCGTTTGTACTCATGTCCACAGGCTATCATTGTTCAAACATTTCTAGAAAGCATGAAATATTTCTACCTAGCAGACAGTAGGTTTTGTTTCCCTCCAGGCTGGCTACAGCCACCTGTTCGACAGACTAAATTCATCAAATCATTTTTAATCACGTTCATTGGACTGTGGAGCTGTGCCAGGGCCCTACTAAGCAACAAATGGGTTCAGAGCAGGCACAGTGCAGTTTCTGGTAGAAAACAGTTCCTCTGGTGCTGGTTCTTATCAGCTTGCCTGTGAAGGATAAGAAATCATCAACATTTCAGATTACTCAGGGACAAACGAGCAGAGATTTGGCTTATTTGCATCACAGTGGTAACTCCATTGATTCTGGATTTGTACCAGCATAAACTAGGGGAGAATTAGGCACAGAGCCAAATAATCTTTGTGTTTCTTAAATAATTAACCAAATCCACAAGGAGCTAGGCTGATGAATGGTTAACAAATGAGTGAAATGATCAAATGTTATTCGTTAAAACTAAATGTTATACCATATCTGTATCTTCCTTTTCTCAACCCAGGAGATTTTTTTAGGCATATACTTTGAAAAAGAGGAACTCTGAGTGAAGCAAAAAGACTTCGGATTAAATATCCCTTACAAAGCAATAGATTTCACTGGTGCAAGTACTTTGGGTAAGATTTGACCTGTAGTATTTTACTCTATCTCTTCTAAAGGGCATGATTATCTGTAACAATTCACTTGTGATTTGGACTTGTGGGAATATAAAGTTGCAAGTCTGAGAAATAAATGGTTTTCTGTAGCACTGAAGAAAGATCTCATCGGGTATTAACTGGAGTTTATTTGGACAGTGTAGATTTCTTCTTGTGAAGATAGGAAATAAGAGAAAAAAATCGAGGAACCTAACACCTTACTGTGTGTAATCGGGTCAGGTTCTGTCATAGAACCATGCAAGACCATCCCAGCTGTTGTGTGTTGCTGTTCTTCCTTCATAGCTCCTGTGTTTCAATGAAATGCTGTAATGCTATTACATGCTGGGAGGTGTGCAGGTACCTAGCAGGTATTTCTGGTGGTAGCAAAAGTGAAATTTGACCCCATGCCTAACAATTATGTAAAGAGAAGTTTGTGGACTTTTTAGCACAGATGTTCATGATTATATAAATGACAGCTCATAGGGAGCTTTTCTGCTTACATTTTTCCATTGATCTGCATTAACGGGAGTTCCACAGGTACACAATAATGGTCAAAAAACCACCACCACCACCAACAAACACCACCCTTATGTGTCCTAGCTCTGTTTTGTATACCTAACAAATGCTGAAATAAACAGCATATGGCCTTTGCTATTTTGCTTCTATGTCCTAGAATCACAGAACAGCTCGGGTTGGGGACCTCAAAGACCATCCAGCTCCAACCCCCTGCCATGGGCAGGGACACCACCCACTGCATCAGGTTGCCCAGGGCCTCATTCAGCCTGGCCTTGAGCACCCCCAGGGATGGGGCACCCGCAGCCTGGGCCAGGGCCTCACTGGAGGATTTCCTCCTAACCTCTAATCTAAATCTCCCCTCTCTTAGTCTAATAACATTCTCCCTTATCCTGTGATTATCTGACCAAGCAAAATGTCACTCTCCATCTTTTTAGAAGCCCCCTTCAAGTACTGACAAGCTGCACTGAGGTCCCCCCGGAGCCTTCTCCTCTCCAGGCTGACCACCCCCATCTCTCTCAGCCTTCCTGCCCAGGAGAGGTGCTCCAGCCCTCTGGGCATCTTGTGGCCTCCTCTGGCCCCGCTCCACCAGCCCCACATCCTCCTGGTGCTGGGGGCCCAGAGCTGGACGCAGGGCTCCAGGTGGGGCCTCAGGAGGGCAGAGCAGAGGGGCACGATCCCCTCCCTCCCCTGCTGCCCACCCCTCTGCTGATGCAGCCCAGGGTGCAGTTGCCCTTCTGGGCTGCAGGCACGCACTGCTGGCTCATGTTGAGCTTTTCATCCACCAGAACCCCCAAGTCCTCCTCTGCAGGGCTGCTCTCAGTGAGTTCTTCTCCCACTCTGTGCTCATGTCTGGGATGGCCCCAGCCCAGGTGCAGCACCTTGCACTTGGACTTGTTGAACCTCATTTGGTTCACATGGGCCCACTTCTCCAGCCTGTCCAGGTCCAGTCCCTCTGGATGGCATCCCTTCCCTCTGCTGTACCAACTGTGCCACTCAGCTTGGTGTCATCTGCAAACTCGCTGATGGTGCACTCGGTCCCACTGTCTGTGTCATTGATAAAGATATTAAACAGCTCTGGTCCCAGGACAGACCCCTGAGGGACGCCACTTGCCACTGGTCTCCACCTAGGTGGAGCACCATTGACCACAGCTCTCTTGGTGCAGCTGTTGAGCCAATTCCTTATCCGCTGAATATGGGCCCACCCATCAAACCCTTCAATCTCCAATTTGGAGATTAAGATGTCATGTGGGACTGCATCAAAGGCTTTGCAGAAGTCCAGTTAGATGGCATTGGTCAGTCTTTCCTTGTCAACCGATGCAATCACTCCATCACAGAAGGCCACCAGATTGGTCAGGCAGGATTTGCCCTTGCTGAAGCCATGCTGTTTGTCTCAGATCAACTTCTGGTGAAGAAACAGCTCTAGAGTTCAAAGCTTTCATTTCCATTTCTGTGGCTTTTTAACCAAACTTGTTTATCCATTAAGGCTTCAAACCACAGCATAATGGGATTTAAGATGTTTTCTCTACTGAGTTAAAAGTACAGTTCTTGTACAAAGTGATAAACGATCTTTACTGAGAAAAAAAAATCAAGTCATGATTTCCTTCTAATGTAGGAATAAAACTTTTCTTAGCTACTAGTATGTTGGTCATTTTGCATTTTAGTTGCTGATTCTTCAGGTTTACAGCATGAAAAGTTGTTGAGGCTGCTGCTAATTGTGTATTAGTTATTATGGTAATTGACAGCTCTCAGTTTTGTTATTGTGACTGCAGAGTACCTGGTGACAAGCTGATAACACATAACGACTACAGCCTGCTTTGCTGGCAAGAATCATCAGAGTTTCTCTCTTCTCCTGTCTGTGTGTGCAGTTACGAGCTGTTTGGCATAGAGGCTGTTTTATTTGTACAGTGCTTATCACCACAACGTTAGAGACATTGTGGCAGTACAAATACATGCAGGTATGTGCATGTATAAACACACATTATCCACTTCTCTCAGTCAGTAGGAAACTCAAATCACACTTCGGAGTAGCGTTGTGTTTAATCGGATCTGGTTTCAGCCCAAAAGCAGGGGCGAATTGCCATTCCTTGATGATTGTTGACCTGTTTGATAGCCATTCTTAGGGAATGCTGCTATTAGAAATCAGAATATTGTATGCCAAAGCTTCTATATCACAGAGTATTGTCCTCAAAGGATGGTGAATCCTTAGGCTGTTGATAGTGGTGTTTTGTTTTTCTGGGGTATGTGTATGGGTGTCTTTCCACATCTTAGTAGATTTCTCATCTTACTTTCCCTGGTTTTAATTTTTGTGGCATGCACTGAATCTCAGAATGTCTGTCTGTAGGGGTGTAAGTTATTTAGGAAACTCAGCTGATTAAATCAGTAAATCCAAATTGAATCTGAACCTACTCAGGAAAGCCTAGGTTCAATTTGCATTGGTAAGGAGAGTAGTAATGCACTTTGTGCAGAAAACCCTCGACAGAGGAGGTGCTTCAGTGAACAAACTACTAGTAATCTACATAGCTGTTTATGCAGATAATTATTTGACATCTGCAGGCTCTGTTTTGGGAAGACTGGTGGCAAAGTTAAATATTCTGTCTGTTAGTTCCTCTGCAAATCATTTTAACCTATCACTTCTACTCCTGGAACACACATTTCTATAATAGAGTTTTTCTTTGAAGGAAGTTGATGTGAGGTCTTACAGGATATGCACAGAACGTGGTATAACAGGAACCAGAAATATCTACCTGTCAAGAATGGGATTCTGTTGCTTAAGCTTAAATGCAGGATCCGGCCTATGCAGGATTCAGGTTGGGTTAATGCTAACTTCACACTGGTCTCCAGATACAGGACAAAAAAAACCACTTCTGGAGTCTAATCTCCAGACGCCATGCTGTAGGTGACCTGAAGTCCAGATAAGCCCCCATGTTTGTCTGATGGTAGGAGATCTTGTTTCTTATTAACTGCCTCAGGGACAACACAACAGCAAGCAAAGAACATGTACTTTAACAAAAAAATAAAATTTCTTACCTAATTGCAGGCATTCTTGGGAATATTGTGAGACTTATGAAGAAGGCAAACAACAACAACAAAAAAAACCTGTAAAACTGTAACATCTAATTTAAGATCTTGCTCCTCTGGTGGTCTTCAGGTATAGGGGAAATATCCTGCCTGCCTTTCCCTAATTGGGCTATTAGATTTAGTGGTGTGGTCTGGCCTCTTGGTTAGGGAATTGCACTCTGTGCTTGGGACATTTTCTCCATTGTGCTGCAGCTGGGGAAATTACCAGCTCTCACTTCCCATCCCCTGTAATTTTTCTGCTATTGGCTGCTCACTCAGTTGGTAGCTCTAAGAATAGATGAGCAGAAATGTCATTCATTGTTCACCACTGTAGATTGCTGTCTTAGGCCTTCAATCTCTTTTCTTTAATGGCTACAAAATAGGTTCTTTCATACACAAAAGAGATTTTGAAATGTCTCTTTTATGCTGTTTCACAGGGAAGGTTGTGATACAGGGTGAGACTCGTGAAGTAAAACGGGGGGTTTATCAGACCTGAAGTTCCCGATGTCAACAGGCACGGCTTCCCAAGTGCAGTGCTGTACACGAGCTGTGCACGCAGTGTGTGGGTTTTGCTGTATGTGGGTTCCCATGCCCCAAACCAAGCTGTGCTTCAAGAAATTGTCTTATTTTCTGTATGTGATTAAGAAGAAAAGAGAAAAGACAGAAAACAAATCAAGTGTAGGTTGGATTATCTCTAAAGCAGCAAGGCTTTTAGGGTTATGTGCATATTGTCAGATAATTTTTGGACTGTAACATTTTAGTAGGGAGAAAATCTCAGTCTAAAAGCTCTGTTCAACTTACATTGAGGTAACATGGACTAGGCAGATAGTGTTTTCTGAAAAATTCCTCAGACTGTTGGAGTATATTTGGGGTTAATATGATTGACTCTCAGGTATTCTTTCAGTCATACTCTGAAGTAGAAAACTTGTTCTTTCAGAAAAAAATAAAATCATCGGAATTGATAAATACTGATGTAAATACTCAATTTTGGGAGTATTTATCTAGTAGGGAGACTTATTTCTTTGTGGCTAGTGTAAGATGTGCACAAGAGGCTGGCTTATACCTTAAGGGTGGAAGAGATCCCTTTATGATCTGGAAATTACCACAGAGCCTCAAGTTTTTCTTAATTTATACCATACCACCAGAAGCAATGACCCTTGCCATACTGATATTTTTATAAGTGGTTGGATTGCTCAAATAGCTTTGTAAAAGGTGTGGCCTTAGTGGCAGCACAGTGGCTATTGGCAGCTAGTTGGCTTTTTCACACTTTGTGGTGTATTTATTGTGAGAAAAGGTGGGATGGTAATTGATCTCTGTGTTGAATTATTGGGATGAGAAGTGATGCTTTGGATGTAAACCACAGTAAAATTTAGGTGCTATTAATGTGTGGAATATGCATAAGGAATATCTGGAATTGATCTCTAGACATTCAAGTAGTTTCTTTAAGTTTCGTAGGGTGTAAATCTATGCTTACTTTCAGCAAGAGAAGTAAAGAGAGAAAACTTTTAACTTTGAATGAAGCCTAGCTGTGATAACAGGAGAGCCTATTCTTCTTTGTGCTGACCATGTTCCTCACAGTCTGCCCCAGTGTAAATGTCATTTCAGTAAGGTCTTTGAGACATGCAGAGTGACTTCCTGACATAAGCAAAGCTCCTATTAAAATTAGTCAATTCTGATTCATCCAAGTTTCATATGAATTGTGAGCTCTCAACTGCCTCCTTGCTCAGACAAATGTCAAGAATACATGCACGCAGCTGGCCATGCACTCTGAAACTTGACTCCTGGGTAGTTTGTTGGATGCTGCTTTGTGTTACACGGGTGCAGTTGTTCAGAAGCCCCAAGGTTGCTGCTTTTTGGTGCATGTCCACCATGGTGACTGACCATGGTCCCTGCTAGCACTGGTTGCAGTGTGCTGCTATTACAGCCTCAGCTCCGAAGAGGCTGTGTCAGATGACTTGCCTTTTAATGGTCAATGTGTTTAGTGTTTTTCACGGGTCTGCCATGGGAAAATAAATGCTTAAATGAGAACATTTTGTTTTATGGGCTGAAAAAAAGCTAAATTTGCATGTCAAGCTTGGCATGTGCTTCTTGTTGGGGGTCGTGAAGTCTGTTGTCTGGAACACAGGACTGCATTCAGTCTGTGGCCTTACAGCCATCTATTAATCATTATTTCCAGTTATAAAACAACATACTAATACTTGCTCCACCAATATGTTGTGAGGATTAACTGTGAGCATACGGTTCCTTGAAATGCCCTGCCTGTGCACCCACCAGTGTCCTCGCTCTTTACGCTGACCCAGCCCTGGGGCACACAGTGTATTTGTGAGAAGAGAGATTACTGTTGGTGGTGCAACAGCAGAACAGACACTGGTGAGTCTACAAGTCTCCACAGTTGTGGTCTCTTAAGTTTAAACTCCAGCTTGGCTGTTGTCTCATCTCTCCTTACTGCTGTTCATCTCTTCCGTGTATCTCTAGGTCATGGGTGGAGTGGTAGAGGGCAGTGGGATGTTGTATTCCCCACTTGGCCTTAAATGAAATGAAAAATCTGCCTCAGGCTTTTCCTGCCAACCTAGCAGGTTGCTATGGATTAAGCTACTTAATCAATCCAGACAAACCATTCCGTGGTGCTCACAGTAGTCAATACCACCAGTCACTTGCCATTTCAGCAGCTTAGAGACAAACGATCCTTCATTCTGCAGACAGAGATGTGCCAGAAAGCAAAAGTTGCTAAATAGTCTCTCTAGAAGAAGCTATAAAATCTTGTTGCCTTCATCCTTTCCCACCATCATAAGCTGGTAGCATAGCAACTGATGAAGCTGCTTGAACTTGAGTTGACCTGAAATTACATGTTTCACGGTTTGTGTTTACTCCCGCCTTTCTACTTTTTTTGGTGCTTGTTGAGTTTACATTTGCAGTCCCTATGGGAGATTAGCAGCTTGTTCATGCAGAAAGCTGAAATAGATTTAATAGCACATGATATACAAGCTTAAATAGTCCGTGGAGTTAGAATCATGGGATGGAGCTAAACCCGGCCCTGACTACTGACTGTGAACACCTTATTTTTGATAGGGTGTGGATGCAGTTTTCAGTATTGCAGTGTAGACTTGGTGCAGCCATAAGAAAGGAGGGCCTCCCATAGAGCAGTGTTGCAAATTTTACTGGTTTGGACTTGACAGCAAGGTGATGTGGAGTGTAGATATGCTCAGGTTATAGTAACCCTGGGGCTTCTCGCATTGGAAAGACAGAATTCAGACGCTGGTTCAGAAATGAACTGCAGCTTGAATGGCTGCTGGTGCATGCACAGTTGCAGCAGTTTCTGGTGAAGTCAGTACATTTTCACCAGTGTCCATTATTTTCATTTCCCTTGTCAAAAGTGTCTATGCTCAGTTCTCATGCTCTGTGTTACTTTTGTAATTTCTGCATTCCAACATTTGTCTTCTGTTCTAAACCCTAACCTGGTGTTCTTCTTAGGTGATTGCAGACCAATTTGAAATGTTAATCCACACCTCTGATGTGTCTGTCTTCCCCCAAATGGAGGAAGAAGTAAAAGTAAACATGACTAACCGTTCTGATAGAAAATATATTAAGGATGTCTGGACATCAAGGTTTGGTTCAAGTGCCCAGGACATGCGCCTGGAGAAGCAAAACAGAGCAGTTAGATGTCAGTTAGAAAAATGTAATTGTTTGTGTGTGTGAAACAAAGATCAAACTTTATTTCTGTGTGATGCAGCCTTAACAGATGGGGTTGAGATGCCTTAGCTTCAGAACAGTCTGAATAAGAGAAGGAAGCTCTTTCTTTGACAAGCATTTTAGCCATTGAATTATTAAATCAAAGGGCATCAGTCACTAGTGCGTGCTCTGGCTGCATATATAAAAGGAAACTGAGTTGTGCCTATCTTTTCCAGAGAAAACCATAATCATTTATCTTTGTGAGGATTTTGGACTGCAGCACCTGAGTTCTGCTGCCTTGAATTGAGAGTATTCAGAGAACATGCAAAGGGTGCACAGGTTTTTTACAGAAGTTTTACTTCTTGACAAGCAGTTTTGCTCAGCTTGCTTTGTGGCTTCCCCTTGAATGGACTGACTGGTCTGATACCTCACTGTACTGCGCATTGAAGGCCAACCACTGAAAGCATAAAGTTAAGGAGGTAAAATCCATCTCACCTAAATTTGAGTACCAGTCAAGAGAGAGAAAGTTCAGAAATTGATTCATTTTGTATTTCTTAGACACGAAACTTACCTTGTACATTCTCTGAAATTGTTCATTTCTCTCTATTGACTATAAAGGGAACTGGAGACCACTAGCACAGGCTTGAACATACAGAAACTACACAATAAAAGTTCAGGGTATTTGTCACAACTCATGGGCGCCTAACTTCTTAATACACAAAACTCCTTTTGTGTTGAGCCCCTCATGGTTCACGAACACTCCCTGTAAACAGTGATATTCCATAATAATGTCACTCCATAAGCAACAAGGAGTGTAGTACTGTTCTTGTTCACGATGCCATTCTGTAGCTGTTCTGCAGTTGAAAAAGTCAGAAAATCACACACACACTTCTATAATGAGAGTTGGATGTATGTGACTCCCAACCTCAGGGAGTTTGTCACTTTTAGAGATTAGCTAGAGACCGGCTGTGCACTGCACAGGGAGCTCTCCTACCCACGTACGGAAAGGTTGCCTTCCAGCACTCTCAGAGCACAAGATTTAGGAATGTGTTGGTATGGTAGTGGAGATTCCTGCGTATCAATGCTGAGTCATTAGGGAGCCATGGGAGAGTCTACAATCACCTTCTTTTTTCTTCTTTTACAGTACAAATGATGACTCAAAGAGAAGCATTCAGTTCTAATCTGTGAGTTCTTGTAATAAGCTTTACAATTAGAGCACGGAGTCTTCCATCTAATTCACTTAATTTACTCTGGGAAATGAGATACTGTTCAACTAATCCGATGCTATTTTCTTCTTTATTAGAGAATGAAAGCATCCTTGGAAGCTCTGGTGGGATTCAGACTAAGCTTCTGAGAGACAAATAGTATGAAAGGCTAATGAAATAGCTCGCTAGGGTAATTCCCAATTGGTATCTGGTGCCCCTCTTCTTTAACCTATAATACAAGTAGGGGAAGAGTTGGTAGGATGCAGTGGGCCTGTACCAACTCTTTCTGGTCACAGAGTGAATGAATTCATAACTTTTTGTATAGTGAGACAGCACTTCTACAGACCAACTTTGTTAAACCAGGATGTGTTCCATCTGTCTTGCATGGTGATTGCAGTGCTTTTGGGAAAGGATTAAGAGGTTTTCTGCTGCTTCATGCTAACTCTTACAAACATTATTGAGTTCCTCTCTTTAAGCCCAGGCAGCCCATTTGCTTAATTTAGAATACATGTATTCAAATCACTAAGGAATGTTTTCACTGCTTCTTAAGGGAAAAGTACATAGATAACGTATTCTTTGTTTTTGTCAGGCTGCAGCAAGTTCTCCTTTAGAACATAAGTACTATGCATACACTGCTGTGAGATGCAAAGGGTGTATTCCAGAGTCTTTGGATTTTGGGTCTTTGGGAATGCTGGAAGATGAGCATCCTGTCAAGTATTGGGTCTCTTGCTCCATTGGCTTTCTCTGGTGATAACTATTGCCATCCCCTGAGGTCTGCTCTTCTCTTGTTCTGCATTGCTGTTGTGTTAATTCTCTGACCACTGTGCTTACTTCTTTCACACCTTTATGGATAATTTTTATTTTCTGCCCCCTTCTTCTAGTACATACGCTGCTGGGCTTTCTTCAGCTTTCTTATTCTCTGGGTGATTTGCTGTGCTTATGCCATTTCAGTTCTCTTCTGTCTTTTCCTTCTCAGCCAGTTCTCTCTGATTATCTTGCTATGAACATGCGATTCCTTTGCTAAGTGAACGGAAGCAACAGTCCTTTCCCACTGTAAATATCAGCAATCTACAAGCCATTCGCAGATCAAACTGTGGTTCAGCACTTGTGGTTCAGCACTTATTCTTTCATGCAGTATTATTATGGCTCAGCCTTACTATGTCCGTATTGCTGAAATGCTTCTCTAGATCCTTAATTTCCTTTTCTGACTCCAAAGCCATTTTGTAGTAAGCATTTGCCTGTGACCCATCCGGTGGCTGTTCACGGGATCATAGGTTACTGCCAGTCGGAAGGAGGCTCAGGTTTCCAACCTCATGCTCAAAACAGTGTCAAAGTTGGTTCCACTCCTCTCGAAATGGTCTTTCCCCTGGCCAGTCGTTCAGCCTCCTGGGAGCAGCTCCATCCCCCTAGAAGTGCTGCTCCATTTCTCGTGCTTCATGGAACTAAAGGATTTCCCCGCTCAGCCTGTCACATGGAACTTACGCTGCTGCCTCAGCTTCCCCATTCCATTGGTACCACTACTTCTGACTGGGTCATTTACAACTTCATTCTGAGGTGAGGAAGAAATTCCTGCCTCTTAAGATAGCACATGATTGATAATATGTGTAGGTAACTTTTTTGTTGTAAGATACCAGAGAGCTCATCAATTCATGAAATGTATGGTAAGTAAACAAAAATATTAGCATGTAGACAAAAGTATTAGCTGTGAAGGGAGAACAAGCAAAGCATATGACATGCTATGATGTGTGTGGTCTATTGTAGAGTACTGAAGTTACTCATCCCTGTATAAGTTCTGTGCTGGGAAGGAGTATCAGAGCATGCTGACACTAAATTTGCTAATCCATAGAACAAAATAGTGTCTAAATACAACCCCCAACTTACTGTTGCAGTGTCCTAGATCTTCAGCTAAATACTAAACTGCCAAATTTCCATTTTTATGTCAGTCTTTGATTTTAAGCACATAAGCATCCTCTGATGGTTCACAAGCGTGTCTGTAGGGTTGGCCTCAACAGGGCCAAGAAGAAACTAGAATATCCACAGGGATATATCAGATGGTGTAGGGGGGCTAATGGGGGAGGAGAGGCTAAATGTTCTGTCTAAGGGTGGTGATTGCCTGCTGGGACTGCTGTGATTCTTAATGAGATACAAAACCAGCTTTTGTGCCTGTAATAATCTGTGAAACAACTGGGCCTTGTTGTATGGACTGCAGAAATTCTACGTCTTCCTCTTCTCTCACTTTCCTGGATTTTGGCTTTAATTAAATATTCAAAATTATTGATGTCAGAATCGGTTCTGAGCACTTGTCTTTGGAAGTAGACTGACCGTATCCCTCACTGGTGCATTTTACCCATCCAGGTGAATTATTGAATCACTTTATTAATGCCACTGGCACATTTCTTCAACACAGATGACATGTGCCACTGCTGTCAGCCTATTACATTACTGTGAGACAGATCTGAATGTCTCTCTACTAGACAAAAGAGCTATTAGTACAGTGTCAGTGCAGTGAAATAGTGTCATGCTAAATATTGAAAAACCCTTGTGCCATTTCTTCATGCAGTAAATGGAACTGGAAGTTCAGGCAGTCACTGGAAAACAGAATTCAACTTCTGTGTTTGTAACAGTAGTAGGTAATGTGCTAATAAGCAATGTAAATACTACATCTCAGAGCTTAGATTGCTTATTGCAGAGGTGTAGAACTAGAAAGGTTGCATGCGAATGCTGCTCACACAGTAAGGTGACTGGCTCTAACATCCAGCGATAAACAAGGTGTACAAAACAGTTCTGCAAAGGTGACAAATTCATCTTCAAGGATAGAGATTCAGAAAAATCAAAACAAGGGCACTTTAAGACGTTTGTGTTTTTTTTCTTAAAACAGCTGGGTTTCTTAAATGCTAATTTAATTACCTGTGTTTGCAGTAGCTTTAAGTTGATACTGTTTGTGGATATTGTCTAAAAAAACTATACAAATATATTTTGTTCTGCATTTTTTAAATTTCCGAGGAGCTTGAAATTTGCCTTCCAGTCTCATCTTTACCCATTTAGCGCACACAGTCTACAGCCGCTCATTTAGGATGCTGTGAGAAAATTGCTGTTACGGTTCCCATTAGTAGGGGAATTAAGCAGCATCAGGTTTGGAAACGCAGATCCCGCTTGTCAGGCGAGTGTTTGTAGATAGCTGCTCCCCATCCCTGCCTTTTTAAACCCCAAAGAATGAAAAACATTGTGTGTCTTCTGATCTTAATTTTGGAACTTGTGCTCTCTGTTCTATTCATGTGAGAAAACAAAAGAGGGCCGTCTGTGGGCACGTTGTAGCTATCTTCCTGCGGTTCTGGAGGTCTGGCCATGTATGAGGCCTGCACAGCTGCTGGTTTGGGAGGATTTAAAGGGTCATCAAGCAGTGTGAATGGTACAGACTGCATGGCCCAAACAGTTCCGTGAGGGGTTCTTTTTGTCTAAAACCATCTGTAGGCCAACAAATGTGAGAGTTCATGGTCTCCTTGGTCGTACATTTTTTCAGGTTGTATGATTATTGTTATGAACAATTACTATTATGAGTAAGGAATGAATTTTCAAATAACCTGAAGATTTTCTTTGTATAAAATCCATCATTTAAGAGGTTTGTCCAACTGTTTTAAATTTGCTATAATGCTTTGCTCTTACAGATCATATTACAGAAGACAGGGTTGTTGGGTATTTTCTCTTGTGTTTCAGTCTTTCTTATTCTTCAGATGCAACTGGGAATTGCACAAAACTGGGGAGGAAAAAAAAAGATTTTCAGAATTTCAGATATTGAAATATCTAAGCTCACTTATTGTAATTCATGTGTTTTGAAGCTTCAAGCGCATTCTTCAGGCAGCAGGTAGCTGTCCTGTGAAACTTCTTGTGAAGTGATGATACAGGTGCTGAAAGATTATTTTAGGAAGTTCTTAAGTGGTAGTATGCTATGTAGAAATTTAATATGTAATTCTGCTGTTCTTAAACTTCCCTAGAAGTACACATGGGGCTGCAGTTTGAGTGGTGGTGTGGGGTGTGATGGACCTTTGGTCTGATCAGGTAGAGCTGTTCTCAGGTTGTGTTCTGTTTCTATGAAACAACGCACACTATCCTAATAAAATAGGACAAGATGAAAAAAGTAGTGTACCCGGTATTAACACTAACTTTCCCTAAAGAACTCAAGCTTTAACTCTTGGAAGAGCAGCTTCTGCCTTTTCCCTGTTGAAAAAGCAGTATAAATCCTTGGCTCCATTTTTTTAATATTGAATCTTTTTGCAATGGATATAAGCTGCTCAAACAAAAGCACGTTAAAGACCAGCTATTCTTCCTTCTGTAATGGCATACTTGCATGAAGTTTTAAAAACAATACAACAACAACAAAAACAAACCATCCTCAACAACAAAACCCCCTAAAGGAAAAAACTGAAACAAAACATAACACCCTACTGTTTTCAGGCCTGATTTCTTCGGCAGCTCCTTTTTGGTGTCCAAACCACTGGAGTCATTCTAAAGGTCTATTGGGAATGAGTGACCTTTTTCTCTGGACAGGCTGTGGTGATGGGACTTCAGTCTTCTTTTGCAAGGATTGATATGGCAAGCACAGCAAGCTCTCAGCTGTGCTCATTTCCAGCTTCACACTCTGGAATTTTTTCTTAGATTGGAGGTCATTACTTGACGTCTGTGACTGTAGAGGTTTTGAACACACGCTGAGGAAGAGCTTGTTGATGCATTTGTATGAGGTGAAATTCTTGTCTCTGGTGTCCCTGCCCCAGTCATATGAACTAGGCCCTTATATATGTTTTCTCACATTTCATATTTATAAGCAAGACTAAGTGGCAACATGATTTCAAAGTTGGAATGCGACAGCTCTTCATGTTGAAAAAAGGTTAATATATTGCTATACACACTGTCACAGAGCTTCAGTTTATCTGCTTCATACAGATTAATTTACAGGTATACCCTTTACTTTCTGTTAGTATTCAGTATTTGCACTGCTGTTGCCACATTTGTTTCAGTTGTAATAAGAAATGCACATGTGAGAAAGCTGAACGAACCTTCCAATTTGAGTATCCAGAAGAGAAGGTATAAAATTCCCACAAAATTTTGTGAAATGGGTTTCTGTATCATACTTGGATTCAGACATGCAAAACAAATATTAAAATTACCATTGGTATCATAGCAAAACTTGAAACTTCAGCCAAGATCAGGACCTCGCTGTTCTGATCTGTGCCATGTCAATAAAAGTGTGTTTCCACAGATAAGACTGTTCTGTTTTCCAAATTTGTGGTTGTCCTGGAACTTCAAAATCAACCACGAACCATAGATTGTCCACTCAGAAAAGTAATCATCACTTGTAAAGAAATCATTGCTAATGCATTAAGGTAATTCAGTGAATCTGAGCAGCAGATGGGCATTTCATTCAAACATTCTGTTCCCGGCTTTCTTTGGTTGCCTTCTATATCAGTCCATTAGATCTTTTTAGCTTTCCGTGAAACTTGTCATTTTGGTGGATAGTTTGAACTTCATCAACTGTCAAGCCAGCACAGTCACTAACTGTAATACATGGAAACTTTCACACAGAATTAATGCAGGTGACAGTCACAGAGACATTTAGATACCTTCTGAATTGTCCTAATCTTAGAAGGTTATCTCCTTATGGAACATAAGCATAGGTTTCAGTGTTTAGTAATTGATAATAAAATTAATGGTTTTAGCTTTGTTTCATTTAGGACTGAGCATGTTTCTTGCAACTGCATTTTCAAGTAATTTTTTTTTTTCCATGTCTGCTTCCTCATATGCTATTGCCCAAAGGGATCTTTCTCCTTAGTTCTTTGTGGCTTTTGAACAATCAGTCTGCTTAGTTTTCAGCAATCTCATTGTGCTCTTTCAGGCAGAGGTTTTAGATGTGAGAGGTAAGTTGGGTTAAAGTTGGCAAAAAGAATTCAGAAAAAGCACTCTGTAAAATAATCTTAATGTACCTCCAGGTGCGTTTCCGAGATGAAAGTCATTGCAGGCCGGGTAGTATTTGTCACACTGCTGGGAGAGCAACTTCCACACCTTTTACTTGGATGATAGTCAATCTACTACATTTCATAGTTGCTTATACTTCATAGATCTACTGATATTACTTACAAGATTACCCAATACTTCCTGTAGGGAAAATTGTGGTTTCTTGCAGTATAGTAGCCAACATTTGAGGCATTTCATATTTTCCGAGGAGCTCTTGGTTCCATGAAGGAGCTCCAAAACAGCTGAGACCACTACCGAGGACTGATTGACCAACTGCTTGCTGCCACGTTTCTGATGGGCTTGTTGATTTTCTCCAATATAAGATTTTCTTACTAACAGTACATCATCTTTATGGGAGAGGGAAAAAAAAATAAATTGTGCAGTGAAGGTGACTGGAATGAATAATTTGTCTTCTATAACATCTTTTTCCTTCCTGATAGATCCCAACTGTCAGAGCTTAGCTGATTTCTATTGACTTTCTCCAAATTCTGGTCATTTCCTTCCTGATGTTTTACCACAGGACTACAGATATCTGGAAAACAAAACGTAGAATTCATATTCCTTTCATATTTCATGTTTTCCACTCGTGCTGCATCCTGTGTTTTGTCACAGAGCACTTGCCTGTCCTCTTCTCTCCCCTTCAGAAAATCACACAGAAAAGTATTTGAGCAGTCAGGTGGAAACACTTTGGAGCAGTTGTCCAAGGTTAAAGTGCACGTGTTACTTCATGTCTTCCCTCTTGTAATGGGAGCAGGCAGCCACAGCCTGAATTCTGTCCAGACTCCGGACCAGCCTGGCACATACAATAAAATCTGCTTGTGTTCAGTAACTCCCCATAGGGCTCGTGCTCTGTACATCTTTTATATCCTTGAAAGAAGTCATCTGGGAACCCCCTTTTCTGTCCTTCCTGAGGCTGGGCTTTGGGCTGGGTCCAGGCTTGGCCACTGAGGGGCCTGGGGGAGGTGGGAGAGGGGCTGAGGGGGTGCACTGGGCTAGGCAGAGCCTGCAAGAGAAAATACGGGCTGGATGGATCAAACGGGGCTTAAAATACAGTTGATCACAATTACACGTGTACAAGCTCAATCTGTCACCGTGTTTATTTAATCAAGATCGCATAAGAGATTTTAATTAAAATAGCGAGCTTAAAAAATCAGGCTGGTCATCTGTAACTGACAAGAGTGTTTAGTTACAAAGGCCAAAAAATGGTCCTTATTTATATGTTGGTTTTGCTAAATGAATAATTTGTTTAGATCACTTGCAATTGCTTGGCACAGGGTGATGTTGAAGAATAGTTTCTCATCCAGTTGGTGCCGTTAGGAACGAGCCCATTATTTTCAGTGAGGTGGTATCCAGCCTTGAAAAATTGCTGTAACTGCTGCTTGTCTTAATTTCTTGAATTTGGAAAATGGGAGCAAGAGTTTCAGTTTCTAATTTCTCGATATTCTGCAACACCTGTTTCTCAAATGGTGCTTAGAAAGGGAAAAAAGGGGGTGGGGGGGGAGCTGGGGCTGGGGTTGGAAACCACTATTCCTTTTGGGAGGAGATAAGGAGAGCTGGTTTAGGTCTGGCCTAAAATGGGGAAGACATCACTGTTGGGTGTCTTAATTTAATTTGCTTTGGCAACATTAGTTTCTAAACTTGCTAGACAAGACTTTCATGCCTGTTTAGCAGGACAAACTGCTCTATTAATTAAGCTCAGTCCCATAAATCTCTTCTTAACTTGCAATCAAATCCCAAAGTAACCTGGATCATGTTGCTGTTGAAGTATCTGCAGCCCAGGAGAATGGGACTTAATATTTCATTTGTCTTGTGTTCAGATGTGATGTGACTTGTAAGATGTCATTTTTGCATTGGGAATAAAAATCACTAAGTCTATCTTTTAATGGTCTTGCACCAAGAAACAAGTAATATGCTGTGATTTATAGTAATCTGATTTTTAATGAAAATGTATCTACATGCATTTCTCGAAAACAAATTTCTTGGAGAAATAACCTTACTGAGTCAAAACATAATCAGCCTGACATTTCATATCAGGAGAAAAAAAATGTGCCTGGAGTTAGGGGAACATTGCAAAATATAAATGGCAGAAACAAATACGCAAAAATTTAGCTCAGGACACTAGTTTTTGCTCATGTTGGATACCTGCTACAATTACAATGCAGATGGCTTTTTTGGAGGTACAATGTGCACCTACCGCAATCAATCTCAGAGATACTGTAGCTCATTGTAATTAGTTAGCCAGAGGAAATGAAATTAAGTACCATTTCAGTTGGTAATTGTGTATAATAATGGTTTCTGTGCGTTTGTTTCTCTTCACTGAGCAGATGTTAACAGGAAAAACTTCTCTGGAGGGAAAAACTCTGGAAAGCCTGTTGCTCCTCCCATCCCGTTGCGCTCAAACTCCTTTCTTCCATCTTTCTGTGGGTCCTGGGTTATTCCATTTTTCTGGGCTCTCTGAGGAAACACCTTTGGAAAGGGGGACGGGGGAAGGGTTAGAGTAATTCCTCCAGGAACTGGAGTAGTAATTCCTACAGGCGTTCACAGCAAAGAGTAATTCCTACAGGACTCTAAAATTAGTATCATGCTGTAACATTCATAGGTTTATTTTTCTGAGAGAGAAATGTGCTTTTTGTCACCTTATTTTAACAAGACAATAGAGTTTGTGTCCTTTGTGCCGAGGGCAAACCACATTATAGTGTGACAGAGGGAAAGCTAGACAAGATTAATGAAATTGCTCATAATCTTGCACAGTTCAGCTCAGGTTTTCAAAACCACAAGGCATATGCTATTCATGTGGCTTCCAATATGCAAGTGTTATTTATACACATGGTGGGGGGATCAGGCAGGCAGCCAAAGCCCAGTAGACTTTTTGTAGCTTTTGTCAGTGTGCTGCTGAGATGTCTGCTGTTGGCTTGCTTTTTCTTTTTTACCACACAGGTTGTATTCAGTGGCTGGGTTCCTCATGATGCTTCTCAGACATCTAGGCACTCTTCAAGTCTCAGACTTTGCTTGAGTAATTCTGCTCATGTAGTTAAGCAAACTTTGTAGTCAAACACAACGGCATGTGTAGAATCACTGGTGCCTTAGTGTTGGTTTTTTTTTTTTTTTTTTTTTAACTCTTTGCTACCAAAACCAGCAGTCAGTTTTAGCAGCATCTGGACTACTAGACCCCCAGAAGATCCCCAGTGTTCAAACCTACTAGTATCTTCTCAGACAATTAGCCAGTGCTTTAATTAACAATATATCCCATTTTTAACTTTTATTTTGCTTAGTAAAATCCCGTAATGAGCAAGTGACTTCAGCTTTCCACTCATGGGTAGTTGTGCCATGTTAAGCATTACCTTTTGTCTGAACCACAGTAGCACAGCCGATGATTGCGATACCTGGCCGTGTCAGGTCGCAGAGCAGGAGGGTTGTTGTGCTGGAGTGTTTTTATACGTGGGGTCTTCCTGAGCGTACTTCGTGTTATGCAGGACTTCCTTTCCTCCCTCACCTTATTATATATTATATACATATATGTTATATATAGCTATATGTATGTATGTTAGAAGAAAGTGAGGGGAGTTTTAGACTAGAGGTTAGGGGGAAATTCTTCACTCAGAGGGTGGTGAGGCCCTGGCACAGGCTGCCCAGAGAGGCTGTGGGTGCCCCATCCCTGGGGGTGTTCAAAGCCAGGTTGGACAAGGCCCTGGGCAACCCAATGTAGTGGGTGGTGTCCCTGCCTGCAGCAGTGGGTTTGAACTAGGGGATCTTTGAGGTCCCTTCCATCCCAAGCCATTCTATGGTAAGATTCTATGATACGATTATATTGACTGCCATTATGTATATGCATGAAAGAGGAAATAAGCATAACCTTCTGATCTTCTAAATGTGACTGTTGTTTTCAATTTTCAGCAGAAGTAGCCTTGTGGGCACTGTATTTTTCAAGTAGATGTTTCTGAATCGATGCTGCTACCAACTACATAGGTATACCAGTGCAAGGGGACAGAATCTTTAGAGCAAATAAGATGCCAGATTTTTATT
Organism: Aythya ferina; assembly: GCF_964211825.1. Taxonomy (NCBI): domain Eukaryota; kingdom Metazoa; phylum Chordata; class Aves; order Anseriformes; family Anatidae; genus Aythya; species Aythya ferina. Next base: position 12,398,513 of record NC_140315.1, on the reverse strand, counting down.
TTTTTTTTGAGTTACATTAAATAACAGGAGGAACTCTGCTTCTAACAAAGGGTATTGGGATGGCGTTGCTATACAGGTACACTGTGAAAAGTTAATCCTTTTGATAAAGCGGCCTCAGGCCTCTCATGATTTCTGTTTGTCTATAGAACCCCCAACTCCTATTGCCCCTCCTGAGCTGCTGGCGGTCGGAGCCACCTACCTGTGGATCAAACCCAACGCCAACTCCATCATTGGAGATGGGCCCATCATACTGAAAGAGGTGGAATATCGGACGACCACTGGGAACTGGGCAGAAACGCACATTGTAGATTCCCCTAATTACAAACTGTGGCATTTGGACCCTGATGTGGAGTATGAGATCAGAGTGCTGCTGACTCGCCCTGGAGAAGGAGGCACGGGGCCACCTGGGCCACCACTCACAACAAGGACAAAATGTGCAGGTAGGGTTTCTGCTGTTTTATTATACTGCATGGATGTTTTGGTTTAGTTACTAATGCATAAACTGGTACTCCACCTGTCATTACTGTAGACATTCTTATTTAGAGGTCTGAATTCACACTGAGTTTTAATGTAGTATGTTTTTGTTTTGTTTTGTTTTGTTTTTTTTTTTTTTGTTATTTTATCATCCATAGGCAAATGTTTGAGTGTTGTGTTTTTAAGTGTAGTATGTTTGCTAAACTTTCTGCTACAGTGTGTGGCTGTTTTCTGTTGAAACAGGCAAGCCAGTGAGAGTTTTCCGACCAATACTCAATGCTGGCAAATTGATCTTAGGAGTTGTCTGTTATCAAATTTTCACCTTGCAAGTACATGGCAAAATATATGTTGTTCTTGGGTAGCAGTTTATCATTGACTATTCAGTACAGTGGCATGAAGTGGTAAACATTTTTGTATTCTGTTTGATTGTATTGATTCTTCCTCTCAATTCTGATGAAGAAACCTATTCAAACACCGCGGAGTGTCTTCCATTTGTCTTTCATATTGTAACAGATCAGTGTTGATCCAGGCACAGGAGAAGTCTGTCTTTTTTCTAAAGCATGTTGGCCTTTCAGGAAAAACTGAAGGCTCATGTTCTTCATGTTTAAGGTATATTGGCTGTTCATCCTGTTCTCACAGCTCAATCACTAGCCATTAAGGGAAATCAAGCTCTGTGCCTTGCAAGGGAGTGAACAAAGTAGTTCACTGACAAGCAGTTTTTACTACCACACAGATGTATATTCTCAAGGTTTTAATTTTTGTAATTTTTGCAAGATTCTTACTGTGGTGTGGGCAAAGGACAGAGACTAAAAGACTTCTCTCCCCTTTCTACAACTTCCCTTTTCTCCCCACAAACTGGGTGGTGGGGAGATTGATTGGTTAAATCAGCAATGAGTTGATTTAACCAGTGGAGAGCTTACGCAAAAGTGTTCTGGTTTCAGTTACTCTTTCTGACCAAGTAACAAATCTGAATGTGAATAATGCATCAAGAACAGACAAATGCCATCCTGGGTTGGGATTCAGCAGTGCAACGTTAGTATTCCTCACCCACTCTCAAAGCATGAGCCATCCCCGGCAGCACCCTCTTCATCTGCCAAGAAATGAAGCCCAGCAGGTCCCAAATGCATGGGCAGGGCTGGGGAACACATCCTTACTGCCTTCCCTTTTTTGTACAGGTTAGGCAGCAATGAACATCTAGAGTCTATTTGAGAAAATTTGGTTTAAAATTAAAAAAAAACCACAACAGCAAAAAACAAAGCAAAAAAACTGAGCATGAAGATTTGGCATGGAAGTGTTTGCTATACTCAACACTTGTCTACTGATAGAAGACAAAATGTCTGGAGGCTTCCCTGCAGCTAGGTTGTGATCTGGATGTCCTGGCCTGTTTGAGAAATTGGTGCATGCTCTCCTACCCAGCTTTTGGTGGTCTCCTTATTCACTAGCACTGTGGTCAAATTCTCTAGCCTTCATCAGAAATAACTACAGACCTGACCTGACACTATGCATATGCACGTGGAAATGTGGCATGCTGGGGTTTGGTTTCTTGTTCATGCCCTGCAGCTTTGTAGGCACGCTTTCCGGAGCAGCCAAGCTTGCAAACTTGTCTGGTAATACTTTACAGTTACTACAGGGATTTAAAAAAAAAAAAGTCATTAACTTTGTGGTTAATATGATGTCTTGTACTGGATCTCAAATTGCTGAGCTTCTTGCTACAACTGGGTATTGACTGACATCATGAAGAATGATGCAGATAATCTGTTCAAATTGGCTAAGTGGTGCCGCTTACTGTTTTCCACCTTAATTTACTAATGAAAATCTAACTGGAGAAGGTCATTCTATTAATGTTAATTGTCATACAGAGCTTCTTGAGATTGATGGTGATGACATTTATGTTTTGTGTAGGGCATTGGGTAGGTGAAATTGTAATGATCTTGATCTAAACTTGGACTCGAAGGAAAGGATTTGCACAATATCTGAAGATACACAACTTCTTGAAAACACCAACTGGAAAGATAAACAAGAAAAAGCAAGTTGTTATCCCAATTTTCATATGTGGTGGTAGAACTCCTTTAAAATGCTCTATTTCCAGTACAATTACACAAATCTTTCATGATAAAGATTTTCAAAAACATATAAAGCCAAGAAAGGAGCACTACCTCCTTGATTTTTCTTGGACTGCCTGATGAATGACATCAACTGAAATTGAGGTTTGTTTTGTTTTTAAATACTTGAGTGAAGATTTGTGCTGCTTTTGTCACTGGAAAAACATTGGGCTTCTTTTTTCCCTCTTGTTGTTGTTGTTCTTTTTGTCATTACATTTTCTTGGCAAGGAGGGAGGTTTGTAGGCGATCAGTGGATGGCTGAAGCAGTCCTGTTTTTACAGTATTGGTACTGCGTTTATGAGGCCCATTACTACAGACAGCAAAATTTGAGTGCAGAAGTAATAGTAGAGAGTATCACCTATACTGGAGATGTAATATTTACTTAGTGAAATTGCAAGAAATCTGGGTAACCATTAACAGAACTTGTTGGTGACTTTCTGAGAATGGGAAGCCAACACCCTTTTTACTAACTGGTCTCCTTGCTGTCCTTTCACATAAGCATCATGTACTTGTGTGCTAGGGAGTCTGAGTATGTCTTGGGAGAGCTATCAATTCAGGCATACCTTAAAATGATTTTTTTTTTTCCTCCAACTCTGAGTTAGAATAGAATTTGGGAAGGATCAGGCTTTTCGCTTGCTTCAATTCAAGTGCTAGAAGCTCATTTACAAAGTTGCTGCTGACTGGTGTTTCTTGACTGCAGGCCTTGCATCAAAGCTCCTGTGTGACCGGAATGGCTCAGCATGAGCTCAGAAAGTCATTACACCGTGACAAAACTGTTATCAAGATCATTCATGATTTTCAGATTTTTTGATGAGAGTGAATGGAATTTGTTTACACACACGTTAAAAGTTTTTTTTGATGAAATGAAATCCATAAAAACTAATTATGAAAGGTTCTGCTTTAAATGAGCACAAAGAAGTTTTATTAAACTGGATAGTATCTTATCTAAATTTGTATAAACAGTATGTACCTGGGCAGCCATTATCCCTCTGGTGATGCTCTTGGTTTTCTGCAGGGCATCATTACAAGACTTCATTTATTATTTGATTTTTAGAAATGATACTGAAAATTGGACCTCATCTTGCCTCTGTTCAGGAAAAACCAACTGCAAGAAAATATGGCATACCTTGTTTTTCCAACAGAACGATGTATTTCTTTTGTTCTGTAATTTTTAGTTTTATTTCCATAGACTGTGATAGGTCATGACTAGGGGCAGGAGAGTACATGGCCTTCAGACATATGAAGCAGTAAGCTGTCAGAGAAGAGTTGCACAGCAGGAACGAGGAGAACAGAAAGCCAGACTGCGTAAGGTTAAAACCAGACACAGGGTTGAGGGGCAGTTGAAGGGAAGGAAAACATGAGATACTAGCTTTTTCCCCCAGAGATAACAGGATCAGAGTAACTGTTTGACTGCAGTTCCTAGTAGTGGTTTGTTCAGCACTGTCTTCTCTGTGTAGTTTTTTTTCAGCCATCCTCGTAGTTAAAACAATGTTCCTTAAAATCCTTTTTTGTGGGCTTCATTCCAAAGACTGTGCTTTGGAAAGCTGTGCTTTGGGAAAGTCTTAGCTTGTTTTCTTCTGTGTGCTTATTTAGCAGTCCTCTGCTTTTTTCTTTCTCCAGTTGCCACAGAAAGGGAGAACAGGAGAAGTCTCTGTTCCTCTGGTGGGTGGGAAGGAGAAGGGAAGACCTTGCAGGTGGGATCATTGCTATGGGGAAAGAAAACCTCATCTGGAAAGTGTTCTTCTCATAAGTGGAAGAACTTGCTTGAAAAGTAAGGCCGAAGAGTAGGTGCAGATGAGAGTTTGTTTTGAAAATATTTAGAGCTGGTTAAAATACTGCCTGAAAAAGGGATAGTGAACAATTGCTTCTCGGCCTTGGTGGGTTATGGCAAGTGACTCGCTGGAGGGAGGGTGAGGGCTTTGTGTCCTTGGAAGCAGTGAACTTTCCAGTCTGACGTAAGAAAGTCCTCAGAAATGCTGTAATCCCCTCCCCCCCCCCCCCCCCCCCCAAAAAAAAAAAAAAAAAAAAAAAAGGTGTGGCAATGATTCTTTATAGAACAAGCATATGAATATTATGAATATAAAAGGGTTGTCCTGATAAAAACTTCCCGTGCATCACATGCAGCTTGTCATTGAAGCTGAGCAGCTGACACTGGTTCATTCAGCAAGGCAACGTGATCCAGTTCCTGGAGAAAGGACCGGTTGTGAGGATCAATACTGTCTGTGTTCTTGGACTAGAGAAATAAGCTAAGCTTGAACGATGTGACTGAAATGCTTCTTTTTAAAACACAGTAAAGCAGCTGATATAAATGTAAATAATCTGCATTTGAGTTTGATGAGATGTTCATAAGTAGTCAGAAAACCTTTCCCTTCAGTTATTAGATATTTTGTTGCCGTGAAATCTTGCAATGCTTACAAATAATAAGCTACTTTTGCCATTTTTAAAGGTTTCATATTTAATGGCAATATGTGAATATGTGTATTGCTCTTTTATGGATGTTAGAAAAAGGAGGTATTTGTGTACTGGTAGGAAATGCACAAACCAGACAACGGGAAAGTTAGGTTGTTGTAAGGTCACCAACCTACAAATTATTACAACAGTAGTTTCAAAAATATTTATTTCCGTTTTAGTTTTAAGGTGATAGCTCCCCGTAAACGGGAATTGTTTCATCTTGATGTTGAAAAATAAGATTGTGGTGGCTTTATTTTTTTCTAAGCTTACAGAAACTCTGGAACAACAAAAAAAATCCAAAAAATCCATGAGTCAAAGCTCTGTACCAGTGGCATACCAAATGATTTGAAAGAGGGTCCTGTAGAACTGATGTGTTATTAGAATAACTCATGCACAGACTAATTTGGCTTAGAGTTGATGTACGTTTTCCCTGAAATATGAATTTGTCGTTAATACTAATTGGGAAGTTAATTCAACTCTTCGATCCGCTGTCTTCCATGGTTTTAAATGTAGACAACAGGGAAAATAAATGCTTATTTAGGAGGAATGCTTAGTTTTGAGAAATGCTTTGAAAAAAAAAAAATCATCAGTGAAAGAAATCCTTACTTGAGTTTCTTTTTTTTTTTTTTTTATTAGTAAAATTCTAGAAAAAAAGTAGTAGTATTCTTTTCTTGCCTTTAATAAAAAACCTCTGTGGCACATGTTCAGTTTGTGTTCAGTTTTGCTCTCTTGCTAAATTCCCTGAAACAAAGGCTTGTGTAGCAAAATGAAATGAGTTGTTCTGCTCTTGATAGTGTCTATTCCCAAGAGCCAGGGAGCACTGCAGGTGAGCTGTTGAGAATGGCACAATCTTGTGTCTGAGTTTTGATACGTGGATCCTGCAAAGCCTGTGGGACTCCTACCTGTTTTAGTGACTTTGTCCGCTAGCTTCGGCGTTTTGTTGATGATTGAAACTCTGCTTTCATTCCACCTCAATAGCCTTTGGCATGTCAGCTAGAGAGATAAGAGGAGACTTAGAAAAATATGATATTTCTTCTTTTTGATCCTTGATCCCTAATTTGTGCTTGGAAACAGACTGACAGTGTTGTTGAAAGACTGGGGCTTCATCTGTATCACGTCCTACTAGCTTAAGTCATTTTATGTATGAGATGTTAATTCTCTCTGTGATACTGATTAAATAGTTAACATGGCTCTTCATTTTTACTTTATCATTTTTCTTTACTTATTAATTTTTGGGGAGTAGAAGGACAGCATTTACCTTCTAAATAACAGCTGAAAGAAAGGGTGCAGTATTTATTCTCTAGGGAACCTGCTTTGGCAGGGGGGTTGGACCCGATGATCTCTTGATGTCCCTTTCAACCCCTATAATTCTGTGATTTCCTGATCATGTGTTTTGTGGCTATGAGTTTCTCAGAGGGGTACAATTCTCATCTCTCTTTGTCAGGTTTTAATTTCTGTTGGACCATAACACATAACTTCAGGCTTTCTGGGCCATCCAGACGCTCCCAGTTTGTAATGTGGAGCTCTGTAAGAAATGCATTTCTGGTTTCTCTTCAAGCTGCAGAGCTGTAGCTGGTTGCTGGTGGTGGCTCTTTGAGGAGCTGCCAATATAAATTTATAGATGCATTGGCTGTAGAAATGTGGTTGAAGTGGGATGACAGCTTTCAAAGCTCAGAGGGTAGATTATGTCTAACTATGAATTATAGTTACCAGTAAAGAATTACAACAACAACAACTAAAACCTGATCAGAACAACAGCTACATTGTCTGGGATATAACAACAGCAGCGACCAATATGGAACAGAAAAAATTGGGGAGCAGAAGAGGAGGTAATCAGATGGTGAAATAGGAAGCATGTGCCTTAGTGTGCTGTGGGCGACTGACACAATGCAGGGCTCCTGAAAAGCCAAACTGGAGCTGACGAGATACCTGGGTTGGCTTGAGAGCCCAGTCCATCCAAAGTTCAGGCATGAAATTCAGTGCATTGGAAAGTGGTAGTGTGCAGAGGGAAAGCTGGGATTTACGGCTGAACCAGAGCGGCGTGCCATAAATCTGCTGGTTGTTGCTAGCAGTGACCGGTGCCAGACAATTCCCGAGTCTCGCAAAGCATGTTTCCTGGTGCCTTGAACCAGGGCACATGTGGTGAGGAATTTTTTTTATCCTGACCCTGGCAGGAGATCGGCTTTTGTCCTGAGGCGTGTGGATTGATTACCCTTATCTTAGTCTGCATAAATACAGTCATGAATGTAGAGGCAGTCATAATAGTGCTGTGCTCTGGAGTTTTTTCTGGAGGGATTTTACTCATGATGGATTTAAATTCTAGGGATTTATTTCTTTTTATCTGCAAAGGCAGTTTGTTATCCAGAAATGTTTTTTATTTTTATTTATTAGTATGAAGTCTAGTTATTCATTTCCACATGACGCTGTTTCTGCTTGGTGGCATTGGTGTTTAATTTAATGACTTTCTATAATGGGGTTTGAATACAGCATTATATCCTGAGTGGGCAGGCTGGCCAGTAAGATGACAACTCTCATAAAGGCATTAGGCTTTCATGCAAAGAATAGATCTTGCTGATGATGGGACCTCATGGCTTTTTCCAAAAGAATTGAGCCTGCCTAGCACCTGTTCTCATGCCAGTGGAATTAGGGCACTGCTCTTTTTGATATTCCTTGGCTCTCGAGTTCTGCCCAGGTTTCATCCCAAACAGACCGAGCATCTCTACTCCGAAGAGGCAGAAGTGGTGGTGGTGGGGAGAGAGAGTTGTGCGATTCCTATTTTGCAGTTCACTTAAATTGTGAAAGGAGACACACAAAAAGAACAGATATTTGACATGCTAATAGCTTCTTTCCTCTTTGCTTATTCAGCTTCATTTTAGCATCCTCAAAGGGAGGGTCTCAGCGTGGTCCTAAAAGTGCGATTCCACAAAATTGTACCCGTAGTTTGTGTAAAACTGGCACTGCTATACCAAAGTCACCGTTTTACACCAGTTGTAAATCCAGCCCCCAATTTGCAAAAACGGGCCAGGCCTTTTTTCTTGATTGTCACTCAGTCCTCTGCTAAAAGCAATTTATTTAAATTGCATGGTGTCTTTTAGTCTTCAGTTAAGTGCCATCTTTCATAAAATTTCATCCCTTATTACCATATTATTACTGCTTCTGGTAGCTTTTTGAGGGTGCGATGAGATGATCGTTTCCAGATGTCGCTTTATAAGAGAGTGAAAAGCCCAGTTAGTGGGAGGAAACTGGAAGGGATAATGCACCGTGTGTATGCCTGCAGTGCGTGTGTTAAGCATTGAACTTCCACTGAGGAGCAACCAAAGGGAGGTGTCTGTTTTCCTTCTCTATGTAATACATACTATAACTCATCCCGGGACTGAAATGACAGATCCAGTCTTGCAAATCATTCATTAAGCTCTATGGATTTGCATAGTCATGAGCCTATCTTTGTCCTGGGACAAACCCTGCTCACTGCTTCCTGCTCGTGCTTCTCTTTTTGCTTTTCCAAAGACAGCTGAAACATAAATGCCTTTCAATTTTAAATGTGTTTTTAACGTACACAAGTCTGCATTAAAAAAGCACTCAAATAATAAGAGGCGTTTAGAGTTTATACACTGGAAGTGCCCAATTTTAAACATTTTGAAGAATAAAAGGCACTTTAATTGGCTTTTTTGGAAGCTCTAGCATGTAATACAAAAGCAAGGCAGGGGCTGAATTGAATGGAACACTACATCTTTAACCTCATGTTGTGCTTTTAACCCTGAGATTTTTGTAAGACATTTGGAAACATTTTTGTTCCTTATATTTTTAGTTCCACTTTGTCATAAATATTTGACATTTTTATTTTTTCACAGTGGACACTGAAAAGTTAAGATGAGAATGGCTTCTTGTTTAACACTTGTCAACTTAACCATATCAGCCAGGTTGTCATTGCACAGCTTGGGAGGGAAAGAGGAAAAGGGGGAAAGGAATTAAACAAAAACACTGTTCAACCCCACTGAGGTCTTAAATACTGTTGCAGAACCAGCAGATGGAGTATGAGAGTACAAAACCTTTTCTGTGCTGGTGTGTGCATTTGTCTGCATAAGTGCATTGCATTTTTGTTTGGTCTTCATGCTGGTTGAGCTTGAGAATGGGACATTGGTGGTTTTGTTGTTTTTTTCTTTTTGTTGTTGTTTTTTAACAACCTGTTTGGTTCATAGATGTTTCTGTGACACGTTATGTTACGGCGTGACGTACCCAAGAGTGAATCCAACCTCTTGTTCCTCCTTGCGGGTTGCAGGGATCCCTTTGTATCTCAGTTCACATTTCATAGGCGGAGAAGTGGGGACCCTCGTTCTCCACAGGCTTTGGGTTGTCATCCACATGATTGCCGAGACCATGGCACTGGTAAGGGATGTAAACTTAGTCACCATCTTAAGATTTTGTTACTCCACTGAGAAAAGGGTAACACTTTCAAGTCCTTTAAACTTAATTTTGCTTTTTAGTTTTATAAGCTTTAAAAAAAATGTAAAAGCTTTTTTTATTTTTATTTATTTATTTATTAAAGCTGTGCTTTTAAAACTATGAAGCAGTAGAACATTTTATGACTCTGGAAATAGTATTCAAGTAGACCGTAGCTGTGACCATATCAAAGTATTCAAATATTGCTGGAAAGGCATACAGACCTGAGCATCAAAATCAGACTGACAGTTGTTATTACAATGTATTTCATTCAAGGTCCACAAATCCTCATTTTAGCTGCCAATAATCCTTCAAATTATTAAAGTAAAATCTTGGTGCAGAGACCACTGGAAAAGGGTTTATAGCAAGACCACAACTCACAAGATAACAAAATCTGAAAACCTTGACATCACAGCCCCGCTGGCACTGTGAAAGATTTTCCAGCTTTTACTGTAGAATGAAAAAAACACAGTAGGGAAGTAGGGCTTGTAAATCCACCCAAACCTCCGGAAGCTAATTTTTCTGTTAGGGAAAGTTGATGAAAGTATTTGGTGAGGTTGAAAGATTAGGCTATTTATCGAGGCAGTCCATCACTTCTAAGATAAAACCTTAGAGACATCAATTTGTCCAACCTGGAATTCTTAAAATAATTCTAAAATTTTAGCAATGCTTCTAATAGGTGGATAAATTGTTAGTATTAAATTATTTTTATCAGAGGAGGGAGTGAGGCAAAGGAGTGGGGATATCAAATTCAAGAGAATGAATGCTGCACCAAAGGCAGTCTTAAGTACAACGTGCTGTTACGTATATGGACCGAGTTGTACGTATTAATAACTGGTTCTTCCCAGTTGGTTTTGTTCTCAGGTGGATTATGTGTTAAACTACTGCAGGAGCAAACCTCTCCACCTGCTGTTTTATGGGTCACTTTGGTAGGGTGTTTATTTTTACATCCATAACACGTTCCCTTGCCAAGAGATCCACGTGTTTCTTCATCCTGGGCAGAGTCCCATTGTTGCTAAAACTAAACCTGAAAGCAAGTCCTTGTGATATTTTTTTATTCTGTGCAAGACTAAACGAGTGGTATGCCAATTCAGATGGATACCCTTAGTGCTATAAGAGAGCCCAAATGTTTTTTGAGTTGTCTGGTGCAAGTCACATTAAGGTACTGATGTAATGTCCCCTCGTATCACCGTTGCAAGTTACATTCTATAACTTGCTTTGTGGCGATAGCGGGGCTCGGGGTTAATGGATGTGTTCTGATTCTTGTGAGCATGGTTTCTCATTCCTCCGCACATATTATGGTCTGTCTGTCTTCTAAAGCATCCCAACAGTGCATGCATGCTAATTTCAGGTGACTTTCCTATGCGAAAACTCAACTTTTTTGATTTCCGTCTCTGTCCTCCTCCTCTGCAGAAATCAGGAAACATGGAGTTGGAAGATAAACTCTGAAATACCTGACCTAAAACCCATGGAGTAAAAATCAGTCTTCTGTCTGCTGCTTGTGCTTCTGTTTGATCTATGGCTGTTTTCAGTAGTAGTTGGTTTCAATTAGTGTTGTGCATGTGAACTCCAGACAGGAACCTTCTGCCAGCCTTCTCCTGTCTATGAAAGGCGTAGGCAATTTGTGGCTTTCCCTTGATCCAGCTGGCACAGCAGAGCAAATATTTACTAATTTTCATGCAGAAGCAAATATCTTGGTGTAAAGGAGTTGGAATTGCGTTCTGTGCTAACAGGTGCTTGCTATGATACCAGTACACGATGCTGCAGCCGATCAGGAATTGCTGTTGAATCTTCCACGCTTCTCACGCTGCTGGCGGCACAGCTGGACCGAGGCTCACGGGTTAGTTGGTGTCAGTGCTCTGTGGGCTGTAGAGATGTACCTGAGCGCTGAAAGCGTTATCAGGATCAGCTCGAAAATCCTGCCTTTTCTTTTGTGACAGGAGGGGGGTCCCTTGGCAGCAAGATGCTGAGGTGTTTTAAAAGCAAGCACTGATGATAGAGGGGAAGGCAGAGCGTTGCTTGTGATGTAGATGTGTTAAGCAAAGGTAATGTTTGCAAAAATGCAATGTAAGAACCTAAAAAAAAAAGGAGTGGGGAAATATTTTTCTCTACTGAAAAATACTCTACAAAGTCTTACCAGATCACATGCTATGTGCTGGAGGTGTATGTTTTCTGTCCTGAATTGCTTCAGTGCTGTTAAGTTTATTTTGCAGGAAAATGATATTTTTTTCTCTGGTTAGAGCAATTGAACTTTTAATTTATTTTTCATCAAGCATTTCTCCTAAAAACAATAATTAAAAATGAAGAATCTTCTGCTCATGTGTTAGTCCTTAAGCTATGATATTCCAGTAGCTGTGAGGTCCTTTGACCAACTCCTCATTTGCAGCCACAGCTGTGAATATTCACCCTTTGTCTTGTCTGTTCAGCTTGTTAGGGTAGAATGTCTGCCCTGAAGAATCTGTATGGTGCCTGGCACAGCAGATCCTTCTTTATTTTTATGAGAGCACAAACTCATTTTTCATGATAGTTGTCTGAAGGTTCATTGTCCACAGCTGTAGTCTAGCATTTGCTCCTTTTAGAAGCTAGATCCAAGATATCTAGAACCATGCATGGGTTTTTCGAGGTGAAGAAACAGCCCTCCTCTTCCCTGATCTGGGGGGCAGGGTCTAGCAGCCGTGGTGCAGGTGCCCTCTGTGTCACTACTGCATGGAAATAGGATCGTGGCCCAGCCACCCCAGGACCTGGTGCTGATCCCTAATCTCGGCAGCCTGGTGCTTGAAGTTGAAGTGTGTGATTTCTCAGAGCTCCCAGCTGGGGGAATTCAGGGTTTATAGCTTTTGTGTTGGGAATGGCCCATCATTCAAAAGGCGTATGATAGGGTTTTATACAAGAAATTTCATGTAATTGCTGCTATAAAGAGTATGAAGATTTAGACATCCATACGCATTTTTATTTGCTCCTCAGTCTCTGCCTCATTTCTAAACGGGTTTTGCACGTGAGGCTGTTTCAGCAAATTCCCCCTTCTCCTTCATACTGTATTTTCCCCGTTTGTCTCTGAGTTCTGATATCTGGGTCTGAGTTTCCTCTTGCATGACTAAAATCTGTAACCTCCAGGCCCTGTAATCAGCTTGCCCACACTCAGGGATCAGTTTCTCCCTTGCTTTCAGACCTGTCCTCAGCTCACCAGCCCAGTTGGCACGGCCGGTTCTATCCATTTGTCCAAGTCCAGCTGGACTGCTTGGACCTCTCCAGGTGTCAGCACCGTAACAGCTGCTCTCGTATACTCAGACATGCCTACCTAGGTGCTTGTCTGCTGACCACATATTTCCCATTGCGGGTAAATAACTAAAACCAGTTTATCTTCTAGGGACTGGAATTTAAAGCAGGGCACGATTAAACTGCTGCCTGAGCCAGATTTCATAAACATGCAGAAGCTTCCCGTGTTCTCCACAGGAGGACAAAAACTGCCACATTGTGCATGATAGTCGCACAGGAATCGTGAAATGGCATTGCCTCGGATAATGTACTTGAATGTGTTGACAGACGGGAATGCTTTTAAACCCAAACAGCTTCGAGAGTTTATGAAAAAGATGCTACATTAGGTTGTCCCCTGGGTCAAGGACCAGGGCACTGAAGGTGTATCACCTTCAGCGTTTTCTTTAAATTGGTCTTCCTCAAAGGAGTCAGGCTGAAAAATAGCAAATTGTAGCCTGCAGCACTCCATCTGTTCCCTCTTGAGAGCACAAGGACAGTGTGAGATGCTCTGGGCACCCTTCACACCGCTGCAGGTTGCCTTGTTGTGTATTCAGAGCACAGAAGTAACAATAACGTGATCAGATTCTGGGCAGCAAAGCTGAGCGATCGATGCCCAGATTGTGTTGACAGGTCTATCCTTAAAAACCCTTCCTGTTTTGCTTTTGTGATTTTTGTGACAGTTCAATGCTGTTGGTCCAAGAGCTGAAAAATTCTGAGTCAGAAGCCAGCTTCTGTTTCCCCACTTCCCTGCGTAGGGGAACCTTGTGAAATTTGGTCTAGTTTTTGTTTTGAAACCTTCCTTTTGCTGATCCTTTCACAAGTGTGTAGCAGTCACCAACTGGTGATTCATTCTCCATGCAAAAGCAGGGGCATTGGCCTGATGCTTCCAGGCTGCATTCATCCTCTCTTTTGTGTTGCTCCATCTCAGGACTGAAAGCCTTTCTCTAGGGGTAAAACCGACCCTGAGGATAATCAGCAGAGCAAAACGGGAGTTCATTTTAGCTGTGTGCTGGGTACATGTCTAGTTCTGTGAAGAAGGAGGGCAGGTTGCTCCAACTGCTTTATCGGGTCTGCTCCGTTTGCCCTCATGTCCAGCCTCAGGATGTGCAGCCAGAGCTTTGAACCTGGCTGGTAGCGCTGCTCTCCAGCCTCAAAGGCTGTTGAGGAGGCAGGATTCCCATGCCGCTGTGTGTGCAGTGTCTGCGTAGCGGAGGGGTGATGGCAAGAGGTCTGGTACCAGTTCCTGAGATCTACGTGGGGCACCAGGGCCGTCTTTGCTGCTGCTGCTGGAAAGGTGCAGCGCTGAGGCCTCTACTGGTTGCAATTAGCTCAAGCAATTCCTTTGAGCTTTCTGGGTTTCTTGCAATGGTAACTGCCAAATCATGTATCTCGCAATAATTTTAGCTTTACTCGCACTAAAATATTATCCTAGACTATCTAGGGAGCTTTGTTCTGTGTAGTATGTTGTCTGCTTGAAGGGAAGCATGGCAGCCTCAGGAACTGTGCCAGTCTGTGATCTGCAAAGCTTTACATTTCCTACATTGCTGAGACAACATATGGGTGTCAAGATGTACCATACTAGAGAGACGTTTATAAGAGGAGGTTTGACATGAAGTTTCAGAACAGCACAGCTTCTTGGCAGCCTTTGCATTGCATTGTACCAGTGTATTTTTTAACTTCTTGTTTTTTTCAGAGCTATTATGGTATTAATATGCAGTGTTCAGTTTAGGAGAGGAATAGTGGATGTCTATAATGCTGTTGAGTTCACTGTGGATACAGCAATGCTGGCTTGAGTGCTGTTCAACTTTCACATTATCATCTCTCACTTCTGTTTCTTTTCTTTAAATTTTATTATCTCTTTCTTCTAGTGAAAAAGAAGTATTTGAATTTCAGAGCTGAGCTGGTGCTTCATCCTCGTGGGAATAAGAGCTCAGATTCTCCTCCCTCAAAGCACAGTCTCAGATCTCTGTTTTCTTTAAGTGCTGTGCCTGCTTTCAGCTCTCGAGTGCCTGCTTGCCTTGACTGGTGTGTTAGGTGGGCAGTGAGTCCTGCCGCCTTCAAATTCTAGGTATTGTCTTAGGAGGATGAGATGACATGGAATAGGGTTTTTCATCCTGCAGATTGTGTCATCTGTAAGACCTCTGGCTTGTAATTAAGCTCCTTAGGAACTTGCATGCCGATGGTGTACAAGGCATTTTCAAATAATTCAACCATAACCATGTTCCTTAGATCCAATTTCATATCTTGGGGTTAATTTGCCTGAGAACCTAAACTTTAAAAATTGTGTGTGTGGGAAGAGGGGAAAAAAACCCTCTGAGTAAAATGTATGGCAATTAAGTATCTAAGCAATGTCACTTGCTTAGTAGCAGCTTTGTGGAAGATCTCATTATTTGATACCATATAGTGTATCCTTCATAATAACGCAAGTTGGAGACATTTTGCTTCTGCAGAAATTGTATAGAAACCCTGGTGCATATTCTGTGCACACATACATATATAAGTACTCAACAGAAGCTGCGATTCATTTCAGTGGCATTTCTCCCCCTGCTGATAATCACTCTTATCCATTACACTGCTGTACTCACTGACATGTTAGGACCATTATCTAAACTCAGTCTCAAGATTATTGTTGTTTTCATTGTAGCTGAGGTTGCAGTAACATGTGGAAGAGGAAGACTCTCCTAATTATCTAATTCTCAACATTGGTGTTCAAGTATGACGCATTAGTAAAGTAATTAAAATGAAGAGGGAGCAATGAAACATTTCTGTTGTAGAAACGCTGAGCTTAATGCATAATGAGGAAAATACAGAAACTTTGTTAAACTTTCTGTGTGACTCAGTATCGAGCAGCTATTTTCTGTATAACATCTGCAAGTGTCTGTCAATAGCGTGCAAATGTTTATTGTATGTTACAATACTTCATTTTAATTAGACTCCATAGGAGATAGTTAAGGGGTTGATGGGGAAGGATATTGTAGCAGTAAATATTATGGCAGATTTGGAAATGGAAACGGTAAGAACATGTTGGCCTCGATGTTCAGCATAACTAACACTCTGCACTCTGGGACACACTTGTCACTGCTGTTGGCTGTAGAAACTCGGTGATGTATCGTGTTTCGGCTTGGTAAATCTTCTGCAGGGGACCAGTTTGTCATTGAAACGCCCTGTTGAGACAGCTGCGGCAAGCCTTGCCTCTATTAATCAGCGACTGCTAGGTCATGCTGGCGGACGAGAGACTGCGACGTGGGCCCATGGCTGGAGAACAGGGGACCTCTGGCTGGACACCAGGTACAACGCCAGCAGTGCAGCCAGCCCCAGGCTTGCTGCGACCAAGGAGGTTTCCTTGCAGGGCAGCTCAGCCGTGAGGAGCAGCTCGGCAGCAGGAGGGGACAGAGGAGGGTCCCTGTCAAGGGGAAGGCATGTGATACAGCAGCTGGCCCAGTCCTTTAGCCCCAGGGACTGTTACCGGTGTTTGCAGTGCCATTTTGCCTTGATTGATTGACTTCTTTCTGGCATGCAGCCCATTCAATGAGTCTGGCACACTCTGCGTTGTGCTTTACTGAAATCAGAGTCCTTTTCCTTTCTTCTTGGATGCGACTCATTGCAGGGTCAGCAGGCTGGGGCCTTTATTCACTCTTAAAACTAAACACAGACTCGAAAGCCTACGTAGAAAACTCAGCAGCTTTCTTCCTGTCCCTGCACATGGTACCGAAAATAATTTTATTGAAAATAAATAATCTGTTCTAGGTTCTAAAAAATGAAATACTCTGTGGTAAATGTGGTTTTAAATCTGACTCCTGGCCCAAGCAATAACAATCCCATTTAAAATGCAGTGCAGGTTCTCTTCTGGATTCTTAGTTACTGGTGCTGCCATCCCAAGATGAGACAAAATGAGGTTTCGTCTTGTATAGTAGGTGGCAGTTTGAAGCATTAACTGCTGTGGAAGAAGATTTGAAAGGCAATTTCCCTTCTCAATTTTCTCTTAAGTCATTAAAATTCATCTTCGGTTCTTGAAACATCCAAATTTCTGTTCTGCTTAGGTATCTGGATTGGAGATCTTACAATTGTTCACTGCACCGAATATCCCTTGAATTTATAGCAAACTGTTTGACACCATTTTACAAATTGTCCATGATTCTACAGATTTATTTTTAGAAGTTTATTTTTTTTCTCTGCCAAATCAACGCTAATCTTGCTATGAACAGAGTTTAGGACTACTTAAACCTGAGGCAGGTACTTTGCCTTTTTTTTTTTTTTCCTTATTAGAGTTTTGCACTGTTAGGACACTTTATCGTAACTTATTGTACTTCACATTGGTCGTATTTTGACTCCTTAGTCCTTCAGTTTAATACACTTTTCTGTAGTGCTAATGACTATCATCAGTAAAATGAATGGAGAGGGGAAGTGGAGTGCGCTGTTTACTCATCCCTCCTCAGAGCACCTATTTGGGAAGTGAAGAGACTTGAAGTTTGTCTTAGAAGTGCAGAGGAGTATAAAAATAACTTAACTGTGCCACCTTATTTGAATTTAAAATAGCTCTTTTTTTAATTCATAAATGCTCATGGCAGGAATTGTCAGGCTTTGGGTGTCAAAAGGGTGATGAATTTGTGTGGGAGTGTGGAGGCTAGAAGAATACATAGGACTTTCTGTGCATCTTTTCTTTGGGAAGCTAGTGGAAAGGGAATAGCCTTTTGTCATACGCATGTCGCATTTTGTTTTAAGACTGATGAGAAAAGAGAGCAATCTGGCTGTCAAGCAAGAGGAGACAGGCTGTTCTTGTCTTTTTTGTTCCTCCAGTGTTCAGCTTCCACTCCTTACAGTGTGCAGAAGAGGCAAAGCTCTAAGTAATCCAAGCAAAAGCATCTGGTGGGGTGCTTTGTTTTTGGCCTGTGATGCTAACTGCCCCTGCTCGTACTACTGACTTTTAACTAATGCACTGATGTACTTTAATTTTTTCTTAAGTTGGCTCCAAGGCAAACTAGGTTTTTTTCTAGTTTTGTTTAACTCCACAAC
Organism: Aythya ferina; assembly: GCF_964211825.1. Classification (NCBI taxonomy): domain Eukaryota; kingdom Metazoa; phylum Chordata; class Aves; order Anseriformes; family Anatidae; genus Aythya; species Aythya ferina. Next base: position 12,380,778 of record NC_140315.1, on the reverse strand, counting down.
TGATTCAAGTGTGGATGTTCTGGGGCGCGCTAATTCACCTGGGATTTGGGAGCGGGATGTGGTTGCTGTGTCTAGACGAAAACCCTTACAAATGATCGTTTCAAAGATTAAGGTTAATGACAACACTCTTTTCGTGATGCTACAGTAATGCACTGCTAGGAAGTGAAATGTGGGTATACACAGTAAGTACTTGTACCCTAGGCGTGATGCTTCTTGGTCATGGAACAGATTATTGGCAATCCTTCCCTGTTCGTCAAGTACAGTAGAAAAGAGGGTATCAGGAGGTTCATTTTGTTCTCTGAAGTTAGTTTGTGCCTAAAGGCAGGCACTAAAAAAGAAGGTTAAATAAATGGTGAGAACCTCTTTTTTCCTTTATTCTTTTCTTCAATTGTGCCTGTAATTGTGTGCTGCTCATTAAGTAGCCAAAGGCCTTTTGAAAACTCTTTTCATTTGAGAACGACGCCAGACAGAACTGCTTGTGAAATAATTATAGAAAATGAGTGTTGATGCATGTTTTGACTCTGCTGCAGAAGTAATTCTGTCTTCTCTAGTTGAAGTAATTACATTTGTTTCTAAATAGAGGAAAAGAAACGGTAATTGTCAAAAAACGCATAGATCCAACTTCTACTTTATGTAGTGGCGGATAGATGGGAAGCAAAAAAACTAATTATTGTATTAGTGTCGTCATTATTGTGTATTATTCATTGAGTTGAAGTACTGTTATTAAACACATTGAGTCGTGAAAGACTTGTGGGATTTACAGAACAGTTTGCCTGATAGTTATTTCTTTAGCTCTGTGGAGTATAGTTTTTGCGGTATGCTTGGGTAATCCTAGACTTGGTGTAGAACTCCACAGGAACTCACTAGCCCTTCGTTACATTTCCATTTATTTTTTTTAAGGGAAAAAACATCTTTAAACCATTTAAACCAAAACCTTCACAGAGGGAGGAAGCAGGCTATTGTGTACATTTCTATGCCTGCAATGTCTCTGCTCGATTCAGATGGCCAGGGGTGAAGATGTGCTGGCAGCTCTGGTGACTCGCTGACTGTTTTTGGGGTGGGCTGGAACCACCATGGTCTGTGTGGGTCTGCAGGCAGCAGTGCTGCTGTGGTCCCTTGGGCAGTGTGGGCCTGGCAGCCCTGCTCCTCAATTCCTCTTTCACCGACCGTCTTCTCAAACGGATGAAAAGTACGGCTGGTTTCCCAAGCCTCATCTCCCCAAGGTTTTGGTGCAATATCAAATGAAATGAGAGCTTGCTGCCTTCAGCGGGGCAGGGCTTACATGTCCCTTTGGGAGGGGAATTAGGGAACGCAGACCAGGAGAGCCCAGGCTGCAACCAACTGCTCAGACTCGCTGATGGTTCCTGTTGATTCTAGCACAAGTGTGGGCCTTGCATGTGTATGCTTTGTCTTGCAAGATAGACTAAACCTGCTGGTGTTTTTGGAAGTACAGATGATACAGACAATATGGTTTAGTGGAGGACTTGTTAGTGTTAGGTCAGAGGTTGGACTCGATGATCTTGAGGTCTCTTCCAACCTAGACAATTCTGTGATTCTGTGAACCTTCAGTGGCCTTGCCAGCAGTCCTGGCGAAAGAAACTCCTGCCAGATAATACTGCTCCTTCTATATGAAAACATTAAAAGTGTGTCTATCAAAATACAACAGCCAAAGAAAACAGGTTATTGTGCATGTCATAGGTAGCACATCACAGCACTGTGGGAGTTTCCCGTGCCCTTGCAATAACCAGCTGGAACAGGCAATTACCTGTAAGTAAATGATGGCTGCGTGGCAGGAGTAATTTTCCCCATACTGCCTCTTCTAAATGTCATTGTGCTCCTGCCAGCCCCGGTGCTCAGCCAGGCCTTGATGTGTTCAGGGTTGCTCACGTTTAATGTGCTGGACACTCCGTTCCCCTTCGTGCCACGCTGCGGTACTTAGTCTTCCTGATTTTGCCTTCAGTCCTCCACCGTCTGGGGATGTCGGGCAGAAAGCTGTTCTGGCTGGACTGACATGATTCTCTCCAGCTAATTCCTCCAATAATTCTTCCATTCCTACATGTCAGATGCCTTTTTTTCCCCTGAAAAATCAACTGTCACACCACAGCTGAAGCGCTGACCTTAACTGGAAATTCGACTTTCACTGGAAATTGGGCTTAAGCTTTTTTTGAGATAAACTTGGGCTACATTTTGGCCTAGTGTACTGGAGTCTTATTGGTACAGCTCTGAAAGCATAATTAGACATCTGGAATGCAGATTGTATGCTAATGTGAGTTGTTTAATGATAGAATTTTAATTGTTGAGTGTATAGTTAAATTTAGAAGTTAGTGAAAGGAAATACAGGGGAATGTTGCTTTACATTCTTGATGAGACACCTGATACTCTGCTCTGTATTAGTTAATTTACTTGCTTCCTGAAGATGCTTCTTAATCTCTGTCTTTCTAATGCGTTTACTCATCTGGCAAGATTCATTTGCATTTCCAGGGTTTGATAGCCCATATTTAACAGGCGTACAGCAATGTAGAGTCACGGACTTCGATGGCCATGTATCAATAATGGATTTAACCTAGTATTTTTTGTGTTTCTGAGATCTGTGGTGATTGGGAAAATTCTGCATCACCCAGTTGGTCACAGATTGTGGGAAGCTTGTCCATGTAAAATCACTCAACGTGGTTCCAGCATTAAAGTTGTGAGCCTGCTTTGTTTCAGCATTTTTCCGAAGAGAAAGATATTCACAGCCAACTGCTCTTTGCATGGTGAAATGAGCAGCAAAGTAGGCACCAAACCTCTCTATTCCAGACTGCTAGCAAGACAGGTGACATTTTAAACAAACAAACATAAACCAACTCTGTTAATTTCAGTGGGCTTTGTCACCCTCCAAGGATGAATTTTGTCTGCAAGGCAATTCTTTCCATTTTTAAGGGATAGCTGTCAAAAGCGATGCAAGAACCCTCCTTACCTTTTGGAGAGCAGAAGGTCAGAGTCGTAAGAGCTTTGTTTTGGTGTAAAATTGTGATGAGTTAACCAAACCTCTGTGCAGACTTGCATACGAATTGTCCCTTAGTGAGTCACGAAATAATACTCAATTTCCATTTTTATTTTTTTCTTGCTTGTGCTGGGAAGCTTTGGATGACACATAACGCTGTCAAGACTGTCAAAACTTCATATAGTAAATTTCAGCTACGAAAAGAAAAAAAAAAACCACAACACTGGTGTGAATGGGAAGAAGGAGAACCTGGCAAGCTCTCTGACATCAAGGAATAAGAAGGGCATTGAGAGATTTCCTCCTGTCCAAGATCATCAGCAACATATGTTCAATCTGTTTTTTCTTGTTTCTTGGGGAGTTTAAAAAAAAAAAAAAAAGAACAAAAAAAAGAGAGAGAGAGAAGACTCTTTTCCCCAAAATGTTCTTTGCTTGTGAAGGAAAGGAGTATATACTTAATATTTGTTCTAATGTAGTTTTAATGGGGAACGCTGTCTTTCTGTGTAATGGGTTTTAGGTCACAGTGGTGGCGTTGAGCTGTGGACCGGCGGGGCTCCAGGTGCGAAGTCTCTTTGTGGAGCCTCACGGAAGCCTGTGGATTACTGGACCTTCTTGGAAGTACTCAGTCTGAACTTTAATCACTCCCACATCTACCAGAAGGGCAGCCTGCAGGACTTTAGCACTCCAAGAAGATTTTGGAGTGCAGCAAGAACAATTTTGATGCAGGTTCTGGATGAGCTGAAGAGAGGGTGTTCTCTGTTGAACCTGCTATTCATGAACAGCTGGGGACTCTGAAAATTAGTGACAGCCTTGGCTGCTGTGACCATAAGATGGTGTTATTTAAGGTCATGAGGGAAGTGAGGCAGGTGAGTGGCAGAATAATGACCTTCATCTGTAGGAGTATGGACTCTGATTGATCAGGAAACTGGCAGATGGGATATGATGGGCGGCTGCCCTGATGTAGGGCAAAGAGGGCCAGAGGAATTGGTGAATCTTCAGGGACAACTTCCTCAGAGTGTAGGAGCTGTCCCTTCTCATGTCCCCTAATCTTAATGCACTCCTGCCTTAGCTGAACTACAAAATTTAGGAGGTGAAAGTAGGGATGTGCTGTGCAGGAGGAGTACAGACCTATCTCAGCGTGGCAGCAATGTGTAGCTGTGTGCTGGGCTGCAGCCAGCTGGTGAAGAGAAGTCATTGATCCCCTCTGGGCAACGTGTGTGCAACTCACCTTTAGAGCATTGTACCCAGTTCAGAGCGACCCAGTGAAAGGCAAGCTACAGGTAATATGTTGGAGGGCCACCAGAAGGTTAGAAGGTTGCATTGAATGACAAGCTAAGATGGGTTCGTTCCACCTGAAAACATGGGGCTGGTGGGGAATGGCATCTGACTGCTGTTGTAACTGTCTGATGAGCTGTGGTAAAGAGAACAGAGCCAGAATGTCTTAGAGATGCATGGAGGGAGGCTCAGAAGAAATAGATTTGTTTGAATTTCAGAGTTGAGTATAACTTTGAAGTTAATTGTGCTTCGGGTGGGGAGTTGGACCAGATGACTTGCAGAGGTCTCCTCCAACCCAAGTGATTCCATGGCTGGTTTTGTTCCTTATCATTACCTTAGTGAGGTATATCGCAGGTTCTTGTCTCTTCCTTTAACAGGAACCTGTAATTTACTGTTCCTCTTACTCAACAAATTCATACTTCTGGTTTAACCCGGCCGGCAGCTAAACATCACACAGCTGTTTGTTCCCCCTTCCTCTCTGGAATGGGGGAGAGAAATAGGAAAATGAAGCTTGTAGGTTGAGATAGAGACAGTTTATTAAGATGGGAAAAAAAAAATGATAATAGTAGTACTACTACTAATGTATACAAAACAAGTGATGCACAATGCAATTGTTCACCACCCGCAGACCGATGAGCAGCCCATCCCCGAGCCTGACAATGCTTCTGATCAGGAGTCTTGAGTTCTCTCATCCTTGATTTTTAGTATTGTGATACCAGCTATTGGTATGTGGTGGGGGTGGGAGGATAAGTGAGGAAGCTGTAGACTAAATCAAAGACCTGAGGTCTTCAGTCAAGGGTTGAGGAGAACTGGGGAAGAAAACTGGGGTTCGAGGTCACCCTGCTTGCTGGGGATTGCTGTTCTCCCATAGGTGTTAGAGACAAGGGCCTTGCTGCGTGAAGAACTGCTGCAAAGCTCTTCATGCAAATACCTCCTTTGCACTGCTCTTCGTGGAACTTCACTGTGTGTTTTTAAGAGCATTTTGTGTTAACTGTATTATGCAACCATTATAAATTGCCTGAGCTACCAGATGGATCACAGACTACTGAGGAGCAGCTATATGAGGAGTGCTGTGATTTTACTCAATGGGGAATTGCCGACACTGGACTTTGAAAGACTCCATTTAAGGGAAAAAGAGATCTTCAAAGCTGGCATTTTTCAAGTAAATAACTCTTTAGCTTTGATATGCCTGCTTCATGCTGCCTTGTCAAGCTAGAGGAAGATGTACCTTAAATTGAAGTGGACAACTGAGAATGAAAGCTAATAAAGGATTACAATAGAAGAAAGGAATCCCTGACATACAAAAATAAATGTAAGAGGTTTTTATATCCATTGTGGCAAGCGTTCATAGGAGCGGATAGCGAACGTACAGCCTGGACTGAGATGCTTCTGGGTGATGTGAAAAATAATCGGGGTGGGGAAAATTCCCAACCACAGGAAAGTCTGCAAGGGGACAGAAAACCTCATGTTACCATTAGGAAAGAAAAATCTCTATTAGACTGATCATAGTTTTGCTGAGCAGGCAAGTACACGGTGTGTGTGAGCACACGGATGAGGACTCAATAGCCTCATATTTTATAACAGAAATCAACATGATTAATATTTAGCAGAGCAGTAGATCATTGACCTTGAGCAGTCCTGTAGAGGCCATAGTTACAGACTGGTCACGTAGGAGGCAATAGCACTTTATTGTAATGGGGGCATTTATCACTTTTAAGGGAGTTTGCCTGAGCTCCTGAACTTGGGCATTTCAAGTGAATAGTCACTGCTGAAAATAGATTAAACCCGTTTGGAGTTCAGTTCTTTCTCCCAGTAGTTAACATTGATGCTGGCTCGGGATAGATGAGTTGTTGTAGTTTGGGTGCTTCCACCTCTAACCCAGCAGCACAGCCGGGTGCACGCACGTTGCTGTAAGCCCGAGGCAGGTTTTGTTGTGTTCCAGTGCAGTGGCGTGGCTCAGCCGTAACCCTCGAGCTGCTCCTCCCTGCTGCTGCTCCAGAAAGGAGAGAGCAAAGGGGATTGCCAAGGGGCCTCTGTTCAGGTGCCTGGGGCAAAGGAGTCTGCCTGGGTGAGACTGTGACGTGTGTTACAGAGGTGGTGGAACACAAGTCCTCATATTTTGTATTTGCCATACTTGCCATCCATGTTCCTTTGCTTCTGAGTTGGGAACGGTTTGTGGGAAGGAGCTGGCTCAGGTGTAAGCCTGAGGTGGTGAAAGACCCAGGAGGGCCTGGAACCCATTGTGAAAATACAGAGTAATTGCCTTGCTTCATCTTCCATCTGTAAAATAAGGATTAGCAATGGTTCTGCTTCGCGTGGTGGGAAATGCTGGGCTTTGTTATTGTTTTAGCTACTGCAATTGTAGCAGGAACCCTGCAATAGCTGTAGTTCTTGGTATCCTCTCTTCTTTGGTATGGGAAACATCAACTGCATGTTACTGCGGCAGTGCTGGTGTGCTCTCTTCCACCTTGTTCTTCAACCGGGCACAGTTCTGGTGTTTGTTCCCTTCCTAATTTGTGTAATAGTGGTGCACAAAGGATGCTGAGGCAGGCTTAATGCAGAAAGACTTAGTGCTGTCTGTGCCTTCCGTGTCACTCCACGGTGAAGCTCTGTAATCCTTTGTCCTATAACAATGCGATGTTCCTTGGGACCTCGTCAAAATCCCTGCTGGTTGCAACAGCTCGAGCTCCACTTTGTGCCAGCTGGTGCACAGTTTGGGCATGGGGAGGTGTTGCCTGCTGGGTGTAGCTAACAGAAGGCCCTCAGCATTGACGGGTCCAGGCACTCGAGGCGCTGTGCACTCATGCTTGTGTCCCACGTGGGTTTCCCTCGCTGGCGCAGGGGGGAGATGGGCCTCATCTCATTATGGATTTTCCATACCACCTGCTCTCCCTACTGGGCATTCTGTAGGAGAAGGTGGTAGTATGAAAATACCTTCTTCCAGATAAGCACCTTCGTGGCTTCACGCAGGAAGCTAGATGCCATGATTCGGAAGCAGAAGATGACAGAATGGCAAAGAGCAGGGCTCGGCTGACCCTCAGCCACCACTGGTAATTTTGCCTTTTGTAGGTAAGGGCCCTGCAATAAAGCGTCTCTGAAAAAGCAATAACGTAATAGCGTTGCTAGATTCCTCTTCCACTAATATCCTGCTGTTTATACGCATCCTAGAAAACTGTTCTCACAGTGTGGAAAATTGTCAAAGGCTTTCAGAGTATTTTGTGCTGAACCGCAGCAGAGCTGTGCTGCACGGCCCTCTGAATGTTAAAACGGCTCATTTTGTTTTTGTAGGCAATGCCAATTAAATTAATAATGGTTTACCACTTACAATAAATAATGCCCTGTTTCCTCTGTGCAACTGTGCAGATCCTGCAGAACATCTTGCTTTTGACAGGCTGTAGACCCAACAGAGCAGTTTCTCCAGAGACACGTGGCTGGGGGTGCCTGGGTTAGGCACGGCATACCTGAGTGCCTCCTGCAGCAGCTGGCTTTAGCTTCCTTTTCTTCTGTGGTATCTCCTGCTGCATTAAAACAAAACCTACAGCCAAGGGACCAAACTCCATTTGGCAGAGACTCAGTTCTCCTGGAAAGAAATAAAAGTTTGGAGCTCAGTGAGTGAGTGAGTGAGTATCGGCTGGAGGCTGGAATTCGGCTGCTAAAGGAGCAGGTGAGGAGTGGTACAAGAGAGGATAGCTCCACTGGGGAGAAGTAACATGCAATGTGCTGTATGTAAAATATGTTATTTCGTAGCAAATATTGCTGTTTCTGTGTGTGAGAGTCCTTTAATAGATTTATATGAGCAGTGTTTGGCAGGCACTGAGTTCTATCCAAGCCTATGGAGATCCCCTCGAGCCTGGTTTACGTGATCGGATCCCATTGAGGCTGCAAATCATCAAAGATGGCACTTAGCAAATTCTGGGGTATTGCATAAATAATCTCAAGACAGAATACGTTACAGGTGATGTTTGTTAGGATGCTGCAAAGCAGGGGATTGAAACTACCCAATATAAAATGTCTTGGGAAATAAACTCTGGCTGTGTTGTGCCTGATCAATCACACGTGGCTTGTTAAAGCAGTCGGAAGAAAACACTTCTGATGTGTTCTGCTGGAGGAACAGTTTGTCTGAGGTATGGAGACAGCAGCAACACCAGGCAAAGGTGCTTTTGTCAAGGGATACTCGCAGGCTCCTGTGTCATCCTCTGAGAGCAGCAATCCACGTGTAGCTTTCTGCTGGAGCCCTCCTTGGGAATCGTGCGGGGAACCTGTCCCTGAGAGCACCCAGCGCTCCCCGACACCGTAACCTGGCTTTGCAATGCATAAAGGTGTTTTAAGAGGGGTAAATTGTGACAGTTTAGGTGTGTGGCATGACCCAGGATTTTCAAAGTATGCTGTTCTCAACCTGTAGTGATCTTAAAACAAAAGGTGTGCAGTCCTAACAGCATACTGTGTACAGTGACGTGCTAAGAAATGTGTAGGCTGCAAAGTGTTTGTAAATGTTTTCTTTAATTTTAGAAATAACATTTAGTGGAGAAGAGAAAAATAAAGAAACATAGGTTGAAGCAGCCATAACAGTCATATTTTTTTTACGGGGAACTGACAAGTTTAAATGTCAAGGCCATAATAGTAATTAATTCAAAATGCGTAATTATCATTTTGTATCCAGATCTCTTCTCCATGCCACAATGCCAGGAATAAATTAAATTGCCTACTGCTGAAATGTGGCCACTAAGAGAAGCCATTACAGGCATTTTTCTTTACGAACATTATATAATTACCAATAATTTAAGTTAAAATGTGGCGGAAACATCTCTTAAGTCTCTGCTTTAGAACACAAAAAGGCAACATGTCTAATAACAGTGTTTTGTGTCAGCTGGAATGGCTGGAGACTTACCTCGAAATGGTGGATGTTGCACGAGGGATGAATTTTTGTGGTTAGATACGTTTACAAAGGCATACAAATGCTTCACTGCCCTGGGCTTTATGGTGTGTGTTTTGAGTAAGAGAGTTTGTCAGCAAACAATGCAGCATATTCCAAGAGAGCAGGGAAAGCAATTATCTTCGCTGGCACCCTCAGTTCGAAAACCAAGCAATATTGTGGGGCAGGGAGCTAATTGCTCCATCTGTTGCTTTGGGTCTCTCGGAGGGAAGACGAGCTCTGTCTGCCGCGCTGTCTGCCGCACGGTGCGCCGAGCGCGGAGGGTCGGCTGTCCAGACAGGCTGGGACTCGGAAGCAGGCAGAAGCAGGCTCTCGATGGAAGATTAAAGTGCAATTTCACTGTTATTGCATTGGCTTTATTATAACCTTAATGAATTTCAGCTCATCGTTGTGGTAGCCAGGATTTATTTTTTTTTTCTGTTCTATCTGTCAGACTGGGATCAGTGAGGTTTCTTGGTTGTTTTCAATCAGAACTTGTGCTGGGGACATTTTCCTGCCTCTTGGTACGTTGTGATCTTGAACAAACGTGTTCCATACATGCAAACTGCTGTACACGTCGGTGTCTGCACAAATTTTGGCAGCCCAGTATCACAACTGCATTTACAAAAAGGTGCCAAGTACCCCAGTTTGTAACTATGGTCTATTTTACTTCATGATGGAAAAGAAAATGTGCATCGCCTTTCCAGTCTTAAAACTCGTCCTGCAGTGTCTTCGTGTCCTTGTTCATATGTATGATGTTCTGATACACGTTAGCATTGTTTTGTAGTCTTAACGTTTATGAACAGCTTTGGGATTCTGGAATGGCAATTGCAAAATATTTGTGACTTATAAATATGGACCAATCTGTTCCCTAGTAAACAATTTTTGCTAGTTTCACACAACAGCTTTAGAAGTGAAAAGGCCTTAATGCATGTTTCATCCAGGTTTAGGTGATGTGCAGCTGGAGCCTGGAGCCTCAGCTTTCATCCAGTAGGAATGATAGATCAGCCCTGCGCACCAGGACTTTGGCAGCTCATGTTGTGCTTTTAGGTAGCTTAACATAACACAAAGAACAACAAAATTCACCCTCTGATAGGGAGAATTTATGATTTTTTTTTTAATTTATTTTTATTTTTTTTTGCTGATCAGCATCTTCATTTGTTTAAAGTGCATGTGAACATCCTGCCTGTGTCTGGAGTGGTGACTGAAAAGTCACAAAATTGGATTTATGCTTCCTGAGCCACCTTCCAAACCAGCACTGCGTTGTATTCTTGCTTCTTTCTGGGAGCTTCTCAGTTTAATACAAATTGTACACCATAGTCCTAACTTGCTTATAAATGGCTGTTGGCAAGGTTTATCGGTCGTTTGCAAAGCAGACAGAAAAGGAAAGGGAGGGAAGTTATTAATACTGAAATATCAACTGCAGCCTGAATGGCTTTAACAGGACATAAACGCGATGCGTGGTGACACGTTTCTGGGAAAGGAACCTGGTCAAGTCCTGCTGAAGTTGCCTGTGCAGGCACATCAGTAAGCCATGGGTGAGGTGGCAGTAGTGGTTTTTTTTTTTTTTTTTTTTTTTTTCTCAAAGCAAGAACTTCTTTTTGAACCTGCATATTTATGTTATCATTGAACTTGTCGGGGTAGTTTTGTCAGGGAATGGTGTTAAGGGTGAGGTCTCAGAAGCTTTGTGACCATGGCCAAGGGATGTGGGAGAGTTCATTGTCCTGCCTTTAACGTGAGGAAAATGAGTCCATGAAGGCAGGAAAAGCAGTTGCTGTAGCTACAATAGTTTTGGAATAACCCGGGATGGAAGAGACCTGGAAGGATCGCACTGCTTCTTGGTTGTACAGAAAGCCGTACTGTTCTGTGGTGCCTCCAGCTGAGTTTTAGATTGCTAAAATGGTGGGGTTGCCAATATGTTCTCATACAAATTGGTTTTTAGGCCTTTTGCTTTTGTTGCTTACATTATGCATACCCCCCAACCTTGAGTCAGTTCTGCTTGATTGGCTCATCAAGCATATCAGCTGCTCAGCACCAAACTTTGATCTTTGCTGCGTTAGAGATTAAATGATAAAGCGAGTCTGTGATTTTCTGTTGAGGAATCGGAAATAAAAAGCACAAATTTAAAGAGCCCAGGAGGTTTCCTAGTAGACTAACATTCCACTTTACGATATTTTATTTTGCAATATGTTCCAGTGAAATCTCTCCCCTTGTCTAAATGCCATCGTTAGCCTTCCAGCCAAGGACACATGGATGGGATGTTTTCATCCGACCCAGACCGCAGCAGGTTTGTGCAGAGAAAGCAAACCTGAAGCTCCACCATGGAGCCTTTTCCCACCTGGCTGGCCCAGCACACCCAAGGGAGCAGCAGTTCTCCGTCTTCCCAGCTAGGCACGGCACAGCAGGACTGGCTGCACTGGAGCCCCTGCCCCAGCCGTTCTGTGCTGTTCCACTGCTTGTCAGCCCCTCGGTGGTGGTGGCAGCAGCCCTTCAGAGCGAGGGCTGCAAGCTCTGCCTCAGAATTGCTACTGTTAGAGACAAAGCACCTTAATCTGAGGAGCTGATACCACCAGGTCGTTACGTCCCCCTCGTTACGTCCTCGCCTCCTCCGAGGCCCTGGCAGAGGTTGAGGCTGCCCGTTTGCAAAACTCACTCGGTTCCCAGAGCCACATTTATCACACAGGTTGTGAACCAGGCCGTGGTGAAAAGGTTAATTTGACTTTATTGACTTGTTGAATTGTTGTGTTTTACAGGGTTGAGAAAAGGATGAGTTATGGTTCTTGTTTGCAAGATTAATTTTTAGAATTTGCAGTTTACATGACTCTGCCTTTAGACAAGTGCTGGTATTTTCAGCTGAAACTGTTAGAAGTAAAAAGATTGACGCTTTGGAGTTGGGGTAAATGTGATTGAGCTGGCTACAGGAGAAAAACAAAGCCAGGTTTGCATTCAAGGCTGCTTTTTTTGTTGTTTTGTTTTGTTTTTGTTTTTCAAGAATTGTTAGCTGGAGTAAGTAATAATGATTTATTTTTGGAGATTTGAGAGTGCAGAAGGAGCACTTTTCTTCTTGTGCCTTGTTTTGCAGTTACACGAAGGAAATCTGAGAGGGGTTTTCCTCCTAACCTCAGCACCCAGACACAGAAGTTTGACTGAGGTCCCACTGAGGGACACGGCTGCAGCAGCTGCTGCTGCCCGCAGTACTTGCTGCAGCTTGTGCTGCTCAGAAGTTCCAAACAACCGTGTTCCCAAATAGTGGGGCACTTAGGTCTGGGATTCGATTTTGTTTAAAAGGTGCCAATATGTACTGCTTGGAATACCAAATAGCCTGGAAGAATCTGTAATTAAACTAAAAGCAAACAAAAAGCTGAAATACACAAATAATTAAAGTACTTAACAAAAAATAATGAAAAGCTTACATACACTGACCGATATCTCCCACATTTTCCTTTACGTGAAATGAGTTTTGTGACCTCGATGCTATTTCCTAAAGACCCGTGAGGCTGTGTGTACTTACAGGCTGCTACGGCAGGAAGGGCAGCGAGGAGCAAGTTCTCGAGGCTGCAGTGACTTGTCCTTGCTGGCAGAGCTGCATCCAAAGAAAGCTGAAGCATCCCAGCAAGGTGTGCATAGGGCAGAGGAGGATTTTTACCTCCTGTTGCTCATGTGCTCCCTTTGTTGACACCAGTTTCCACAAGAGTCAGAACAGATTCCTCTCATGTCACCTCCACAGATCAGAAGAAAGAAGAATCTGAGGCGATAACAATCCTTGGTTTGATTTTTTTGTAGCTTAGCATAGAGCAGACATGACAGGCGTGAGCTTGCTCTTTTTTTCTTTTCTTTTCTTTTTTTTTTTTTTTTGGAAACAATATCTTGGATATTCGTGCATTCCATGAAGATTTATTTCCACTGCAAAACTGAAAGGAAGTAAGACTTCTGTGTAGAGTATGGCTTGCTGAAGAAATAAGATAGGAAGATACATGCAGACAGGCATACGTGGGCATGCGTGTGTTCACGTGGGCTTTAATAGTTCATTTTGTATACATTGAAATCAATGACATGCAGTAAATGTGACCTGACACACTTTAGATAACTTTGTGGTTTGGTGGTGTTCCATGTGCTGAAACTTGAAGCCATTGCTGAAAAGAGATTTTGGAACAGAGCTGATCTTGGCAGAGCACCCCCAGTGTTTGATTGGCTCCGAGAGTATTGCCAAGCGAGTGCTACGAGGAGTCGCATACAGACCAAGTTCCAGTTCCTGCGAGGAGCTTGGAGAATATGAAGGTGCAGATAATTTGACATTCATCTGCTTTGAATTTTGATTCGTTTCTGTCGCTGTGGATGTTCTGTTGATGGAAGTCTGTGTGTAATCTGCATACCAGCCTCTGGGGAGGAACTCGGTAATTTGCAAAGCCTTCAGGAAGACTCCAGCATCAGGCAGGCAGGAGTGATGCACAGACGGGCAGCTCTGTGCTGAGGGCTTGGGGCATGCACAGCCCCTACCGGGCCTCACTGGGTGCACACAATCCATGAATGGCACTCACCCATAACACTAAAGACACATCAAGGATTTTTGGTTTTTGCTTGCCTTACCATCAGGATTGGTTGTTTGAAACCTGCTTGGACCAGGCATTAGATGGGGACTGTGTGGTGAAGGTGCTGCATGGTGCCCTCCAGGCTCTTCTGCGCAGACCTGGCTGCCCCTGCCCGAGCTGGGCCAGCAAACCACTGCCTGCAGATAGTCAGCGGTCATGGGACTGGAGGCAGGTCAAAGCTTGGTCGGAAGCCATACAGAACATGTGGCTTTTTGCTGTGCACAGCAGCTGGTAGGAGCTACGGAGCACTTAGGAGGAGCTGGAGGAGTGGTCTGCTCAGTGACAGGGCAGCTCATGGGGAGAAAGGGAAACGGTGCCTTCAGGAACACCGGGTCTGAGTTGGGTTGGTGTCCTGTAGCCCCATTACCGGGAGTATCCTGCATGTAGACAGCTACTTTGGCTTTTTGTAAGCCCCTCAATGCACATGGCATGAAACGCTAGGTTGTGTTTGCATCTCTGAGATCCCAGAAGAATGTAGGATTCCTTTTAAAAGCTGTATTTGAATAGAAAACCCTGAATGGTCCTGAGTCAGTGCCCCTGAATCTGGCCTTGTTCCTTAAACTTTCAGGATGGGATTTAAATGGGAAAGGAGTATGGTGCTGGATGGTGCGGAGATAGGTGGAAGAGGGAAAAAATGGCAGAAGGAAGAAATAGATCGGCTCTGTCAGTGCAGGCAAATGTACAACACTGCAGTGCTAATATAGCGCAGTGATGGAGCCATCAGTAATGGGAATGCGCAGAAAAACAAGGCTAGGGAACAACAGATTTCTTTTTCACTATTAAGCCTATAAACCTTTAGGCTACTTCCTATTAAGGCCATGCAATAAAACATTCCCAGCTGTTTCCAGAACAAATTTTGTGGCAGTGACCACAGCAATATAGTAAGTGCATTGGCTGCATTTTATAGAGGCTTCTGGAAGCATGAGATACTTGAAAAATACACTGGAGAAATGCTTGAAAACACTTAGGGTGTGCCCTCAGGCCACTACTATAATGTTAGGGCTGCTTGCTTCTTTCCTATATTGTTAATCTTCCCTTTTTCTGTGTACTTGGGTCCACGCCAGTCCTGCAGTATAGAAAATCAAAATGTCATTGATGACAAAGATGTTTGAAGAGCGAGTGCATGCTGCCAGGGAGCTGGGTGGTGACCACCCTGCCTGCACCTTCCTTTCCCTGTCACTGCAGCTTGGTATTAAAATAAAATCCAGCAATGCATTTTCCTAGCTTCTGAGGATGGCTGAAGTTGATTGTATTTTGATGAAGAAGCCCAACTGAATTGCACTGCCTTGTTCTTCTAAAATACTTTTTGTTAGAGTAGGCAGTCATTTAGTTGCCCTTGCAGGTCAATGGTACGGGCTGTTTTCTTTTCCCATCCATTCCTTGCAGTCTTGGCTGAGTTTTAAGCAAGGTTTCCCTTTTCCTCTAGTGTTACATATTAAATTATGCAATGGATTGTGGTCGTTTTCATCTCTCATTCTATGTTTCTCCTAGCAGTTGCGTTTCAAACTGTATTTAGAAGAAAGGGGCACATCAATCATTTTTAAAGGAACTGTCGTTTGGTCAGAAAAGGATTTGGTACAGGTTCATTGTTTCACAGTTTTGGCCCTAATTTGTTGGCCTGTGGTCTGTCAACAAACTCTGTAAATATTTACTTTTTTGGTTGAAAGATCTGCCACTTCCTAAATAGTATGTTTAAATGTTTGGAAATCCAGTGATGTAAAAATTGGAATTTTTTGAGTGCTTCAATTTGTTCTGTTTGAATAACCATATTTTCCTCTGGCCACAATAATATTTGTTTAAAGCAGTTATTCATCATGTAAAATGATAGCTAGCCCCTTGTGATCATAGTGTTAATAAAGAACAGACTGTAGGATGACAAAAACAATTTTTAGAGGGCCCAAAACAGGATATGGTTCAATACATCCTACAGGAGAATAACTGAACTCTTCCTGAGCAAGCAAGGCTCGGTGTCTCTGATAGAGTCAGCAAGGTGAGTTCAACACTTACCAGATGGGAAGGAGCATCTCAAGTCGTGCTGGAGAGATGATGTCCTTTCTGAAAGGAAAACATTTTGTTTTGTGTTAAAGAAGCAAGAGCTTAACACCAGGGTAGGTTCTTATTTGCAAATCAGAGCAACTAGGCAAAGAACTGAGTGACCCTTTGTAATACAGTGTGGCTTGTCCCAGCCCAGCACGTTGAAGATACCGTGGTCCACATCTTCTCTGCATGCTCAGTGAACCTTTATGACCTGTAGCTGAAGAATTTATTAAGGATGAAACCAAAGAGGTCCTACAGGAATTTAAAAGCCAGTAGAAATTAATAAGGAATGATGTCTACTCCTAACATTTTCTTTAAGACCCCATAAAATTCTGTAAGAGGAATAAAATTAAATTCTATGCAATGTTATGAAAACAGTGAATATAGAACATAATAAAATTAAATATTTTGTTAGGTACTTCCCAATAAGAGATAACTCGACATCACTAGTCTGCCTGGACTTCTAATCAATATGAAATTCAATTTGAAAGTGAATAAAAGGGCTAACAACTTTTGTGCAAAGAGCAAATCACAATATACCACAGTACTGGGAACTTACGCAGCTCTAAAGTATAAATGTTATAAATATAAAGCAAAAATGTTTCCGCAGCAGAGCAGAAAAAGATAGGGAAAATGTCCCCGGAATGGTATTTGCACACCAGAAGAGGACTGCTGCTGTCTGAGTGCTCCAACGCTTCATGGAGAGAGCGGAGACATCAATGGTACAGAATGTAGAATGAGGAAAGGCCAGGCTCTGGGATTTGTAGTATCAAATAGAGGTGACTTTTTTATTTTTTATTCTTTTAAAATAGCCTCAATAATTTTACTGGTGTTCCTTATTCAGTTGCAGAACAGCGACCACTATTCCATGTGGCTGCCCCCAGGCAGACCTGGAATACAAAATAACTCCCAGCTCCAGAAGCACCCAGACTGCAGAGGTAAAAACACAGTGGCAATGCACCAGCCCTCCTCGTGGGAATGATGTTGGCTGTTATCTGAGGGCTACTGGCCACAAACTTGCTCGTTCAGGCGATTGGTGATGTTTGTGAGGTGTTACTTATTTTCTCCTTAGTTGTACAAAACTCAGAAACTGTGTTATAAACAACATCCAAGTTCATGATCTGTAATATGTTGGAGGATTTGCATTTTCAGTGATGCTTACTGTGAAAATGCAGATCCCTCAAATATTTATCAACAGATGGCTTTGTTTTTTTAGCTCTTCAGTGAAATTACCAATGTCCTCCTACCACTAATTTGAAAGACTCAGTCGTTGCGAGGGCATTCAGTACAAAAAGCATTCTTTCAGATAACTAACCTTTTCCAGTTCTGCTTATTATAGATGCAATTAATCCTCAAGTTTCTTTAGAGCTACAAGATACAGAAATGTTAATAGCGTGTAGATGCTGTGAAAAAGTTGTATATGTAAGAGAGGTAAAAACAGAGAAGAAAACAGACAACTGCATACGGAAGTGGGTACTTGTAGAGATGCCTCTTATCTGTACCTGTCATTGTAGCATGCTCATACGGAATTTTCTGTTGTTTCTGTTTTGTTTGGACTTCAGCACAAATGTGGTAGATGTGTTTTAGCCCAAAATCTCTCTCAAATCACTTGATCTTATTTTAAAAACCGTTTTTAAAGATGATATGTTAAGATATGTCACAGGTATGCCAGCCATTGTGGCACGGACTGTATCTTACTAATATCTCACTGTTCCCTCACATCACATTAAAGTCACATAAATAATATTTTCTTCCACCCTGTCCTCCTATATCAGAAATAATATTGCCGTGGCACCTGCAGAACTTGTATCTCTTGGAAAATGAAAGCAGTAGCAATCTGTGGCTGGCATTTCAAAAGGAGACAGTGGCGTGGTTTCAGGGGTTTTTAGCTTTTGAGATGTAAATTGATTTCTGACCAAAATACCGTTGTGGGTGGTGTTTTTTTTTTCTTTTATCATTTAGGGCAATGAACTTCTCTAGTGTGAACTAGAAAATGGAAAAAAAAAGAAATGTTTAGGCTATAAGAGTAGTTATAAATATTTTATAAAACCATGCCCAGCCAACAAGCAAATATTCGGTCTGCCCGTTGTGACTAATTAGGAGGTGTCTGAGCTGCCTACTGACACAGTGCCTTCAAACACAAATGGCTAGCGGTGTAGCAAAGAACTCCTCATTATTGACTGGTATTGTTTTATGTTTTTCCCTTTATGCTGTATTCCTGCAGATGACATTAGATGTCTATCTGCTGAAGCAGAAATCTAATTGAGCTTCCTGGTTTAGTATTTAGTTCTAATAATGTTAGAATAGATGGACTAAAACTTTGTTATTGTTCTCTATATATTTAAAATTAAACAAACGAAAGGTGGGCACAATCTCTGTATTTTATAGCTGTAGCCTTTGGCAAGAGCAGTGTGTGCTTCTATAAATTCTGTTTGATATTGTTGGATCTCTTATGTGACAGCAATGTTGAAATGAAAGAGTATTACTGCAGAGAATCCAGGCATGAATAACACGCCAGCCTAGCGGTGTTCAGATATGGAAAGGTGGCCACAGCTTTGAAACTGAGGTATTTGCTTTGTTTTCCTTTCGCCTTCCTGGAAGATGGGGAAAAATACATTTGGATGCTGCTCATTTACATCCAGCAACGTGGTTGTTCACACAGTCCTCATCTTTTTTTTTTTTTTTTTTTTTTTTTCTTTTTTTTTTTTTTCCCCTTTCTCCACAAATAAATTGCTAGAGGAAAATTTGGACAGAGATGATGTTTTTAGATGCCTTTGAAGATGTAAAAACAGCAAATGGAACCTGCAGTGGCATAAACATCAAATATCAGCCCAAGAAAAACCAAAGGCTTTTTTTGAGGATATCAGCTTGCCCAGAAATTGAAATGCTTCAAGTGCTGTATGTTTCCTCTGTACCGAGCACCTTACTTCTGATTGTGGGGCCGCCCACACGTAAAAGGATGTGCAGTACTTAACTGTTTTTCTGCAAAATTCTACATTTCAATTGTAAAACAATAGTTCTCCTAAATGACGCCAGATGTTCATCCTTGAATTCCCCATTTTTAAACGTTTGGGGATACAGCTGGCAGCCCTTCTTGCTCCAAACCCAGAAAAAAAGCAGTCTGTTTTGTCCCAGAGCTGGTCATGAGTTTTTCTAGCAACCTTTGCCCCGAGAGCAGCTGGGATGGTTGCATTATTATTGTTAATCTTGGTGCTACGGTCTGTTGTTATTAATGGCACATGTCAAAGTACTTGTAGAGAGGGCACTTTCTATGCTATGTAACGTAGTGCAGTATTCAGTGCATAGGGGCAGTGCTTATTAGCTGGGTGATTCTTCTGGGCTCCTAGTTGCTGTGCCGTGTGGGAGGAGATGTGTGCCTGGCTCAGCTGAGATGGGAGGGAAGGAGGAGCATCTTCCATGAGCTGCATGTCACGGGCAGTACAGATTGCACACAGCGTAGAAAATCACCGCTAACTCCTGCATCCCACTCTTCTGCTTCTCTCCCACAGACTCACCACTGTATCAGGGCAGTCAAGTATTAATATTGATGCTAATAGGACATGCACATTTTTTTCTCATTCTATTTTTATGAAATTTTTCCTCTCTGTGGCTTTTCAGATTGAAAAAGAGAAACGCAGCTCTGTGAATTTGACCTTACGTTAGTTACTACTGCAGTCTCTCAGATTAAATCTTTGTTTTGGAGACAATGATCTTGTAGGGCCAGTGAGAGGAGATCCTCAGTATGATGCAGAGAAAAGTCCCTTGTGTTGAACCCGTGGTTTTAACAGCGCAGGTGTTTCTTCAAAGAAGAGTGAAATACTGCTTTGACAATATTTGATGTAACGATTGTCTTAAGATGTGTTCCTAACTACTGGATATGGGAAGACATTTTTTGTTTCGCTTTAATTAACTTCTGTGAGTTAAGGGTATTTTATGCAATAGCCACTTATTTTTTTTTGCTTATGCCACTAGTTTTATTTTGATGAGATTCTGTTTTGAAGAGCAGAACCAAGAAGAGCATTTTAGTGGTCAAACTCTGTTTGTGGTGCTCCAAACTCAGTTTCTGAAAGCTTTAAACCTGAGGGTGCCTTTAGGGTCTGTCGGTTAGGGGATGGGGGCTCCTGAGGCCCCTCGTCAGAGGGGCAGCCCAGGGGAGCAGTTTTCTGCGTTTGATAGAAGGTCTGCTTTTTCTGTCTGCACCAGCAATTCCTCCCCTTTTCAGGCACCACACATAGGAAGCGGGTGCTGGGTGCTGTAGGGACCCTTTACACATGTGAGGGCCACCAGGGAACGAGGTTGCAGTGCCGTCAGTAGGAACTGCAGCCGTGGTTTCTGCATCGTGTTTTGTTTGCTGGAGGTGCAAAAGGGATTTGGTCAGCGCTTCTTCCTCGACACTACCAGAGGAAGCAATTGGGTTTTATTTTTCAGGTGCAATGCCTTTTTGTGTGTTACTGAGCACTGGTAACTTTTATACTGGACTGCAGCAAAACATCCTTATTCAGCCTTTGTATGTGCCTGGAGAGTTGGGGAGCGTGGTGGAGAGAGCAAAATGAGATGTTTCTGGGTGAAGTCTTTGCTTTGGAACCGTGATTAGGACATCTTGAGAGGCTCTCAGCTTGATGCATGTAGGGCTGTGGCTCTGCTGCACACCAGGCGGTGGTGTCCTGGGCATGAGGCACAGCAGGGGGCTTGTGGCATCAGTACCACCTGGGGAAGAGTCCTGCTGACCCCTGCCTTGCGCTTCGGGCAAGTGTCACCCCAAAGCAAGGTGCTTGAAGGGAAATGCCAGTTCCTCGAACCTCAGATATTTTCTGTTGATTATTTTTTTTTCCTTTTCAAATCATTTTAGTCTCCGTGCCTAATGCTCAAGTTTCTGTGCCTGCAGCACCACATAGGCAATGTCAGGGAAAGATGTTGATGTTAAACTGATAAAAGAGTGAAAAGAAGAGAAGGAACAGCTTTGACAACTTGACAGTAAAATGCCAGTTTAATAGCTGTACCCTGTAAAGCTGTGCTGCTGGCTCTGGCATAGTGTCCCTGCCAGCTTGGCCTACAGAAGCAATGAGCAGTGTGATCCACTGGTTTTATTTCTTCTATAAATGAGAAAATTCCTCTTCTGTTTCCCCACACACATCTTCTCCAGAAGCTGCTCGATCCATTTAACACCTCTCCTTTGGCATTAATGGAGTTAGGAAGGTGTGATAAATGGAAAGCACAGGTTGTTGGCTCCCTGTCTGCTCTTGCAGTCACCCATGGTAGGCCCATTACTGGGCTTCCCTTTGTCAGGCATTTGTGCGAATGCTAAAAGATGGTTAGGTGCTTGATCTAGTTACGTTCCTCGCTGCCAGAGCCAAAAACTTTATTTCCTTTCCTTTGGATCACCCCAGAAGCTTTTCTCTTGTCTTATGAAGGTTTATTGCTTTCAAAGGCTGCAAAGTAATATCCTGGACCACAAGGTCGGAGGTATGTGGGAGTATTTACAGGTGATTGGTTTGGGAGGAAGAGGGAAGATTGAATGAGATTGGTTTCTTCTGTCAAGCTAGATTAGTTGGAAATGTCTTTCCAAATGAGCTGGTGCATGTTGGAGCATTGCTGTGTGTCCCTCTGCTGCCCCGTCTGCACTCATTCTGTTTAACACATTTTCCAGTACCTCTCTGAGAATGGTTTTTAAAAAAATAAAATAAATCTGCTATCAGCTGATGCTCATGTAAGCAGGTGGTTCTTCACATTACTGAACAAAGAAGCTAGCTGAAGACTTTAAGCTCTTCTGTTGCAGAAAAGGTAAAGGCTGGGCACCAAACTTAGGGTGCTGATTTCAATGGGACATCTCTAAATGGCTGTAGTGACTGAGAGAATCCTTATCGCTTCCATCCAAGGACTTCTGTGATCCTACTGAAGTGGGGAGAGAAGAAGAGCAGAAATTTCCTCCCATCAAACTTCACAAAGTTCACAACTTAGCGTTGTTTCTGTGGATATAATCCTCTGTTTGCACCAAGTCCCTGTTGTTTTTTCTTGGCTGCCTTTTTATCTGTCCCCCTCAACCTGCTTGTATGCAGAGATTCCTGCTAAAACTGGAGACAAAGGAAATGAAGCCACTTCGAAACAGCTTTTGTTTCTGAAGGACAAGGTGCTGTGCGCTCGTCTTTGTGTTGCATTTTTCCCTAGAATAACTATGGGTATATAACAAATCCTATCAACTTTATATTTGACGTTATTATTAATCAATACTTGATTTTTAGAGTTGTTCACTGAAGACAGAAATGCAACATTGAATGTACCAGGACTGTTCAGATGTATATGTAGTAGTATCATTACAACTGGATTATGTTGCTGACCTAGTGTTGTATGCCATTTTTTTTCATTCCCTGTGAGATAGGAAGCTAATACAATTATCTGGGTATATAAACCGATTCTGGAAGAATTACCTCTTTCTATACCATGCTTTGGTGGCAGAAAAATGCATTCGGGGTTTTGTTCTGCTCTACGAAAAGATGTGGAAATAAGAAGCCTAAAACGTGGTGGTGGACTTGCGCCCAGATGCAGAGGAGCACAGAATTAAGATTTGTCTCTGTACCACTCAGGAGTCTGTAGCGAAGGATACAGAGTGTTTACGAAGTTAACATTGTGTGTCAAGTGTTTTTAAGGGAGATTTCTCTGAAGTGGTTTTGTTCTAGGGGAACGGTACTTCGCTTCCTCACTTCCTACTTTATATGCATGCGTTTTCTTTGCTTAGTGGTCACTGGGATGCTAAATTTGTCAGCTGTAATAGGCTTAGTCACAGTGAAGTGGAAGAAGCTTCTTTCTCAGCTCTTCAGAGGCAGGGATGAGAGTATCCACCAGAGAGGAGGAGAGGCAGGAGGCGAAGATGAGTCCGCATCCGTGCAAGGGTGTGTTCGGCACTTCTGTGCCTAGGGCGGATGGGACAATGTCACAGTGTTGCAACACAACTTAAAGCCTCCGTGCTCCATTGTATGCTCCCCAGCTTGACGTGTTTGGGGAATATATGTTCATTTAAGGGAGGGGAGAAAAAAAGGATTATTGCCTGTTGTTTGTGATATTGTCAGCTGAGGAGAGGTACTTTGTATTAGGTACCAGGTGGGCTCCTTCTGAAATGGGGAAAATGTAGCAGGACTTGGTATAATTTTTTATTATTGTTGCTTTTTTTTTTTGAGCATTCATGATTTTCCCTCTGACCTGGAGGACATTGTTTATTACCAGGTCCCTCTTTTCATTCTTCTCTTCAAAGAAGAGAGGAAGGCCAGGAAGGTGCTTTTATAAATGGAACTTCATTATCTACGCACAAATAAAGTGCCTGTCCTTATTAATGCTCACAACAGAGCTCAAATTAATTCAGTTACTTCTTGGGAGAAAATACACAGCTCATTCAAGCACTGTCATGAATGCCCACCAGGTCAAAACCAACAGATCACTCAGCCTAAAGCAATACCAGGATTATGTGTAAAATTGCTAAATATCAAACTCACTGTCCTACATGGCAAAGAAAGTCATCTTGAGCTGGTCAAAGAATACCACCCCCACCCCCAACAGCAGTGCTGGCAATGATAATCTCTTTAAGAATAGCTTCCCAAGATTGCATTTGTTCACTGTTGTATACTCAAGAGAGTTTTATCTGGGGTGTTTTGGGAAGAAAGGGGTAAATTTGCAAAGAGACTGGTATTTCAGATGCAAAACCCGTATTATTTGCAATAAAGAGGTGTCATAGATCCACCTCGTGTCTCAAAGATCTTGAGCTTATATGTGAATCACTGGAAAATGTTAAGAAACTCAACTACACAGAAGAGTCCAGGGGTGGCAGAGTGCCCTGAAGCTCAGTGGTTTTCCTCAGTGGTTTTTTAATGTAACTTGGGTAACTGTTTTCTTGCTTACAGTCACATGATTAATAAAATAATTTTATTCCCAGCACAAATGTGATAGCTCTTGATGCAATTAGCAAGAACAAAAAAAATCACTCCAATAGAAAATGCTTATCTATGGATATCAGCGCAAAATGTGGTTTGAGGTGAGAGTTACTGCCTCCAAAGTAACAGCCTCTCTTGCATCTCTGTATTTCAGATTACCATAAACTTTGAAGAGAATCATAGAATCATTTAGGTTGGAAAAGACCTTTAAGATCATCAAATCTGTGATAAGTGTGGACCCTAAAATACTGGGGGAATGGAAGAGAGGTGTTAAAATCCTCTTTTATGCTTCACTCACTTCATTCTGTCTAGATATGGAAGGTAGAAGCGTAGGTGGGGAAGATTATCCGTCCTGGTAACCTCCAGCTGGCTGCTTGGTGGGTGGATGGGATGCAAGGAAATTGCTGCAGATGTGGAGCTGGGCACAGGGTGCAGGGTTGGTGAGGGTGCCCCGTTGGTCCTCAGGGTGGCAGTTACATCAGGTTAAATGTAACGTGGCCGTGTCCCCTTTAGGCTGATGGTGTCTGGTGAAAAAGCAGTGACTTGAATGAAAGGAAGGCTTTATTTTCCTATGTTGCCTGTACCTCTAATGTAGTTGTAGGGGTATGAAAAGAGAAAGGACTGTGCAGAATGGCTGCACTAATGGCAGGGGTAGATGGGTAGCATCCGTCCCTGATTCGGGAAACCCACCGTGATTTATCCCCTCTCCTCTCAGAGTTCCTGCTTGGTCTAGAATGTGGAAATGTGGCTTGTGTATTTTTTCCCCCTCATTTGATGCTATCAGATATCGGTGTTCTTCCTTCCTATTTTATCAGCTTTTTTTTTTTTTTTTTTTTTTTTTTTTTTCTGTTACAAATAGTCCACTGCTCCTTTTTTTCGAAATATATCCTGAATCTTGCAAATATACAAAGTGGATCATTAGTATTCTAGCTGCCACAGACTATGAGGACTGAAGCTCTTCTGTTCTTGGTGTTCTGATACTTTAGAAAAACAACAGCCCCATATGATTCATTTGGTGTTGCAGGACTGCCTTGCCCTGTCTTTAGTTAAATATGTTAATGAAATGTAAGATTTGCATTATTTAGTGAATTTCTGTGCTGTGTTACCAGCACAGAGGTGTCTGGAATATGTTCATCGCACCATACTGTAAAGTCTGAAGTGATTAAACTTGCTCTCTTTCAGGAGAGCGAGCTATTAACTAGGAAGGAAGAAAATAAGCACCGTGAAAAGTCCCAAAAGCAAAGAACTCACCAACCTATGGCTGCATTTCTGGCAGCATGTGTTTCATGGCAGGTTTCTTACAGCAAAGCCTTTGAGCTCTTCCAGCAGATCTCCTTCCTCCCATCTCTATACATGACTTGTGTAATAGTTGAAACATCCTAAAGAGATAGCATTGCTCTCTCTTAGACCGGTCTTCCAAGAGTAATGCAAACATATTCCTATGAAAAAACTGGCCTGCGGGTGTTTGGGAAACAGCACGATATTAACAACAATCAAATAAGTCATTTCCCAAGGCTTTCTGTACATCACTTTTACTGTCGGCTGTTGCTCCTAGGCAAACTTCAGACACCGCAGTCAGTGCTGCCCAAGTCTTAGGGCACAATGTGCATCGGTTTGAATGTGCTGGGAGAGGAATTGTCTGTCACCCCTTTACCCAATAAAAAAAATGTTATCTATTGTCCTAGCAGCAGGTCTGCCTGAACAGCTGCATGGTATTTGCATGCTAACCTTGATTATTTTGTCCTCTGTCAAGGAGGACAAATTTTGTTTTCCTTTGTGACATGAAGCTGTTGAGCCGAGTTGCCCCTTAACTTTGTTACCTCCTGGCTGTAATAAGGCATTAGTAAGGCTTCGGCTGAAGAATCAAATCCAGTTTTGGACGCAGTAAAGTCAGACATGGAAGGCAATAGGAAGAGCCCAAGGGAAAGCAGTAAGAACAGTCAGAGATCTGGAAGGCAAGGTTAATCGGTAGAGATGGTTTCATCTAGAGACCAGCGTATGAAGAATGTAATGTTCTTCAACAACATAAAAGGAAAGAAGAGAGCAATCTCCTTCCCATGTCTGGAGTGGACAGGGAGAAAAGTAATTGGGTTAAATAGCAGCAAGAAAGATTCAGTTTAGGCTTTAAGAAAAAATTTGTAACAGTAGGGCTACTGAAGCACGGGGCTGGACTGTGCGAGGAGGTTGCACAGGCATCACACCACTGAAGAAGAAGAATTTAGCCAGGCATCTGTCAGGAGCAACACAGGTAGAGGTAGTTATGGCATAAGGATAAGAAATGGAGCATATAATGTTCCAAGGCTCTGTCCCGTTGTATGTTTCTATAGCCTTCTCATCCTGAGCCTTAGAGGCCTCCTGATAAATAAAAAAAAAATTTACAGAACAGGTAAACCTTAGGAAGGAAGGGTTTGGGAGGACATGCTCCACCTGTTTGACAGACAGACCCACATCTTCCCTATCCAGGGCAAAACTTGATAATTGGTTTTATTCAGCAGAATCAAGATGAGTGCAGTAGTCCTCATTGATAGTTTTCAGTCTAAAAGAGGTGAGGCCCTGCCCAGGCTGCCCCAGGAGCTGGGGGTGCCCCAACCCTGGGGGTGCCCAAAGCCAGGCTGGGGGGGGCTGGGGGCAGGGGATGGCCCTGGGTGGGCTTTGAGGTCCCTTCCCACCCAAACTATTCTGTGATTTTACAGTCAAAACAGGTTTGGATTCAATCCACAGGACTAGGTGATGGTGTGATAACCTTGAGTTGACCTTATAGGAAAGCTAGCTGAGGAGAGCCCTGGAGTTTGACCCAACATTACTACATAAAATCAAAGCTTGCTATATAATTTCTGCTTCAAGATCCATTTGGCAAAGTTAACAACTGTACTCCAAAGTATAATTTAATATCATGCAAGAATGGAACAACAACAACAACAAAAGATAAATGATATTATTCAGCTAAGCAAACTTTTTTGGTAGTAATACTTAGAGATCTGTGTTTATGATTAAATGCCTAATTAAATATGAGCATCTCACCTTGATAATTAAGCAATAAAGACACATCAAGCAGTGCATTTCTGGGTGATTATAGTCTGTCTTGGGTATTACTATAAGGCATGAGGCCAAAGATTAAGTGGCTTAAACCACCTGAGAAATTCATTAATATCTAGAAATTTGCTGCTTGGAGTGTTTTGCTGCTATTGAGAACTAGGTTCATACATAAAAGCAAGGAAAACATGTCTATTTATTGGGAGTTTTAGGCAATGTGGCTAAGATGGCTTTAAGGTTCTTGCAACAGTCGGCATATCTAGTGCTAGCAGGAGATTGGTTTGGGTTTTATTGTGCTAGTTTAGGAAGACAATCGAAAAGGACAATGCTGTTTGTAAGGGTCTCAACAGATGGCTGTAGGCCAAAGCTGTGCAAGGTTGATGAGATGATTCCGAAAACCCTCAGCGAAGATTATTTTTTCTCCCCTTCACTTCCTTATCACTTCTCATACTTTCCTTCACAAATTTTGGAAAACCTAAGAAATATGCATGTATTCCACCTAATGATATGCTCCTTATATATAGGTTCTGTCTTTAACTGTGTGTGACTTCTCTTAATGTATTCTAAGTCATCGGATAGCCCCCATGACTTCACAGAGCTAACACGTGTTAGTGCATTAACCGTGACTGGATTCTCTAGGTACCACTTTGAGATAAACACGAGGCAATAAAGCATATTGTGGCTGGTGTTAAGCAGAGAAGAGCGCTGAATGTTTAATAGTTTTGTGATTCCATGCGTTCACTTCATAAAACAACCTGCATCACAGTCTCTTCTGCATCCAGCTTTTCACCAGAAAACTAATATTTTAATGGAGTTACTCTGGCTTTACAGAAATCAAAAAACAAAAAAAACCAAATCACTGTAATACAGTTCGACAAATCAAACCATTGTAATTTTTTTTTTTCTCTTTTGATCATTCAAGATTTATGTTCTTAATCTACCCCTGCTCCCATGCCCATCCCCAGGACAAATACGTTAAAATTTTGTTTTCTGACTACTCTAAAGCAATACATTTCTTTACTATCACAAATAGCTATGTACAATTTTGTGTCAGTGGGGACTTGATGGGAGCCCTCCAGATGATATTTTTGTCTGTCATCAAATATGTGATGCCTGTCTGTCTGTTTTTGGTTGGATGAAATGTAATTGCTGTTCTGGTTGACATTGATAAATGGTGTTGACTGGAGCGCATTCTTCTGATTGCTTCAATGAGTGATGTGTACCGTGTGCAGATTTTTGACTATTAAACAAATGTCTCCTTGAAAGAAAGTAGATTATTGACCTCTTGCAATGGCATGCTAATTAGACACAATAAAAATGGGAGAAAACATGGGTCTTATGCTCTTGGTGTTTAGTGAGGATGAAGTTTCTTAAAGTTCTTACAAAGATCACCAGGAAACAAGCATTAATTAGTTTATGCTCCCAGGATAAGAGGCATGCTTATTTTTGATGCTGAATATTACAGAAAAAATGAAGCTAAGATATATACAATGTCACAGAAACTTTTGAATTGAATCAAATTTATTCAAAGTCCTCTATTTTGCTTTTTAGTGCAAAGCTGGCATATCTCAGCACAGATGTAATTGCTGTTTCGGAATTAGAATTGAGATTTGGGATGCAGTAAATGTCTTTGGTTACATTTTGGCCCAAGTTCTGCTTAATTTGAATAAACAAACTTTGGAAGGGCTTTTGGGAAGTGATTAAAAGGGAGAGATGAGAGTTTCCTTGCCATCTCAGATAAGGAACATCTTCCAAATCCCTCTCCACTTCTGTCTGCAGTGTTTGAAACATTTTACCCTTTCTCTTGTGGTTCTGCAAATGTTCTGCCCAGCTCTCATCTCATCTCCCTCTGTTTCTAAATTTATTTCCTCATGATTTATTTGTGACAATTTTTTATGCTTACTCATATTCCCAAAATAACACCTAAATTCGTGCACCGAAATGTTGGCTTCAGATATTTTTTTTCTGAGAGTATTTTGTGATCCTGAGTTCAAAATTAGGGCAAAAAGAAGCAGATAAATGCCTGTTTTCTGGCTTGAATGGCGTACGTGCT
Organism: Aythya ferina; assembly: GCF_964211825.1. NCBI lineage: Eukaryota > Metazoa > Chordata > Aves > Anseriformes > Anatidae > Aythya > Aythya ferina. The sequence continues at coordinate 12,351,980 of NC_140315.1, read as the reverse complement.
AATTCCCTTAGTTTTTCAGAAAGTTTCCTGTGCGCAAGAATTTCCTGAAAGACAGTATAAATGCTGCTTGATAATAATTGAGTCGTCCATTGCTCACTTAACCTTACTTAAATTGTTTTCTGACGTTTCCTAAGATGATTTCATTTGTTGCATTCGTTTTACTTTGCAGGCAGAGCAGTTAGGGAACGCTGCAGATCCTGACATAACTAAAATGTTGGTAATCAGCAAGACTGTGTTTCTATGCCAGCTGATTTATTTTCTTGTCTTTTATTGTGCAACTTGAATTTAGAATGTTGTTTGGTGGTTTTTTTTTTCCACATTTACTCGCATGGCATTCCAGATATGACTTCCGGACCTACCAATCTTATGAGCTAGGAGGCATATCTCATTCTGGATGAAAGCATGAAGAGATGTGAAGGAGAGAAACTATGTTCCTGAACATGCTATAATAATCAGTAGGTACCTTCAATGTGCTGAAAACTGGAAGAATTAGATATAATAGTACTCAAAATGCTCCGGGAACTGGAAAGAGACGTGGGCTGTGAAGACGTAATTAGATGTACGTATAGTGCTTCTGTTGGCCAACATCTGGGCAGAAACTAAAAAATAATAATAATTTAGGCATTTGTAAACATTTAAGGGGAAGAAGAATTGAGGATGATAACGAGAATGTGGCTATGGATAGCTGAATAGAAATTAAGGAAGAAAAAGCAAACTAATTCTATTAAACCTCAGTCTCAGGAAATATATTAGAATTTGTAGTCTCTGCCTGGGGCATTTAAGCTTCGAATGGAAATTGCAGTGCCAGCTCATTTACTACAGCATGCTTTACAAAGACAGAGATTATCTTAATGATCTATGGTCCTCTGAGGCGTATCTAAATTAAACTTCCTTGTTCGTGTAAACATGATATTTTGAAAAAGAAGAGTATTTATACTTTTCTTTCACCTTTTCTGCTATGTGTTGATGTCCAAGACTCTATGAGTATTTGTGTTGGCAAGTTAGGAGGATATCACTTCAAAACCTGTTGCTTTGGGAACAGTGGTACTGCTGCTGAACCTCTTACATGGAAATGTAATGGTTGCGGTGTATAATCTGAACACTTGAGCTAGTTCACTTTAGAGCAGCTTTTGAGTTAAAAAGCCTTGACTAACAGGTGGCCTAAAACAATTCTAAGGAAAAGCTGTATTTAAAAGTATATGTCTTGTAATGTAGTCTGACGACTTCTGATTGTGATGCTACTGATCTCATTGGCATCTTGAAGAATTTCCATCTTCAATCTTACTCTCTCTGGTACTGTCTACACTATTGATCACACATTGAAGGCCAATGACAGGTCAGTAGCTACTAATTTGCAAGTGTGCTTTCAGTCTCCAGAACTCCTGAAACTCATTTGGATGCATTAGATAATGAGCAAATCTGAGTGCTTTAGTTTGACTGCAACAGAGAAATAGCCAAGGCATGACCGGGGACCGTTAGAAGGCAGGCATGTCAGTGAGCCCTGCCTTACAGTACTGCTTGCATAATGCCCCTTGGAAGAAATAATTTTTTGTGTTGCTTCCTAATCCTGAGTTTTTCCATCTCTTTGGTCATGTTTTTGATGCAATGATAGCAGTATTGTCTGCATAGTGCACATGTGGGCTGCAGAGTTTTTCTATTACTTTGGGAGAAAGGCGAGAACTTAAGACTTGTTTCTTGTTTTAGTTGCTCTAAGTATTCCAGCACACACCACGTTTATATTGTTTAGTCTGTAGCATAATGTACCGAGTTCCTATAATTTGAATGTAAAGTAACCTGTGAAAGTAGATGGAAATATATGTGTTCAGTTTGCATTCAAATGCAAAAGGAAAACTATTCAAGACAAAAACCATACTACAAATTGCATACAAGCAAACCAATGCATTCCTGTTTAGTAAGGGTGATTTCAGTGCTTCTGTAACACTGCCTACCATAGCAGGGCAATTACACAGCAACTAACCACCCACCCCAAGTCCCTGTTCTGTGAGCCTAAGCATGTAATTGAAAAAGCCACAAGTACATTGAAGAGCCACCTGTTTCCTCTTAGGATTATATAAGGATGTAAATATCTCACTTCAGCAGATCTTAAGAACACATGCAAGTATTTGCTGATTCACGAACAATTTTATCTCCAAGGTTACCTGTCGTGAGGAAAGAAAAATAAGGTGCAGAGGTTGTACTGAAACACAATCTAAAATGTTTTATAAGTGGCATGGAAACCTCAGAAACTTGACAATGGCTCTCACTTGAAGGCTTATCCTGTGCTGATCTCCAGCACAGGCATTTCCTTCCCTGGGCTTTCCTTCCCTTCTCTTCCTTACCGTGTCTGAAAAATCTATAAAGAGTGAAGCTATGTTAATGGCATGTTCCATGGTGGCTGCTGGTGCGGGGGACAATCAACTTTCATTTCTTCTTGAGCAGGCTGAGGCAAAATGGTTGCCCTCTGCACTGGGGTTGACATGGATTTTCAATGTCAGCAGCGAAAACCTGAAGAGCGCAGCTGTTCTGAAAGGAGGACTTTGGAGACTATTTGATGCACCAGGTCTGTGCTAAAGGGCAAACTTACATTTTTGACAAATGGGACCATTATACTTTTGAATAACACTTCTGAAAAGTGCCTTTTAAAAAGCTTTGCTGTCTTTTATAACCATTTGAGATTCTAAATAGGTCAATATAAACACGTCAACTGTGATTATCAGCTGGCACAAGCCCTGCCTGGAATGGACAAAATAACATCCAGATATGAAGCTCAGTCCTCGCTATTAAAAACAATGAGAATGGATGAAACAAAAGTTTGCTACAAATTCAAAGGAAACAAATAGCAACTAAGGAAGCTAAAAGACTGCCCATGTATTTATATAAGGAATATTAAGGTTTGTTTGAATTTCAGAATTCAATGGCAAATGCCAAAATTTTCATGGAACAGCAAGAGGTGGGCTGGGTCCGGATCAGTGAGGCAAAGACGGTGCTGCTGTGTGGGTTAAACACAGAGCAGGGGGAGAAAAACATCCAAGCAAAGGAGGGGAGCCTCTTCCCTCGTGGTTTTTCACAGGTCTGTCTCATGTTAGCTCTTAGCCGATCCGGGGTTCCAGCTACCTGCAGCTGAGCACCAGCAGCTGAACTCCAGCAAGGCAGCAATTGAGTGGCACCTCCACTTCTATGCCAAAGTGCATTGATAAAAGTGGGCCTTTCAGGAATTACCCACAACAGAGAGAATCTCACAGGACCAACGTCTTTAATGTTTGTGGTTCTCCTCTGTATAGAGGGCTTCGGCTGCCTTTCATCGGTACAGCATGCTCATTAAAGAAACCCCTTTTTATTCCCATTTGATTAATATTGCAGTTTTAGACAATGAAATGAAAGTTTTGATATGAAAGCGGACTTACTAATGAATGAGAGTGATTTCCTTCTGTCTTCACTAAGCCATGGGTGGATCTCTATGAGTCTTTACTGGTACTGCGGTAGCTGAGGCAGAATCCTCAGCTCTTGCATGGTCGAGGGACTGGGAGGGGAGCAAATCCCCACAGATAGCCAGTGTATATTCCTATTGCTTCTGTTGCAGCAGCAGGATTTTCCCAAACTGACTGACCTTTTACAAGAACGTCAGTTGAAACAGAAATATCAAGTTACAGCAGTCTTCATGTCAGGATAAGTTGGAAGCTTCCAAGCGTGAAGGAGAATGGCTGTCTCTAATAAAATGATTTTGGATTCCTTCATCCATGTATTTATTGTATCTGTGGGCCAAGGTTTTTTTTTCCTGCTCAACTTCAAGGATATTTTTTCCTCCTGAATATAGGTAGAAATTGAAATCCATTTGAGTGTTCCCTTTTCTCATGTCGTGCTTACTTGATGAATAGCAGACCTAAGATTTGTTTTTAGTATTATCAAGTACTCTATTGAAAACTTCTAGGGAAAAGAATAGGAGAGGGCTTTTTACTTCAGGTCCTATTCCAAGAATGGGACTTGTCTGTTAGAGATTCAGGCTCTGCCCATGCAGCCCACATGTATGACTCCTTCTATACTGTGCTGTGCACCTAACTCAGGGTGGTGGTTTTCATTTCTTTTGAAACATTAGGCATAAACACACGAAAAAAAAAAGTCAGTTATGGACTTTCTGTCAAATATGTTAGATCTTATACACCTCTAATCAAAGTAGAGACATCAAATTTCATAATTCCTTTCACAACACCATGTATTGTGGACAAAAATATCCAGGACTGCTTTTTCAGAGTATAGTCCGATCCAAAATACAGCAGCTGTCTTCCCATGAAAACTCTTTTCATATTAGCATACAGGAATAGTTTTCATCACCATTGTTTACTGTCCAAATTCTGTAGATCTTTATGCATATATAATGATTACTTGCGTCATAAAATCCATTCCACATGTGAATCAGGCCTCAACTGCTGAGCAATACATTTGATTGGCTTTGGGGTCATCTGCCATTTGTTACTGATGACTGTAAATCATGAAAATTGCAATTTTGGGATTACCATTTGGAAGCCTGTCACTTTCATACTTAGTTCATATATTGTTCCATATTGTTCCCAGCTTCTCAGATGGAGACAAGAGCATGCACAGAGTGGAGCAGCCTTTGGCACGTGGCCATTTCAGATGGGAGCAGTCGGATGCAAGCTCCACTTCTCAGGTTCCCACCCTTCCTGATCAGCAGACCAGGATTAACTGACAAGGCTGGCTTTTTATCACAATGAAGTGTAGGGCTGGCAATGCCAAAGAAGTATTCTTATGTAAAGGCTGGTATTTCAGCTGATGAGCTAAGTAAGACTGATTTATGGTTATTTCTACCTGAGTATTAATTTCTGCTTATTATAGAAGCACCAGACATGTTCTGTCCACTGCTGCTGAATGCAGCTTTATTTCACGTCTCAAAGCCATCTCCTAGGAGGTTGGATTTGTCACGTCTTGGATAGGAGGATTATCTTCACAAGAATATTAACCCTGTAGCCGAATTTTTATTCTTAATTTCTGGTTCTTTCCTCATACATTACTTGTTTTCTGGCTGTTTGACTACACATTTACAGCATACCCTATATTTTTTTGCTCTTTAGTGTAATTGCCTGCTGGTTTTGGAGATGTCCTCAAGCTAGTGTTAAGCTACCTGTCGGAAGCGTGGCCCAGGAGAGGATGGGATTCAGCAGGATTTCATAGTCCAGTATTTACTGGGTTTGTGCAGTAGGCTTTGCAGCATATATGGAGTTTCAGTAGCTACACTGCTAATGATGCTCAAACCATCAATTTTAAAGCTAGGTTGGATACATACTTACAAGCAAGCAGGTAAGCATGGTTAATAGATGACAAAGGTGTTGCTTTGTCCTAGACAGACAAAAGAAGTTTTATCTAGAGATCAAAATCTTATTCTTAGAGGAAGAAACAGACTCAGTAATTTGCTATGAGATGAGCCTGTGCTTTGAGGAGCTCTGCATCGATAGTGTGATGTGTTATGAGAGGAGGTTCTTCCTTGCTCTGTGGTTTCCCCAGAAGATTGCCAGTGCCTGTTGCAGTGTCAGCGCTGCTGTTTCATACTGCTTTGCTTTGGCTATAAATGAAGCAATCGTATTAATTGACATGTTTTATGCAGGGCATGTGAAAGAGGATTTTACACGTAACAGCAATATTCCTTGCAGCTCATCTGGCGCAATGACGTCTTCTGTTTGCAGGGCTGGAGTTTTATCTTTTGGCATTAAGAAGTTCCTAGTTTTATAAAGCTGAGGTGTAAAGGACCTGAAGCCCCTAACTTTGATGCCTTTAAAGAAGTTGGCTAGGTGGTAGACCCTGCACAGCGAAAAGGTTATTGCTTTGCTTCCTTTTCTGAGACTGACACCCTGGGAGCTGTTGCTGGATGCATTGCCTCTGTACTGAGACTGACTGCAAGTGGATGTGTTATTCAAACTGACTCTGATGAATTTATTCCAATCAAGTGCAAGTCTCGTTGCAGTAATACTTCTGACAAAAATTGAAGTTACAAATTTGAACTGCTATGAGTTGGTACAGAAATCTCCTTATACAGCTTCCTGTATAATAACACTGAACTTTTTTTGGTGTACTTTTGTAGCAGTTGCTATGGAAGTATATAAAGAGATTAATACTGTATGGGTAATCTCTAACTTAGAAACTGTTCTTAGGATTTTTTAAATCTTGTTCATTAACCCTTATGCGGCCATCTGGCTTCCTATTATATACATCTAGCTGGAATCACCTTTACTGTACCCAGGCACTGTAGACTTTGGTACAAAGTACAGCATGAGAATGAAGAAGCACCCAGAAAAATGTTCAGCAAAAGTGAAAAGGCAGTACAGTGATTTTCTTCATTTATTTGTATACTCGATGTCAGTTTTGAGCCCAAGTTCAATTGTAAACATAATCCTTCTTAATATACACTTTCTTAAATTCATAATCCCATCATAGTTACTGTGTGAGAAAGCAGCACTTTTGTTTTTTTTCCAGCAGGTCGATGGCTGGCACGGTTATTTAAAGAAACTCAGCCTGAGCCTCTTCTGTGCCAAAATAATTGCAGACAACACCAAGCTGGGGGGAAGTGTCAATCCGCCAGAGGGCAGGAAGGTGATGCAGAGGGACCTGGACAGGTTGGGTTGATGGGCTGAGGCCATGGGATGAGGTTCAACATGGTTAAGTACCGGGTCCTGCACTTGGGGCACAACAACCCCATGCAGCGCTACAGGCTCGGGGCAGAATGGCTGGAAGGTTGTGCAGAGGAAAAGGATTTGGGGGTACTGACTGATGCTCACCTCAACATGAGCCAGCAGTGTGCCCAGGTGGCCAAAAAGGCCAGCAGCATCCTGGCTTGTCTCAGGAATAGTGCAGCCAGCAGGAGCAGGGAGGTGATCGCCCCCTGTACTCTGCTCTGGTGAGGCTGCACCTCGAGTACTGTGTTCAGTTTTGGGCCCCTCACTACAAGAAGGACACCAAGGCCCTGGAGTGTGTCCAGAGCAGGGCTACGAAGCTGGTGAGGGGCCTGGGACACAAGTCCTGTGAGGAGCAGCTGAGGGAACTGGGGTGGTTTGGTCTGGAGAAGAGGAGGCTCAGGAGAGACCTTATTGCTCCCTGCAACCACCTGAAAGGAAGCTGTGGCGAGCTGGGGGTCTCTTCTCACATGTGATAGGACCAGAGGGAATGGCCTCAAGTTGCACCAGGGGAGGTTCAGGTTGGAAATGAGGAGACATTTCTGCTCAGCAAGAGCAGTCAGGCATTGGGACGGGTTGCCCAGGGAGGTGGTGGAGTCACCGTCCCTGGGGGTGTTCAAGGAGAGGTTGGGCATGGTGCTTGGGGACACGGGTTAGTGGTGACATTGGTGGTAGGAGGATGGTTGGACCAGATGATCTTGGAGATCTTTTCCAACCTTAGTGATTCTAGGATTCTAATGGCAATGGTTGTCTTTCCAACAAAACACGTAAACCTCAGTTCCCATTTAAATGGCTGTCTTAGGTCAGATGTTTCCTTGTTGCTGTATATGGTGCTTGGGAACCTCCGTGTTTCATTTTTGGGTTTTGCAGAGTATTTCACCCAGTGTTATCACAAATCTCTGCAAACACAAAGAGTGGTGTTCTAATATGGAATAATTAGAAAGTAGTTTGTGCAAAATGCCCGAGCTTTGAATGAATGGATCTGCTACAAATTGTGCCTTCCTTCAAGGTGTTTTCTCATTTTCTTTTTTTTTTAATATTTTCAGTGTGATTCATCTAACTGGAAAGGGTCTCTTAGACTAACAAGTCTCATTGCCTTATTTTGCTACTCATTACGATGCAGAACCTTTTTTTCTCTGTACAATTACTGAGGTCTGCTTTAAAACCTGATAGATTTTTCTTAGCTACATTTTAATCAGAAGGTTATTTCCCTTGCCATTTGCTAATACAGAGAGTATTTTTTAATGCTCTATTGGTTACTACTGGCCCATCATTATAAAAGGAAATATGAAAATAATGGTAGGTGACTTTTTCCCCATCAACTGTCGTCACTCTTATGCAGAACCAGGCCACAAGATTATTTAGTTGTCTGCTTTTAGACAAGATGCTTCACCAGCAGTGGTTGCTCTGGATTAAATGCTTATCAGACCAGCTCAGAGGTTGCGTGAAAGAAATAAAATCTGAGACGGTTGATACTGATTGATCTTATATACCGTCTGTCCTTCACATTGAAGGTACCACCACTACTGTCTGGCAGCAGGGAAAAAAAAAAATCTCTTTGATTTGAGTGGAGTTGCTGGCAGATAAAAACAAACAGAAGATATTAACGGAAATGCCACCCTGGAAATGAAGGGCAGTAAGATTCGTGGTAAATTTTTGGAGATTTCCTGCTGAGTTCATTCCCTTTTGTATTTGAAAGCCATCAAAGCATGCAAAGTATTCAGATGAATGTGAGTTGTCTTACGAATATGTTAAATATGCAGTGCTGGGATAATGGGATGTGAGCCAGGACGGAAGGGATTCATAGCCTCTAATGTTATTTCAGCACTGAGGTCAGAATCTGCCATGCCATGTGTGTGAGTCAGCCGGCGTACAAGGACACTCCAGAGCAGAATTTCTAACTGTCAAAGCTGTGGGCTGCCTATTTTGCATATTGATTCATGCATGTATTTGAAAACTCAGCTGAGAATGAGCACGACATCAAAAATACAGATGCAGACTGTGCCTGTAGACAAACTGCAGCTGGCAAATGCTGTGTTTGTCCTTGTGTTTGGTGTGTACCCAACTAGTGAGCTAGCGTTCAGGCACCGAGCAGCATCCTGGGCAATACTTGCAGGGCAGAGCAAAACCCAGCCCTTGGTCTACTACAGGAAAAAAAAGACCAAACAACCTAAACTAAAATGCTCTGCAATTAATTATCCCATGGGGCCGGTGCACATAGTCTGTTGCTTCTTATTTCACCAAAAAAACTATTTTAAGTGTTTCAGTTCCAATGTAAAGTTATTCCACGCTTTACTGTTTTCTGCTACTTTCTATTCACATAACTTCTGAGTAAAATAATTCCCTTCAGCTGATTGATTCAGGAATTTGACTGTCGCATTCAAGGCATGACATTTGAAAACGCATACTAATGGACTTTAAATGTGTTGCTGCAAGTTCTCAAGTGATTTTTCTTTAATGTAGAGGTGGAGCACTAATATCTCTTTGGGTAAAATCTATTGCCCCTAGAAACAATATTTTAAAGTTCAGTAATATTCATGACTTCCTTCCCCTTGTAATTGCATCACTAAAAGAAAAGCAATGTGCTTTACATTCCAACTTTTTCTGAAATAGCTTTGCAGGGACCTCATTGTACAGCAGCCTGTTGTAAAAAGACAAAACACCTCAGCAGATGAGTAGCTCAACTGCAATAAAAATCCATCTGCAGTGGTTGGGACCTCCTGTGTTCCATTTCTGCCTGGTCTCACATTGCCTTTCTGGTCCAGTCTATAGCTAACGTGCTTCCTCTGTGAATTCAGGGAGCGCTCTTCCTCTTACCTGTGTAGGCAAGCACACAGTCTGCTTTAAGAGCCGTTAGGAGCCAAGTCACAGTGCTGAACTATCGGTATCTGAAATGGATAGTACCTCTGTACCTCTTACAGCTAAGGAAACAATTACTCCTCAAAAGTGTAAGTTGGGAAGTGTATTTTTTAAATTCGCAATTTTATTGCACTCCTGTCTTTAACAAAATGTATGTTCATGCAGTCAGGGCTATGTGGTTGCTCATAAGGTCATCTGTCTGATGAGTTTTACAGTTGAGGGTTGTGATCACCAAGGGTACCATTTGCAAGTTGAACTATGGTGCTAATGTCCCTGCCGCATAAAACACAGCAACTGTTCCACTGGTTCATTATAAAATCATCCTTGTGGAGTTTTAACTTCAGAGCATGCGGCTTCTCATATTTGAAGACCTTAAGCCAGTTTCACCTGATGGCTGTGGAGCAACGCTTGCTTCATGCGCATGGAGAGGAGCACTGTTCAGTTCCTCCTACATGTGCCTCTCAAACGAGACAGCGAGATCCCGATTCCATTTGCTGCGCTGGTCGTGATGTGTGTAGCAAAACAAAAATGACAAGGGACTATGTCCCATGGTGAGAACAGAGGGTTGGCAATTATAAAAATCTAATTTTTTTTTCATGCAAACAGAGCATGAAAAGCTTTTAGTGAAGAATGAATGCAGACCAGCAAAATGGCATTTTCATGGTCTCTTGACCACCACCATGCTTAAAGCTCTTTAATGGTACTACAAGTTAGTAGTGGAAATTTTATGCTGTGTTTGTATTTATAAGTGGTGATAAACTACTAATCATAGCAACAATTAGCAAGAGGCTCACCTGATGAAGGGAGCTGTGGTCAGGTGGCTTCTGCAGGCTGTCATTTGCTTTATGGAAAAGATAGGAGCTTCTGCCAGAATAATTAAGAGAGAATGTTGATGGGTTATATGTCTGATGCAGTTACCCTCCACTGTTGCTCTCAGAGGGCTCTCTTGAAAATCGGATCTGTAATGGATATTATGCAGATTTGAAAGAAAAATTGAAACATGCGACTTTTTCTATCTGCTTTTGATGTTACATTCAGCTGCTTTCATCTCCGAGGATAAAAGTAATTGAACAATAATCCCAGAGAAAGTAAAATACACAAATCAATAAACTGCTCTCACAGGAGAATTTTATTTTGATGAGTATAGTGGTACCTAACGCTTCCCCGAGCTGTTAGGTTTCCATTAGGTGGTCTTGTACTATTTAATACTGCTAGCGGTGTCTGCATTAGAGAACACAGACAATGAATAAGGCAGATACACTGAGTATCAGAAAACAAGAACAGCTTTTTACCTGCTGTGATTGACCTCCTAAATTTTAATTTGGTGCTGAGGGCTGGTCATTGTCTTTTTATTTTTGTGTTCTTTTGGGAAGTATAATGAAGGCAAGGGTTAGTGTTTCCATTAGATGTAGTGGTAATGAATGTAGGCAGTCGTTAGGCAAGCCTTTTGTATCGAGCGTTTTCATGTCTCCACTGTGATGTGCAGAGGAATTTTGGTCCTTTGTAGTCTGTTTCTCTGCAGTGTTTTCCACTGATCTTGAGCCTTATATTATTTTCCATCTAATAGTCTTGATTTTTTTTTAACAATTTCATATGCGTACTTTGGCAAATATTGTGAAAGCCTCCCGTTCTGGGTGAGGTGCTGTGATAGGCACGTAGAGAAAGGGAATCCGTGCTCCAGGGTCTTAGCCTCAATATGAACACCAGCTGAACGTTACTCTTGCATATACAGCTTTAACTATGTTGTTATGTGCACAGGGAGAGTTTGCCTGAGAATATAGATTAATCTGGACGTGATGCAAAGAGGAAACGCCAGGACGGGCTGGAGGTGCAGCAGGCAGCAGCGTCTGTGGCCTGAAGCTTCCTGTGGTCCATTGTAAGGACCGTCTCGTTAGGGCCTGTCAGATTGTGTTATTGGGGCTGAGATGTTAGAAGTACAAAACCTGCAGCATGGTGAATGCCTTGGAAATCTTTAACCATTTCCATAGCCATTATTCAGTTTTTAAGTCTGAGCTTACATCTTCCAGAGGAAGCAGTTGATCCATCTCTAAGGCTAACCTTTCGCTCTGCATTTTGTGGTGTGGTTTGCTTGGTTTGCCTTTTTTTATTATTATTTTTTTCTCCTATCAACTTGAAAGCCTAGCACAATCAATCTGTGTAATTAAATTAGATGAAATGGCAAAAAAAAAAAAAAAAATAAATATAGCCCATTTATATGCAGGTGAAGGTTCCCAGATGGTAATAGCTATTTTTTCAGAAGACTTCAGTTTCTCTGAGTTGCTCTTGGCTTGTCCAGGGTTGAGCCCAGGATTGGAAGTGAAAGGATCCTTAGGCCTCTAGAGGTAAAGGTGTCCCCTGCTGTGCTTGGTCGGTCTGCAGGAGAAATCTGCAGGAGCTGAACTGTACACTGGAGAGTTGGCAGAGGGGAAATGGGGAGGTGGCTTTAAAGAAGAATTGGGAGAAGAGGGTGGGAAAGTAGATGTTTGCATAGGGCAGCTGGGCATGGGGAGTGGGAGCTGGGACCTCTGCTGAGGATGGAAGAGGAATTCATGAAGGAGGTCTGAGACTAAGACCCAGTCACTGATGGGGATCAGGCTGACACCCTCGTACTGAAGGGGTTAGATGAGCTCTGTATGTGTGTCCCAATAACTTAGGTGCTTAAAAATCTCAGGCCCACCCCAGGCATGGTACGTATGCACAAATAATAAATGTTCACATTGCACATGCAACCCTAATACCAGCTGGTCCCAACAACTGATTGCTTCACTTTGTAGCTGTAATGCTCCTGGAGATTGAGCTTCACAGGAGGTTTTCTGAAGATTAATAGGGAAGAGAAAGTGGTTGCATCTGTAAGTCTTGAGAGAATGGAGCTGAGTGGATGCCAGTTGGAGATCCCTGACATTTCTAATATTCTGCTGCTTGAGATGAATTATAACCATCTAGGGAGCAAATGCTAATGCCTATCTGGTAGGAATATTGTTATTTTAATAGTAAAGCAGTAACTATTTTTTTTCTCTGCCCTTCTTTATTACCCTCTGCTCTGAAGAGAAGGAAATCATTAACAGCTGGAGGACAACCAACCATCAAAGTGATTTTTTTCTGCACTTGTTTTAGGTAGGAGTATTAGAGGAAAAAAGAAATTAGGAACACATTCTTTTCTGTATATTAATTCAAGGCTACATGAAATAAACAAAAAGGATGTCTCACCATAAATGCTGCTACAGCTAGCAGACCTGTGATGCCAAGCTGTGGCAGTGGTTATTGGAATGTTTCAGTGACATATTAACAGATCTTTTCTTAGAAACTTAGCTTCCTTAACACACTTTCAGCAAATGGATTTCCAATAAGAATCTACATCCTTTCTCCTCTTTCCATTTCAAAATAAACTCTTTCAGGGCACAGTGGTGTATTTGTGTGGAAATGGCTTTGCTGAGAAATTGAAAGGCAGGATCTGGATCAGTTCCCTGCACGAGCTTTGCAATATCCCTGAAAAGTGTTGTGATCTGTATTTGGCGCCCAGAGCATTGCTTAAGCTAGTGAGGGGAAAACTAATCTCTTGCGCTTTCATTTGGCAGCACTGTCTCATAGACTGATCCTAATGGGGTGGAAATGAGCTCAGCTGCCTAATTCTGTTAAAAACATAGGCTTTTTTTAACACATGAATGCTCATCTACTTCCTTCAAGCCTTGTTGTTAAAGCCATGGCAGCAAAGAATCAAGCCATAGTTGCCGAAAACAAAACACGCTGCTTTTTTTTCCACTTCGGTTCTTTCTTTTGTATGGAGTAAGAAATGGCAAGTGCAAGAGCTTCATTCACCCTGAAAAAAAAAAAAAAAAAAAAAGAATAAAAGAAAACACTTTAAAGTATAAAGATCTTAATGTGGACAAATGAGCCTTGCCCTCACTTTTAGGGCACGACTAACTAACTTGCTCATTAGCATTGTAACCTCCAATGGTGCCCCAAATGTTGTTTCACCACCTACGTTTTGGAACCCAAAGAGAGGGCAGTGTGCCCCCAAAACCAGCTGCAGGTCCTTGTACTCTGGCCTCGTGGGATCCACGTGCAAGCCACCAGTCTCCCACTGTCTTGCAGTGCTGTGTGTCTGAGTGGCTGGTTGTAGCAGCACAGCTCTTTGGTCATGGTGAAGCTCATTTTCTGCTGCTGGAGGACCGATTGCCTGCTACTGCCAATGAGATGAAGAAAGTAAGCAGAGCCGTAAATCTGCCCCTGCGTTTCCATTGGGCTGTAGATGAGGACATGGCCAGTGTCTGTCATACAGACAGTCCATTTTATGCCTCTGTACCTCTAGGTCCATTAGGGTTGACCTTCCTTCATTAAATCCAAGGCTCAGGTTTCTAGTTCCAAGAGAAATGCACTAGTACAGGACTTTGTAGAGAAGCTTAAAAACTGAACACCAACATCCTCTGCAGGGCTCTCAAATCTTCATTACATCCTTCACCTTTTTCCTTCTAAAGACTGCAGAAAGTTTCCTTGTGGCAGCCTGGTTTCATTCTCTGAGCGAGCCATAAACAGCATGGGTAAATGCTCCCAGCGTGGAATTGGCTGTGTGGAGGGACGATGTGTGCACACATGTAGGTGTGCACAAGTTCATGTGATGCTGTCCCCTGTAAGTGCCCTCCATGACAATGAAATAAACTCTGCTAACACCCTTGTAAAACTACAGCCAGCTGCTAATCGCTTGCTTTGGTACGTGGATGAGCTCAGAAGAGTTTTAAAGGATGTATCCCAGCCTGCACAGAAAATAAGGATTAAGAATGGGAAGTTAATAGCTTTCTGTTATAAAATAGTATTGAGCAAAAAAAAAAAAAAAAAAAAGCAGTAATTTTATATTTGTTGGACATTAATACTCTTTTTTTTTTTTTTTTTTTTTTTTTTTTTTTTTTTTTGTGGTTTTGCTTTTAACAATAAGGCAGTCTGAAGTTTCCCTAAAGCATCTTCCCAGATAAAGTCAGCTCTGCTGTGAGCCTGGAGGAGAGCTCACCCACTTGGTGGCCTTCCTGAAGGAGCAGCACCTTGACTGCTGCAGACTCACACCTCTTGCAGCATGGAGCACGAAGGAGAGGATGAGCTCTGGGCATGGCTGACAGGAGGAACTGCTAGCAGTGCAGTGGTGCCCTGCAGCAGCAGGGGGGTTACAGGTATTGGGAACAAGTTGGAATTGTTTAGAACTGAGTCACTTCTGGGTTATTAATCCAGTTTCATCAAAAAAAATAAAAATAAAAAAAAGATATTTTGGGCAAAAAGAAAGACTTGGATTTCAATGAGACTTTAAAAAGAGAGTGTTGGGGATATTAACAAGGCTGCTGTAATCCTGACACAAAGGCCTGTGTGTTCCGATTACACTAAGAGCCCTACCTGCATTAGAAGTTCTCTCTTAATAGGCTTGACAGTGTTCCTAAAGAGCTAGTTTATCTGTATTTTCTCGTGCATAATGTCTGCACTGAAATTCTGTGAGTTTTTTTTAGTGGTACACCGATGAGATATAAACGGTGGTAAAGTAGTGCTGGTCCTGCCCCTTGCACTTTGCTCTCCTGGAGCTTTTCTCTCGCTTCTTCCCAGGACTCCTCCTTTCACGAGAGATTTGCTTGCTTCTTCGCTGTAAAGATGAAAAAAGGCAGAAAGAGCAGTGATCCTGGTTCTCTGTGCCATTTGAGAGCTGTGGTTGTGCTGAACGCAGATGAACTATTGGTGGAGAAAGTCCCAAAGGCAAAAATCTGATCCACCCTGTTCTAAAATGTGTCTGGCTGCTGTGATTCTGGCAATTACCTGGAGAAGTTGCATATTGATGCTACTGCCTAATGACATCCCAATGAGTTGACAAAGCTGAGTTAAGTGCTTGGAGCCAATTGTAAAGCAAGTGAGGGGACATTTGCCGTTTGTAACTCAGTGCTGGATAATTGGCACCTACAGAAAGATGCTGGAAGAGGTTTTTCTTCTGCCCCTCTTGTGAGCAGGTGTTGAAGCACAGCTGGATTTTTGCTGATGCACTGTAACAAGTCTGGCTCATTAACTGAAGCCGAAAATCCAGAAAAAATGGGAATGGCTTCCTGCTTGGGGACATGGACATCTTTGAATTTCTATTCTAGGGCCAGATAAGCTTAGGGAGGAAGTTATTCTGCTTTATTTTTTGTGTAAGTTAAAAGTGCAACCATATCCTAGGAAATGGGCAATTATTGGGCTAAATACGGTGCATTGATTTTGTTCAGAGCAAACTTTTATCTTTCTTCCACCATCCCAACGTGTATCTATAGCATTTTGAAATGAACATTTGTTCAAATATGTACATTCACATAAGAGTTAACCATCCATGGCATTAATGGCATTGCATTGCTGACTTCAACACTCTAGTGTAAGGAAGACATGAGCATGAAATTAGAATTAAACAGCTGGCCATAAATTGCATTTAGACCCTCTGTGAAAATAGGTTTCTGAAATACTTTGCAACCAGTACGCAGCTGCAGGAATTTGAAAGTCTCCTGGTCTAGTTAAAGGAGCAACCGGGGGAAGAAACTGGTTGACATCTCTGGATACCATCTCTGACATCTCTTACACTAGCTGAATATCCAGCCACCCACTCCTGAGGACTTCTTCATCTAGCCTTATTTTTACAGTTGTGACATGATCTACTTGCCTAAGTAACTACCCAATCTTGGCATTCTTAGCAATTGACAAAAATACATATATATATTTTCTGTCAATATGGTATACTGTAGAGAGAAAATCCCTTTAGGTACAGGGAAATCAGCTAGTCCTTATCATATAGAGATTGCTCAAATCTGCCTGCCCATTGCTGGTGAAAAAGGGAGTTGCTGCTTCTCTTGAATCTCGAGAAAACTGGACAAGCCCCAAGTGGCTCAGGGCAATTAAGGTATTTCATAGCCCACACAGACCCCATGCTTCACAAGCTGATAGCTCCTTCTACTAGACTGACAAGTGGAAATGGAAAAATATTTTCCACGGCTTTTGTTTGTCTTTGAAAGGCTTCCAAAAGAGTGGAGAGAATTTCTCTTGCAGATTGCATGGGCATAAAAGGAAGCTGCAGTTACAAATGTGAGGAAGCCTATCTGCGGGAGCAATGCCTCTCCCTCTGCTCTTCAGAATAATTCAACGGACTGTGCAGAGGAAACCTCTCAAATATTTGCTTACCCACTATTTTGATTACCTTATTTATTTTTATGGAGATAATTTATTTTTTGTGTCAGAAACTAGCTTTTATATATTATTGCAATCTTTTCCACTTACTCCATTTGAAGCTAACAGCAGAAATACACACAGAAAGAGGTAATAAAAATAAATGCACATGTGTGTTAATAAAATAGCTAAAATAAATATTTTATTTATACATAATAAAATAAACAGATTTGTGGGGAAAAAAGCATTTTATTGTGCTTGCCAAAAAAGTGGTTTACCTGCTTTGTAATTTCACTTTCATTAGCATATTTAATTACGCTTTTGTATTTAATCATCAGAATGCTCAGTAATGTACGTTTTGTTCCCAGCCATGGAATACCACCACTAAGTGTATCCATGATAGATGTTTTTAATAAAATCAGTAATTACCCTTTATTGTTGCTTTAAATGATTATTTTTAAGTTTGTTAGGCAACAATAGTTTTAGGTACAAGAAGAAGAAAGCTTTCTCTTTACCATTTCAAACTCTAATGAAAAATTCCATTTAAACAGATGCTAATAAACCTTTTTTTTTTCTTTTTTCTTTTTTTTTTTTCTATTTTACAAAAGGTAGTGCTTAATTATCTTGAAGTTGTGTACAAATGGAGATTTGGCAGCTTAACTGTGGGTGCAGGTTAGAGCAAGCACCGGCGGTGCTGGGGTAGGCTCTGAGTCGCCTGCTGGTGCTGTGGACCTGGGTCTGCAAGTATGGGAGGTGTCTTTGGGAACAGGTTGGAAGGTCTCAGACTTCTCAGAAAGATGGATCTCGGCTCAGTTTAAGGGTGTTCGGGTCAATTTTTTTCGTTATTTTGGTCTCGGTTTTGTTGAACAATTTCTATCTGTGAGATTAGAAGATGTTTATGGGTTTTGTAACCCATTAAATAAATTTCCTTTTCAACAAAAAAAAAAAAAAAAGAAATCTTGGGTTTCTTCTGATGCCGAATTCAAAGTAAAATTTGAAACTGAAACAAAAGCAGATCAATAAAAAATGTAGAAAATGTACTGTGAACTGAAGTGAAATGCTCATGTTAACAGTTGCGAGAGCTCAGTCCCTAGCTTATCTAAGCATGTACTCCATTATCTAACTTATTTATCTTTCTTTTACAACAGCTTCAGCTGTGTGACTGTGCTCCTTCTATGTGTCTCAGAGAATTCTATCAAATGGCCTATTTTAGTTCATCAGCGTAATGACACCTATTTCTTTGTGTGTGGCTTGGGGTTTAGGTGATTGGAGATATCTCAACAAGCAGGTTGTTCTGTGGCCGTGTTGTTGTTTTAGTCACATTTGCTTTTTCTTCTTTTCTCTGTTGGGAGTCTTGAAGATGTTGGAAGTCTGTGATTCTAGGATTCTTCTCTCAGAATACTCAAGAACGTGCATTTCTCTATAATCACCTTCAGCTTTGTCTGCGCTGTCTTTTGAGCAATGACACCCAAACTGGTTTTAAAAAAAAGTTTCAAATTTTAGGGAAATTTTCTTTATGCAAAAAAGGGCAAAGCTAAAGCACTTTTGTGGTATTGGCAGACTAGGGAACTCTGCTTAATCAGTGTTTTTATCTGTCGTGTCTGAAAAGGCATTTAGACCACATTCAGGCTAGGAAGGCATTGAAATATGATGAGCAGCATCTGAATGAGTTGTGACGCTCAGCACAGGATCTCTGTCACAAAAAGACATGCTGCACTTCAGGAATGCACAGAGTTGTCCAGTGTTCTGAAATGTCCCCGTGTAGGACATTGATAAGGAGGGCATTTATAGAGAACTCATCTGTCAGCGTGTCTTTGAAGAGATGAACAGCACTCACGGTGGAGTTGGCTGTTTTATCCTGAGCCATCACACAATTGAATTGGATATTTAAGGCATAGCAGCTGAATGCTTTTGCTTTGTTTTATCTCACTATGTTATTTTGCTGGTAGGTATGTTTCCTAAGGCTTGATTCATCCTATGGAATTTTAAAGAGGAAGATGAGAAATAGGAGATAAAGGTGAGATAGAGAGTGCCTGGAAAGGAATCATTGTCAGACATATTACTGTTTGGTTTTCTATATGCAGAACGAGAACAATGTCTTTGTAAAACAGGTAGGAATCTATAAAGGGAAACATCCTGTTTACTGATGCACTGATGATGAGAATTGTGTTGCTGTTGCACGGAAAGTAGGCACTGTCACAACTCCTTGGGGCGACTGACGATGAGCTCAGGTGTGGGTGTGTTGAGTGGAAGGCAGGAATTGGACTTGCACGCATTTTCCTTCTCTGCTTTCTCAGAAAACATCAGTTAGGACTCTGGGAAAGCTGCGACGCCTGTCGTGCTTGTCTTTCTTCCCTTTGTGCATTCTCAGTCTCTGTAACCCACTGTGGGGAAACAGCATTCAATCAGTGGACACCTGCACTGCTAATGAACTCTGCCTCGTGCTCTCTGTAGGGTCAGCAGACATGGGCGATGGGGCCTCAGAGCAGTACGGACATCTTCCACTCAATGTCGTGTCTGTACTGACAGGAACAATTTCTTGCAATTAGGCTCCTGCAGCAGGTAGTTAACCTGAGGGGCAGCAGCTGATTGTCTCTGTTTAACTTCACTGCTCAGCCTTAGCTCCATGTTCAAACCCTGGTGCTTTGCTGTTCCTTCCCTTCCTCGCTGTTCTGCCCTGCATGGCGGGGTATGAAGCAGAGACAATTGTTATTAATAACCTAAATCAACCTTTGCCTTTTCCACACCTCACCTTGAGCAAGGCAACTACAGCGAACAAAATGAGATCTGTAAAACTCAATAAGAAAATTATAAAACCGGTCATAAAAGTCAACTTTCTGTGAAATGCTGATAGTAGGAGATGCAGTCCCTGAACATTGCAGGTTGCTGTTGGGTCAAAACCCTCCACTTGCATGGACTGAGGACTTGGAGCACACCTGAAGGACCTGCTGGGAGAGTTTGTGTCCATCCTGGCCACGTGCCCATCACCACCAGTTCAGAAGGGTTCCTGGCCTGCAAAGTGCTGCAGCCCACCAAAGCAATGATAGATATTGAAGCATTGCTGAGAGACCTGATATTAAAAAATGCTGTTCAGTCCTTGGTTTTGATGTAATTATTAGTTCAACCAGGCTGAGATGAAAATACAATGTTTGCACAGTGAAATCCCAGAGAGTACATGTATGATTTCTGTGCATGGATTCAAGACTAGTTTTAATACATCAGTGACAGCTGTTCCATTGCTGCTGCCTGCTAAGCATTTCCATGGGTTTTCCAAGGTCTCAGGACAGTTAGAAACTTCAATCTATGCAGGTTACTCAGATGTCTTAATATGTATGATCCATAACTGTTCAAATTGGGTTAGTTTGTTTTTCTTGCTTTGGTAGGTTTTTTTTTTGCAGCTGAAGTTTGGGTGTTTTTTTTTTTGAAGGTAGGGTGTTGTTTTTTTTTGCAGCTGAAGTTTGAAATCTATATTAGCAGTGTCTCTTAAACTAACCAAGTAATAATTTTTAGGTTTCTCCTTGCTTTATTGTGAAGCTATAATTCCAAGAATACAGAAATGGAGCAGTTCATCCAGCCTTCAGATGCTTACAGTAGTAGAGGATTATACAGAATGGAATAGTTCAGTTCAGAGGGACCTGCAAAGCTCATCGAGTCCAACTGCCTGACTACTTCAGGACTAACTAAAAATCAAACCAAATTATGGAGGGCGTTGTACAAATGCCTCTTGAGCACTGAAAGGCATGGGACACCATTTATCTAGGAAGCCCGTTCCTTTCCAGTGTTTGACCACCCTCACAGTAAAGAAACTTTTTGCTAATGTCCTGTCTGAAGCCCTCCTAGTGCAGCTCTGTGCCATTCTCTCAGCCTCTCCTTACAGCACGTGCCTTCCAGCCCTTTCACCAGTGCTGTTGGCCTCCTCTGGACATGTTGAAGTACTTGAACATGCTATTTTTACCTCGTGGAGCCCAGAATTGCATGCAATATTCAAGGTGAGGCTGCACTAATGTTAAATATATGGAGAAAATTACCTCTTTTGATAACTATGCTGTGTTTTATGCACCCCAAAATGTAGTTTGTTCCCTTAGCTGCCAGGGCACGCTGCTGGCTCATGATGCCTGCTGTCACCAGCACCCACAGGGCTTTTCTGCAGAGCTGTCAACTCTTAAACATGTTTAGTTTTCTTCTTTGTTTTGGGGAAAATAAGTGATTATATGAAAAATAGTTGATGTTATACAGTAGATTCCCAGGGGAGGTACTACAGAGATTTTGAGATTAAGATTGAAACAGAAAATATATACTTTTACAGTACAGAAGGAATTTAATAGAGAATGTAGTAGAACCACCATCCTTTAAAAACAATACAAAATCACATCTATGAAAATGAGTTTCAAGGACTTAATGTTGGAGTGTGTGACTACAGGAAAACATTTTCAAAGTTATATAGTTTGTTTTCAGAAAAAGGTGATTGAAAGTAAGAGAAGGAAGTCAGAGTGAATATAAAGCTCTGTAGGTCTTGCTTCAATTTGTTTATTTAATTCAGTCTCATTTCTTTCTCACTGAACCTAACGTTTAAATAGTTTTGACTTATTTATTCATTCCCATTTGTTCAAGAATCTGTAAGGCCATTAGATGTCAAATCTTGACACCTGCTCTTTCTTGAAAACTTCTGAGGCTATGGGTATTTCTGAAATGTGCATCCCATTCCTCTTTTTGTGGCATCATCCCGATCTCTTCCCACCCCACCGGACTGATGAATCTCACATTTTAAGCATACACGTGCAGGATGTTCTGTGTTTGTGTAGGGGGGTCTCTGGGCTGTCTGTGAAATCTGTAGTTTAGCTTCTTGCTTTGTAACTCTAACCCATCTGCTGTTTATAGGCAGGTTACTGTAATGAAAGTCTCAGAGTATATCTTAGAGCATTTAGAGTAATATTTTGAACTATAATTAGAAACTGGTCAAAATGAACCAGCCTGTGTGACTAAGTTTTATGTAAGAAAAGGAAGGGCAAATGTGAACAAGGTGAGATAACTGAGAAATTCAGGTAATCATCCATAGCACAAGTTTTGGACATAGAGCTTGATGAAGTGATGCTGAATCAGTCGCTCCTTACCCTTAGAGTCCTTACGTTCCTTAGAGTCGACACATCTGACATCAATAAACCAAACACCCTCTCATTACCCATTCATTCTATAACATGACTGACTTAAATAAAATAACTGTAATTTAAAAAACGCTGTAACATTAACATGGAGGTTAATTGCAATCTTCAGCTGCACCATTGTTGTGGCACGAAATGTTTCTGCTGCGTCTCAGCCCCACTCTGGTGTGGAGTCTGAGGTTGATTACATCGGAAAGTTCTGAAGGACGAGCATCTGCATCTGGTTTTGGTTTTCTTTCAACACATCTTAAAGCATCTTGTGCTTACTCGTATGGTTTTAGAGGCTGAAAGCTGTCATAGAGCCATTCTTTGGTTCACCTTAATTATGTATATGAGCCGTCTACAGAAATGTTCTTTCTGTGGTTTTAGAGTAAAGGGATGATTATCACCTATGCAGAATGTGGGTATGTATGTGCATACGAGCTGTCTAATTTCAATATATATATATATATATATATATATATGTATTTGACACAAAGCACTAAAGATCCTCATTTAAGTGTTCTCTATGTGCTTGGGGAATGACATGACTTATGTGGAATACTAAACCAGTCACTACCTTTAGACCCCTGGTTCTATAATAACCATACTAATCCTAAAGTGGCTGCACGTATGTGTATCTGAATAAATACCCAGAATAATGTTCAATTCAGAAGTAGCTGTTTCCCATTGACAGTTACTGTGCTAATCACTAGGGCGTGCTTTTTTTTTCTAATTTTTTTTTTTTAGAAGTAACATGGAATATACTGGTTGTTACAGTATGCTTTCTGCCCATGCATTAGTAGGTTAAAGTCAGTGTGACTGGTGTGTGCTTTACTTTCAAGAATTACAAGAAGGCTTTTTCTCTACTTTGAGTATCTTCCAGAGAAGTGTAACTGGTTTTTAGGAGTCCATATGACTTGTTTTGTTTCCATTAAAATGTTCTCTCATGATTTCAACTTATGAGAGGAACAGAGCTGGAGAAGTGGGAGAAACACAAAATTGTGCTATAAATCAAGAAACTGTGAAATTATGTATTTTCTAATTACCTTGCTTAGATATATATTGATCAAAAAAGCAAACGAGCTGTACAAGCTGAAGAAATGTCAGATAAACTGTGACATGTGTAGTATTATTACCATCTGACATATCTCAAACACTGATTTTACTAACTCATCCTTCATTCTTTATATCTGCATGTCTAGCGATGCGTGCATTTATATTTTATGTAAAGGGCAGAGTCTGTAGTCAGAGCGTTTGAGTTATGCTGTTAAAAATAAATTAAGGAACAGCAGGTGAAAATGATTCTTACACATGAATATTCAAACTTTACCTCAGACAGATACTGTAGAAAGAATAATAAAGAGCAATGAAACTTTGTTGAGGCCAAGGCATTGATATACTCTGAAATAAAACTTTTATTGGCACGAGGCTGAGATGACTTGGAAGACTCACGGAAGGAGGGGCACGGCCTGCTCGTAGGCCCCACTGCTGAAGTGTTTAAGGGTGCCTGCCAGGAGCTGAAAACTGGAGGGGCAGTGGGGCTGGGGCAGGCCGACAGCCCGCCCCACAATTCTCGTACTCGTGTACCAGAGGACAAGTTTGTTCCTGCTCCTCTGACAGCCGTCTCCTGTGTATTTGCATCACTTAGGGCTGGATTCACCAAGCTACGGGTGGGGAGTTTTGTAAAAATGAAGGAAATGCAACATCCACGCTACTTAAATCGTGCTGCCACTGTTGGATTCAGTGATGTTTCATGGGAATCGGAAGCCCGACCCCTGGTCAGTGCCCTTTGACAGGATTTCTAGTGAAAGCTCAGGAGCCAGAATCCATGAGTAGACTAGACATTAACCTCCTCGTGCACTTGCTCCTCCTCTCCAAAAAGAGGCATATGAATGGATGACTGATGACTTTTAAGGTTGAATTAATTTTTTTCTTCAGTTATTTTTGTTATTCTTTTCTCCACAGATCCTGTCCACGGACCACAGAATGTGGAAGTTGTCGACATCCGTTCCCGGCAGCTGACGTTGCAGTGGGAGCCCTTTGGTTACGCCGTGACCCGCTGCCACAGCTACAATCTGACAGTCCAGTACCAGTATGTTTTTAACCAGCAGAAATTCGAGGCAGAGGAACTCATCCAGACTTCTTCCCACTACACTTTGCGAGGTCTTCGGCCCTTCATGACCATCAGGCTGAGGCTGGCCCTCTCTAACCCAGAGGGCAAAATGGAGAGTGAGGAGTTGGTTGTGCAGACTGAGGAGGACGGTAAGTTATGTTGGCTTCGCTTGCTTGGTTTTTGTGGGGACACAGTAATACTTTCAAGTCATAAAGAACAGCATAATCCCCTGTCCCACAAGACTTATAAACAGCTTCTCTGGACAGGATGTGTGTTACGCAAGTAAAATTTGTAGGTGTAAATAATTTCCATTTCACAGCAGTGTTCTTGAAAGGGCAGGGCTCCCTGAAGTGCCTGGAAATGACAAGCGCCAGTCTGAGCTGTTAGTGAACAGCAGTAGGTTTGCTTTCTATAGAAGTTGTGTCCTGAACTACCCAGGGCCCCCAGAGCAAGTTCCTTTATCGTATGGACAAATGTGATTCTGGCATTAGTTGCTTTTTTTCCTTGTGCCTTTACATCGCAGTCCCCCAAAGAGTTATGATGTCTTCCTTTCTGGAGTATCTCTTTTCTTAATGCTGATCTTCTGGATGCAACATATAGCCTCGGATGCTAAGATCATTTGGTGCTAACTCTTCCGTTCCAGATACAAAAGAACAGTTTTCCAGAAGTACTGATGGAAAGCTTTAAAGTGTTATTATCCCATCTGAGCTATTTCTGACCAAGGACTCTCCTAGACTGCAAGCCTCCATTTTGTCTAATGTGTTAAAAAGGAATGTTCTTCCTCTGCCAGAGCCATAAGGAGTTGCTGTCCTAAGTTTCTGACAGCTGAAAGTGGCTCTAGCAGCCCAGTATATCATACAAGGGACATAAAAGGATGGCAGATCTTTCAGAAAAATGAACAGGGTTTTTATCAGACAGGCTTGGAAGTGTATTTAGTTATCTTTCACAGCATTAAAATTTTGCTTTAGTAGGTGGATTTTTAGCTGGCCTTGTAGCCATAATGAAACATAAATCTTACATTGTACTTAACTGAGGAAATCAATCCATCATATTGATAAGGATGTGCAGCCCAGTAGGTCTTTATGCCAAGGTGCAATCTGGCTGCTGAGGTAGATGGAGCTTTGCTGTTATGGGGGCAAAGGAGAACGCATACAATTCCTTGCTGTGTCTAATTATCCTTTGGCATTACAAACAAGATTCTGTCCTCAAACCCTCTTCATCCTCTGTATCTGATGGGCGGCTGGTAGATGGACAAGAGGTAGCGTGTAAATAAAATATAAGTATCCAGCACTACAGTCTTACAAATTAGAGGAGAGCACCTAAGGCCTCTAAAAGAGGGCATTGTACATCTCCTGCCTTGCCAATCTGTGTAATGCCTCAAGGTGTTATGTGCATCTCTGCTGCTCCCAGGTGGAGGGTATGAGCGGGGATGGGAGTCAGGAAGGCATGTGGTGAGGTAGGTGAAAGAGCTGGAGTTGCTCACTGAAACTAACTTCTGAAGGAGGCTGCACTGCCTACATTGTCAGTGATCTTTGCAGCATGTTGAAAGGGCAAATCCTGCTTCATTGTGTGTGTGCCTTTCTTCCAGCCCTGGAGGAGCATTTTGTTGATGCAGCAGGGTGTAGGCTTGTTAAAGGCCTGATGATGTTGAACATGTTCTGGATAAAGCACGGTTCTATTGGACATGTCCGTGTGTGTTACTCCACGAGGATGTTGAGGTCCAGAACAGGGAAAGGCTTAAAGAGAGAGGAGGCTGCCCATTACTTTGCTGCTTGACATTCTGGTGGTATTGTGGACATTTCTGTAATTTTAGAGTGATGATGGAATGGCCTGAGGAGTCTAACTCATGACAGAAAAGAGAAGATGGCATTTAAATGATCAGAAGGTTGTATTCAAGCTCAGAGTAAAAGACCAGTATTTAATGTCGTCATTCCTTTACACCACCGGGACAGTCCTAGGTTATGTTCCCAGTTCAGTGGCTCACAGGACTTCTGGAAAAGCAGTGCAGCTGGGATGTAGCACTGCCAAATGGATCAGTGAGCACTACTGGTGTTCTCCTTTGGCCAGTTTGCTAACTTGTCTCAGTGCCTTCCTGCATTGTGCTGCATGGACATGCTCTGAGGTTTTCCAGTGGTGTGACAACACGTGTAAGCAGGACTATGGTCTACATGCATTGGGACTCTTCTCAGAGAAGTGCCAATGTTACTGCCTAAGTCATTGTCTGTACGTGAATCCTTATCTGCAGAATGTTAATTACTATTATTTTTACTAGTGCAAATAGCTATATTTGAGGCAAAGTTAAATTATTGAAGTTCTCTTTATTTAAAAGGTACCTTTTTGCATTTTTATATTTAAATAGAAAAATATGCACATACTGGAATGTTGTTAATTTGAGATAATAAAGTGCATAATTTGGGGGTAAAATCACACATTCATTGTGTGATGTCATGGAGTCAGGAAACAAATTATGTGTTTATGTAAGAAAGACACTTCCAGGTGATTGACTGGATAAACTAAGAAATTCACCTTCTGTAGTCTTTAGTTCCCTTTTAAGCACTCACTGATTTTCTGCTGTGCTGTGCTGGGATAAGGGCATACTGGAGCTAGCTTCATGTTTTCATGGATTCTGATTTTGTTCATCACTTAGCAGTTTTCTTACTTGATTCAGTGGAGCTGGTGGTAGCTTCTAACACAGTGTTGTGATTTTTTTTTTGTTGTTTTTAATCTTTCTGTAGTTCCTGGACCTGTTCCCTTGGAATCCATCCAGGGAGGACCTTTTGAAGAGAAGATATATGTTCAGTGGAAGCCTCCAAATGAGACAAATGGCATCATTACACTCTATGAGGTGAGGAGAACAGATTGTTGTCAAGGAATACATGCCATAGGGCCCTTTTCATATGTGTGTAAGCCAATCGTGAGCTCTGAGAGATTTCAGAAGGTGCTAAAAGAAGCCTGATTAAAATAGATAAGAATCTTCAAGATAATCTGCTGCTGTCACTGAAAAAAATCCAGTTCAAGGCAGGTGGGGAAGGGGGAGGAATTCCGCACCAGTGTTTGTGGCAAAATGAGCCAAGAGATAATCCTTGACTAATGTAAGGAGTCACATTTTGTTGGTCAATGTTGGAGATACTTGGGAAAACTTGTGCGTATCACCTGCCTGGAACTAGAGTGAACCACTACAATTTTATGTTTTTTGAAGGTGTAGCAGGCTATCCTGTGTATACGTGTAAGGAATCATGTAATAAAGTGCTTGTTTTTTTTCCCCTTCTGTATTTTTTAAGGAATTAATCTGAATAGAATCAGTTGCAAGTGCGTTATTTTTCTGGAAACAGAGGTGACCTATAATGGAACACATTTAAAGTAATCCCAGGCAAATGATGCAAAAATAACTCCTTTTAATTTTTAAAGAGGCAGTTTCCTGCTAAAATATTGCCTTGGGCTCAGCTCATTGAAAGAACTTCAGCAATCCAATAGCTTTTCTGGCTCAGCAGCTGCGTAGAGATACTTTAATGCCTCCAGGGGTAGTGATGCATCATGACTGTGCCTTTGCCCCTCAAGTCATATCATTGCTTGAGTCTCAGTGGAGGCACAAACAAATTTTTTCTTTTCTGATAATGACTCTACGCATATTTGACAGCTGAAGCCAAAGAGAAGTCAAGGTGAGTTCCATTTCTCCTCCTTTTCCTCCTCTCCAAAAGGATGAAAGTCCAGGTATTTAAAAGTACCAGGGGAAGTGCAGTGCCTGAAGTTTGCCAGGAAATGAAGCAATTCATACAGAACATTTCCATTCTCTGTGGCACACGGAGACAAGAGTGCTGATGTGAATGGAATTCATTAGCTGGAGACCAAAATACAGATGAGCAGTTACCCATCATCTGGAGAGATGGCCAGAGCATTTTCAGAGTAGTTGTCAAGCTGTTGAAGTCCATGTCACAAGCAAATATGAGCACCTGTTCCAAGTAGCAGGAGATTCTGGTTTTAAAATTGCTCGGTAAATAAAGCATAGGTCTTTGAACAGAAAAGTCTCATCCTGCCACCTGCAATTGAAGTTTAATCTTCCTAGAAATACTGAGAAACTTCTAGTACTGCCTGGTAGTTGCATCTTTTGTATTGTTTACTTAATCTCTAGCCCACTGTAGTTACTTTAACCTACAACTTAGTCTCTACTGGTATTAAGACTTCATGCCACGTGCCTAGGACCAATGTAATTCCTCACTGGTAATAACCTCTAAAGTGTTATTTTAGACAGTATCATCGTGGCCTTACGCTGCTTTAACAGAGTTCAGCTGACCTATTGGTTAAAGAGAAAGAAAAATCTAGTGGTTAGTCTGTGATAGATTTTCAGTTCTCTCAGATATGTGTGGTCTGTAGTACTGATCCAGGTAGAAATAGAAGGCTTTAACTACGACAGGAAAAAAAAAAAAAAGGAAAAAAAAGGTCAAACTATGAACCTGTGCAGTGCTACTTTAATGAGGTCTCTGTAGGGAGCACAGCTCCTGAAAACCAGTACTGGCAGTACTACCCATCAGCAACAGGAGCAGGGAAACTTGGTGCTGCACTAGCAGATCTGCAGCTATCTGGAAGCTCTGCAATTGTTGCTGTCATTAGGGAGAAACAAGCCCAACAACCTACTAAAATTTATGAAGGAAAAATTCCCTCCAAGGTGCAGATCAAGAATTACCACTTTCTGACTTTGAGCTACATGTAGTGATGTCAGTACCCTTGGGAACAACTGGCTTGATTCACACAAAGGTATCCTGCAGGTGATGCTCTTTCAAATGCCCGTGGGCACAAACCCTCCTAATAAAAATACAAATAAAACTCTCTTCTCCTCCAAAGTAACTAATAGTTCTCTCCGTACAATGCTCTAACTGTATTTCATTGTGTTTTCTGCACTGTATTTTCTCTCTAGTTTTGTTTTTTCTTCTTTAAAAAAAAAAAAAAAAGGTCTCTAAGCTTCCAATTGCTTCCAGATAAACAAACTGTCTATTCTACTTCCATCCCACTTGCTTTTCCTTGGGACAGATTTTCTCCTCGGATCCCTAATCATTCTTGCAGTTCCCTGCCAGACAGACTTCCATGTCACACACATTGCCAGTGCAGTTTGCACGCACACCGCTCACATGCCAACTGGGCTGAGATCCAGCAGCACAGTCTTCAGCAAGTCATTTGGCAGGCAGAATCACTAAGTTCATAATGACTGAATAGTTTCTGAAGAGCCTAAACAAAATGCAAGGACCTTAATGAACCTTTTTTTACTTATAGAAGAGTGCTCTGATTGATACCTATCCTTCACACTGCTATTGCAGTCTTAAATGCGCCTATAGCATTGCATTTCAAATGGGTTTAAAAAGCCCCCTGCATTCAGTGGAAGAGTTGTTTCACTGGGTACAGCCACAGCTGGACTTCTGAACACAGGAATCTTGTAGATCCCTAACTCAGTGTGTAATCGCAGTCTGTTCCTGGGGAGCAGAAAGCTCTTTCAAGGGAACGTGGAAAGCCTAGGGAACTGCAAGTCAGTTGATCTGCTTGCAGGAAGGATGAGGGTCTGAGCCATGCAGAAAGCCCAGCGATCATCCTAGGGATGCTGAGGGAGCACAACGAGGCAGTTAATGTAAGGAGCGTGTGCTGAGTTAGCAGGTGTCAGTCTGTCTGGCAGGTCAAGCAGCCCGTTAGGGAGATGCTGTTGAAAGCAAGCTGTGCAGCGGGGAGAAGCTGAAGAGCTCTGGCTAAAGCCAAGTCCCCAGGTAGCTTCAAGGTGTGGAGGTATGGATGGAGACAAGTAGATCAATCCGTGTTTAGAAACACAGCTAAACAATGCTAACGGGTTTTGCTGGCACACTGGTTCGGGTAGGAAGCTCTGCAGAGGTGTTTTTGCATGTGCTGTTGTATAGAGGCGTTGTTGCAGCTGTCTGGTAGCGAGCTGTGAGTGGCAGAATCTAACGGCTCTGTAATGAGCCCTGTCCCCCATCCAGTCTCCTGGCAGGCTGAAAGCACCACAACCTGTTGAATCTTTAACCGATCCTGTAAAAGCTGCTATGCTTTAAAACCCCGAATAAGCAAATGATGCTTATTTTGTGCCTATGCCCACGTGGGAGTTCAGCTTCAAAGCCTTTGTGTACAAAGACATGCAACAAAGATTTCTTTCTTTATCCTAAGTGTGTGTAAAGTCAAACCAGCATCAAACACTAGAAAGACCTATGCTGCCTCTGTAATGCAGGAACAAGCAATCCAATTCAAGGTCACGCACCAGCTTTGGCACTTAAATTTTCCTGCTTCTAGGTCCCGTGAGGTTGTCTCAGGCATTTGCTCCACAATCCAGCTTGAAGTGCTTCATGTACACAGGTGGACCCGGGTATTTGGTGCAAACTTGTATTAAGTCTATAAAGTATAAATAGACAAAACTTGTTTGTAACTGCATTTTGCTGTCTATGTGGGCAGCTGGGAGCTTACTGGTGCACTCAGTAAGCGACATTGGCTTTCACCATTGTGAGTATGTTCTGTGTGTATAATCATTTTTTCCAAATTGTCAGTTTTCAGAATATTTCTTAAAAGGAGAAGGAAAAACAAATAATAATAGCAACAACAACAATACCTTAGCATTCCTCTATGAAATATCTGTGATGTTTCCTGGAGGGGGAGGCCTTGTTACAATGCATTACAATCCTAGAAGCATTTAAAGTGTGGCTCCGTGATATTCAGTTCCTTGGCTAGAAAAAATGACTCTCAGCCTGTTGAAGTCCTTACAAATGAGCCATGCCTAAAGACAACATTTAAACAGTAAACTATCTTTTTAAATACTGCAAGGTGTAGTCTTGTAATCACTTATGTTCTCATCTTTACG
Source organism: Aythya ferina (assembly GCF_964211825.1). Lineage (NCBI taxonomy): Eukaryota > Metazoa > Chordata > Aves > Anseriformes > Anatidae > Aythya > Aythya ferina. The sequence continues at coordinate 12,321,191 of NC_140315.1, read as the reverse complement.
ATTATTAAGTCCCATGTGGGTTGCACACGGGGTCTTGGGAAAATAAGGATGCATTTGCAGCTTCTAACTAGCTAGTTTTTTCGGTCACTGTTTTTGAAATGCTTCAAATCTCTAGATGCAAGGAATAATAATACAAAGGGCTTTCATAAACAATTTCAGCTCTTTAATAGGTTGTTTGGAGACTAGTTCCCCTAATCCCAGTGGATGTGAGTTTAAATTGCACATCAAAGGTTACAGATCCTCTGATTTTCCATGTGAAATTGCAGTCTGCCCTTCATCATCTCTCCAGCTGCCAATATGCCATTTCTTCTCAATCACTTCACTCACTTTTTCTCTGCAGGAGAGGTCGTTACATGCAAACCATCTCTTAAAGGGTCATGTATAGGGTCAATATTTGTGGGATGCACTGTCTGCGTTTACAGTAGACTGGGAACAGATTGTTCCCAGCTTTGACCCCTGGAAGTGCACACTTGCTGTAATACAAAGTACAATTTTGTGATGTGATAGCTACCCACTGCGTGGTAATGCTTGCATTTTTTCATAGCCCATTTTTAAGCTATTCATGAAACCTGATTTTTTTTTTGTTTTTGTATTTTTTTAGAATGAAACCTTCCCTACTAAAAGGTGTAGCAAATAAAGTTTTCCTGGAAAAGATGAAAGGGTTGGGATCTGAACTTGGTTGAGTCGTTTGTTTGTTTATTTAAAGGATTTTTTTTTTTTTTGGTTAAGAGTGAAAAATGGTTCCCACAAGAAGAAAAGCAACAACCACAAAATCTTGCAACCGATTTATATGAAGGTCTACAGTCAAAACAGTAGAAAAATGACAATTCTCAGAAATTGCCTTCAGTGACAAGTGGCTTTGAATGTTCCCATGAAAATCAATCATGTTACAGCTTCTCAATTGCATTCTGTGGATGCATGATACTCCTGGGACTGAGCTTGCTCACTAAGTGTGCACTGAAGGAAGTCCATGCTACACGCAGCTGGCTGCTGCATTTAGCTGAACATTAAGAGAACATTAAGGAGACACAGTTAAGTGCTCAAAACCCAGGAAATGATCAATTAAGGATTGTGTATTTGGTTGTAGTGTTATCACCCTTCTGTAAGGGCATTTGACAATGCAATCTTCCCACAACTGGATGTTATTCTATGTTCATCTGTAGCACTAATGGATTCCTTTGACACTAGCTTTAGATAGTGTCACGTGCTGCAGAATATTGTTTGTCCAGAGTCCATGAAAGTCAATTATATGAAGAATCAGTATTTTACTGCATCTGTGGTATGTTGAATAGAATCCCTTAATCTACAGTAGCAGTGAAACTGTGTGGCCATGCATAATCTGTTTAAGTCTGAAGCTCTGTCTGCTCTACAGTTGGCTGCTTCATCCTCTTGATTACGTGTAAGGAAAGCTGTGCAGGTACACAGCTAAAGTAGTTCTGTAGTTAACAGGTTTTGTGCAGGAAGAGGGCTGGACTGCCTGAACATGAATCATTTTTTGCATGGATGCTGACTTGTGTTTGCTGAGCGCTTGGTGGAAGGTTGGGCAGAGACTGCCAGAGTTCTGCTCCCCTCTGAGCCAGGATTCAGGCCAGAATCTGGAAAATGAATGGTGCTGATTGCACTGATCTATTCTCTCTTCTTGGTAACTGGGAAGGCCTGTAAACCAGAGCATTGCTCCCTTTCCTAGTGAGCGAGAAACTTCTGGTGAGGTCTGAGGGGAGCATGAGCTCATGAGAAGTACCAGGCTCAGTCCAGTTGTTTGCCAGCAGAATCCCATAGAGAGTCTTTCCCACTTCCCACCATGCCCTCACATTGTTTAATGGACTAATACGGCTTTTAAGCTCCCCGTCAGACCTAGAATTTGAGCATGAGCCTGAGAGACCCCTTAGCCATGCTCTGGGATAATAGGACTTAAGCCTTACTGTATCTGTGTGATGCTTCCTGGGGCTGTTGTGCTCCTTACATCCCAGGAGGACGGCAGCAGGGAGGATGCAGCAGATGCAGGCTGCCCAAAGTCTGCCCGTGTGCTCAGGGGCTAACCCCTGTCGGACACAGCCTGGCCCATCCTTGTCACTGGGGTCCCTCTCCATCCTGTCCTAGTTAGCTTAACACAGCCTTAAAATCAAGGGCATGTTTAAAGGATTTCCTAGTTAGGGATATTTTTTTTTGGAATAAGCACCTTAAAGCACTTTTGAACAAATATCTTCAAATTGCATAGGATTCTTAATCAGGTGCTGCTCACCCATTGTTACTTGCAAGATACACTTAACTCGGAAGCAGTTAATGATGCATTTTTAAATTGTATGGTTTCCAGTATGAGAATATGAGAGGCTTTTTTGAGAAACTCAGATGTCAGGGCTTTTTTTTAAATGTATGACAACCTCGAGGTAAATAGCATACTCGTGTTATAAATAGTATGAATCAACTGTTAAAAAAAAATTGCTTGATCAAGCTTTCCAGAAATGAAAGCATAATACAGTCCCCTGAGCACAACAATTTCTTTGATTACCTTTTTATTGTTCTTTTGAAGCCGATAGACTTACAGCAATATAAATCCAATGCAAATGAGAGAAGATGTTTGGCTAAAAAAAAGGAATTTTTAAGAAGGAACTGAATTATTTTACTGTGGATACTGGACGCATTCTAAGCCAAATGCTAAGAACAGAAAAAACATCACTTATTCTTTTTATAATGAAGCTGAAATTAAAAATATATATATCGTTTTGTAGGTTTGCGAGCATCTTCTTTTTGCCTTCCAATGCTTTATTTTTCTTTCTAGAAAAAAAAATAGTTTTGGTCTATTCTCCTTTCTTCTTTCAGACATGCTGTTTCCCTTTATTGCTCATCTAGGAAACCAGTTGGTTCTTAATCCCATTTCTTCCAGATGGTCTTTTCAAGGGGCAGTTACCTATGCAGTTATGGCAATAGAAAGTCTTTTAACAACTCCACATTTGGATCTTTCAATATCTTGCTCACCAAAATATGGTAAATACCTTGAAAGCAAAGTCCAGATACAGATTTGCACTTGTTTCTGCGGTGGTTATTTCTCTTCCCTTTTGAGTACAGCTTGATGTAGAAAATAGGCAGTATTGAAAAATTCAGATTTAGCTTTCTTCTGTGAACTGGTGCAGCTGGAGAACTGTAAGAGATGAGAAGCCGGTCAAGGTGACGTTCTCATCACCTTCAAAGGGAGATGCCAGCATTATGGTTCCTTTGGGAAAATGAATGTTATTGCTGTCCCTGGTGCGTGTCTGTTAGACCCAGAGTTTTAACTATGATCCTGCTGTCCAGTGGACGGATTTCATTTTGGCTTTAGTTTCCTGTGTCCCACTGTCTTTACCAGCCTCTTCCCTCCTCCTTCTGCCCTCTCCATTCATCACTATTTTTCCTGCTTCCTCTTCTCCCTGGTGTCCAGGTGGTATCACTGACAGCAAGGCTCAGATGGTTTCCAGGAGGATTCTGGCAGCTGCAAGATTTTAGCACAAGGATTGTTTGGGTTCCTTGCTTCTCTTTGTTTCTAGTTCAACTGCTTTTGTCTGAAATTTTGTAAAGCAACTTAGAATGAGGCAGTCACTTAACTTGGAAAATAACTACAAACAGATAGTTTAATATTTGCATCACTAAAATATGTGGTCTTATGACCACAGTAGCGAGGAATAATATTTTATCAAAAAATGTGGTAAAAACACTTTATATGCACATGGTTCTTGCTTCTGTTAGGTTGTGGTGTGTAGCAAATACCTACTCTAAGTGATGTTGCTGTTACTCCTTCGTGTTGGTTTGGGGTTTCATTCATTGCCCACAGCTTTCACTAAGGCAAGTGTAACATAGCAAACCAGCTATGAGGGAGATAAAGCAGTGCTTTCAGCATCAAGAACTAACTGAGCAAGAGTATGGGATTGAATAACCGCCTCGATGCTGCAGTCCTATCAAAGCAATTTCTACAGTTGTCATTTTCTGCTATTAAACTGAACAATGAGGCTCTCCAATAAAATCATATGAAATAACAGCTCATTAAAAACTCTCTTTAATATATAGCATGCTAATTAATGTCAGTGGGGTGCAAGCTTGAATGGCAGAATAGACTATAATGTTTAGAAAGTAGGTAAAATAAAAGAAGATATTTTATCATTAATGACCTTTTAGTAAACCTAATGAAATCCTTAATGGCCTGAATACATTACTGAGGTGCTCCCAATTGCTTTGTTACCTACTCCGTTCTTCCTTCCTTTCTCATAGACATTAAATTTAGTTTTATTTATAGAAAACAAAAAACATTAAAGTCCCAAGGAAATATGAATGGGAAGGAGAAGTCTGGGCAAAAAGGAGAACAGATGAGACTTCCCAGCCCTACTATCCCTGTTCCTGGTGAAGAGGAAGGCTGGGTATAGGACCATGTCATATCCTCTCTTGAACGCATGTTGTCCGTGTTTGTGTTCAGGTTTAATTGGCTGCCTGTTTGTGTGACTCACAGTAAACAGGCTGGGGAGCAAATGGACCTCTTTTGTTCGCAGGGTCTCCCTGGGTTAACCTCCACAGTTATTCCTAGAGCTGTAGTATGGTTTTCATCCTGCTGCACTACCCATGCTGTGCTTTTGCTGTACCTGAATTAAGGGGCTTTATTCTTTGGTGCTTTTTGCCCGTCACTTGTTGCCAGCCTTAAATATAACTTCCAAAAATGTTGTTTAACTCTCCCTTAACCTTCATTAAAAAAAAATAGTACACAAATGGGAGAACAAAAATCATTTGCTTCCTCCCATCTCCTGGATGAAATTTATTGGGATGGGGAGGGTCATAAGTAACAACAATCGTCTGGCTTAAACTGAGTTTTAAAGTGGCAAATGTTCCCAATCATCCAGTCATAAAATATATTCTTTAGTTCTGAAGTCCAGCGCTGGCAGAAGATTGTTCACTAACCCGCTTTTCCCTGTTCATTAGGAGATAACTTTCTTCAAATTATTTCTTTTGTGTAACACTTGGCACAATTAACTTTAGTCTTGTACCCCCAAATGTCTGAAACTTCCTGATAAGATTGAAACCAATGTCCATCCCAGCAGCAATCCGAATTCACCTGCAGTAGTAATTGTTCCTAAGAAGCACGAGCGGTTGGCAAGTCTTAGAAAAAAGAGCCCATGGCTTGCTGTGTAATCATGTTTCAATCAGCTTTAGAGAACCATGAAATTGATTGTCCCCCTGACATACCGTACACTTCGGAGCAGATACTGTGCGAGGCAAGTTAATTCCTTACTTGGCTCCAAGCACACAAAAGAGAGCTCTCTGCTTTCCCTCCATTCTTACAAACCAAGGAGGAAGGGAGCACAAATCACCTTGAAATCAGAATTTGAGAGCATAGCAACATCAGCCAGCCCTGTTTTGTTTTCCTAATCATCCAGTGAAAATCATGGTGGTTTAGGAGAAAGATGTCCGGGCTGTTGGCTGCATACAAGGGAGCCTGGATGAGTTTCAAAGCCAGTGGTGGGCATGACCAAAGAGGAATCAGAAAAGTCTGATAGAAGGAAGAGCTGAGTGAATGTCTCATTAATGTAGTGTCCTTGTTGTCCTCTTGGATACTGGAGTCAGCTTCTCTGTTCTTCTGGAGCTGAAAAAAAAGGGATGTGGGGTAGATACGGTCTTGAGGCAATGAAGAGTATTCCTTCTCAGATATCTGCAAAGAAGGTCTGGCACTGTCTTCAGAGAATTTAATTCTTGTTTCAAACTCCATCGTTGCAGGACTATTTTGGTTTGTCAACAGAGGTGAAACCCAATTCAAAATGAATCCCAAATCCAACCCACCTATGAAAATTCTAGGAGCTCCTTCTTATCCTGAGTCCTGTCCCTATAGGAGATCCACCACCTTCACCATTCTTGTATTTTGTGTAGAAACATTCCTAAATCAGTCTGAAATGAGTCCTGTACGGGAAGCAGTTCATTAGGTCCTGAGCATTCATGGGCTAATTGTAACGTTCACAAGAATGACTCAAGAAAGGCAAGGCAGTTGTCATAATTAAAATCCTACGAGGCCCATATCTTAGGTGGAGAAAAAAAATCCAGAAAAAACAGTGAAATAGTAAAAGGTCTTTCTGTCTAGATTTACATTGTCTTTTAGAGTGAACAATCTTTCTCTAAGGCACTTTTTGGCAACTTTCCAGAGGCAGAAATGTGGTTCTCTGAAATGCCAGGCAAGTCCAGGCCATCTCCATGAGCTCCTGCACAGAACTGCTCCCACAGGCGAGTGATGGTTGCTCTGAGCTCTGCTGTCAGTGTTAGCTGCACCGGGGGATTGTCATCTCCATTGGGTATCCCATTGCCATGTGTGTGCCACCCCCAGCTTTCCTGTAGCTGGAGTTCTGGCAGCAGATCAATGTCATGTAATGTGTTTGTGTTTGTTTTTTTTTTTTTTTCATGATTTTTGTTTTGTTTTGTTTTGCACAGACCACAGAAGGCTTGTGGCTGACGATTAATAGTTTGGTTATCAGCAAAGAAAAATATAAACACAGCTTGTGTACATAGACCTCCCTTATTTTACAGCCCAGGACACTGTTTCTTTTAGTGCTTGGATTCTTTTTCCACTAAGCTAAAAACCTTTCTAAGCTATTTAATTTTCCATGTCTTTGCAACAGCCTGAAACTTGTATTAAATTTAGGGGAAAAGACAATAATGTGTATACAGCATTATTAACTTGCCATTTTCTTATTTAGGACACTGACAAATAGGAAATCATCCAAGTTGTACAAGGTTTCTAGACAAAAGTTCACATCCTTACCTAGCTACTCCTTATTAAGGATGAACTATGTGGTCCTGTCTCTGCTGCTGCTGAGCAAACAGCACTTCTTGATAGATACAGCTCAATCCTTTTCCTGGCTACCGTCATCTTTTATGTATATATATATATATATATATATATATATATATATATATATATATATATGTAAAATCTGTCTTGTATACCTTCACTTTCCAGAAACATTTTCTTTCTAAACTTCTCTACACAGTAGACCACATTTTCCAGCTAAATAAAACTGTTTTAGGAGGCTACTGCTTTAGGAGGAGTGCCAGCAGGAGACAAGTCTGTTGCTGAACTGACACTGAAGTTCCAACAACCTTGGCTTGGGCAGGAGTAATGAGACATAGCCCTGGGCTATAAATTGCATTGACTTGGGAACATGGGGAATTCATTCTGCTTTGCCTGAGGCAAAGGTCTGCTGTGCTGTCAGCTGAGTTTCTTAGCCTCTCAGTTCCCTCTGTCATGGTAATCAGGCACCAAGAAAGCTGCTTCTGAAAGAGTTTTGAGGAGGTCCCTTGTTACCTGCTACTAGTTTAACTTGTATAATCTCAGCAGCAGCAACAGAACCACAGCAGCAGCAGCAGAGGGGCATCTACTCCTAGCTGCTTTACTGAGAGCTTGAAATAAAGACTTCGTGGCCCTTTGCAACAACCTTTCTGGACCATGAGAAATTCCCTACAGCTACAGCAGTGTCCTAATAGCTGTCATACGAAGAGATGGTATTATTGATGAGTTAGAGTTCTGTCTGCTGCATGGAGATGTTGGCGTTTTCATTTGCTACTCTGAGCTTCTCAGCGGCATTAGAAGAAGAAAGATGTGAAAGTGTTTAAGTGTTTGACATTTCTAATGAGGGAAGCATGGTAGCAATGGCCTTTCTTTCTTTTCTTTTTTTTTTTTTTTTTTCAAATAGATGTGAGACAAAGAGGAAGCCCTGGTGAAGCTTTTGTGCCTGAGAAGAATCGAGACGTGCAGTTTACCCACTGCTTTTTCATGTCATTACATAATTGATTTAGCAGCTTTGCTCCTAAAGGGATCCACGCACATCTCAGTGACCAAATTATTTGCTGGGATTTAACGCAGTGCTGTCTAAACAGAGTATCTGTGAACATAATCCTTAATGATATGCTGGGGGCACACACTGCTTGTGGAAGCCTTGCCTGTGATTAATCAATTAAGAGTAACAGAAGCCCGACAGTGGTTCCTCTGTTTTGGTAGACAGTCAGAAACATGCTGAAGCTGAACATGCATCTGTACTTGTCTGCAGTTCTGCACAGGATTTTCAGGGTTGTCTCAAATTAGATGAGCACAGAACAAAATACTCTGCCAATTGTTGCTGTGCACAGCAGGTCCTTTAAGAATGATGACATCTGTTTTTTGGAGATGCCTACTTGGTTGTGCCAATAGTCATGTTTATGCCACAGACCAGCACAGCAGTGTTTTTGTGGTATTATCAAATAGTCTGTGTGGAGGTGTGTGCGTAGGTACTTAAGAGAAACTGTTTTGTGTTTGCTGTTCTGTGTTAATGGGGGGTTGTAAGTTGAGTCCTCGGCAAGATTGGCTGACTTGCCATCTGGTCAGGAGATTCTTGGTGTGTTCCCAAGTCTGTTAGGAGCCTGTTCTGAATATACAGGCTGTGTTGGTGTAGGTAAGAAAACCAAACTCTGCACCAATACGCTCTCACTGTTGTACGACACTGGGCATTCAGAGAGCTGCTTGCTGCATGTTGTCACTGCACAATGCTGGCACGTTGTCCCTGAGCACTCAGTGCTTGCATCATGTGCAGTGCAGGTCTCTTACCCACTTCCCTCAACAAGCAGAGTGAAGTAAAATAATTGCAAAAGCAATTAACAGGTTTGAGTTAATTTTCATGAACCATATGGACTGTTGGAAGAGAAAGGTGGAATGTTAGAAGATACAAACGCGTATTGTTTTTCACTTAGTTACCTTTAGAAAACGTTGGAGATCCTGCCAGTATTTTGGGGGGAGTTCCTAGTAAAGAAGGACAAGTATTAGTTTGTGATGAACGCTTTCCTCAGCACCCCCTTCTCACCTAAGGGGATGCAGCATTTGGGCACTGTACTGTGTCATGTTCAGCACAGCTTTTAACACGTCAGCCTCTCAATGTACTGCTTATAAATATTTCTGCTTATAAACTTTACTGATTATAAACTCTGCCAGCAGCTAAACGTGCTGCAGTCTGGTACAACCCGTTCAGCCTCAGCAGCCCTCAGAGAGCCACTATTTTAAACAAGGTAACAGACGAGGTGACAGCTCTTCTCTAAGGTGGCACTTGTGTTTTCTACTACCTGCCATTGTGACCAAACAAGTCTCTGGATTTAAATGTAGAGGAAGATATGTTGCCTTCTTTTCAACAGCATTTCCTTTTCACACTGAAGTCCCTGGAGTGAAATATGCTTCAGTGGATGGGACTATTGCTGGGTATCGTTGCAGTCTCATGCTATTACTTGAAGCTTAATAGCAGTGCCACGAGCCTGCTGCATTAAGAAGCCAATGTCGTGCATCCAGGGGAGGGACAGGGGACGACAACCCAAGAGCTGACAGGTTCCTGCCCTAGGGCAAAATGTCTGGAAAGTTGGCTGTTGGATAGATACAATTTTGTAGCTCAGCACCCCAAATCTCTTTGCAGATGTCTGTGAAACTCTAGGTAAATCTCACCCCAACCCAACCTCGAGAGAGATTTTTGAGGCCATCACCTTCATTCCAAGCAGATGCGCTGTAAGAACAACCTTGGTGGTTGGTGGTTTTTTGGGGGAGGTTGTGTCTGCATCCGACTTCTAACTAATTATGGTGAGAGACTTGTCTAATAACAGTGGACTTGAAGCTTGATCATTAGTTTAACATGGCTCTTAACCAAAACTGTTTTTTTTTCCCTCGTTTCTTGGTGTGCAGCTATGGTCCCTGGCCAGTACCATCCCTTGGAGATGTCACAACTTCTTCAGTGTCATTCACGTGTTACAGGTGCTGCAAAGGGACAGCCCGTGCAGAGGGCCTCATCTTGCATCCAGTGTTTCTAGTGACCATTCCCTCAGGTCGTTGATTAGTTTTCATTGTTATAGTAAAGGTAAAAGTAACTGTGCTTGACACACACCTGACAGGACGTGAGTTTAAGCAGGTCCTTATTGCTCTGAGAGGGGAAAGAATGCTCTCTCTGCAGATGAAATTTGTGAGCAGGTCATGCAGACATCAGAAACTGAAAAATAATAACTTGCTGTCAGAGCATAGCTTGTGCTCTCATACTTGCATTACTTCTGTTCCCACTTAGAGTACTCATTGTACCCTTCTTCTAACATGATAAACATATCTGGCATGAAAATGCGTAGCTAAATCCTAATTATAGGAGCAGTGTTTCTTATTTTAGGAGCTATCCTGAGGTTATGATGACATGCTGAATGAATGCAAAGTGGTACCTTTCTAGAGAGTAATTCTGGCTTGTTTTATTTCTGTTAACATTGTCGGCGTTTTGGGGTCAGTCTGATTCCTTGGGGTGGCTGTGTTTTCAGGTTGCATCTGGAGTTGTGCAATGCTGTTCTAGGCACGCTGTGATTAGACCCACCTCACCATTTTCATTCTAATAGTGTGTCCATGTTTGGACCTGCAGAACGTAAGTTATGAAGAGCAGATCTCTGTGGGTCCAGTAGTGGTCCCAATCAGCACAAACACAGCAGCTGGATGTCATCAGGGCAGGTTGATGTGGTTGTGAGAAATGACTGGGAACTGGTGCTTCTGGAAGGAGAAGACCTGTCTGGTTCGTGGCCGTTTTAGCCTCATGGAGCTTCATTTTAGCTGGTGAGGAATAAAAACTGTGGCTGTTAGCCTTACCAAACCAGTGCTCTGCAGCAGTGCCCTGTATTTCCATCGCTCTTTGTCTTGTTCTGATCACTTTGGGTTTGTGTGACTTAATTAAAAGCAACAGGGTTTGAAAACAGACTCACAGGTGAGGTGTGGCCTGCAGAGCAATTACCATTAGTGAGACATGAGAAGAGCTGAACCCAGCCTTACAGTGAAAAGTGAATTTGTAAGGCTGGCAGCTGGAGAAATTGGGGTTTTCTGCAAGAGGACCAGCTCCTACAAACTGCTCGACTCCACCAACTCTGCAGCTTCAGGAAGGTTTTCCCGTTTGTGGCAGTTGAGTATTTGGTTCAGTATTTTTTTAATTAATTTTTTATTAATGGATTTTTTATTAAATTCAAGCCATTAAGTATGAAAGCCTGTAATACATTTCTAATTTTTAGAAATTGCTTAAAAATAGGATCATAACTATATCAGCAGGAGGCAATTTTTTGAACTTATTGCACCATGAAAACTAATAGCAACTTGATGCAATAATCAAAGTACTTGGCTCTGTTTTAAGTTGTGCTAGTTTTCTCCAGAAACGGCCCATAAAAATTTATATAATTTTTAGAGCTTTAATTATCTAAGTATGTAAAAGAAAATAAATATGAGTTTTGGAGACCTTCAGAGGGGGAGAAGAGACAATATAAGTGTTCATTCTAATTCTTATTTATTTGAAGAGTAATTATTTCCTTTGATGATAAATCAGTTTTTCTTCTCACTTGATCCATAAATTTTCTATCTGCTAACAGAACCTTGGGATTTTATTCCCAACACTTTGGCTCTGTCATTCAGCTGTATTAAACTGGCAATTTGTTTGAACACTTCAGTTATTCATTAAATTTTACATTTTCTCTAACTGTATTAATTACTCCTTTTTACGAACAAGGAATGTAAATTTTCCCTTTGCCATCTTTGCAGTGTGGTAATTTGCCTTTGTAAGAAGCTCCTCAGCATTTCACGCAGTTTTCCTAGTCACAAGGTGTGTTTTTTTTTTTCCTTCACTGTAAGATTTACATTGGATCCTGCGTCTTACTATTGTTTTCCACAGAGCAGTTCCCCCAGAAGTCAGATTTTCATAAAGCCGCCTAACATTTCTGTTTACATGCTTCTCTGCTGTTAAACTGGGTGTATGCAAATGGCAAACTGCAGACCTAGGAGTCTGTTCAAACGAGCTGCTCTGCCTCAGCGAGTAATTGCTTCCATCAAATCCTTGAACTCTCAGAGCATGTACACGCAAATGAAAACTGGCTTAAGTCCCTTGTGAAAATTTAGCTTACCGAGATCAATAACTTGCATGCTTGCCCAGTGCGCTGCTCAAATGGCCTGTTCACAGAGCCTAAATTTCTGATAAACTTGTTTGTGGTTTGACAGCGGTAACAATAGCACGGTAACGTGCGGTGAAGGCAGGTGAATGCAGTGTTTCTTTTGGTATTTTACACTTGTTTATTGACATTTTATTGAGAATATTTTCTTGAAAACATGATTGCTTCACAGTGAAGAGCTCCAGAAGAAATGGGCTTGGTGACTCGCAGGCCAGGGTTGGCCTCAGCATTCCTGCAGCTTAGGCCTCGTTTGCGCCTCAGCAGCTTGCTGCCAGAGCTGCTGGTGCTGGGAGCACGTGGGAACCTGCTCCTTGCCTCTCATGAGGACAATGAGGAAAGAAATATTCTTCTGGATCACCAGTGCTGTGCCTGCCTGGTCCTGCTGGCACCCCAGTGAATCCTGGTGTTTGTAGCCTGAGGCTGTGTCCCCATAACTCTGATGGTAGAGCTCCTGGTCCTGGAAAGGAGACAGAGTATTTAGGCTAGGAAATGTTGGTGTGTTGAGATGCACATGAGTATCCCAGAGATTTTCTAAAACTGTCACTCTCCAGTGTCACAATTTGAGTTTATCTCAGAAGATTCAAGTCTAAGTTTGAGCAACCCGCAGAACCGGAAGACTTGAGCTTCCGTGTGGAGAGAGGCTTTTCTTGGCAAGTGGGTTTGGTATGGGAAACTCTAATTAATCCTGTCGGGAATGAGATGTACACTCAGATGTCCTCTGTACTAACCCAAACTCCCTGCAAATAGTTCAGATTTGCTTTCCATTTCCTGTGGTAAAGAACTGCACAACAAAGGCTCCTCAGATTGCCCATAAGGACAAAGGCAGCTGAGGGGAGGGATCCTTGGAGTCAACTGAAGGCAAATTTCATTGCTTGGGAGGGCCAGGCTGGGTAAGAATGACCAGGTTGCTCCTAATAAATTAAAAGTAAGAGGAGAGGCTTCGCTTGAAGTGCATGAGGATTGAGTTATCTCAGAGCAAAGTCTTACAACTGATGGGTTTTATCTTGCTGGCACTGCCAGCTAATTCACTTAGCAGAGTGAGTTGCACCAAACAGTTTACGTGTGTATGTATATGCGTGAAATATATCAAAACACATTTAGACTGCTGTGTCTTTAGGCAACATCTTTCATGCAAATCATGGCTTTTTTTTCCAATAAATTACCCTTAATTTGAATCAATAAAAAAATCTGCCTATCCATTACTGTGTGATGACTCTCTCCAGTTCCCCAGTGAATTCATAAATCTTTTTCACTTTCAAACCTCCAAATTATTTTAACAAGGAACAAGAAGAAGCAGTATAAACTAAGTTTTTTGCATGACTTTTCAGGACCAGGTGTCTGCACTCCAGTTTGACACATTTTGATGCTAACCTACTCATGTCTTATGCTTAGGAGTCTAAGCTGAGCCACAGTCAAGTTTGCATTCTCATTATTACTATTCAGAGTCTGAATACTTGTTGGTAAAAAGGCAGTAATATTGCATGAAGTTCAGGAGCAGCTGCTAAATCTGTTTGAGCTTGCTACAAAGTATGATTTAAGATGTCAGTGCAGGAGCCTTTTGCTTCTATAAAATGCCTGTGCTGATACTTTTTCAGGGTAAATTCAGGCAGCACCCACCCTAAGTTCTCGTTACATTTTACTATGGCTAAATGTGGTGTTCCTATGTTTCTTTTTCAAGACCTATTGCCACCTACCAGCTGATAGAGTAGATTTGGAGAGCACACAACAGGTCTGGAAAATCTTGAAATCAGGCTAAAAGAACTTAGTACAAAACTGTATTCAGCTTTGTTGTGTCCAGTAAGAAGCAAGTATTCTTATGCTGTTTTGGGGATGAACCCACTACAGGCTTTTGGACTGAAACCATGAATCACTTGAGACTATCAGCAACTTCAGGCCTGCAGTTAATCAAGAATTTACTACTTGTTCATATTGAAATTACTGCAGCTCAAGCTTGGAAAGACAGCTTTTGTACAGTTGTCATTTAGATTTTTGAAACCTTTTTTGTGAGTCCTACAGTAATGTGTATGTATTCTACCTAGTTTTGATTTGTGGAAGCCCCTGGCCTAATTAATGCCTTTCCCTGATTATTTATCTATTTATTTAATGGAGACACAGACTACTATGAAGCAATTTAAACTATTCTGATCTGCTTTTTCTTTGTTACCTTTAAAATAGCCTGCAGAGTGTCAAGCATCCAGGGAAAGCAGGAACCACTCCCAGCAAACTTGTTAGGGTTAAGGTGTACGCTGGCGTTAGGGCTGTTGTATGAGTCCCATGATTTAGTAGTGTCCTTTTTGTACTTGCCTGTGCAAAGCTTAATGCAAGGCTTAATTCTACATCTGCGCCTGTTGACCTTGTTTGTGTCCTTACCATGGCAAGTTACAGATCTTGGCTTCCTCTCTGCCACCCTCTCCCACACTGTGCCTGGGCAGTGACACAGCAGCAGTGCTGGTGACGTGGCCTTCCTGGCTCTTTGTGGCAGCATCACTGAGAAGCCAAGCTCTTTTCTTCTACTTCTGGCCCCCCAAAACACTTCATGAGTTTTGGGGGTAGGAATGATGAGGATATGTGCATAAAATAGGATAGATTTGGTGCAAGTTCCCATCGGTGCTAATGGAGCACCAGTGGAGGGCTCTCAGCAGAGGGGACCAAAGAGCCAGGGCAGAGCTTTTATAGAGTTTTTGCTTCCTATTTATAAAGCAGAGTCGAAGCTAGTCAGAGTCACCTGACAGCTTGGTGCTTGATTTTCCAGCTCATTAGTGAAAAGGAAAGAAGAAGCAGAGCTAGATTATTCTAAAGAGGGAGTTGAAAGAATAAATTGGACTATTATAAACTTCATCTTTTGAGACTCTTCTAACTGTGGTGCCTTTTAATGTAGCCTAAAACAATTTAAAGAATCTGGAGCATTATGAGGAATGCAGTTATAAGAAAGAGGGCTGGAATGGAGGCTGCTTGGAATATTGCTACTACTGTCATGAAAAACAAAGAAAAGGAGATTGAGCCATTCTTGTATATTATCCAGTGAATGTAAATTATGGTTGATGATAAGGGAAGATGACTATATTCCTGCAGATGATGTAAAAGGAAAATCCAGCAGACCATTAGACAAGAAAACAGAAATCTGTCTTTCTTACTCTTGTTTTGAACACAGGAGCTGGCAAGTGTAATGAAGTACAGCAAGTGTGTTAAACCAAGAGTTTTGCAAAACATTTTAAATATTTTAAAAGTGCAATATAAGTGCTATCATGTGGATTGTAAGTTGATTGCAGGACTGTAAGACCAGAATTGGAATTGGGAGGTATCTAGAGATATTAACAATTTACTTTTTATTCTTGTGGTCGCTACAATGTGCATTCAGGAAACAAACTAACACAGCTCCAACAAAAGCTTTATAACATAAAATATACCATAATGTGCACAATCTAGTTACTCCTGCTCTAGCCAGTACTTGAGTGAAAGCCTGTATTTTATCAAATTCAATTTAAAAAAAAAAAAAAAAAAAGAAAAAGAACGTAACCTGGGGACAAAGGTATAAAGTTGGCTTTAGTTTGCCCATATGCAGACAAAATGACTCAGCCTCTGTTGGGAGTGCTCTCCACGAGGCCTGCAGCGATGCTGTTCTCAAACTTGCCCTTCAGATATGTATCCCTCTCTTCTGGCCAGGCAGTTTGATCTGAAGAAAGCAGGATTTCAGTGCAGGTGAGAACTAACTGCCTTTCAGCTTGCTCTGCACAAGTTGCCCCCTGCAGCTGTCTGCCATGTCCAGTGGCACTCAGAGGCAGCACCGAAATACATCTGGGGTCCTGGTTCAGTTGCTTGGAGCAGGTGAGGGAAGCAAGTGCATTCAGGAGAGCCAGGGTGACGTTTGGATAGGGAAGAGGAATTATTTGGGCATTGTGCAATGGATTTTCTGTTGGCTGTCTGGTGGGAAAGAAGAGTCAGAGGGCACAGAAGAGTTTTTTTGCCTGGAGAAAGCAGCTACAGCTCAACGCTCAAAGGAAACCTGGGTCCTGGTACAATTTTTTCATACTCTCTAAGCAGGTACAAGGTTGGTGGATGCTTGATTTTCAGGCCCTACCCTGTGCACAGCCCTGTCTGCCCAGTGCTTCCCACTGTCGTGGGCACAGGTTGTGCGAGATCACCCCACTGATAACCAGCACTTGGATGAGCTGGGGATGAGAGGGACCTGGCTTCAGTCAGCTTCAGCCCTTTAAACACATTTTCCATACTTAGGAAAATGTTTTTCCACTCTGCAAAGAGTATTTAGTTGTTCGCTGAGACGTTTCTCATTTTCAGCTAATGGATAGCTCAGAGACACCTTTGTGTGGAAAGTCACTTTAAAATTGAAACATTCATTTTTTGGTGGGAATTTTTAACTTGCTTTATACACCATGTGTTTTATAGCCTGTGGCATTTGTGAAAATATAGTTCAGGTGAATAATCCGGAAAACTTAACTGTGGTAAACCTGATTGGAGAAGGCCTCTTCTGTGATAGTAATGGGATTTTATTCATGTAGCACCTAATGTATCCGCAAAAAAATATATCCGAGGTATTTCCTCTAATGCAGTTATGTCTTGAGGAACAAGAGATGTTGTTTTTCCAAGGTGATGGAAGATTTCCAGCTCTCTTCTGACTTTGGACTCTCCCCAGGACATTAGAAAATTAGGCCCAGGATTTATTCAAGAGGAAACCAGCAACAGTGCCTTTATTCAGTAAAAGTCATAAACAGTCTGTGCACAAATGAAAGCCCTCTGGGTATAAATGCTGTGAAGTCTCTTTAAAGGCCCTGATGTATCAGGCACAAGATTCGTTTTTTTTTCTGATGAAAGATTTTGATTAGTGTGGAAAGCAAAATCACAGCCTCATGCCCCTGAGTGAGAAGGGGAGCGGGAACTTTGCAGCAAGGGTGGGAAGAGGGAGGGTGTTGTGGTGGTGATTAGGAATTCAAGGTTTTAGGGGAACTGCCTGGCTTTTTCAAATGAAAACATAGGACAAATCCTTTAGGGCTTAGCTGATATAAAACACGTATTTTAGTGAGCTGTAGCAAGATTGTCAGAAAAGATTTTGGGGGCTGTGGGCTGTGTGCCCCACAGGTTTGGCTTCTGCATTGCTCTGAAGTAGGGTTTGTGGTGGTGGGAGTGCCATTGTGCCCCCCTCTCCACAGAGCCTGGACGCGATGCAGCCTCCTCATCCTGCACTGAAGCTTTTAGGGGTGCTTCGTGTCCGCGTATTGCAAAGGATCCTACAAAGGTGGGGGTGTGTTGCACCCCAGCAAGGCTTGGGGCTTCAGCTGTGGTGGCATTTCTGCGTGTTCATGCAGCTGCAGGGCTCCTAATGCTTTATCCTAGCGCTCTTCCAGCTGCAGGTGGCTCACAGGGGTTCCCAGTTTGGGGTCTTCCCCCAGTTTCAGAGGGGATAATAGTGCATTGAGAAGGTGGGCAGCATTCCCTGTATAACTCTGGCTGCAGTATGGATAAAACCACCTCCTGCTCATCCCTCCTCTGTTTCCATGACTGCCCACCAGAGTGATGCACCTGGATCCTTACACATTACAGCCCTGTTCTAACAGGACTGGCCCAGCAGCTGTGGTCTTCAAATTGCAGCTACGTGGACAGCTAGGTAATATTCATGGGAACTTCAACCTTGCCTACCTTTGCAAAGCTACACAGGAAAATATGTCCCATCTTGCTAAAAATACTATTATGCAAGACAGCATCTTAACCACTAAATCCCAAGCAAATATTTAGCATGTAAAAATGTATTCAGTCCGTGTTATCTAGCTGGCAAAGCTGACCGTTTTTTGCAAAAATCAACTTGGCTTTTTTGCTGGCTGAAGCGGTTCAGGTGGATTTATTTGCTATTAGCTAGAATATTAAAACAAGGATTTTTACATTGGCTTCAGCGATAAGTTCTGTCCCTCTTATTTATGGCAGGTAGGCATTTGTGGAGGAGCCAGGCTGTCTTCTCTTCAGCTTTATGTGGCTGAATTTTAACAGATTGACTCGTAGCAGTTTAAAGAATCTTTGTAACTGGCCAACCTATGTTTTGGGGAATTATGCTAGACAGGAAGTGTGGAGGTAACAATTTAAAAAATAGAAAAATGGGCTTGGAAATTGCACAGCCTATTTCTAGCTTTCACTTACTGTGTACAACAGCTTATTCATCTTTCTGATGAGGAAAATCCAAAGCTGGGAAAGCTGGATGGCATGACTTAAGAGAGAGCTGTATAAACTGCAAAACTGTAATTGCATTACAGTCATTGTTATTAACAGACAATGCCAAAAAAAAAAAAATTCTTACAATCCCTTTTAATGCATTCTGCCATTCTGGCATGCTATAGAAACTCATCTTAGAAAGCTAATAGTGTATGAAGAGTATGGCTAGGTACCGACAAGCAGGTTATTTGAGGAGTAGCAGAGCATGACCACCCTTACACCTTTTATTCACATGTATTTTGTGTTTGAGATGCCGGTGTTTTCAGTTCTGCTCTAAATCTGAAAATTGAAAGATCCAGGCAAAAAGAGAAGCATAAGACAATCAACATATAAAAATGAAGTTTGATTTACAGGTGCTTGTGTGAAAAAGGAATTACAGGGGTCCTGGTCAGAACTGATTTACAAGTGAGTTCTGATCATTGGTGCTGATTCCTTTTTTTTAGGGTCAATTTTTACTTTTTTTTTTTTTTTTTTTTGTACAAGTTTTCATAGGCTGATGTTTCTTACCCTAAGAAGGCGTCTTCGAGTTTGATTCACTTGTCCTTTCCTTCTGAGCATGTAGTCATGTACTTACATTGCTTTAGCAGTACAGGAAGCCAAATGTATGCCTGAGTGGTTTGCTGAGCTCGGAACGTTTGGTTAGGCACTTCCAGTTTGTGTACTGTATAAAATACTGTCAGCTGATGAGATGTTCCTGGTATGTATTTAGGTGTATAATCAGGCTTCTTACATTTTTGTTTGTTATGAATATCGAGACATTTGCAAGACTTTCCTTGTGGCCCGGTGTGGGTTGAAGCCATGGTCTGACCAGTCTGCGCTGCCGGTGGAGTTGTGTTCTGACTGCTGCAAGGTTGGTGTTTTGTAGGAGCTGTGGAGCTCCTACAAAACAAAACAAAAGCTCCTATGGGGTTGGTGTTTTGTAGGAGCATGTTATTTGAGCTATCTGAACTGGCACCTTTTTCCCCTCTGCCTTCTTTGTGATAACCTGTTTGAGTCAGTTGATGGAAAAAGTGCCCGCTTTAGTTTGTTCTATGAAATGAATTGAGGTTTTATGACTTCTTGCTGTTCCTAACCTGTGAAACAAGAATGTCCTGCAGCATCGCTGGGTGGCCCACGAGTGTAGGGATCGTGGCCCTCTCGTGTTCCTTTCGGGGAAACAAATACCTGTGCTACTACATGTGGAAAAGAAAGGGTTCCTTGTGTTCTTCATGTCTTTTCTGTTGCTTGGCCATGAAAGATGCTCACACCACAATGTGAGGCTGGAGTTGAGCTGGATAAAATGTTTGCATGCTTTGAACGAAAAGCACAGGGCTGAGGCCCCCACCTTTGACACTCTCAGCTTTGAACTTTAAATCAAATGTGTAGCCCACATCCAGAGCCCTGCTTGTTTATGATTTGCACTCTGCTTGATATCAGCCTTGGAAATGTAAGTGGCAAGGGTTATCAGGCAGCGAGGCTGTAAACAGGAGTGGGAGCGCGCGGGTTTTCGTGTCACTGGGAACCTAGAGCAGAATCTGTGTCAGGCAGAATATTCTCTTTACAATTCCACAAAGTAATGATTGTTTTTCTACCTTTAGTTAGCAAAAGAAAATATCTTTTAATTGTCTACTGAAACTGCAGTTTTGCCAAGATTTAAGTATACAATTAGTTACAGAAGGTAAGAGATTTGTGGAAAAATCAGTATGTCAAAAGTTTGGGTTCTGTCCCATGCACCTGTAACTGCTCTTTGCTGGTGGGTTAAGCTGACAGTGGACAGTGACATTGTTTTGTAATTTGCTCCCTGTATTGCATCAGCTTCTTCAAATGCTTGGTTGTTGGCCGTGCTGTGGTGTTGTGCCATGGTGGGGTGCTTCTCAGGATGCCCCTGAGAAAGAGACTGCGGAGAAGCAAAGAGCTGATTTTCAGCCTTAACTAAATTTCAGGCTGGGTGAAAGTGTTAGACTGGCAGGTTTGAATTTGGCAATATTAATGATTCTGTGATTATTTCATTCAGCTTAAGCTTTGATCCTATAAGATGTCGCTGAAGAGGACAGGGCAATTAAATCATCGTAGCTTGGTCTGGCACGCAGTGGGTAGGGAGAAGTCAGATCCAGCTCAGTGGTGCTGACCTGTGTAAGGGAAGTGTATAATTTTAGGAGCATCTTGCTACCCCTCTTGGTGTCAGGTACAGCTAGAAGGCAGGAGGAGAAGCTGCGTTTGGGACTGGCTATTTCTTGCTTGTTTGTGTTGAAATGTGAAGCTGTTTTTGGTACTAGCTATCTTATGAGTACTGCACACTCAGGTTCAAGAAAGCATACTTCAGGAACTTGGGTTATCTGTGGGGGAGTAATCCAGGTGTAGCATGAACTGAGGAAGAACCTTGAAACATTTCTGGTCTTTCTGAGGTCAGTGATCCCTGAAATGGTAGTAAGCGAGATGCTCAGTAAAACAACTTCACCTGGTGCCCCCTCTGGCCACGCTGAACTTGAAGAGGATGTTTCCAGGAGACACCATGAACTCGAGCTGGTTTCCTTCTGCAATAGAATAAAGTCATTTGCACAGCTAACTTGTAACGCACATGACTTCTTAACACCTGGCTTGGGGAACACTGCTTCCCTCAGGCAGTGGCTCGGGAAATGAAGGAAATGTTTTGATAACTTCGAGTTCAAGGATATTTCTGTCAGACTTTACTGCGTCAGTTTATTTGTGTTTATTTTTGGGAAACAGGGGAAAAATGAAGTTTGCTTGCAGGCTTTATTAGAGCATGGAGTGGAATATGTAAAGCAAGATTAAAAACTAAATTGCCTATTGTTTCCCAAGGTGCTTTCAATCATGGAGCTTTTCAGTTGTTCCCCCTCCCCTCCATCTGCAACACCAAGGCCGGTGACGCACAGCCAACTTTGTGTGTTGATATCCTACTCCCTTATCTCTGCACCCTTATGGCTTGCATAAAGATTTCTAGCCCCAGAAAATCTCGCTTTGCCCGTGACAAACTTCCTTCTCATCTGCTTGTGAAGTTTTGTGCCAGCGCTGTTCTGAAACTGATACGAGTGGCATGGAAAGGTGCTGGGGGGGTTGCTCTGTGTGCAACCAGGTGAGATTTAAACACCACTAAGTCAAACCTACACCACCAACTCTGCGTAGTTGTCTTCTGGTTAAATAGGTGCAATTCTAACACAAGGAAGGGTTATGCACCTGGAAGTAGCAACATTTCTCTAGCTAAACAGTTTTCAAAAGAGGGGCACCTTTAGAAAAGGTCAGCTGTGGCTGATCTGCAATTTTTACTTTTCTGGGATGCCAGCAGCTTTATTTTCTTATTTCAGTGGTTTTGCTCTTGGCCTTTTCCATCAGCTAAAACAGGACTGCCAGGGCTGGGGGGTGCTGGCAGCATCCAATTTCTGGAGGGTAGGGGGGGTGAGCCCCAGTGTGGGATGCAGCTCCCAGCTCATGGGCTGTTTGGCCAGACAGCAAATGGGATAAGAACCAATGAATTAAAACGTCCCCACAAGACAGGAGTTCAAAACCCATCAGTAATTCGGAAAAAAAGTGTAAGACACAAGTCAGGGTGTCCCTGCAGACCCAGAGCTTGGATGGGATATGCATATGGCAGTTTGGTGACATCCCAAGCTCTGGCTCCCCTCTTGTCCATAGCAAGGAATGGTTTCAATCTTGGAACATTACTAAATGGAATTAAAAAAAAGGAAAAAAAAATGGGGAAAAAAAAATGCTACTCTGCTAGCTGTCAGCTCTAAAGTACCCTAAAGTACCCCCTGAAGTTAGGGATTTTGTGTTGTACGAGGGAGAATGGAGAGGCAGGACGGGCTGTTTTATAGAGACAGGGATATGAAACGTCAATGGGAACAGTGGGGATAATGTAATGGATTTATAGGTTTCAGATGCCTTCCCCAAACTGCTATGCAGGCTGTCACTAAAATGGAAAATAGATATGAAGTCGCATAATGTATCTACAAAGTAGTGTTTGATTTAACAGCCATACTTAGTATTTGCATTCCAACAGGCTGCAATTGCTGAAGTCAAGAGGGGAAGCTCAAGGTTCTGATGTTTGATGGTGAAGATGGTTGTAGAGACCGACTTTTGCTCACCACGGTTGATTAATTCTATATGACAAAAGATGTAAGACAAAGTGCTGTGGATAGTGGTATCAATTGCAGAGGAAAGAAACATCTGAGCACATTTTTTTGCCTTGACTGGCAAGCTCTCAATCCGGAAACATTAGAGTCTGCTGCCCTCAGTTTTAAGGTTATGCACACATGAAATCCTGACAACTCAGTTATTCATCAGCGTGAAAGCTTACTTGAATGTACCAAATGTACAGGAAGACTAAATGGATACATCAACCGTGATTTGAGCAGAATATTTTCTTCTTTATTTATTTGAGTATTGAAGAGCATCTGAGCAGCCACCCAGGATTCCCAAGGGATTTTAGAGCACTGCAGAGGAGAGCAAGAAGGACTGTTAGAGCAAAGTGATGATTACTTTATCACGGTTCTTCATTGTATTAAGCTCAGGTCCTCAAGATTATGCCATAATACATCCTTCCAAAGGAATGTCTAAACCTGAAGGGTTATTGATCACATCCCTTGATGGTCTGTTTCACTGTTTAATTACCACATTCTTAATAATATATAAACCCTTTTTTCGACAGGGATTTTTTTTAGCACCCCATTTTCAGCTATGCTTACTGTTATTAGTGTTTTTATACGATATGCCTGATGAACCCATATAGTAATACATTCACTATTACAACATCCTTTTGCTTGTGTGGACACGCAGTTGCCTGTACATCTGAGATGCATGGGAAGATAAAGCAAGTTAAGGATACATATTTTTTGTTACTCTCTTTTATTACATGCTTTCTTCTGAAGAAAGAATTGCAGTGGAAAATGGCCTTGTGCTTCCTATTTTAGTTAATACCTCTGCTATGGTCTTTCCATCCACAATGCGAGTTTTAGAAGTCTTGTATTGTGATAGAAGTTTTACACTTATAGATGATGACAGTTGGTAAAGTGTTCACATTTCCCTAGAAAATTGTGTTAAATTAGGCTCTGTGAAGGAGGGGAGAGCTGTGCTTCTGCTCAGTATTATAACTTCATCATTGTGGTTGTTAATGTAGCATTTGGACAGTGATTTAAGTGGTTAATATTCTGAATTTTTAAAATGTATATAAAACAGAGGGGAGGATGGAGTAAGAGGGGGTACTTCTGGTTAGTGGGGACTGAGTGCACTGGTGTATGTTGGATGTCTGCTTAAATAACAAGGAGTGAACTCACTGATCATCCCATTTCCGATGCTGATCTGTTCTTGTTATATTTTCCACAGTCTATCACAGCAGATGTATGTCACTGAACACTTAGAAATTATATACAAACCCCTTTTTGGTAATTTCCACTAGGCTTGAACTTGTACTGTTGACCTGTTTTATGTTTTACTCATGAAGATTTGGACTTGCATTGCCAAATTTTGCACAGTTTGGGTGAACGCTGGACTGACCTGGGACTGGGTGAATGCGTGGCTCAGGGTTTCATCCCTCCCTGTTCGTGGCAACTTGTGTTATTCATCTTCCTGAGTGTCTGTGCCATCTGACTTCTGGTTTCCTGATTACTTAAAATGTACTGCTCCCGTTGCTTCAACTTAAGAAACATTTCATTAGCTCAGTTGCTTGCAAATAGGGAAGATTTAGGATTTATTTGTCTATACTTATTGGTCTCACTTTGCTTTAGCCAAGACTGGTGCTTGCTGGGATTAGAACTGTAGCAGTGTTGACCACTAAAACTTTTCCACGAGACCATCAAGTTGCCCTGGAGCCAAAATGTAAATTCTAAGTAACGTATGCAAACTCAGGACAACCGTTCCAGTTTGCAGAGGGGAGAGAGGACTTACAGATGATGACAGCTGTCTGCTGTGCAGGAGATAACCAGGGAGCTGGTTAAAAAAACATAGAGTTTCAGTCTTGTGAGAAATTTCCTCATCTTTGTATTTGCATTTATTCTGCATCAGTATCAAAACAAATATTTTCAATATTTTCAATCAAAGTGAAATTCTTATTTTTGAGCCTCTTCTTGTTTGTTTTCTGTCTAGGTTTTTAAATGTTTAAATTAATTTTATTGTCTCCTTTTTTTTTTTAGAATACAGAAGTATTATATGACATGGCTTGTCTTTAAAATAGATTATTTTAAAATAATTTAGAACAGCTGCTTTCTAGTGATTGAGTCATCTCATTTTCTTAGATTAGAATCTCTTGTTTATTTTGTAATGAAATGGTTTGACACTAGGAACAAGAAATGAAGATAAATACTTGGCATACCAACTAGAAGAGCAGGTGCTTTTTTCAGCATCCTTCTTATTCTAAGGAAGTGCCATATTTCTTCTCCAGACATGTTTCAGTGCTTTTCTAAATGACTTCGGAGTTGGAAATTTCCATAGTTTTATATTGAAAAATGTTCTGTATATGATTCCCTGAAATTTCTCTAGCTTCAGAGCTGTTAGTTCAAGTCAGTTAAGGAGAAGAGTGGCGACTTTTGATGTCTTTGTCACATCTGGTCATAATCTGATCAGAGTGTATGGATTGATTCACAGCTGTGTTTTGTCATCCTTACTAAATAGTCGTGGTGCAAGACATGACAAGAAGTTCAGACACAGAAAGGAAGTACAGCTTGTTCTTTTTTTCCTTCCAATGGTAAAACCTTAGGGAAGCATGGGGGTGAGAAGATGCTTTGCCTTAAGTTAGATCAGCCAGCTGAGGTACATCAAGGCCTTAAGAAAAGGAGTGGTGCTGAGTATGCAAAAATAATCAAAACAACCAAGCAAACAACCTCCTCCCCACCCCACCCCGATTTAAATATTCATATAAACTGATGTATGTGATGTGTTACAGCATCTTTTCTGTCTGTAAGGAGCAATCTGCTGACAGACACG
The DNA here is from genome assembly GCF_964211825.1 of Aythya ferina. NCBI lineage: Eukaryota > Metazoa > Chordata > Aves > Anseriformes > Anatidae > Aythya > Aythya ferina. Next base: position 12,296,099 of record NC_140315.1, on the reverse strand, counting down.
TGCATGCAGACAAATACTGTAGCATATTTCACATATTTTAGTGAGGAAATACCAAGACTTCTGTACCTAGAGATTGCCCTGGCTATGAGAAATGTTGCAGAGCTGGATGGAGAGCCTGGATCTTGAACAGCACGGATGGGTGCCAGGCCAGCCAGGGCTCGAGGAGCTGGTGCTGGCAGGCCCCGAGGGAGCTGGAGCTGCCAGCTGTACTGGGAGGGCTGGGAAGGGCTGGGCTGAGCAGCTACCTTACTTGGGAAGGAAAAATGATTCTCTTGTATCTGAGCTGGAAGAGAATTGGCCTCCTTTTCCAAATAGTGTTCTCTTTGTTGGGCTTCTTCGCATTTCACCTATGGTTTTGGTGCTCATCCACCAGCACTCAGCAGCTACAGGAGGCCGTAGAATCCCTCAGCTGCAAAAACGTTGGTTAGAGGAGTGTAACAGCTCTCAGATGGCAAGGTGGAGGTTCAGGGAACGTCAGCTTGATGTGGCCATGAAGGAAGTGAGCAGCAGCAGTGGGACCACAGCCCACAGCTCAGGCCCATCCGGAAACAGCTGCAGATCCCGTCCTCACCTCTTCAGTCGTGCAGGGCTCTTCCCGAAAGCAGGGAAGTGTTTGAGACTAACTCTGCCAAGAGCAATGAGCAGGTACCTAGCTGTATCTGCTGACACAGTCATGTGTAACAGTCTCTTAAATATTTCTGCTTGTGGGCTGAACGAAACAGGACCCACATAAACACCCACAGATTTGTACTACTGCTTTTCTGCTCTCTCTGTTTCCGTATTAAAACGGTAAGTTTGGGGGACAAGGTTTGCTTTCTCTCAATGTCGGCATGTCACCTGGTTTAATGGGGTCATATCCACTTAAATAGTGTCTGCTACAGTAACAGACTCACAGTTTGGATATGCCTTGAATGGGCCTTTACTGCAGTTTAAAAACAAAAAAAAAATGTTTGTGGAAATATGTCTGATCTGAGTGAGCAGTCTTTCTGAAAACTCACCCAAACTTTAATCTCAAGTCTTGGGCATGTTCTCTCTCAAGTATTGTTTTCTCCTACCCAGCTTTTCATGAGTTGAACTTAGGCTCTTTTAAGGTCCCTTGTGCTCATTTTCTATGCTATAGTGAGCAGCAAAAAATGATTTTATTTATTTATTTATTATGTCAGTGACTTTCCTGGTTGTTGTTTCTGTTCTCTCCAAAACATTTCTATCTGTTTGCTTTTGTGCATGTGTACATATTAATGAAGACAAGTGGTTCATTTTGTAGTAATTTTTGAACTGGCATAGGTAGGGGTGAGTACTGTTATTTATACGTGAATCAAGGACAATTTCATCTTCCACTTAAATTTGTAGCCTTCTGTATAATGTGTTCAAAACCAAATAGCACTAATTTTGCATAGACAACTAACAGCATATCATGTGAACATGATTTTTGGTGGTGTAGTGGTAGGAGGCTCTCTTTCTTTTTTCCAGATTTTTAATTTGTTCATTCTCGCCTGGAAGTTTTCAGAATTCAGATTTCTCTCTCACTTGATTCTCAACAAGAGCATATAGATGGCATTGGTTCTTTCCTACAGAACTTAATAAATACATTTTTTCTTTCTGGAATTTGCAATGGCATTGACTGGGTCATGCCTCTTAATTTATGAGCTTTGACCCTCATTCAGATTCCGATGGTGGTGCACAGATTCTCTTGCCTTGAAGTGCCTTCATGCAGTAGGAATTGTCCAAATATTGTCTTATGTTGAGGTGCATTGCAGGGACCTCACCTAACCTGAGGACAAGGAGTGAAAGTAAAGATTTCTCCTCCCTGCAAATAGTTTTCTTACTTTAATGAACATTGTGCTAAGATCTGGTTCTTTTCAGGTTTTGGACAAGTAATAAAAATTCAAAGACAGGTTGTAAATCTGGAAAAATTAGCAAATTTTCAATGAAATCAACTCTACAAGTTGCTTCTTATAATTCCTTTTTATTTTTTTTTTTTTTTTTTTTTTTTAATCCTGTTACTATTAAAGCCTCATCTTTTTAAACATTGTATATGTATTTTTCCTCAAATCACAACATTTTCCTCCTGTCATGAAACAAGCGACTTAAAAATTTTCAAAGACTCTTTCAGCAAAGCTGGGAATTAGATTCACATGGAGTCCTTCATAAAAAATTGAAGACTTTGTATATTAACATACATTGATTTATTCATAGTGTTTCATTACAAATAAGCGAGGATCCCATAATATCAGGAAAGGTTAGGAGAGCAGTGGTGCGCGTTATATTATATTGACAGCTCAGTTGAAATTGAGCTGCCTTTGGATTGAATTTGGAAGGTGGGGAAGGAATTGGCTGGTAAATAAGTCATGAGTTCTCCTTGCAAGTGTCTGTATATCAACAGGGTTGTCGTGGGTAAGCATAATGAAGCTCAAGCAGAATTTCAAAGGTGTGCGTTCGGCTTGGATCCCTCTAAAGATGTGTTAGTGTGTGTATTCCTGAGGAGCTCTCCAGGTCTGTAACCCCACCGCCTTGTTTTCTCAGGTGAACACCGGGCATGGTACCGTGTGTAAGCCTGAAAAGTGAGGCTAAAAACGGGGAAGAAATTGAGCTAGTGAGACAATTCCTGACAGAGAAGATGAGGGCTTTTTTTTCTGAACACTTGATGATATATATATTTGATGTAAACCTATCATTTAATTTCAGCATTTCATTTTGGCATAATCTCTTTAGCATAGGAAAAGATTTCAAAAGACTGTTGTCAGTAAAAGGTTCCCGTAGTTTTCAGGTGGCTTTTGGGGAGAAAAACTGCTTGATAGAAAGTGTATCTAAGTTTGCACCAGAAGTTTTCCTGGGCGGTGGGGGATCATGTGGGAAAATCGCATGAAAATTGTGTAGGTCGTGCTGTGCACGCTGCTTCAGCTGCACAAGTTCTGAATTTCAGAACAAAAAGCAATTCTTTGTGTCTTTTGTTGTAAATCAGCACATGCTGAGGTTTTAGCAGAGAGAAGAAATTAGTTTCTTCCTAAGTAAAGGCAATTTTTCCTTGGAAAAATTGTCATGTTTGCTTGCCAGTATCCAAACACAGGATTGTTCACTGGGGATACGGAAATAATATCTGCCCTTTTATTTTTAATCTTGAATTTCAAGAAGGAGCAAAGCAGGGGAAAGCAGAGAAAGGCCAGGTACAGAAGGCCCCTTATCACCTTACTTTCCTTGTTCTTTATTTGCAGATTACATACAAGGCCGTTGGGTCTCTGGATCCCAGTGCTGACCTGTCCAGCCAAAGAGGGAAAGTCTTCAAGCTAAGGAATGAAACACATCACCTCTTTGTAGGATTATACCCAGGGACTACGTATTCATTCACCATCAAAGCCAGCACAGTCAAGGGCTTTGGGCCACCCATCACAACACGGATTGCAACTAAGATTTCAGGTACTGCTTTGGAGAAAACCACAAAAATAAACAAACAAACAAAAACTTTGTAGGGCTTTGTGCTTTAGACCCACAGCTGATGCATAAAACAATAAAAAGGCTTTTGGCTTAGTGTCTCCTCCGCAAGTTTCATAAGGCAAATTTCTCAAGGGGCCACGATCTGTATGTGTTTGTATTTGTGTTTGTCCAGATTACAAATGCAGTGGTTAATTTGTGGATGTGTTAGGAGAATTGGAAGTGAGTACCTTGATTAGTTCTTCAGATGAACTGCTGCTACAACAGACTATTAGAATTATATGCTTAGTTAGAGAAGCTCCTTCAAAAATGTGACTTTTATCTTAATGCACCAAAAAGAGATGTAATAAAGTAATTGAATGAATAGTGGTAGGAGATTAAAATAAAGAAGGTAGAGTGTTTTTATGTGGGTTTTGTTTGTTTTCTTTTCTGAGTGAGAACAGAGGGAAGGCTGGAGGTGGGTAAACAGGTACGTGAAAGGCACTGAAATCATGATGCACTGCAACGAGAAAGTTTCTGGGTGTCTAGGAAAAAAACAAAAAAGAAAACTTGGTCTAGCTAACAAAAGTAAAAATGGATAAGGGGATGGTAGAGAGGACACTGGACAAACATATGTAGACTATAATTTTAAATTTTAACTTTTATCTGTTTTCTCAGTGAAGCCAAAGCAAATGTTTGGGATATTCAGGACACTTGTAATGCTGAAATATGCAGCACTGTGTGTTTTCCTTTACCCCATTTCAAAACACATTAATAAAAAGTTGTTAGCAATAAGTGACAGTGTAAACTTTAAGGAAGTAAAATATGTCCATTCTCTCCACTGATCGTCAGAAAGGTTTGAGGCCTTTAGATTTAGTGCAAAAGTCCATGTTTCACCACTTGAAGTAAAGCATTACCTGTTGTAACAGCTCCGTGAGCTGTTAGGGTTTGTGGAGCCCTGCTGCGGAGGGCAGGCATGGTGTACCCTCTGTTCACCTGTGACCAAAGGACTAAAACAGAACAGGAGTGGTTGTGCTTTTTCTCTCTGATTCAGTTTCTTTTCATTTTATTATTCAGAGAGTACTCAAATCTTGTTAGGAGCCTGCATGATTAACTGTATGCACACTGAGCTCAGTTTATTGTCTCTTTTTTTCTGTCCTCTAAACATCTGGTTCACAATAGGTAGGCACAGACTCCATGCAGGCACTAGTGTAGTCTTTGACATGAGATTTTCTCATGGTGGGCCCTATACGTGGAATTTTGAAGTTTCTATTAAACTTAAGATGCAGTTGGAAAGGAAGTAAGGAGAAAAATGATTTTTTCATTGACTTATTTTCACTTATGAGAATGGTCTTGTAAGGCTTTCTGAAAATAGATCATTTTTAAATGAAAATCTATCTATATTCTAGGAGTGTATGTGTTTATATGGGGGGACGTTTGTTTATTTCTTAATCACACCTAAATGCCAGAATTACAGAGGACTTCTCTTTGGGCAGGACTGGAGTCTTAACAAAATCAGCATTAAATTGTTGAGCAGTGCTTGCTCTTTCCAAAAAGTCACTGCCAAGTGGCATTTCATTGAGGTGCTACACAACTCTTCTGTGTTGGGTACATAAGAATACTAGGTTGTATTGCAGTGTTATACGACTAATATGGAGTGATTGCTGAATTACACCTGAGAGCATTAGTTAGTCCTGCTGAGGCCTATGTTTCTTCCATTTACTTCTCAACTATATGGTGTCTGGCAGTAAAACTGTAAATTCGCTTCAGCAGGTGTGGTGTTTTGGGTAGAAGATAACTAAACAGGTCTCACGCACAGCCAGAAGAAACCATCCGAGCTAGCTAACATCAGAAGCAATTTAGTCGCAGCAGTGCAGTGCTGCAGCTAGGCTAAGAATATCTGCTGCTTCTGTTTAAAGTAGGATTGTGGAACCTGCAACGGTAGAGGCCAGCCTGTTTCTGGTGTCTAAAATGGCCCTGCAACCTGTTGGTGGCACTGCGATTGTTGTGGCAAAATCCCTTCTGCTCTGAGCAGGTGCTGAATGAGTACCACTGTACGTATGGTGGTACCTGGTATGGAAGACTGCTGGTGGCAGGCAACATTTTTAAATGACTCTTCTCGATGCAGAAATTTATTTATTTTTTTTCAGAGAAATCCTTGCTAAGGGATTGGCATTCATTCTGAACTCATTGCTAGCTTATTGATGGGGAAGTCAGTTGCTGAGCTGATAATAGCAAACACCATTCTTGACAGTTTTCAGGCATTTAGATAAAAATCCTGATTGTAAACAGGATTACAGTGAAAATCTCTGTGAGAGGATTAACTATGGGACCCCCGCAATGCAGCTTGCCCTTGAGAACCACAGCTGAACTGAGTGGACTACTCTCTTTGTGTAAATTCTTCTATTTGCTTTATATTTAAGTGTATTTCAGCAAAACCTGCATCTTTGGAATAAACACGATGCTGCTCTGATCTCATGATCTCTTCAGTTCTTCCACAGTAAAAATCACATCTGCTATTGGGGAAGGAAGAAGTAATAGAATAAGTAAAACGTGTTTCCTAAGGAAACCTATCCTACCTTCAAGAAATGACCGTAGTAGAAGATGATAAAGCAGAAGGAGGAGCTAGCCTTTGGCTAAGTGTGACAATTCAGTGGTTTTCTGTTTTGTCATGAGGAACACTCGGTGAGGCGATGGATGCCACGGCTGGTTGCTGTCTGAGTGTACCACTGGAAGCAGTGCAGCCACCTCTTGCTTTCAGTGTTCAACAACACTGAAGCATTGGGGTTAAATATTGTGGATTTGAGTGCTAAAACAAACTGGGTAATTCGATGTTCCTCTCCTTTGATGCTTTCCTGCTTCATGACGTACCCTCAGCTAATCAAGGAGACACAGCTCAAGCCTATGTATTAAAAACTCTAAGCTGTGGGAAGTCTAACCATTGACATGAACAGTGGACAAAAGCCCGGCTACTGGGGTGCCACTCTCAGCTCTGCCACTGATCCATTGGTCCTAGGTGGTGTCTTCCAACTTCCGCATGCTTTACTTTCTTCACCTTTAAACTTGAAGAGATGATCCCATCTCAAAGGATTGCTAAGTCTTAAAAATTCAGGAGAGGATTTTCAAAGCCAGCTTGAAGATTTGGGTGTCCGATTCCTGTTCAATTTTAATAGAAAATGAGTGTACAAATTTTTAAACAGTTTTGACAATTCTGGTCATAACATTTAGAAAGTATTTTGATGTTTCATTTGAGAAATGTGAAACGGTCTCCAAGAAATGTTAATATTACGTTGCCATCACTACCAAAGGCAGTAACTGGCATATAACTAACGCGTTGCTCTTTGTTCTGCCGCAGCGCCATCGATGCCAGAATACGACACCGACTCCCCCTTGAACGAGACTGACACCACCATCACCGTTATGCTGAAGCCTGCTCAGTCCCGGGGAGCCCCTGTCAGGTAGGTGTTGTGTCTTCCCTTTTCACAGTTCTCCCCTCTCCTTCCTCCCCAGGTTTCACTCACGCCTTTCATTCTCGTCTGGTAGTGTAGCCGCTGAAAGCAAGCGCTTACTAAAAGGCCAGCTCTGCTGTTGATTCAGCCTTTCACGGTCTCCTTTTATAAATGCCTCAATCTGCTTGCCTCCCGCTGGTAACCTCCAGGAAGGATTGCTGATGGCATGGCACGGGGTTATTACCCTTTCAGCATCACTTCAGATGCCTTTGCAATACTGGAGTTTCAGTACACGGAGCTGTGTGCTGTGGTGTGAATTTTGCATCACCCTGCAAGGGTGGGAAGAAGCTTCAGGCCTCCGTCTCCTGCCCTCATTCCTGCCATGGACAAGGCCTTTTTTGTAGCTCTATAAGATGAATAACTGAAATATATTTGATGTTTGCAGATGCATTTTTTCTATTTACATCCAGCCAGACTCCTTATATGTCAATGCTGTAATCCAGCTGTTGCCACCAGGCTGGATGCAGTGAGCGAGTGCTTGACACTGGAAAAATCTCACTGGTTTAGTGAGACTTTGCCAGTTGGAGGTGAGCATAGTTTCCATTTGCAGAGCACAGGATTTAGGGGGCAGGAAGCTGTACAGATGAAATTTGCGGAACAGAATGACCTTGTAGAAAACATTTCTGGTTAATCCTGAGTTAGATCCCATTCCTACCACTAAGATGTCCAATGGTGAAATGGGGCGCTTCATTGCAGATCGCTCCCTGACTGTGGAAACATGACTTAAAGGCCTGTACTTCACTGCCATCTTTTGCCTTGGTAAATATATACATGCTGAAAAGTATGAGCACAGAACAAACCCCCCTTCCGAGCCAGCACTGCTGACTGCCTTACCTGTCTGGCAGAAATGCCATGCAGAGGTTCATCCTGCCATTCTCTTCAGCTGAGTGTATGAATTATAACCACTTAGAATAAAAATAGTTGCCTGCTTTACCTAGGAAGATCTGGGCTGCTTTGTAGAAGTATTCAGCAGCCATTACCTTCCTGTAGGCTTTTCAGGATTTACCTCAGGTTTACGCAAGACATTTCTGAAATTTCTCCTCTGGATGATATTTTAAAAACACACAGTCCCTTCTCTCAAAAATGACTTGGCTTTGCTAGGTTCTTTGTGCTTTTTAAAGGATGTCCCATGAAATATTCAGGAGCAGATTAGTCACAAGTAAACCTATTTGATTTAATAATCCTATATCAATTAGTTGTCCACCCTATGTCACAGCTTTCCTCCAAATTGCAGTGATACTTTAACGCAAAAAGTCTTTTTTTTTTTTTTTTTTTTTTTTTTAACTTAGCACCACCTTTCTAGATTTTCTGAGGGATGGGCTGTAATGTTTCCCTTTTAATCTCTGGTACTCCATATGAGCGAATTTAGGAGCCTATTTTCTGAGTCCTTTAGGGATGTTGTTCTGCTGGAAAATAGCAGTAAAATCACACCGCTCTGTTTTGTTTTATTTCTTTATATGGGGGAACATTCCTGTATCTCATTGTACCACCTGCTGTTGCTGTTTTGTTTTTTATTGAAAAGTCATGTGATTTTTCTCGAAGTCAATTTGCCATACTTTAACCTCAATCACTGAATAATGCCTTTTCTAGCAAATGTGTATACTATAAAGGACAAACAAAAATCTGTAAAGATTTTTATAATTTTTCAGTCTGGTTTCTTTAATTGTATTGTAGCCTATTGTACGCACATTTGCAGAGTGTAATATTTACATGCCATGTCTAAATGATAAGATTATTTCCCAAAATGAGCCCATTTCATTGACTTAGACATGTGTATAAAAAAAACGAATGGAAGTGTGTGTGGCAGGGGGAGGAGGCCTGTGGAGATTTTAAACATTTTATTAGATCTGACAGCTTCATGATGTGTGAATACCTTTCACTGTATAAACAAATAGTTTGGTTTTAGTCTAACTTCAGCAATATTGTTATAAGCAACCTTATATCATATTTTTCGTACCTCTTCCCTTTTCTTTCAGTTTGCTCTGCACACTCTCCAATTTGTGTAAATCCTCTTATAATATAATATCCAAAAGCAGGTAGCACTGCCTTGGGGGCTTCAACACCACCCAGCAGATTAGAAGAATAATGTCTTGTGAACTGTTTGTGACACTCTTAACACACAAGAATGAGGTGTTCCTCCCCCGGCCCTATGTTTGTTTTTCATATTCAAGCTTAGAGCCAATATATCCCCTTTGTTGTTGTTTGGTTAGTTGTTCTCTGTTTTATGTGTATTTCTCCTTCACAAGTACAGTATTTTGTATTCACTTCCACTAAATATCTTCAAACTGATTTTCAAAATGCTTTTAAATTCTGATGCAAACCCGAAGGACTTCCAGACCCTCTTAGTCTGATGCCATCCTCCATTGAGTTACCCAGGGCCTTAGTGAAAATACAGGATCAGAGTCAAGACAAATGTCTGTAGGCAGTCCTGGTGCTAAGCATCGAGGCTGTGCAGTAGTAGGTGGAGGGGAGGCCACAGGATGCAGCATGCCAGTAGGATCTCTGTGCTCCTGGTCCCCCTTGTAGACATGGCTGTGCTTTCTTAGATCCTTCCTGGTTTGCACACTGACCACCCAGCCTGCCTGGGATGTTTCTGAAATACTACTTAAAATAGGCTGAAATAGATCTTCCTCACACTATCACATAAAACCTTGGATCTTCAGGTCTTTCACTGTGCAGGAAGAGGCAGGCCCCTCATCTCCTTGTCCCGATAGTTGTCTAGGCAGCCAGTTTCTGCTCTGCAGCTCTCCAGGTTTTTAATATAATCCTTTCAAACCGTGTAAATGAGAAAACCTCCATACACAGTAATTATTTTTAATATTTCCTCTTAGATGCCAGGGAGGATGAGTTAGAGTATGCACAGGGATGCGATTGTGAGCTAGTATCTATACATAAGATAGTTCTGTGCCTTTGTCTCGTGTAATTTCATTCTGCTGTAGCCTGAACAGCATACAGATGGAGTGTGGTTTGCAAGATCATTTTTAGAGTAATATTGTAGAGTATTTCAAATAAGATTCATTGTACTTCCACTCATTTGAAATGCAGGTACACTGAATCCAAAGTCACTTTCAACATTAAGACATTTCTGATGTTTCCCAGTGCTCGGGATAAATAACTTAAATGAGGTTGTTTATAAAACTAATGATCATCAACTCAACATTGTTAACAATCTATAGATAACAATCAAGATGCTTTCATACGAACTAATAGGAATAATGTAAATTTAGATATTCTTTTATATGTTCTGTCCTATTGCCAAAAAAAAGTGAAGTATCAGCAAGCCATAAATATTCTCCCTTGTGGTCTAGGCACTTCATCCTTGCCTTTATTTTCCATGATATAAGCTGCAGAGCTTGACTCCATATTGCCCTTTAAAAATAACTTTTAGGTGTTCTTATTATCAATCTAAAGCCCATGAATGGTGTTGTGATTGATTGCTGAAGACTGACATTCATCTATAATAGATTCAGAAGAGGAAAGAAGAATGCAAGTGTTCCCAATTCTTAGTCCTTGACTCTTTTCTGAAAAAACTCCAGTGAGATTTGGAGGATAATTCTGCCTCTGAATCTGTTATTGTCAGGAGGGCTGAGTCAGTCCTTCATAGATTATTCACATATGACATCTTTAGACCTCTATTTGAGAATTTATATCTCATTCACGGCTTGAAAATACTGCTGTGAAGGATTTTATCTACATGACAAGTCTACCGGGATGTTTGCTCTGTGTTGGATATTTGAAAGTCCATCTGGTTTATTAGCATACTGTTGGTTGTATCAATCTACCTATATTACTGTTATGGAGGAAATCAAATTTCCAGAGCATGTTTTAAGGATTTCAGAGTTTAAAAAAATGTTCACCTTAAGTGTGATTGCATTGTTGGCATGCTGCTCTGTGTATTGGTGCTGTAGGACACTGTAGAAGGATGTTAGAGAAGAGTATGCAATTATATCTTGGAGTTTCAGAATCTGAAGAACTTCTTTGCTGGAAAAAAGATGGATTTGATCTCTCTATCTTGCTGCAGTTGTCCAAGGTGTGTTGGTATAAAATCTGTGATTTTTCTTTTGCATGTCTGCCAGCATGCAGGTACCTGATGGCCTTTTAGGCACCTGAACCTGAACTGGGCTAAAGAGGAATGTTTTTGGAACACTGGTGTTCAAACTTTGCACATAACCTCATGCATACGTACATGTGAGTGCATATATGTAGATGCTGTGTAAGGAGTTGGTGTAAGTGATTCTGGACAAATATATTCAGGTCAGAGTCATTTATGATGCATACGTGCAATGGTTGGATACACATAATCACTTTGGTGAGGATGGGTGTTTTATTGTGTTAATGTACATCTTAAAGGAAATAAGGAAATTACATAGGAGAAGGGGACTTTAAATATTTGGAGTATACTTAGAAGCACTGAATAAAGGTGAAACAAGTATTTTCATATCAACAGCCAGCTGGTAGGAGACATTAATTTATATTAACCAAGCTCCATGTTACTCTTGAGTATTACCTCGTTTTTGGTCTCCCAAGCATGAAATATAAGAAATGTTTTTGGTCTATGTGTTGCTAAATGGATCAAGAGAATACAGTTGTGTTGCTATTCAACACAATGCTTAAGAACACACTTCTTAAGAAGTGTTTTTTTTTTCTGTTCTTCTGCTCAAGCTATTTTCCAAGCAAACAATTTCTGAGGTATGTATGTATTTATGTTATACCTACACATAATAACAAATGAAAACTTCTTGTGATGCAGGGCAGTGGCATTGCTTCCGTCCTATGTTGGAGAACTGAGGCTTTGGATAAAAGTTGTCTTCCATTTCAGTCTGCAACAAAGTAGGAATTTTGAATCTCTGAATTTATAGGTTGGAACTTTAATCTCCAGATAATTTCTTCTCGTGGTTTCAGCCATCATCTCGTCAGACTGAGTTTCTCTTTCCTATATCCCTCCCACAGGCACCTTGATTTTGTTTTCAAAGCATATTAGTTCTTTCTATGGCTACAAAGGAGTGTTTGCAAGCCTAGTGACCGTGATTTTGTGGTGGAAGAGGAATGGGATCTACAAACAAAAAGCTATAAACTCATAAAATTTGCTGGGTTTTTGTTTGTTTTGCAGATCAGGGCTTTGGTGTTTACATCTCAGTAGCTATGTAGAGAGCGATGCTTTTCAGCTTGTTGCTTTGCTGCTTCTTAGTGTTATTGCATGAGTTTGCCTCAGGCATTTATGTTGATAATTAATTCATTAATGCCAGGAAAGGGTGGCAATTTCTTGTTCTTAAAACTCCCACGCAGAATACCTTTTGCTTGAAAATAAAGACTGGAGTCAAGGATCAGCGAAACAATAAAAAAGGTTCTAATGTTGAAAGCTGTGGGGAGCATAACAAATTATCCTGCCCTTGGTAATTCTGAAAGTTCAGTTGCATTGATAGGCGTGTTATAAATACCTAGGAAATAAAAGTCCTGGCCTGCTTCTTCTAAACCCATATTCAAATGTATGCATCACATGGCTTGGTTGATTGAACGCAGGGCAAACAGTCATTGCATTAGATCTTTTAATTTTGTAGTATCTAATGAGGAATGAGATTATCAATCTAGGCTTCTGATATTATAAGACTAATTATCTGTATTAATTAACATCTCCCATAATATACCTCAGGGACATTGTTCTGAAATCATTCAAGCCCGGCTTCTCCTGCATAGCATTCTGTCTTTAATTTAGGTAATAGTTTGAAGGTAAATGAGCAGTTTTTTTCCTCTTAAAGGTAAACCAGGTCTGCTCTTTCATTAACAGCATGTGATTGTGAGAAAGAGAATGAGAATTTACGGGAAGGTTTAGGAATAATGGCAGCTGCATAGACGGGTGTGATTAACACCCCAAAAAGGGACAGAGAAGAGCTGCAGCGAGCATTTTCAGGCTTGATCTCATCCATGTGTCCTAACCTTGGTGAGCTGACCAGAGCACAGCAGGACTGTGCATACGCTTCCATTTCAGCTGGAGTTGTTGCATGGTGGGTTTAGATCTTGCAGGATGACTTCAGTGATACTTGGAGTTAGTCTGGGTCTTAAAAGTGCTTTGCCTACTGTATCAGGAGGGAAGCACGATGGAAATGTAGGGATATATCAGGAAACAAGGTGACAACCTGAAGTATCAGGGAGGAATGTTTTTTTGTTGTTTTTGTTTGTTTGTTTTTGTATAGCATGGCATAATTGATTGAATTGATATTTCAAGAGTTTTTAGTTCCCCTGCAGAGTCAGGTGTTGGCCCTAAAAAGTGAAGATAAGTGGCGTTTTGGTCAATTGTCTCATCTGGTACAGGAAATGCATTTTCTTGCTGCAACATCTGAGTGTACTGTCCCTTAAAATGTCATAAAACTGCCTTTGCCCATTTATCAGCTCTAGGAACATGCCTGTTTTCTGAGCCTGGGTGACCTGCTGTGTCTGTCTAAACCATTCCGCTGAGAGTTTGGCAGTAGCTGGAAATGGGAGAGGAAAGACATAAAATTTACATATATTTTAATTATAATATTTTAACAATCAAATTACACAGAGACAATTTTTTTGTGTGTCAAGCAGCATTTTATTAGCTGCACGGTGAAGCTTCTGCTAACATTTTTCAGTGTTTTATGAAGGCCTGAGGATATTGAGAGTGGGGGGAGTGAGTGTTTTTGCATAAATCTTCTATACTGTCCACGTAAACTGTCAGATTAAATTCCAGCAATCAAAAGGTTAATGAAGTCTGAACTTTAAGATGAGAATCACAAATTGATGGCCATTTTCTCACATCAAGCTGTCAACCAGCAAGACAAGGAGGGAACAGGAGAAAATACCGATAGTTGCCGGTTTCTTTTTTGAAGACATTTCTCTACGTGTTTCATAGCTCCCAAAGCCCCTCCTGTGTTATCCCAGAATAAAATAACAATAGCACACTGCATTAAACAGTTTAAAAATTGAAATCTGAATTTCTTGCGACACCACCAGGCCTTCTTTTGCCTACGACAGCCCTTGGGTCAGACCTTTAGATGGGGTGAGCTGAGCCTGACCACAGCTACCCAGGGTGGGAGCTGCCCGCAGGAAGAAGGGTGCTTCTCTTCACAGACCATCAAGGAAGATGCATCTAATCGAAGCGGCTCCTTTAGGTACTTAAAATTAGATGGGATGAGTCTGGGCACTAGTCCCTGGCAAGCGTCCATCCCTCAGAAGCAGAGCACAAGCTTTATCCAGCCTGTCCCTCCACCAGGAGCAGGGATGAGGAGTTCAGAGGGCAAGCAGCCTCCTTTCTGTTGCGTGTGGCAAGCAGTGTTTGCACTAGCAGGTGCCCCTCAATGTGTCTACAATAACACAAAAATGCAATAAAAGGGAAGATGAGTAAGCTCTGCTTTGCTGTTGCAGACTAAGGCGTTTCAGGATTTAATTATACTACAGGTATATAAATTCCGGAAACATGTTAATGCTCCCATGATTAAAATTATAGAGGGCCTAATTGAAAAAGCATAAACCGAATTGAAGAATTCCTAATTATAGTTTGCTTTGAGGTGTTAATTTCCTACATAATGAATGCATAATTTCTTGGAACTAGAAAAGGGGGCTGCTGCACCAGTGCGTGGGCTGCAGATGGAATGAAGGGATTATCATAAATGCAGCCAGACAATTCAGAAGAGCAAACCTCTGCAGCCATGATGCTGTTCTGCCTCTCTGTAATTTCAGTTCCCCTTGCACAGCGCTTTTCCAAAGCAAAAGGCAGAGCTAGGAGATGGTGCGAGATTTGCTTACTGTGCAGAAGGAAGGGGAAATAGGACTGGTTTAATTAAAAGTAGTCACGGCGCAGACGAGGAAGGTGAAGGGAGAGGAGGAGAGCAGTATTTCTGCTGGAAAGGTCAAGCAGCAAAACAGACGAGAAAGCGATGCTGACTTCCCTCGGTACCCACCTTGGCAGATTCCAAAGTAATTGCAGGAGCTGATGTTGATGCCAGTTAGGTGTATTTTTTTTTTTGCTCCCAAAGGGTGCACCCCGTATTTCATGTTTTCTGTTGCATCAAAAATATGCTTAGCTTTGAAGGGATTTAGTGAAATGTGTCTTTATCAGATACAACCTCCTGTTGTTTAAATTTGCCCCGTTCCTACTCTGATGGGAATTCACAAAGGTGTCTACAAATGACAACAGGCCAGCTGCGAGCCGCTGCAGAGAAGCCCTTACCCTCAGCCCTTCCATTTCCCCCTTTTTCCATTCTCAATTTACTTGTGATCAGGGCAGATGAAGCGAAGGTGCCACTTATGACCTCCCCAAGTGGCAGAAGCATGATCATTTTGCACTTTCCGAAAAGCACAAAGTGTCCAGAATAGGCAGAAAGAATTTGGCTGGTATTCCTGCAGCTTTCAGATGCTGGAAATGTGTGTTATTGCTTCCCAGGAGACCTCATCTTTTCTATTGTATGTTGATGATCTGACTGCCAGTAGGCTGTTAGCTGACCGCGTTGGCCTTACCTAGTAATGAAGCTTCTCCTGAGGTTAGAAGCAGAGAGAGTTCTCCTTGTTTGTGTTTTTCTTAGCCTTTTAGGCCAATAAACAAATAAATAAATGCTATTGTTCTGTTAAAAAAAAAAAAAAAAAAAGTATTTTGGATTCTTATGTATCAGTTTTCCCTATGTAGTCTAGTAACTGTGGCTCTGTAAAATGGAGAAAAAACTTCAAAACGCACCCTAGATTGTTTCTGTATGGAAATTGGCCTAATTTCATGGAAGCCATTGGAAATGGCCCAGTCTCATTCTGACTGAGAACATGTGCAAATATAACCCATCCCTCGTCCAAGCCAGCACCTTTCTGAAGGACATGGCAGAACGCGCCGGGTAGTCCCGGGAAGGGACGACCATCTCCGAGCCTTATCCCACAGGCTGCTCAAGAACTGCCTTGGCTCTTCTTGTCCTTGCAGCTATCTTCTGGTCTCAGAACAGAGCGATCACTGAGGATGGTAAGACCTCAGTCAGCGATGCCTGTTTAATGCTAAGCGACATTAACACAAAAGGGTTGTGTGTGTTTTTTTTTCTCCAGATCAAACAGATGGCAGGTGGTTCAGGAGGGAAAAAACACCTCCAAAGCCACTCACATTAGCTCCTGTTGCAGCGAAAGCCATATCTGTCTGCACTCATTATCTTTAATCTGCCAGCACAAAATAACATTGAACTGGAGAGATAGGGACTGGGCCTGCTCCACGGGGGAACAGCAGCTATTATGTCTAATCTGTGTTGCAAGCCAGGTCAGGTTTATGGAGATGGTGGAGATAATGGAACACAGAGCTTTGAAATGCCCTCTGGTTCTTTATTATTTTTTACTTTTTTATTACTATGATTTCCAGGAAGGTTAAACTGAGAGAATTTAAGGCATTTAAAAGAGTGATGCATATATAATTCAGGTAAATAGATGCAGCTGCAGTGTTCTGGTGGTCTGGGGATGGAAAGAAGGCAATATTGTGAGTATGGTTAGCATCTTTATGAGACCAAATGTTATAGCTGGAAAAAATGAGCTTTTAAGCACGCAAATCCTTCTTTTAGTCTGTAAATACTGACTCTCAATACAGTTGTCTTCTTGACAAGCGTTTACGTTTTGTGCGTGCTACCACATTTGTTTGCCATGCACAGGTACTGCTGTGATTATTAGACCTGCTCACAACTGCAGGGAAATATTTCTGGTTTTAGATTTCTTTAGATATTTGTCCTTCCTCAAAAGGATTTTAGTCACTGTTAGAAGTAATGGTGAGTAGAACATTATGAGGTTGAAATCACTAATTTTAATGTGTGTATACATATATGTATATGTATCTATACATATATATATGTAGATATATACAGACACACAACATAGCTGTTTATGTAGAGCATCATTGTATGTGCTTAGGTTTTGGAAGATCGATGAGGCGTTGCCCCTTTTGTGGGGTACACTTTTCAGAGAGGCTGTCTCCAGGTCACCTCTCTTCCCTAGCACTGCTGCTGCTCCATCTCTGCGGGTCGCATCTCCGGGGATGCACAGAAGTAGCATGTCTTTGATTTTGCCTTTCTTTTGAAGACTGTTTAGGATTAGCGTGAGTTCAGGCTGGAAACTCCAAACTGTATAAGAAAGGACATGCTGTCTGGTGGGTGGAAGATTGGACAGGGATATGGGGATTTGTTTATGTGCCCCTGATGCTGTGTGACACTGGGCAGGACGCTCGGTGCGCTTACTCCCACAGGTAGCTGTCACACCGCATATTCTGTTTGGGGACAATATGGGAGCATGGCTCTTCTCTTTACACAGAGCATGCAGAGATAGGCTCAGACTTTAAACTTTCTTACTTTTTTCTAGCGTCCATTTCAGTCACCATAGAAATTTAACTAAGCTTGGAGTGATAGAATACCCATAGTGTTAGCCAAGTGTGAAATCACCACCCTGTGTTTCATGAATTTCAGGGTAAAACATGCCTTGGAAGGCTAGTAAATCTAGACTGCTGAGCTGAATATGAGAGTGAATAAGAGACTCTTATCAGACTTCTTGATTAAATGGATTGCATTACTACTGGCTCTATCTCAGCCTCTCCCCCCCCCCCCCATAGCAATGTCAGTAATTACCTTTTTTTTTTTTTAATGTGGCTGAATTCTGATGTTTTCCTGGTGTTCTTCAACTTCAGAGAATATAGTAGAAGAGTTGTTTAATTTAAATGAGTGTTAAAAGAGCACGCAAAAATAACTTCAAAATGAAGGATCTCATGTAATAACTGCAATATGAGAGACTATTTCCTCAAGTAGCATCACTATTATGAGCTTTATTTTTGTGAATGCCTTCTTGCAGATGCCAAGAAGCTGATTTCTTTTAATGATTATATTGATGGCAGTGCAGCCCAATATTCATAATGGACTAGTTTTGGAATCTTTGAAATAGCCAAGTATATTGCAGGAGATGACATTGCAGGAAATCTTTATTTCATATTTTTTGCATAAAAATGTTTATTGAAAGCTAATCTTAACTTCAGCATATTGTGTTCCGCGTGGAGCTGTTTCAAAGCCGTTTGGAAATTGTAGCAATCTTTAATTGATTTTAATGGGTTAGAATCAGCCCCTAAATAGAGAGAAAATTGGAGAACAGTGTATTGGGTCCCTGTATGTACATCCTAGATGGCTATGAAACCCAGTTCATTATGTTTTGTAGATTAGTTTCAGAGCTTCTGATTAAAGGTGCACAGAAGATATTAAGGGTGAAATTTTGGAACGTATGAAGCAGGTAACTCGATTCCCAGGCGTATATTGGCACTTGTTTGAACCTAGAAACTGTCTGCAGAGTCAATTCTAATTCCTGAGCATTTGATTACAAGGCTGTGGGAGAAGGCTGCTGAGGAGATGTTCACCCTTATACCCAAAGGAACGTGGAGCTGTAGGTGCAGAGTATGTTCAGAGCAGTGGGACTCAGCAGCTGGCTTTATGACTGTTACACATCCAGTTCTTGTAAATTTTATTAGAAAATCACTTATGTTCTATAAGTCTTTTTTAGACTTTGTGGTTTTTGGTTGAATTTATTATAAAATCCCTTCTGCGTGAGTTCATGGGACGGCTGGGGGCATACTTTAAGAAGGGTCTCATTTACTATTTAATTTTACCTGTTTTAGAGTGAGCTCTATGGAGAACGGATAGATTTTTAAATGATATTTCTATTTTCCATCCCTATTATATTTCATCACATTTCCCATTAGGAGAAAACGTATGCCTGGATACTGAAGTGTTTCTGGCTCACAGAATCACTCAGTTTCCCCAGAACCTTTGTTTTCTGTGTGTGACTGCAATGAGCTCTCCTTTTTGTGGGTGGTGCAATCTTGCTTCTTGCTGCCTTTGTGGCAGAATTCAGGTTTTTAATAGGTACCTTTAAGAAACCAAAAATAAAGACGTTGATGCTACCTTTCCATCTCAGTTTGCATCACTGAAATCAACTTGGCCATAAAGTAAGCATCTGCACATACAATAGTTAACCAAAGTGCTAAATGGAGGATCAGGCACCACATCAACCCTCTCATCCCAGTATTATCTTGGGAGATGGCTCCTTGCTGACAGAATAAAGGCACTGAACTTAAATTGGTTCAACCAAATTTACTAGAGCATTAAGTTAAATGATAAGGAAAGAAGCTAACATGAGTACCTGTAGCGTGGGTGCTTTGCCATAACTGTCAATCTAAAAATGAAAGTTTGGCTTTTTGGGATCAGGACTGCCATGTTTAAATGTCACGCAAGGAAGTCGGTCCAAGGGGGGATTTCAGGGAGTGTTTCCAGCGAGGCCTCGTGTCTGGTCAGCCCGGCGTTATCTCTGCCTCCTGTGGGTTGGGAGGCCTCCACAGCGGGAAATTAGCCCGCAGTGTCTGGGGTTTCTGTGTGATATGCACCGAGGGTGTGAACCAGTATGTATGCTGAGAATACTCCCGTGGTCTTAAGAGTATGAATCTTAAAAAAACTTCCATCGTGAATTGGAGGAAAGAAGCTGGATTGGCTGTTGGCCCTTCTAATTATCACGCCTTTGCCCCTGTTTGTATGCACTCTTTATGCTCATCTCTGTGCAGCGTTAAGTCTCACAGATTGGTCAGACAGTATTTGGGGTTGATTTTCATGTGTTTGGGTAACCTTTTCAGAAGTGCTGCGTGTGCTAATTCCATAGAAGAGGTGCCACAAGGGAAATGCAATGTATAGCTCCACGTGGGCTGCTGTGTGCCTTCAGTCTGAGCTGGCACAGCTATTAGGATGGAAAAGACTTGCCCCATTCGTTTGCCCTTTTATGTCCTTCATCTTTGAATTAAGATAACTATTAATAAGGAAACCACTACCGTTTGGTGCTGTCTTATTTCCTGTAGCCTGTCAGACAGTTATCCTGAAAATACTGCATTCATTTGAACTAAAAATGAGAAGTCCCTGCTCTCTGTGGGGCGAACTACAATGCTTGCTCACAATCATCTGCGAAAAATGCATTGCAAAATCAGGCTGTACTAATTGCCACTTGTTTTTGTTCCCCAGGAGAAAATACTGTTGGAAATAATATACAGCTGGTAATGTGTTTGTGTGTTAAATATTAAAATTAAATGAAAAAAATATTAAATCTTTTAAATTTAAGAAAATTCAATACAAAAATGGGTCCACATGAAGTGCTTAACTGCTGAAGCATTGTTTCTTTAAAGCGTTAATAAGTCAGGTGAAGAGGTCACTGTAATATTAGGAAGAAATGGTATTAATTATCATTAATTAACTAACATGCTAGGATACCGAAGAGCGCAGACCAGATGCCAAATACTTTATGGAAAGCTCTGATACAGCTTTTCCTCCCGCATTCATGTGCATCATACATCCAAAACTTGAGTCTGGTTTAAATCCACGGTTAGATTTCTGGACAATTGCTTCCTCAGACCATCCTCAAATTGTGCTGCAAGCAGCACAAAAAGAAAAGGGCAGGGGAAAGCGAAGTCTAACAGAGCTCAGAGATCTCTCAGTAGCACAGAGACGGGGCTGTGACTTGGAATGTTGATTATCCACACTTGTGCTTCTACACTGAATAGAGAACTCAAAATTTAAGAGATTACCTCGTAGATGATGATAAGAGCACATTTTCTTCCTCTGCAGACAACATTTGTGCTGTGGCGACCATTATGGCTGGTGCTTTTATCAGTGATTTAGAATGGAGCTGTCAAAAACTTTAAAAAGCTTCTATTAAAGTAATGTGGTTTTATCTATATAAAACCTGTGAGATTTATCAGGGAAGTCAGTTTTGGCCTCCTTTTCTAATAAGTGTGTGGAGCTGCACAACAGGGCAGTGAGCTCTCCAGCCTTTCAGGAAGTCAGGCATTCGATTAGCGGCCCGGATTTGAGAATCCCTAGAGAGTTTTCTCTCGAGAGCAAAGCTATGGATATCTGGAAACCATTCTTTTCTTGCCGTTTATAACAGTGTTGCTTGTTTGCAGTGAGGTGGCTCGGAGTAGCTTAGCGCTAGGAAGGCAAGACCCCTGCTTCTGTTTCCCTGCAGCATGCAGATGTGTGCCTTTGATTGCAGTGTTTGCAAATGCGCCTGAATATAAAAAATTAAAATGAAATAGTAAGTTTAACGGTGCCTGCTTCCAGTTTATTGGTACTGAAGTTGTTATGTGGTATTGCTAGTTTTAATGCTCTGCTTTTGTTGTCTCTTTTAATATAATTTCAATGTATGACAGTGAAACTTTCTTTTATCCAGCTGGGCATTTTCAACTGATGTATTGATTCCTGCTATGAAAGCAGTGTTAGCTGATTCTGGCTGGAAGCAGTAGCTTTGAAGCTTGAGAGGAGGAAAGCCCCAGGAGATCTATGTTACTGCCTACCTGGTAGCCAGAATAAGAGCTAATAGAATAGTTTGGATATCTCCGCAGTATTTCCATTGCCCCCTTTTTGCCTTCCATCTAACACTTCTTTTCAGAAAAGTACTCCTCTTTCCTTGCTTGTAATCACAATGCTGTGTATTGCAAAATTGTCGGTCGTAACAAGCTGCAAATGGTTGACCCTGCTCGGCATCGAAACAGAAATGGGTCTGCAGCTGAAGTGCTTTTGCAGACCAAAAGGGCAGATCATACTTACGGAGTTTATTTTGAGTTAGAGCTTGGCTGCAATCTTAGGGGTCACGATCTGTCACGGAAAGTTATCATCTGCTGAGCAAAGTTGAATTACTTTTGCTCTTTTAGGAATTATTGTGGTAATGCACATGGTTTGGCCATCATGCTTGCTACCCAGAATTCCCACAGGAATGTTGTTTGGTTGTAGGATCATTGGCTTTTTGTTCCCATGGAAAGGCAAGCAGGAGGGAACCTTAGTGCTGCTGGTAGCAGGCACGTAACCCCTCGATGTGCCTTACAGCAGCTCGCTGTTTAATGCAGAGAAGCTGATACCTGGAAATGTCCTGAAGGCAGTTCAGGAAAATTCTGCTCCTAGGTTAAAAAAAAAAAAAAAAAAAAAAAAAAAAAAAAAGACATGAGGAAAAAACATAACCTGGAAAACAAAAATATGGCAGAAAAGCAAAACAAAAACTGTGCTTGTCTGTTTACTAGCTAGGGTTGAACTGTGAATCCTGCAGTTGTGGAGGGACTGGATCAAAATATCTGGATCAAAAAATGAGACACAGAGTAGTCATTTGGTAAAGGAACAATTTCCCAGAGTATCTTCAGTGCAGAGTAACCTTTGAATCTTTGAGAGTGGCCTCTCTTTTGGCCACTTGACCTTTGGGAGTGCCCGATTGACCACTACAGATAACGGAGAGCCTGAGAAGAGTGAGGCTGAAGGATGATGGTCACTGAGTCAAGCAGGTAGGGCACAGAGGTACAAGTGCTGTATCAGGTGATGTGAGCTAGGGCACAGGGGAAAAAAATGCAAAGTAATGCAATCAGTAACTCATTCTGTTTCACCAGAGAGTAGTTTTTTAGACAGAGGGAATAATGACAGCAATGCTGGCTCAAATACTTGTTTCACAGGAAAAGAAGGCAGTATTCAAGCAGGAGATTAATGGTGTTTTAACGTGAACACAAATGGGATATCTATTACATTTCAGTTGAATGCTCATGAACGTGCCGTTGTGCTTCCAGAGACATCTGAAAAGATTCCAAAAGAAAAAAGAAAAAAAACAAAAAAACATTAAAAATAAGAAGTAAAATTTCAGGTCATTAAAAGGGTGAGTTGTCCTCATGAAAGGAAGAAATATGCATTAATGGCTAAGTAGGAAAGCTAAAATGTGAACGAATAGAGGCAAAAGAGTATTTGTTATTAGGTTCGGTGTGCATCAAAGCTGTTGCTCATGATAAAAACTGCGTGTAATAGTGGAGTAGGTATGGGAACAGTCAAGGGTGAAACCGAGAATGTCTTCAAAGATGAGCAAGTTCTCTGATTATGGAAGGAGTTCATTTGTCTGGCTACTAATGTCCCTGGGAGCTTCCCCTTCTAAGAGAGAGAGGTTTGTGGGCTCACCACATGCAAGGGGGGTAACAAAGAGAACGAGGCTGTCCTTTGGACACTGCAGGGATGGGGAGGTAGGAAGAGGGAACCCTTGGCCCATGTCTAGGCTCAAAGGAGATTTTATTATGTTTATATGATGATTTATATACGCCTGTGTATTACACAGAAAACTTCTTCTATAACTGGCAAGGACAGACTTTTATGATTGTATACAGCAGAAAACAACCACTTCTTAGGTAAGAAGGCATGTGGCAAATGCCAATAGGAAGGTCTGCCACAATTTTGCATGCTTTTGTCAGAAAAAAAAAAAAAAAAGCTTCCTTTTGTTTGGCGGCAATGTAGATTACTATTGCCAAAGTGAAGTGTGAGAATATGAATCTGCAGATAGCCTCTTAGTAAAGGGTGTCCAAAATGGCAAACTACAAGTTCCTATTGCTAAGGTTTAGGTTTAAGTTAAACAGGCTTTTTCTTACATCTCCTACTACGCCCTCGATGAGGATACATAGTGTTGCTGAGAAACCTGATTATCATTTTAGAAATCAACAAATAAACACCAGAGAAGGTTTAAAATATTTTATTAAGACTTCCTATAACAGCAGGATTGAGGAAAGTCTTCCAAAGCACTGACAGGGCATCAGTAAAGACTGCAGTCTGTACAGCTGCTGGGTGCTCCTGCTGCATTAGCGAACATTAATAGCATCCTAAGCAGCCTACACGAGGACAGTTTAAATTGTAAGCGATTCATAAATTGGTGATATTTGTAAAGATTATTTGCTTTCGTGTCTAGCAGTGGGAGCCTGCTTTGCTGCGAGCTTGCCAAATGATTCGCTGACCTCCTCATTGTGAGCAGTGAGCGTGCCAGATACCCGCAGTCCTGAAATAATAGTGGGTTCGAAACCACGAACAAGGTTTTGTTTCCCTCCTGCTTGCTGAAGGTGCCAGAACTTTGCTTCCCACAGAAGCACTGGTGAGCCATTACTATGCTAGGAATTTTTCACACCAATCTTCCCGCAACAATGAGCCTGTTAAAGCAGGGACAGGGATCCGCTGCTGGCTGTTTCCAATCTTTTAATCGATCTCCCCTGTCCAGCTAAACAAAGGACCAGTCTGACACAGACAGGTGAGGGCTGTGTATGTGAATACCCTGACAAAAAGTAAAATGACTGCGGCGCTATCTTTCTTTGTCAAAGGGCTGAGAGGTGTTAAGCAGACAGTAAACCTGCCTCAGCTGTAGCAGCACTGAAGTAAAGGGCTTTGTTAACTGTCTGCGGAAAAAGCAGAGTGCATTTGAATGCAACCTCCTTGAGCCTGCAGGAGTAAGCTAGAAATGACAAGATTGCTATTACGTATCATACAGACCAAAGGCTTAGCAGAAATCGAAAAGTATTAACATTTCATAGAGCTGGAAAGAATATCAAGAGCTGCTGTTGTTTCCTGAAACAAAAGTGAATTGGAAGAGAGATGAAGCCACCTGCTCATATAAGCTGCTATATAAACCAGCCTTTTAGTGATGGAGGATAGGAGGAGACTTGCACACCAGGAATTACTGCTAGAGAACTTCTTATTCCAGGCTATATCTCAAAAAGAGATGTGAGACGGAGCCAGAAATAGGCACAGTCTTAGAAGTTATGGGACACTTTTTTGTTTGTCTGAAATGGTTCTAGCACCCTGAAATTGTTTCAAAAGGGAGCTGACAACCTGTGGACATTGCCACTTGTGGATGCCCCCCTCCAATGCAGTCACCATTGGGCCAAGCCAACAATTAACATTTCAACCTGGTAGCTGGAAAGGAGACAATCTTCTTTCTAATATTCAGCACATTAAAAGTTTGCTGTTGACTGGATGTTGTGGTAGTTACTCCTTTTCCCAAAGTGTGACGTGATTGAAGTCTTTTCTTACTTTCACTAAATCAACAGAGCAAGTGAACCAGCTCCGTGCCCACATAACAGCGGCTGCCCCTGTTACAGGGTGCCAAGAGCTGTTTGCTGTCATGCCCTAGCTGAGTTTTTGTTACTTTCCCATTTGCTTTTGTTGTTGGAAACCTTCTTGATACCTCAGGCTCACAGGGCTCTAATCTCACCTTCCTCTCTCCCCCTGCTCTCTTAGTGTCTACCAGCTTGTTGTCAAGGAGGAGAAGCTGCAGAAAGCCCGGAGAGCTGCGGACATCATTGAATGCTTCTCTGTCCCCGTCAGCTACAAGAACGCTTCCAGTCTGGACTCCCCGCACTACTTTGCAGCCGAGCTGAAGCCCATCAACCTGCCCGTCACGCAGCCGTTCACGGTGGGCGACAACAAGACCTACAATGGCTACTGGAACGCCCCGCTTTCTCCCCTGAAGAGCTACAGCATATACTTCCAGGCTCTAAGCAAGGCAAATGGAGTAAGTGCAGAAAAAAATGAATCTGGATCTGTACAAATGGTTACCTCTACCCTCCCCACCTTTCTTCTTCCCTCTCCATCAGATGCCAGTTTAAATCCTCATTACCACCCTTTTGCAGGAATTTGATGAAAATTAAATGTGCTTCATTCATTCATGTGCCGTCCTTCATTCAAGCCTCTCTGTGATGCCTGGATGCAATGAGAAACCTGTAGGGGAGCCAGGCGATGAAAAGTGCACCTGGTTTATGAAGTGAATTGTTTAGATTTTTTTTTTTTCCTTGCAATTGCATTAATGTTAGAGTAGGGGCTATTGTCCTTATGAAAAAACATAACTGCTCCATCCTGGCAATCATCAACTCACCGTGCTTGTGATTTTTCAAGAAAAATCCAAGAACTACCCAAACAAGAAACAAGAACTACCCAAAAGCTATGAAGTTGGATTACCTTGTAGCCTGTGTTTGGTTGCACCGTAATTTTGCAGTTATGGTTGAGATTTTCAGCTTGAGTGAAATGTAAGTCGCACTGCAGAGGGAACTATGTACATGTCTTTCTTAGTCCCTTGGGATATCCTTGACTATATTTTTACATATACTTATTCTGTGATATGAAATTTAAAATGGAGACTTTATAGGATCACAGAATGGTTTGGGTTGGAAGGGACCTTAAAGCCCATCCAGCGCTGCCCCCAGCCCCATCCAGCCTGACCTTGGAAACAGTCTGCTCTGTTCTCAGATTCAAATGCCACACACATCATGCCCAACAAGTACAGTCATAGGAAAACTGAAGGGCTCTTTTCCCACTTAAATTCTTTTATTCCAGCCTAAAGTAGTTTGTGACCTTCTCTTTTAACTCCCCTGCTGCAGGTCTGTTCTGCTAACGGTGTACAGGCCAGATCCAGTCCAGTCATTCTCCTTCCTCCCCTTTGACTCCCCTAATCGTTTTTTGTTATCACATACATGCTACAAATTGACACTCCAGCCTTCTGAAGAGGCAGCATTAACCTGTCGTCAGGACGTTGGGCTGCCGACTGTGTCATTAGCACATTTGCCAGTGCATTCATGAATCCAGTTTTTACCTGGGTAAATTCTCTAAGACATCACCTCTGAAAGAACAAAATTAGAGAAGTCAGTCGAAGGTGAATGGTGTAGGCTTTGATCTCGACTTGGGATAGTGTCTTTTATGCCCAAAAGACAGCCACACATCACAGAGAACTGTGCGCTGTTTAGCAGGCTAGCAATGCCAATGAGTGCTCACAACATATCTTGCTGTTTTACTGCCTCCATTTATCACTATTCTCCTGCAGAGTTTCTGCTGTGTGACTGACAAGCACAAATCTCTTCAATACTGTGCTGTTTTTCACCTTGGTTTCCCTTCTAGTTGGTACGGTTTCCATTCAGCACTACTCAATTAATTCAATTTTGGATTTGCCTTTATAAAGGAAATTGTGAAATATATGTACATGTCTCTCTGTGTCTAGTTAGTTCCCCCTTATGTGATAGTTAATTGCTAGTGAATGGATCCCCAGGGAAGGAAAAAAACCCTTTATTTGCTCAAGTACAATATAATATGCCATAACTGGGTAATATGAATGGAAATGTAGGCTTCCCTTGGCATTCTGGATTAAGGCAGCAATAATGTGCAGCTCCTGCTTTTTCTGGAGCTCTGTAGCTGACAGGTTGCACCACACTGTATGTACAAGGTCATAAGGACTCAGAAAAGTGTGGCTTCCTTGGGCTGTTCAGATAGGAACATAAGGCTGTAAAAAGGACCTTTTAGGCTTAAGTAATTAAGTCTATGCAGCAATTAATAGCTTGTGAGGGTATGGATAAGAAGTACAACAAACCCATACACAGTTGAGCAAGCAATTGTGTTACATACAAAGTTGAGCAAGACAAACCCATACACAGCTGAGCAAGCAATTGTCTCTTGTGTTACTAATTCATATTAGTGCAGTATATGGGTACGTGTCCTCAAAGTGCAGAGGTACTGGGAAAAATAGAGATGAATTGTCCCAGAGTGCAGTCTGAGTCTGCAGATGAGTAGCTGTGGAACCTCATTTTTCCTGCCAGAATCCTTAAGGCCCACATTTCAAACACTTGGGCCTGATTTGCATACAGGGTTTTGCAGCCAGAAATAATAAGTTTGCT
This sequence comes from Aythya ferina, assembly GCF_964211825.1. NCBI lineage: Eukaryota > Metazoa > Chordata > Aves > Anseriformes > Anatidae > Aythya > Aythya ferina. The sequence continues at coordinate 12,268,703 of NC_140315.1, read as the reverse complement.
TTCATTCCCAGAGCTGTTTACAAGTATATGATGTATTTAAGAGTTCTGGGTGTTCAATTAGCTCAACAACCTGTAGTCTTTGACTGTAGTCTTCATCAAGCCTACCAAAATCTGTGGCTTCAATAAGGCTTTTTTTTTTTTTTTTGCACATCTGCGAAATATCTGAGATAGTGACAATTTAGCACAATTAAAATACAGCCTTATGTTCCCTTGCACATGAAAAACTTAGTAGAACATTGCCACTCGATTTTTAATTAGGTCGTTGTATAGTTTCATTAATCACTGACAGTCCTGGAATGAAGAAACTTCTTTCCCCACCTGGAACTTGCAATGAGAAGTCTTCGTGCAGTGAACTGTAACGTCTTCCTTTGGAAATGTAGGGTTCCAGGGGGAGCTTAATGTGAGGAAACATTCTGTGTTTGGTCAAAAAGCTTGATTAGGAGGAGGTAGTGGTGTTACGGGAATTCTGCATTGTTTCATCTCCTCCATACGTGGAGGGTTGTGCTCATTTGGTGTTCTTGTCTGCTCTGTAGCCATTAGCCATGATTGTTGCATTGAAAGGAACATAATTAACAGCTGGATGCAAAACAAGTGTAGCAAATTGCTGCAAAATCAGATCACGAGCTTTCCTGCCTTCTCTTGTGCGGTGTTTACTCGTTTTTTTGAGAGCCTGAATAAGATAGCTGTAACTTGCTGAATTCTGTGGACAGTTACATGAAACGTGGTCAGCGTAGTGTTGCTTCCAGACAAGGGTCTGAATAGAGCATGTGTGGACCAAAGTAGTTTTCTGCTTTGTTGTACAAAACTCTTCCAAATCCTGTGAATTTCCCTCCTGGGCTGTTGAAAGCCAGATGCTGAACTAAAAAATGTCAGAGTTTAAGAGGGGGACCAAAAAAAAAAAGAGAAAAGGTAAACAGAAACTCCGGGCTTTGCAGCAGGGTGGGTGAGAAGCACGAATAGTTCCTGGTTATTTGTTAGGAGCAGTTAGTACATGAGGGGACACAGAAGGAGCAGACAACTGGCCTTGCTGTCCTCTGGCAGGACCTGCACACACGCCATCCCCTCCATCCAGGTAGTTAAGGGACATTTGCTGTTTGAGTGCCACCTGCTACAGATGGCTGGCTGACAGAGCGTGAAGCTGGCCGTGCCTGTAAAACCTCCCCATACTCAGCCCCTTTAAAGCACCAGCCCTTGCAGGGTTTGTCCTGTGAAAGGTGAGGCTTGGGTGGCAACACCCTGACACCCCTTATCTACTCTTGTCCGGATACAGGCTTAATAGTCAAAGCTGAATGTTGCCTGTGTTTCTTATCTGAGCTGTTGTGGGTGGCCGTTTCTGGTTAGTGATCCAGCAAACACACTCAGGTGGGGAGGATTTTTCGCTGCTCTGAAGCCTGCCTGAATTTTTGAGCAGCTCAGAAAATGGAGCTTCCTAGAAATCCTTTCCCTAGTTGCTGCATTTTACCTCATTGAGTTAAAATGAAATCCGTAATGGCACAGTTGCAATCAATAACCTTTGGCCATTTTTCCTCGAAATGGGAGATGCGGCAGGAGCCTTTGTGACGCAGCTGGAGATGATGTGGAGGATGATGCCAGCTGCTCCTGCAGCCTGGTGGTCCAACAGGTGAATGATGTTTTCAGGCCAGAATTGTGAAAAGTAGCTCCACGGGAATCAATGAGAATATTATTTTTGAAGGAATGATAGACTCTACAGAGTTTCTCATTGATTTTTTTCCTCTCTAATGACTTGTACTACATGCACAATCGGGCAGTTCATTATTGCCAGGGGACTTCAGGCTGGATTTCTGGATGCTGACAGGTCTGCTCACAGCATACAGCATACTTCTTGTGGATGATTTTGGAGGTATGGGTAGAGCTGCCAGCAGGGAGGTGACATTGATCCCTGTGGAGATGGCCCACAAAAAGCCAGTGAGGTACTGCAGTTCAGCACGAGCCCTACTCTGAAAACCAGTGTGGTACCAAGGCTGCTTACGTTGCTTTTGCCAGCAGTCGACCGGCTCTGAGGAGCTCGGAGTTCAGTGGGATTTCAGATGTACAATTTTGTCCAATGTTGTTTACGGCTCCTTACTGTCATGTTGTGGCTTCTGGGGCAGAAATGAAGCAGCTGTGGATACACATCACTCTTTGTAAGCCCTTGTTTCCACATCCAGCTGGCCATCTTAGGCCATAAGATGTGGGCCTGAGAGTTTTCTTGGTAGTTATACTAGTTCTGTGAATAAAATCCTGTAATCGCCCTCACGTTTGGGAGACACGGGTAATCAATGATTAACTAAATATGCTTGAAATAACTTTCTGTTGTAAATAATGAAAGTCCAAACCATTTTGTTAAAGCTCGCTTCTCCAAATAACACAGACTAAAAATAGCTGGTAATTGGAAAGGCAATGCTAGACTTAGCTTAGTCTCACGGAGAGCTAGCAGTTTCCTGGAGTTGGCAGTAGAAATTATAGGGGAGATCATAGACCCTGCACAGATATGTACACGTGATTGATTTTAAAGACAGCAAACAGCTGGCCTCGGTGGAATAAAAAAAGAAATGTGTGATGTAGAGTTCTCCCGAATTTGGGAAAAAATTGTTAAGAACAACACCACCAAAATTGATGAGGGTGTTCAGTGGCCAGAAGAGCAGTTCCTGTCCGTGGGGAGCCCACAAGCACACTCAGTGCGGGTCTGGGGCTCGGGGTGCTGAAGCTGAGGCCAAGTGGGAGACCAGTAATTACCTGTGTGTGCACCAGCAGAAGTTCAAGTTACCTGTCTCCAGTGTGAGCTGCCTGATGAAACTAGTGCCCGGGGCAGGGCAGCGCTGAGCGGGACGTCTGGGGACAGCAGCTTCCACCCTGGTGGCGGCAGGTTCTCCCTCAGACAAGAAAGGCACTGCTTAACTAATGCAGGGTCATAATAATAGGAAAGGAGAGGGAAAAAAAAAGTGGCTGTGAAAACAGATGGAGGAAGAAGCTCTGCTTCTTTTATTGTTCATAGTCTGTAAACAGCAAGCTGTCATTTTAAAAGAAAAGAATAAAGTCATTTGGCCTTTTAGGTTGTGAAGATGCAGCTGTCACATAAACATATGTCCTGCTGCCCTCCTAGCCCTTGTCTGCAGAAAATTGTTCCCATCCAAACACTAAAGAGACAGAGGCAGAACTTGTCTTATTATCATCCTGTGCACTTCAGTGAAAGGTGCATTTAGGAACCTAAGTAATTAGTAAATGGCATCAGCTCCCTTTCTTTGAAATGGAAAAACAAAAAACAAGCTGCATTAAAGGAATGAAAATTCAGAGTGATGCTAAAGCAGGCTCGTGGCATGTAGATGTGAGTGTCTGTGTGAGCTGCTGACAAAGACTGCTTACCCGGCTTCTCAGCACCAGTTATGTCTTCTTCAGAGTCTTCAGCTCATCCTAACAGTAGGTCCAGGTCTGCCCTGCAGGAACAAGCCACCAGCGCTTCCAAACACAGTCTTCATCTGCTGTGTGTCCATGGTACATGCACTCAAAAATTTAGGGTTCAGCCTTGAGTACAGGCACATTACAATCATGTTTTGTTCATATTAAAGTAAGTTGCAGATAACCGACCTATATAACTGTGTTACAGTAAACATACAGATAGCTGTAATGTGCAGTCAGCTTTCTGGATGTGAAGCAAGTTGGAACAATGAAGGTTGGATCAAGAGATGTAGGTCGTATCCACGCAGGTGAAAATGAAATTGTTTTCTAATTCCAGGATTTCAGTTAAAATATGCTTGCATTGTTCACTTACTGCTTGAAAATAAAATGTCTGAGATTCCATAACCTGGCAGTGCCGTACAGTCCAAGTAGCAGTGATACTGGGACCTTAATTTGCATTATTCCTGTGACTTAACCCGTAATACAAAAGAGGTGTCTTGTTCCAGATATGTGGGATCTTGGGTCATCATTGGGATGGTTGTAGGCATGAGGTCTTGTAAAACTTCTGTGATATAATAAAATGGGATTTATGTATCCAAATGCTTGAAAGAACATACGGATACAATCAGGAGACTGAAATTTGGGGAAATTTTTTTATTATCCCTTTATCATTATTTATCGCGTAATGGCTTTAAGCCATCTGGATGAATTATTTATTCCTGTTTTGCTATTGGCTAAACAGAAGCATCTTTACTGTGAAGAGGTAAACACCTTGTCTGAATCAAGAGGAGTTTTTCAGAAAACAGATGTGATTATGGGAAAATGGTTTTTACTGTTTTGAGATAAAAATGTGTTCTGTTTATTGGCAAAAAGAGTTCAGACAGACAAATCACAGTACCAATCAAAGAAAAATACAGTAAACGGAATGTGATCTCATTTTTTGTGAGACACCAAAGAGGTGAGCAGTGGGTTGATCAATGAGGTGGTCAATGGGAATCAAAGGAATAATCAGCCTAATCAGGATTATGGGCTGAGCTCCGTTCTTCAGACTTGGCATCCCTGGTAGCTGGATGCCTGGTGTCTGTGCAGGTTTCTTTTATGTTTTCCTTCTCAGAAGACACAATTTGAAATAAATTTCTGAAGTCCAGATGTCTTGTTCCTCTGGCGATTGATTACCCTTGCTTCTGGCAGTGCCAGATCACTGTCTTCTAATAACTGCGATTGGCTGTGCTAAATACAGCAATTAGTAGATGTAAATGCAAACAGAACACACTGCATCCTGTCTGCTCAAATTACCCTGTGGGAGGGTAATGTGCAGGAATATGCACGTGCTCAAATGAGATCAGTTACAGCATCATTGACGAGATTTCATTTTTTGTTTTCTCACCTTTTCTTCTCTCAGCATTGACGAGTTTCTCCAGCTTTTTGTTGCCCTTTGAAGCTAGCAGAACTCAATAGATACACAAGAAAATTGTCCACAACACGATATGTGCAAGTGCCTACCGACTCTTAGACCGCAAAAAAAATGCTATCTTGGTATTTATTTTATTTATTTTATTTTTCATTACTGATTTTCCAGGTCATCTTTACTCGGATTGCAAAGTACATCAGATCTGTCTTCTGATTCCCAGCATTATTTGCTGAGGCTGTGCTCTGAAAATAAAGCTGTGTTTTTCCCGCTTCATATAACATCACTAGTAATAAAGATTTTTGATTTCCAGAATAGCTTGCATTTCAAGCTGGTTATACACGAGGCAGAGATGAACGTGGAGCGAAGTTGTACAGCCGTGTTGATACTGCAGTGTCAACAGCTGCACAGGTTGTGTAGAGGAGCTCTTTTTGAGGGAGAAGAGAGGTCAGTGCACCAAAGAGACGCCTCCAGTTTGCTGGGACAAACAATAACTCGGTGCCTCACTGAGGGCTGTGTGGTTCGGAAAGAACATTTGTGAGGCTGATTTTTGCAAGGAGGGCATGAAAAGAGGTCAGAGAAAATTGGTCTTGTGTTCCCCAGCGTGTGGGTCCTGCACTTTTCCCAGTCCTGTATGCAATGTGAGTGTGGGGAGAGCAGCACGCTGGGACTGCCCGTTCCTGCTGGAGCTGAGGAGGGCCTGCTGCAGGGGGAGCAGCATCCCTCTATGCAAGAGCAAATTCAGACTTCACGGTCTTCATCTTACTGCTTGAGGCTGGAACAAGGTGCTCAGCAGTGCGCTTGCACCATGTTGTTCCCAGGGCCCAGGCAGTATCCATATTAATGTAGTATTGTTCCATACGGTAATTTATGCGGTATTCATTACACCTGAGACATGTACAGGAGCATGTAAAGGCATAAAGTGCTAAGAAAACCCAGCAGCAGATTCCTGCCTGACAAAGGCAGGTTTTTATCCGAAGTAACACACTAAGTTGGCAATGGTGCATTGGACGGAAGCAATCCGTGCTAGTAAGCGATGCAGGATGGGGAATTTGGGATACCAGAAAGGATTTATTTTCAGTGGAGATGGCCCGAGAAGGCTGCTGAATTTGAGCTTTTAGTTAAGCCAAATAATACAGTGTTGCTGTTCAGATCCAAGCTCCTGTTTACACAGATCTGCGGACTCTGAGGTGGATTGCACAAAAGCGTTGGGTTTTATCCCAGCTCTGCAATGAAAAACTGCAGTGGTCGGGGTTGTGTTTGAATGGCTCATTTGGCAGAACTAGCCATACAACATGCTGTTTTGCTTCACATACATATCAGAGAGCTGAAATATTCAAATGACTGTTTAGGTGTCTGTTTGCCATGTGTTTAAATAAATACCCAATTTGCAGTAATGGTGCATGAAAATTAGATGTACAGATGCATGTGCTTTTGACCCAAAGCTTGTCTGCCTATTACAGACCAGGTCATTTAGCTGGTAAATTCTATTAGTTAATCAGGCAGTTATGCAGGACCCATCACTCACACACTGAGTGTGGAAACACGTGTCACTCTAACTTCCCAACAGCTAGAGAAGCAGCTGCATGCGAGTCCATTAGGATGGAGTATTTTCTGCAACTCAAACTGTTGGTGGTATTTTCAGAGATGAAGTATTATAAAAATGCTTATTTGTTTTCGTACCTTTGTATAAGGAATGTGTGTTTGTAGGAGATGGGCAAATTACACACCTTGATGTTTTCCTTTCTCTATTTTTTTTTTTATTTTCAGGAAACAAAAATCAACTGTGTCCGGCTGGCAACAAAAGGTACGTGGGTCTCTTTTTTTCTGCAAAGCACAATGCCAGCAATATAAAAGCTGCAGTGGTGACACAACTTGATTACAGTTACTATTCATGGTGGAAGCCTATTATTATTATTACTATCGTTATTTATTATTATTATTATTTTATTTTTGAAGGAAGATACTGAAGACCGAATATGTTTCCAGAGCCACTTCACTATATGTGTAAACCCTGTTATTTCTGAAGACAGGGTATCTCTCTCTGTCTCTCTGTGGTTCCTCCATTCCCTTGTTCTATCGACAGCTTTCCTGCCCCGAGGACCATTCTTGCTATTGGCAGAATGTGACTGAAAAAGCTTCCGATTAATTTCGTTTTCTCCGTAACTGCATAAAGTAGATAAGTAAAAGAAGATCTCACGTAAGCCTGACTTTTAATAGGTTTTGAAAATCCTGACCTTGAACACAGCAGGGCACAATTCTTATATCACACCATTTTCATGGTATAATTCAGCGAACTCATAGAGCACATTTCTTATTTTCATTGCATTACGTTCAGAATAGGCCTAGCGTTATCACTAAGCAAAACAGATACAAATGATTTGGCAAAATGTTGTTAAGATGCAATGCTTTGATCCCCAGGCTGCTTCATAAGGTGTAGCTCTTGGGGGACCAATGATGACAATGTCTGGGTTACTTCTTGGAGTTTAGAGATGCTTTTAACAACTCTTCTAAGGACTTCAAAATCACCCCAGGGAACACTTTGCCAGCAAAGGTGTTGGTAAGGCAATTTACTTGTAACACAAACAGAGTAGCTGTAAAAAGACTTCCTCAACACATATCAAGTCTCAAAATGAGTTGTAAGGAAATTATAGGATAATTACCATGGGCCATGCTAGAGGGAGCTCTCCATTTCCCAAACTTGGGAATGTATCTTGTGCTCTCACTTTGTTGTAATGTGGAAGAACCATTACTGCCTGGGGAGTATTTCTGGAGTTTTAAAAATAAATAAAAATGGGCAGGAACTCATGGCCCTTTTCCCTAGGAGGCACCACCCTATTTCACCCTCCAACCTTCATTCTTCTCACTCCTGCCTTGTTGCAATAACAGGAGTCAATTTTAGGGAATTTCCCCTGTTGATTTCTACTTCAGCACCTACTGAGGAGTTGGGAGGGATCAAAGGAGCCCCAGCTAACAGCTGCTGCATAGCAACAGGGCATTTTCTGTCTTGATGTGGAGCCACTGCCCAGTAGTGCACTCCTGAAGGCAGCACATTGGGGTGCAGGCATTGTGTGGGGTTCCCACCTGCGCAGCTGCAGTCGGTGCTGAGACCTGGTGCTGCAGCCAGGGAGGGCTGTAAGCGGTGTCACCACTGAAAGCTAAGAAGAATGAGCAATTTCTGCCCTCTCTCCCTTTAATTTATGGCTCTGGGGGTCTCTCTATCCTCTTGTTGCTTCCTCTTTAGAAGTTCCTCATAGAATTTTCCTTTAATTCATTTCTCTGGGTTATAGACATTCTGTGTGTCTCAGTCTCCTGTCCATTCCCCCTTGGGTTTTCTGGTCTATGGGTAGTGGCGTGACCATGTGGGGCGTCCTCTTTTGGCTTTCTGGTGGTAGAAAGATAAAGAGCAGGAGTGGGTAAAGTCTGGTAAAAAGAGTCTGCCCAGGGTTTTCCCAGAGCATGCCTGAAGGTCTCTTTGTGAGCTCAGAGAAACTGGATTAATTCATTTTTAGAAACCTTTAACTTCTCCCACTTCAGTGGTTGCTATTTTTGGAGTTGGTGGATGAATGTTGTCACGTTAACAGAAAAGATACTTGCTTTATGATTATTGTTCAAATAAAAAAAAATAATAATAATAAAAAAACAAACTACATAGCTTGATAGCTTAAGAAGTTCCATTTTTAAGCGATCTTTTGATTCTCACAGTCTGATTTGGGTACTTCAAACAAGGCTCACATAAGTGTTTGACCCTGAACTGACTTCTGCTAATGGATTTAATTTTCATCAACCTGTTAGGTCACGAAGAAGAGTCAGCAAGCTACCCTTATTCTATTGTTTCTGAAAGATGGCTCCTTTTAAAAAAAGATCTCTTACTAATATTAATTTGATAAGAAAAATAAGAGAGCTGGGTAGAGCCTGATACCTAGAATTTTTTGGTGATCTTATTCTTTAGCGTTTTTCTTGATTGACACGAGTGGGAAAGGACAAAAAAATACAGTAGCTCTAGTGTTTATTACTGTCCCGATGAATGTGGCTTTTGATTTATAGGCACGTCCTGCTTCTTTATATGTGGAGTGTGGAAAATTTCTGTAGAAATCTCCACACTCCCTGTCCTTGCTCTGAGTGTGGCAATTTTGTATTTCTTAATGTCTGACCATTAACAAGGACACTGGAATGTAGCTGTGGCTAATTTTATGCCAGTTTTGGCTTTCCAAACGTACAGTGCTGGCTACAGCACACAAACAACATAGCACCACAGGCAGATTTATAGCCTTAATAATTTAACAACCCATTAACTGTCCATTGCTGGCAGCTGAACAGTAGCTAAACAATGGTTCTGTGGTTTGTGGATTTTCCATAATTTAAAATTTTTTATGTCATGGGGCTGTATTCCATCCTTGTATCAGCTCTTTATGAACAGAAGGACTTGGCCACTCAGCATCCAAATCCTGTAGAGGGGTTTGTATCTGCCCCATCTCTACCGGGGTGGTGAAACAGAGGAACTCACAGAGCTATCATTACACTGTGATGTGACCAAAGACTGAGAGTGGGGATGTTCTAGCTGACCTACTCTGTCATGATGTCTTCTGTCTGCTCATTAGGCTGATTATCTTTAATAGCGTTGCCCTGTATTTACCTTCATTTGCATTGCTGTCTCTGAGGATGAGCGACCCTGTGTTCTCCCCTGAACAGAATGATCAGAGCTGCTAGCAAAGATACCACGGTGGTGTCTTCAGTAAGAGGCAAGAAGAAGAAACTTTTTGGAGTTAGGCTGAAATTAGCTGGGCTAATCTCAGCATTGACAGCTTTAAAGGTCCACTTAGACTTTGTACAAGAGAAAATGAAAATTTTTTTGTTTTGTTTGTTTTTCAAATTGATGCAACAAAATAGATGCATACTACAGACTAAAAGTTCACTTCTGGCTACTGGTGTAATTTTTTTTCCATTCCTACAGATTTGACACCCCAGTAGCTCCATTAGTGTTAGTGCAATGGGTTCTGATTCACACCAGTAACAGGAAGATAAGAATCAAGTCACGTTTAAGCGTGGCAAGTGTTCTCCTGAAGTGCTGGATTAGCAAGGGCTGGAAACATGAGTGTGGGAGTAATTAAGCAATAAAAAGTGTTAGGCAGTGTGGTACTGGGGGATTGCAGCACATCTTGGGTGTTGCTGCAAGGCACCTGCTCAGAAGCTGAGGAGCTTTAATTACTCGAGAAGCGCGTGAGGCTGTTCCGTTGTCGCTACTTCAGCAGGCTGAGAGGCAATTTGCTTTGTATGTCCCATTGCCTCAAGACCAATAAAATGGATTTAGACAACTCTTTCAAAAAACGTTCTAGTCCATTAAAGAGTTTTTGGATGTTTCCCACTTTGTCCTCCTCCTGTTTTGTGTTGCTGAGATGTCATTTTCACCATAGACTGCTCACATCAACCCCTGCTCAGCTCAGCTCGGCTCCACACAGGAGCTGCTTCTCATCTGTCATGGGGTACCCTCTTCTGCAGGTTTTTCCAGTGTGCTGCTCCTTGTTAGATGAACTTGATCCTCCTGGTCCCAAGAAAGATCTCTCACATCTTGGTGTGTTGGCTTCAGTGTCAGGGAGGGTGTCAGCATTTCAGAGCACAAGGTCATGGCACCAGTGGTGCACCCTCCAGAGCAGAGCCGGTGGGTGCCCAGGCAGGCAGGTGCATGGATTGAGCTCGTGTCCTCCTGTCAGGCATCTCGGTACGAGTGGCTGATGTCAGTGGAAGGGGCCAGTGGCAGAGACTTGTCATCAGCCTTTGCTGTGGTGACATTCAACAGTCCCATCAGAAAGCTCCCTGTGTTTGTCCAGTCTGTGTAACCATTTCATGCTTTGCCAGTGAGTTTTCAATCCACAGGCAATATTAACCTTTTGTGTCTATGCATGTGTTTAATTTCAGTTTCGTTGGTCTCAGATTTCTGACCACTTCCAGCCATAAACATCTCTCCTCAGACGGGCTCCATCTCTTTGTAAATTACTGGAGCAATGTCATCTTTCATAGCATTAGTCACTTGGATGCATATCATTAGCATAAAACACTCTTTAAAAATAAGCTTATAATTAAATTCCAATTTATTAGCTCTCTGCCATACAATTTGCATTCAACCTGTTTGTTTATTAATTTTGCCATTTGGTTTCCTTGATGGCATTTGTTTTAATACGTCCCATTCTTTCTGAAATAACTTACTTGTTCTCTTTGTTTTAAAACAACATATTTATATTGACACTTTATTAGAGAAAATTGCAACCTCTTACCAAAGAGAGCGATTACCTCTTGTATTCTTAAAGTGCATTAAATTACTTTCACAGTGTAATTGAAACCAAGGCAGAGGGCTCATTAATGGTTCCTTATCTCTTGATATTTATTTCTTCTTTTTTTAAAATTGTTAGTTCTTGCAAATGGAAGAATGGAAATTTAATAACCATTATGAGATTTTTTTTCCTTTTTTTTTTTTTTTTTTTTTTTTTTTTCTTCTGCATGCTGCCTGGGAACGGTTTTGCTTGTTCTTAGCAGTAATAGGTAGGCAAGAGGTGACCACACGAAACCTGCCCAGCCTCTTGAGCACAGGTGATTATCAGCTCAGGGAAAGGAAGACTGCTGAAACTTCCAGAAGTCTGAGCAGCTTCCTGACTTCTCGTTTCATATTTTGTTTGCGTGGGAAAATGCTTTTAAAATTATTCAATCTGCACTATAAAGGGAGCTTTCCCTTATGCAGCGCTTCTGTACTGATGTGAATCAGATGACACCTGAGCAGAGGGTCAGCTGGGGACCCAGGCTGCACGTAAACCTTCACATGAGCATTTGAGCATGGCTGAAGAGGCCCGGGGATCCCTTTCTGGCTCTCTGCAGAGGCTGAGCATCTCCCTGAGGGTGCGTGGGGATGATCTAGCATTTCTGCATCAAAATAGCTACTGCATTTTGTGGGGCTGCTGCTTACACTTAGGCTTCAACAGCCTGGTCCTGCTGTTGAGGAGGTGATGACAGAAGAATGAAGGCTTGATTCTGGAAGTCCTTCTCATACAAGCTTCTGCAGGAATCAGAGACCTTGTGGAATTGAGCCTCAGTAGCATGGTATAAAGCTCATTCACAGAAATGGAGATGCTCAGAGCTTCTCGAGGGTTTTGCAGTTTGACCTTGATGATCTGTGTGTCCTAAACTGGTCTCGTAGTGCGTAACACTGGAACCAGTACCACTGCTTCACCCCAGAAAATGTCAGTCTAGAAGAGAAACACATCAGCTTGCCAAAACAGCTTCTGCTGCTTTAACTTGATAGGCATAGGATGACCTGCTGGGACATTGCGGAGTTAGGTGTGATTAATGTCAAGGGATGGGAAAGGAGGGGCGTTTTTTCAGTTTTCGGATGGATTAAGTTTTTGTATAAATGTTCCTACTCCAGTGCTGCATGGTTATCCCTCTGTATATGTACACATGTATATGACTTTATTACTCCACAATTAATTTACACATAAGGGTGGCTGCGATGATGATGGGGCAAAAAGGTACTGGGATTACACTAAAATTCAATTGTTTTTAAGATTAAGATAAATAGTCCTGCTTTTTTTTTTTTTTTTTTTTTTTTTTTGTAGTGGATTAACACCGGCAAAAGGGAACTGCCTTGACAATGAGTGTGCAGCAATCTTGAGACCTTGGACATGAGCCTGAGTCTGAAATGTGACCAATGAAATCACAGAGGAATAAAAGTGCAAAAAATTGGAAAATTTAGGAAGAAAAAAATCCTACTGTACCCAATTTTGCTGCATATGAAAGCTGTTTCTTAGTAGCTTTTGTTCCCTCAAATTTGAGGGCTCGATTTTTTTTTTCTGAAATATATTCTAGTTTTGTAGACAGATAATGTATTTTTTAAACAGATCTAATCCCACTTCAAATCTGTTTGTTATTGCATTTTGTCTTTTGATACACTGGAATGTTATTCCTCTGACAGGTTTATTCTGTTTTGTGCTATTTATTTCAGAGAGTTTCATCACACTTTTTAAGTTGGAGGCATGAAAATGTCTTTTTTTCTGTAACCCTGAACAAGTTTCAGCCTTCTAAAAGTTATTTTTTTTAGCATAAGTTCATGTATCACTCTAATTAATTGTTAATAACAGACACACTTATGTTGCTCTTACTGAAAAATATTCCCTGCTGGGAAGACAAATCAAACTTCCTGGCATTTTGATGCCCATTCAACTAGTGAGCATCTTTATTTTCATCAGATTTGGTACCAAGACTGACACAGAGGGATTTAAAATTTCTGTTCTGGGGGCATCCCTAACCCAGGGAGCTAATGAACCAACTTCACTTAATGAGTGAAGAAGCTGGTGCAGAACTGGATGAGGCCATAAGTGAACCGAGCCTGGTAACTGCGGCCCAGTTTCTTGAGGACGTTGTCTATTCCAGAGCTCCGCTGTGCTGTCAGACCCCAAAACTAGGGCTCCACGATTAAACAGTGGGAATGGAGAGGCTGAAAGACAGGCACGATGTTTAAGGTAAGATTTGGGACAGATTAACAACAGCAGACTGTGGAAAACATCGCCTCTGTAATTGAAAGTGTCCACTGCTGGGAGATGCTCGGAGCTGTTCCAGCAAAGAAGGGTTTTCAGGATAAAAGTGGTTATTGTAGCAGGAGCCAAGTCCTCCTGGAATCAGCGCAGGCATGGATTTACCTGGGGTGCCCTGGGGGCTGTTGTCCCCTTTCAGCAGGACTGCTTGGTGAGAAGGGATGCTGATAGCCCAGTGTGGTGGTTGTGGCTGGTGCTGGGCAGGCAACCAAACCTTTGTTTGCAGCTGAACCACCAGCCAGGCAAAAGAGGAGAAAAAGGTATTAAAAATGGGGAGAAAAAGCTGGGCATTAAAACCAGAAGTGACGGGCAAATCAGTAAGGGTTGGTTTGGTTTTAAACGCAGGAAGCAATGGGTGATGACTTGCTTGTGAAATTTGGGTATTTTTTCCCTCTCTGTCTGAATGTCCCCTGAAACCCCCTGCACAGGGCCTGAGTGATGGGGAGGAGGTGGGGGAGCTGAGCACAGAGGAACAGGAGGAGGGGGGCCTTGTTTCAGAGGACAGTGGTGTTGCACGTTCCTAACCCTCATGTGTTTCCATCACCTTAGTGGGGTGGTTGGTATTTCTTCTGCATTTCCCTATATGTGGAGGTGCTTTGGAAGCAGCTGAAGCATGACATGAACAGCGACTGCTGCTCAGGTACTGTGGATCATTTAAAAAGGTTTTCATGAGCAATTATTGTTGTCAGTGTCCTTAAATAGCATTTTCAAAGGCATGACAAACCCAAGGCTATTCCAATTAGATTATGTTTCTTTTTCCTTAAATAGATTTCGCAGCCCATGTTCAGAATCAGGTTATTATTAACACAGTAGCTTCTCAGTTTCTTCCAGGAACTGGACACTTAAAAAAACTACACGGTAGCATGAGGACAGGTGACAATGCCATAAAAGTGGTGTGTGTGGAACAGACCATTTCTTAACACCACTGTAGACAGAAAATAAAAATCTTCATTCAAGACATGTCTGAAAGTGCAGCTTCAACTCGGCAAAGTACAGAAGGTTTCCCAATATTTCATGCAGCACACGTAGAGTGTGTATATGCAGACTCCCTAATGCATTGCCTACACGACTCCCTTTTTACTGTAAAACGGCGAGTATCCTCCTTTGCATGCTGCTCAGCCTGCTTGTGGGTGAGGTGTTATCAGCACAGGTTTTGTAGGCCACCGTGGTGCTTAAAGCACCTTTGACCAGCCGGGCTCAGAGGTGGCCCGATTTCAGCGTTCATTATATACCCACCTCTGGACTTTGCTCGCTGTTTTTGTAATTTCTGCAGCTGGTCTGGCTGTGGATTTTTAATGATCACCATGATGAGAGCAGAGTAGGTGCTTAACGGGAACTGGCTGGTGCAAAGGTTAATTAGTTGTTATTCGTGGAGTGTGATGTCTGTTACACATCCGTGGCATCGTCATGCACGGTAATGTTTTTGTCTGTATCGGTCAAAAGATTGATCTCTCTCCTCTCTGTGTATATAAGACCATACAAAAATTAAGTCACGTCTGCAAATTTGGACTTTTGGAACATTTTTTTTTTTTTTTCTCCCCATTTTTATAATTGAAAGCTGAATTTTAAATAGCTCTGCAAAAGAGGAGAGTTAAAATGGAAATGTGCTATCACCCTCTGAACCATCACATCACTTGTAGACATCACAACGGCTGCTCTTTATCCAAGCTCTTCTTTCAAGTAAACGTAGTAACCTTTCTCATTCTTGGGGCCATATATCTGCCTTTAGCACAAATTAAGTGCTTCTGTTCTGAAGAGAGAGGAAGAAAATAGGAGAGAAGAAAAGCCTTTGTGGTGGATTTGCCTGGAATCTCTAGAATCAATTATTCTCTTACTGCTGTTTTTTAATTCTCATTCAGTTTAGTAACACTAATCTTGATTCCTCACTGTGTGTTTACCCTCATCCTCCTACAAATTCAACCTGTATGCCTGATAATCCCTCATATAAATTCAGGTCTGTCTTTCTCTCCAAGACTGCTTTGTTTTGTTGCTCTCTCCACTTACAATATGGTTGAAAGCTTCTGGCTCTCATCATTCTTTCCGCTCCTTTTGAGCTTCTTTAAAGAAATGAGAATGTCTCATTGTACTTGTAAGCCAGAGCGAGTAGGCCTGTGCTGTTTGCAGTCTTCAATAACTGGAGGTGGAAGACTGGCGTAGTGACATGATGTCTAGTGATCGTGTTGGGGATGTTCCTTTTCAATGAATTGCAACAAACAAAGCTGCAGCTGAAATAGAATCTGTCTTAGAATCATAGAATAAATAGGGATGGAAAAGATCTCCAACATCATCTGGTCCAACCATCCCCCTACCACCAATGTCACCACTAAGCCATGTCCCCAAGCACCACGTCCAGACTTCCCTTGAACACCCCCAGGGACAGTGACTCCACCACCTCCCTGGGCAACCCGTCCCAGTGCCTGACTGCTCTTTCTGAGCAGAAATGTCTCCTCATTTCCAGCCTAAACCTCCCCTGGTGCAACTTGAGGCCATTCCCTCTGGTCCTATCACTGGTTACCTTTGAGAAGAGGCCGACCCCCAGCTCCCCACAGCTTCCTTTCAGGTGGTTGCAGAGAGCAATAAGGTCTCTCCTGAGCCTCCTCTTCTCCAGACCAAACCACCCCAGTTCCCTCAGCTGCTCCTCACAGGACTTGTGTCCCAGGCCCTTCACCAGCTTCGTAGCCCTCTGTACATGCTCCATCTCCCGTTGGTACCTTACAATATGCAGAAGCGCCAGCACTGCGGGTAGCTTCTCGTCCCAGTACTCTGGTGCGCTGCAGATGGGTCTGCCTGACACAGCCCATGAGTGAGGCAGACAGCAGAGGGCTAGCTAGCAGGTATTCTTCATCGAGATAGGAAGTGGTGTTATTGTTAGAGGTGTCTGGCTATCTGAGATGGTGTTTCAGAGGTTAGATATAACCTGGATCTGAAAACAGGGAAAAACATTATTAAGTATGGAGATACTTTAATAATTTGTAGGCAGCTTGCATAGAAAGTGCCATGAAAGGAAAGAAAAAGAAAAGGAAATCATGTTTACAAGTGATTTGAGAATAACTGTCTTTTGAAAATCAGCCTCTAGGTCTATTAAGAAATTTTAAATTCAGTGTGCTGCCAAGACATTATATGCTGCAAAGAAATTACTCTGATTAATTGAGCAGCTCATTTGAACTCATAATGACTTTTAACCCATTATTTTTCATTATTCTTTCTGGGTTAATTATTGCTTTGAAGTAATTTTTCTGATTAGTTTTTGTTTCAAGAGTGACTTTCTGCCCAGAGGAGTTGTATCCTTTGTTGTTACAACTTTGAGACCAAATGCAGTCACTGCTAGGCTTACTTGCCCCTCCATTATTTACACTTGCACTGCCCTGGTGGTTGGTTGGTTTGTTTGTTGGTTGACCCCCAGGTGTTTGACCCATCTGTCCCGTGCCATTTCATTTGCTTTCTCTCCTACTTTTGCTGTGGTCTCAGATATTTCTCTCTCCTATGCAGTGGTGCTGCTGCTGATTGTGGTACCACTTCCATTGTAGGACTTTGTTCTTTATGCCCTCACCAGTTGGAAATTTGACTTAAATACTGGTCTTTTCCTCCTGCCTATGGCTTTTTCAAATTCCTTTCCCTGCCAGTTACATTTTTAATGCAATCTTCTAATTGCTGCTTTAAATAATTTTTCAAATCAGAGTCTGTGAAATAGGCTTTGTAGAAGAAACTTGTACTATCAGTCCTGCTTAGCTATATACACTTAATAATCATTCTTTCCTAGATGTTCTTAGTATGCCACCTCTGCAGAGAAGGTTACTTTATATCTTGCAGCTTATTGTTTTCAAATAATATATCTGTCCCCAGCTTGCTAGGTGAAAGATTGCCACTGTGTCTTCTTTCACTTAGCTGCCATTTCTGTTTCTCCTTTTTTTTTTTTTTTTTTTTTTCCTTTTTTCTGTGAGAGGTTTTGTGGTCTGATAGCATTGTCACAGTGTGTCAGTCCAGAAATGTCAATCCTCAGCTCTGCTGTGTGATACCGAAGGCATATCCTTAATCTTTCCAGATCTGTAAAGTAGATAGCATAATTTATTACTTACCTTGCATGAGCATTAAGAGGGTTTAAAGTAGATTTGAATATCACTCTAGAAATGTATAATGCTACAAATGAATACTTGCTGGTAAGTGGAAGCTTTTTCACTTTTGAGCATAGAAGGGCATAGTCTCCTCATCAATTATTACTGACAAAAACTTGAATTTCTGCTGTTGGAACCACTTGCAAGCCATTGTCCAACTCATAGTAGCTAAACATGTCAGCTCTTCCTTGTGGACAGACGCACTTTCAGCTGAAGCAACCTTCTGAAAGATCTAACTCTGGAATACAAATGGCAGCTCTCTCCACTGGAATTCATTTCGGATTTCAAAATTCCTGTCCTTAAGTTATCAACCACAGCAGTTCCGGCTTTAATCATGATCTGAAGCAAGGGGGAATTTAAAAGACTGTGAAAGCCCCAAGAATCTGGCACGACATCAAGCCATTTTTTTCACTCGTTGCACCTTACTGAAATAGTGTGGGATTCAAGTATCTCTGCATCCACAGCAGCACAGCCGGATTAGATGTTGGGTGCCTGTGAGTGGATTACTGAAGCTGTCCTTCCTCGATGAACCATAAACCTGACTTCTCGTGGGCTGGTGAGCGCCTGTGAAGAGCGCATTTGCTCCTGCTCTGCTCTCTGCACCTCTGCAGTGTCACAAGAACAGTATCTCCCATGAATACATGGCTTATATCATGTTCTGTCTACAGGATGTTGGTCCTTTGTTGTATGAGAATCCTGAAAGGGTTGAAAAAACAAAGCAAATTAGATCAGTGCAGAAGGACTATGATCTTCAAATAGCTCTGAACACATAATGGAGTGCTGGGTGAATGATGATACCTGTGAAAGTTAGATTCATGCCACTGACCAAGCTTTAAGGGCATTTTGTACATTGTTAAGGGTATTTTGTACAGTACATGAATATACATAAAAAGCAATTAGACGTAAATCCCTGAAAGAAACTTGGTCTGGTAGATAATGTACAGATAGGGAGTCAAGGGAGCTGTGGACTTCACTTCTCTGTCTGTCTTCTATCATTTGCCTTCCTTATTAAGAAAGTAAGCTTAGGGCACAAAATTGTCCTACTTCATGTTAGTGCACTGTAATGGGGTTCTGACCTTAGTGGGAGCCTCTGGGTGCCACTGAAATACACACAGTAATAACAGGAGTGACCTGTTCCATCTATATCCTATTATACCGGTATCCAGCTTTAGTTACGAGGAACAATTTATCCTTGGAAATGCAGTGGAAGTCACCGCTGGAAACTGGTTATAAGGGGTTTTTGTTTGTTTCTTTTTTTTTTTTTTTTTCCACTTTTGATATAAGCAGTATATAAACACTGTTTTTCAGAAAGAAAATTGTACTTAAAGACATTTGTATGAAACAGAGCAGTTTTTTTGGGCTCCTGTGCTCAGAAGATTTCAGGTCTGCATGCATGCCTGGTAAAGAAGAGAAGCAAAACTGAATTCTAAACTATTAATGTCTGGAGCAGCAGAAGTCATCTTCTGCAACTGCACTAACACCTCGTAGACCTCCTGCTCCCAGGATGGAAATGTTCTGCTTGCCTATAGCTGGTGGTGGTGCAGGTGGGAGTACAATTCACCATAGCAGATTTTAGGCATCTACAAGAAAATATTGGTGGAATGGCAGGAAAACAGCTGACTTCGTGGGATTGCTTCATTGTGCGAAGATTTAAGAACTGAGACTCAGGAATTTACTTACCCTGTCATATTATCAATTCCTAGGCGCTATCAGCTAAGACAACTTACAAATGGTTGGACTAGTAGCCTAAAGGAATTGTTGGCCTTTGCCAAGATGGATAGAAAGAGTTACATAGAAGATTCAAGTGAATCAGTTACTACAGTGTGTAGGTGTCAGGATGGATAATGAGCCTTTATTCTTTTTCTAGAACTGCAGTAGTCTGGAATGGAAAGAGAAATATCAAATAAAAATGCGCTCACCACACATTGCCTGTAGTAATAAGCAACAGCCTGGCAGAATCAAACCAATCCAGGGAATTAGAGGATGGAATTGACAGCACATTCTTTTTTTTTTTTTTTTTTTTCTTTTTTTTAAGCATGGCTCACAATTCATGAGGGCATTCAGATGGTATGAAAAAAAAAAGGGGGTGGGTCTGACTGTGCTGTTTGGTAGAAAGCCATTCTCCAACACCTATCATTTAGGGTCATAGGAGTAACTGCGACTCGAGGGAAGGGTAATTTGGAGTACTTCTTAGTTGCGCATCAAACAAACACATTCAGCCATTTTCAGGATAAAAATTGCACCTTTATCACTTGTTTTGTTATGCGATAGTGTCAGAATTGCTTGTGTGATGGCATATAGCTCAATTCTTGGACAGATTTGTTCTAAGACGTGTTGTCAAACAAAGATGGTAATATGCAGCTGATATGCTATTTTATTTTCATGCTCAGAAGTCCTTTTAGTGTATTTTAGATATGTACATAGAAGTTACTGGTGAACTCTTAACTGAATGGGAAAATTGGTGGACACAGCAGAGCAGTACAGCTGTCGGGGACAAAAAGCTGAAAATTACACGTGTGCTTAAAACAGCAAAGACAATTTTTGCTTTGTAAATTTTGTGTTTTCCTGTGGCAAACTAGATTAACAGCTTAGCTTTAGGAAAACTGAAATCGTTCCTTTATCACTGCATGTGGTGTGTTTTCCTGTTTTGCATTTATTGTGTCATTGTTCCATATTTACCCTTCAAGATAAGATGAGAGGAGCCTATAATACGTCATTCAAGAGCTGATCCTCATCCAAGGAAGTTCATCAGCTTAGGCCCTACTCAGAACATATTGGAAAGCCCTAAATGACATGATTTGATCATGGTCACCATTGGGAATCATCTTTGCAAACAGAGTTCTTTTAAACCACACACAGATTAACAAGTGACAAATGGGCAAAAAATAAAAAGTGCAGTGAGGCTTTCTAGTGTCTCACCAAAATATGGACTTGGTTGAAAGAAGTTGTTCCCACAAACAACTGACTGCATGAACAGAAGTGATTCAGCTTTTCCAGAGGGTCAGCAACACAGCTGTGAAAAGAGCAAAACATTACTGTCTTCTAGTGACAACACTGTTTTCACCTACTATTGCCTTTTCTTACAAAGTATGAACTGTACAGGAAGATGTGGCTGACTCCAGCAGCAAAGGTGAAGCCCAAGATAAGGCTGTGATCTCATGTAAAATGAATTCATTTAACTCCATCCGATGCAAATGTGGTATTTTTAGTAGTAGTTAAGTATATTAGAAATGTAATAAAAATAGGCTAACTCAATTTTCAGAATAGCCACAATTCAAATCTTGCAGGGCTTTCGAAATCAAGCTCTGTGGTTTAAGATGTATCTGGGAAAATTCTGTGCAGCAAGTGGTGATGTCTGTAAATCTAAGGGATGTAACAAGCACCATGTTGAGTAGTCCCAGCAAAGGGAAGAGGGTGGCATCATGCTAGGCCCATTTATTGCATGGGCTAAGGACCACTGAAGTCAGATCATAACAAGTAAAAGAAGAAATGCTTTGCAAATCATGTTTCTAAATACACTTTATTTTTAGGTGTGTAGGATGTTCTGTTTAAAAAAAAAAATTGAGGTAGAAATTTTGTTGCCTTGCCTGGGCCACAGAACCCACGCACAGAATACATTAGATGATGTGGAGGGTACTCTGTGTGCTGGATTAATGCTTATTACGTGTATAATTGCAGTTGTATGTTTATACAAGCCAGGCCTTCGGTATAGAGAGAAATACAAATGTGTTCTGGTTTTAGAAGAAAAAGTTTCTGCAAATAGTAGTAGGGAATATATAACTGGAAACTCACATTCCGTATTTTGATGAGTAAGGATTGCAACTTGATTTAAGCTGCTTGGGATGAAAATTATAACTGCTGTTAATCCTTCTGCTTCTGGGTGTATGCTGAATGCATCTGAACATTAAATTCCCCAAAACAGTATAATATTGGAAAATATTAGTCAGTTGCTTTACATGTTTTTTTTATACCCTACCACTGCTCTGAAATATCTGGCATTAGCTGTTATTAAAGGCAAAAAGTTAGGTTAGAAGGTCTATTGCAATTTAATTGCAAATATATTTCTAGATTTTCAAATGAATATGAAAACTGAATCATTGCGAGATTTTTTATTTATTTATTTATTTTTTTACAAGTTCTCTTTTTATCTTCTTCTTCCTCTCCCTCTATCTTTTAAGGAGCTTCCACCCAGAATTCCAATGCAGTGGAACCTGAAAAGCAAGTGGACAGCACAGTGAAAATGGCTGGAGTTATAGCTGGGCTTCTGATGTTTGTTATCATCCTCTTAGGAGCAATGCTTACCATCAAGAGAAGGTGAGTTTCTGCTTTGCCTCCATCTTGGCCCTCCTGGCTAGAGTGCTGCTATTTTAATTGGAACAACAAGTTTGGCAGACATAAATCATTCCATTTGTATTACAGGGGGCAGTACTTAACATATATTTATGTAATAACACCACTAAAGTTGCAGTCCCAGAAGAGATGCCCGTTCTGCCAGATACTTTATCACAACAAAAGAATGGTTGGTACTCCAGAGAGTTAATGATCTAAGAGAAGGGACAGCAAATGAAAATGCAGGGACAAGTACAAAAACATAATGAGCCAATATAAGCAGGCATATGAGCCCAACACAGCTGTGCTCTAACAGAAGAAAAGAATTCTTTCTTAACAGCCAAGAAAAGTAATGTCTTAAAATGATATGATCGGGGGTCTTGTTCCCAAGCAAGTCTTGATGAGACACATTTCCACACAGCGATTCCTTTGTGGCCAGTGTTCAGCTGGAATATTATATGTTGCAAAGGGTTGGAAGTCCTTGAAAGAGTTAGATTTAGTTTATAGGAGGATGAAACTTTAAAAAAAATCATGTATGGTAATGAAATTCATTCAAACAGTTCATTTCATGTGATTTTCTGTGGACCATTTGCACTTATACTTTGTATAAGGCCATTGTAGCAGTTACTGTTTGAAGAGCTCCACATTTACAGTGCAGTACACTGATTCAGCAAACCACTTAGGCAAGAGATTTTCTTAAGAAAAGGATGCATTCTGTATGTATTTTTACCAATTACATTTCTGAGGTGAATTGTACTTTTTCAACGGTAATTTGATTCTACATGAAACGTGAGCTTGCTAGCCTGGCGGCCCCTTGCCTAGGGAGCGGGTAGTGTTACACGTGAGAGCCTTGATGATGTTATTTGGTCTGCTGCAAGGAGTGAGGCTTGGCAAAACAAAACTCTGCTCCTCTACGATCTCTTATCTCTATGACAAACAGTCACATGTATTAGCCACACAAAAATAGGAGTAGCAGTTAAATCTAGGTATGATCTCCTCTGTAATAATTCAGGGCAAATGGAACAATTTTATGATACAGATGCTGGAGTGGAGGGCTGGTATTCCCAAGGACCTTGGGAGGCTGGAGAAATGGCCTGGTTGGAACCTTGCAAAGTGTAGCAAAGGCGAAGGGTTGCATCTGGGATGGAGTAGCTCCACACAACAGTACAGGCTGGGGTGACCAGAAGGCAGGTTTGCAGAAAGGGGCCTGGAGGCTTTAGAGGACAAGTGGCACACAAGCCAGCAGTGTGCCCTTGGAGGCAGCCAGCTGGGCAGCATTAGCAAGAGTGTAGGCAGCAGGGTGAGGCAAGGGATTATTCTCTTGCTTGCTGCTGGTGAGGTTGCTCTGGTTGTACTTGTGTCCGGTTTGGGGAACCTCAGTACAAGAAGGGTGCAAGTCCAGAGGAGGGCTACCAGAATGGCTGGGAGCTGGAGATTCTCCATCCTTGAGAAGTTCAAAATTTGACTTGGATAAAGCCACGAGGGGCTTCCTGTAAGGGAAACGAGTTTTAGCAGAAGGTTGGACTCGATTACCTTTGAGTGGCCTTTCCAAGTGATGTGATTCTGCGATTTTTCAAAACCAATCACATACATACATATTGACTACTGTGAATTTCTATTGAATTAAATGGAGGTGTGGATAGCCTACATTTTGAATCCAATTTTCGTTGTGTGCAAACACTTGTGATTTTGTGGACAGATGTGCATGCGTTTTGTAGTCTTGTCTACTGCAGTTTTACAGTATAGAGGTCTCTGGTTCCAGTCTCCCAGGAACTTTTCAGTTCATAAGCAATGAAAATTTGATATCTCCAATTAAAAACAAACAAAAATCAGAAAACTGGTTTCAAGAAAAACTGACCTGGCTTTCTGGTAATGCCCAGCTCTCATCCATTCCTGTTACCTTCCTAAACACTCCTTAAGAAAAGCTTTTTTTACAGCTTGAAAAGGAAGACATAAGGAAAGCTGTCATGATGTGCAGAGTAATGCCACATCTGAACATCCTGGTGTGTTTCACAAGCTATTAAGAGTTGATAACATCTTTCATTTCTGTCTCACAATGTGTTATTATTGTAAGTCATGTATATTGCTGGGCAGAAAACAAATGATGATTTTTCATGATGACCAGAAATTCATTATTTGAGAACAGTCTTTCTTGTGGTGCAGCCTGCCAAGAGCTAAATCAGAGAGGTGAGGATACTCTTAGGAGCCCCCATGCTCCCCTCTTCTGAATGCAAATAGGCAAAATCACTGCAGTCTGTAGCTCTGCCTGCTTGCTGTCATTTGCGAAGTTACCTACTGGAATAAACACTATTATAAGAAATAATCTGGCTCATCGACTTTAAAACCGTTTCCCATTTATAAGCTATAACAGTGCATGGAGAGGTTTGGGATGCTTGTGCTCTCTCGGTCTGCATAGCGTGCCTCCATATCACTGATGAACCTGCTGATTGTATCGGTTCTGGGTTTCCCTTGAATGGGTACCACCAGTCGCCTCAAATTGAGGCTTGGAGATGCATGTGGACAAGCGTTCCCTGAAGATTAACTTAAGCCTGCCAGGCTTATTTTGTCTGTAACCTAATGTGGTTTGGGGCCGGATTTTATAAAAGGAAAGGCCGCTTTGGGCCACAGATTCATCTGAATTTCTGGGGGAGCACAACGGAAAAGTTGTACTCTGAGAGAACAGCTTAACAACAGAATTGTTCTTTTTCTCTTTTACAAGGAGAAGTGTTAGGAGCTTAAGCTCTGGCATTCGATTTTTGCATTAACCTTACTTGAAAAGAGATCTCCTTTTCAGTTCACTGAGGCTAATGCCTCTGTGTACGAGACAGCGTTGTCTTGCAAGGCAACAATGCAGAAAAATAATTTAATTAGACAGACTTGAGGCATTTCCTTCAAATGGAGCTGGAAAATATCACAGTGGCATTTGTTCATGGTTCAGGACATTATAGTTCATTGGTAATAGACACAGACATGGATATCCTGAATGAAGTGGTTCGCTAACCGGTACAAAGACCGATGGAAGGGGAGAGATTAGAAGAGGAGGAAGCACTGAGAAAGAAAATGATCTGAGATTAGGATTGGACAGGTCATCAGAAAGTGTGGGACACCTCAAATCACTATATGTTTTGAGCCTTTGATATGTAACATGGTAACAAATGTTTCAGTAGAATGCATTTCAAAATCTCGAGCAACCGGGAAATTTCTGCGAGCTGCCAATATTTCGTGGGGTTTAGTCAGACATGTGAAGCTAAATTAAGCCAGCGAGAAAGTTTATACAGTGGACGATTTGGCTTTCATTTTTGCATGTGTTTGTCTGTAGTGTTTTAGCTGAACCTTGGGATCGTGTAGTCTGCTACATGTTTGCATGTGTGTATATCTATGTTGAAAATCTGTGTATGTAGATAGAGTTCTTTTTTTTTTAAATGGCTGTCCTACAGTATTTAAAATTAAAATTGTGAACTAAATTTGTTTGCCTGGATTTGGGGACCCACTGGCTACATGAGTTACATTTTTGCAGCTCCAATATTACTGTATGTATAAGGGCATACAAATTCCTGCGGTGTAATTGAGCCCGTTAATTTCCAGCATGTGAGTTGGTGATCATTTGAACACTGCCACTTCCTTTCATGAGCAGATAGATACAGAATACCTTGAAATACCTTATTTTTGTTGTATCAAGGTATGGCTAATACTCTAAGGAGCTTGTTTGTTTGTACTTAGTATTAATTAAACATATTTGCGCAAGAGATTATATAGGACTGGTTAGTAAAAAAAAAAAAAAACAAACAAAAAAAAAACATGATGAAACAAGAAAAACAAGGCATTTATAACCTTCTTTGTGGAGGAAATACCCTTTGACTTTGCACCCCAGAAGGATTAGATTTTGGTCAATTCTGATTTCATCTGGACAGCCTTAACTCCTCTGTAATCGTGACTCACATTTCCCTGGAGTAAAGGATGTGACACTTTTCAGGCTTGTGTGTTTGAGTGGACAAAGTCTCTACTGACCCCTTTAAGTATAAGACTGAATAAATTGGATCAGACAGCCTGTCACGGGTGCACTGTAAATAAATTTCTTTAAACTGCTGTTGGTAGCAAAAAAGGAGATTTGGGGCTATGTAGGGTCTAGGATTAGCACCTTCTATGAAAATTTAGCTCCTTATTCTTGATTAGGATTTAGATTGTTACCTTAAAATAATTAAGTAAGACTCAAGAGTCTCTTGAGCAGAACATATCCAAGCTATAGGGTGGAATTACTGTAGGGATATTTGCACATTCAGAGACCCCTGTCCTTTTTGTGTCCCTACTGAAGACAGGTGGTAGGCAGGCTCTTCAGCTTGTGTTGTACATTCTAGGATCAAGTCGTGTTTTTAGTGATCCCTAATTCTGACCAGTTCTAACAGCTTTGAAATATTCTCTAGGAAGTCCGTTTCCTAGGTTGCATGTTATGGGAGAATTTGAGCCAAAATGGCATGTCCAATTCCAAAATAAAAACCTCCTTTTGTTTGCTTTCCTCTGTTCCTGTCCTTACAGAATAAATCTTACATAGCTTTCCTCAGCAGCCTTGAGGGATATGCAGCTTTTTATCAAGACGTGGGTCTCTTGCGATCACACATGCCCAGTGGCTGAGCATGAGAAAAGCAGAAAGTACAGCGAGATGTTCAACAGAGAGACTGCAGCTGGGAGGGCTCTGTGAAACCTGACGCTGGTGTAGCTGAGGAGTTTAATTAAAGAATATTTTGGGGTGTGTAGGGGAGTGGGGCTAGCTGTGTGGACTATCATTTCCAACATCCTGGTGATTTTCTTTTTGCTAAGAGGTTCAGAGGAGCTCAGAACTACACAGTGTAGCTCAGTGGCAATCGCTACACCATAACTGGTGCATTGCTGTCATGTGCAGAATTTCTGAGTTTCAGGGGATTCTGGCATTAGGTTAACAATATATTTAGGTGTATCTTGGACTCAGTCATTCAAGTAAGCTGGGATTTATCAGGAATCTGACCTGAATTTCAGGTCTATAGCAAGGGCCACCACCACAGACTGTGTCATTTCAGCGTAATCCTCTCATACACCTGTAGTCAGCTGTTTCTTCCCAGGGGAAACCTCTTCATGGGACAGCAGACTGGGAATGTATGAGGAAATGGGGCAGGTTGTATTTCTAACAACAACAAGAGAAATACCAATTGTGCAAGTTGTGATATGCTCAGTCAGTGCATAGCAAAGAGAGCAGTTGTGCCCAGAGAGTAACCCTGCTGAATCTAGCTTCCACGTGTGCTTATGAAAGTTGTATTCGCAGCAGCCATAAAAGCAAACACTCGAATCCTTTGTCTATCCTTGTAAGCATTTCCTAGTATTTGTAGTCCCTTGAAGTCCCTTCAAAGATGGGACTTCAAAATTATGTAAAAGGTTGAATTTTGTTTCTCATTGTTTTTCTCCATCTTGACTGTGACTACCACTGTTGAGGCTGCCTTGTGCCTTGCTGTTAATCTGTAATAACGTGTGCTATATCTGTTGCAAAAGAGCATTTTTAGATAAGCTCTTCTTAAGTTATAAAAAGGGAAGACATCACTGTTATAACTGTTATAACAAGTTATAACTGGCTGGCAGGACTCCTTTTATGTTGCTGTGTAAAAATGTTCTGAAATCACAATGATGCAGAAAGCTAATACATAACCAAGGGATCATCTATAAATATGTAGTGGTGTTTGAATTGTTAATGATCTATTTGCATTTTAGAGTTCAAAGCTTTGTTTATCATTGCACAATTTGTTCATTGTCTAAACATCCTGAAATTGAGATATTTTTACATTGCCATTTTACTACTTGTTATTTAATTGATAGCACTTAGTTAATCCTTTCCATTCCAAAAATCTCAAAGCACTTTATAGGCAAAGGTAAGTCTCATTATCTGTGTTATTGACATGGCAAAGTAGAGGAAGAAATTGGTGAAGGGATTCATTCATGTGTGTGATGTGAGTCAGTAGCAGAAGTGGAAACGCACCCGTGTGCTCTGTCTTCAGTTTGGCATGCATTCCTCAGGACCTACACCTCCTGACAAATGTTTAGAAAAATAAGAAGCTCAGTACCAGTGGCAGCACAAATACTTTATATTTTCTTTTAATAATAATAACAGTAAAAATAATAAAATAAGAATAAAAATAAAAATAATAAAATAAGAATAAAAACAATAAAAAAGAGGTCATATAAATCTAATTATGTATTCTTCTTTCTTTTCCTATTTTGGATATTTTGTTCATCTGACTGGCCGTCAATATTTAGAAGAAATGCATACTCCTACTCCTATTACTTGTAAGTATCTAGCTGGGGACGATGTTTCTTAAGCATGCTTACTGTGGTAATTTTGTGCTTTGTTGTATTCTTTTCTTTTATATCTTCTTTAACCATTTCATCTTGTCTTTCCAGCAGCTTGTGTTTTGTTTTTCTTTCACGCTACTGTACTTACCCTGTTTCACCATTTCATCTTTAACTATGCCTGCAACCACAAACATCCATAGATTTGTCAGTTATGATTTATAGATGTTCAAATGCTAAAAAAACAAATACAGAATGTCCCAAATGCACCTTTTTTAATTGTCCACTATATTTAGCCAGACTGCAGGGAAATTCACACCTGAAAGGGGAATTTCTCAGGTATGGATATAAGTATTTTAAAAATGCAATGTTTCTGGCAATTAGGACTTGATCTCAGCCAATATCCCTGTTCCTGGAGCTGCCAGGTTCTGAGTGCCATTTTAGACCCATGGATGATGAAGCAGTTCGGATTTTCAGATCTAAATCACCTGTCCTGTCCTAATGACAATGCTGCATAATTAGGGCAGTTAAGGCACGTGAAAATGCTTCACACACCAGTACTTTCTGGAGCCATCTGTTACCTAAAGGTTGAAGGGCTGGAAAGTAATCAGGGCCAAGCTGTTTCTGCCATGATAACAGTTGTCTGAAGATCAGGAGGAGGGGAGGACTGGATCAATGATTTGAAGAAGGAGTCCTGAAGAATTGAGGTGGATGCCTTTGCTGTCACCAGAGAGTTGGGAGAGATGGAGAAGGCAACTGTTACTGCTGATAGAAACAGGTCTCCTCTCAATCTCTCACAACCATCAGCCGTATTGCCCTCAAAAGCAGCAACCTGTCTGACTTTCTAGGGCTCTGGCATAGACAAAGTTGTCAAAAGGGCCACGTGTGTTTTGCCAGGGCCTCTGAGCCTGCCACCCTGGAGCCTTCTCCTTTGGCTGTTTCTGCAGTTCATCTTTGTCTTGATCTTGTGCCTTTATTCTGTGAATTCATCTGGAAGTTGTTTGGTAGGTCAGTGAAATTAATGCATTTATGTTCTGCCATTTTAGTGGAAGTTGACTTCTTATTCATGAGAGTCAAATTTATATCCATCCTAAGAACAGGGCAAAGAAGTATTAGGATCCCTCTTCACCTGTTAGAGTGGTTTTGCTTCTCAATGACCTATCAAGAAATAATTGAAAGAGGAACATTCACGAGTTGCGAAGTTCGTAAGGACCCAAAAGACACCCTAGTGACACTTGAATTTGTCCAGTTACATAACGGTAAATGTGGAGTAACTCCATTTTCTCTAGATTCCACGCTAGTTCACCAAGAATAGAATTTGACCACAAATGGAAAGATTTCAACAGAGGTTTAACTTAGTGTTAAAGTAGAGGACATTTTAGCATATAGGTGCTACTAGCTAGTTGCAGTTATTGCCACAGCCTTTCCATGTTTCCCAGAAATATCAAAAAAGTTCTGTCTGCACTGTTTTACTGTTACTTCCTCACAACCAGTCAGCACCATTGCCTGAAAAATGCGGTCCCCATTTCACCATTACAATTTTGTCTTTTTCCTGCAGGCAGTATATGGTCAGAACATTTCCTGCCTTAATTATATTTTGAGATGTGTGCCTTTAAAAAAACTTGAATCACCTTCAGAGCCCTATATTACCCCTTTTTACAACTGCACCACAATGTTGCTTTAGGTAGTCAGCTGAGGATTACTCTGCAACAGAGAAAGTAAAGCGGTTCTTAAGCAGTCTCTTTGCCTTCCTTTGGTGGCTTCTGTGGATCATGGGTTACAGGAGGTTGACTCAGGAAAAGTGAAGAGGCTGCAGATAACCTAAGCCTGAGGTTGAAGTGAAATTCACCAGCAGCAGATGCAAGTGGCAGTGGGCTGCAAAGATTTAATAAAGCAGAGGTGCACCACACAGCATATCACAGCACAGGGAAGCCAGAGGTGTCATCAGGCAAACTTACGTGTTCATAGCACCTCACTGAAGCACTGAATGGAGATTTGAGCTCAGGATGCAGAAATCGTGGAACTATCTCTAGTGCTGCACCCAAAACTGTTTGCAGAGAGCTTATTCTTAGCTCCGTGCTTACAGTGTCCCAGGTACCACATCAAGCATGAGCTCTGCTAGCTGGAACATCTCTGTGGTAGAGGGTAACACACAAATAGTTGTACACGATATATACTTCCAGCATCAAGTTGTGCTTGGCAGTATTTGGGTTTGGATTGGCATTTGGCCTGTACGCTGGTCTGCAAAACCAGACTCTTTATTTTTCTCCCAAACAACTGTCAGCATGTGAGGGATATTCCAATAAGTCAGGGAAGAAAGCAGGAGAATCCATCAGGGAGCATAAGATGAAGTTTTATTGAGTTTCATGTTTCAAGTTTCACATGAAATAGGGTGTTTTATTATGATTGCAGATGAAAATCCTAAATTGCTAAGGATTGTGTAATTCTTAGCAAAAGCTGATAGAAATTGCTACAGCCTCTTATGAACAGAGAGGTTTGATTTAAGTTTATTTGAAGTGTTGTGAAAATAAGAGCAGCAATATGTATATATAGAGATTTTTTTAATAGAATTGGCTTCCATGCTATGACCTTGTCCTGAAGCAAAATTGAATTCAATGAGTTAACAGTATTGAAAAGCAGTTTCTCAAATAGATCTGTTGGCAGACCTTTAAATACAACCATATGGACTACATCACTTTATTTTCAGCTTCAGTTTCTGGACTTCAGATTTCTTTTTCTTTGAGTAATCCTTGTTTGCATTAGGGTAATTCCTTTTACCCCTTTGTCATCTGCTGCACTGCCATTTCTTCTTCTTAAGGAACTGTAAATCTCCAATCGCTAACTCTTCTTAACAGTTCTTGATGATATATCTAAGCCACTGAGATTTGAAGTACTCACTGCTTCGATGAGACCATCAGAACTACCCACTTATGAGAAGCTTTTTCCAGCTATTTTGTGCATATTGGATGAATTATTATGGGAGTTTTGTATGGCGACACTTCATTAAAAGCTGCCTACAACATATGGGAACAGATGTTATTCTGACTGAAAGAGAAGGCCGTAAAGATCTTTAACACATATAAAGTGGAAATACAAACCCAGGAAGCCCCTGTTTCTCTCTTGATAAGTCATCATGCAGGGCTGACTTCATTTTGGGTACTTCAGTCTACCCATCACTAGAAGTTAGTAGCAGATGCTTTGAAATCCTTGGACAGAACTTGCTGTACCAATGGAGTAGGCTAAGTCCTCATGGTTTTGTGATAGGAAAAGAGAGATGGAAAATTGGAGTTCCCGTCCTGATATGCTCCTTACACCACTGTCACCCTGGTGAGGCATGAGTATTCTGAAATACTCTGTATTTACACCAGTACAAATGTTGCCTGGATTTTCTACACAATCGCTCTCTCTGACACATTGCATGCAAGTTTAATGCATTGTAAGATACAATGTGCTGTATAACAAAACAACCCATCCACCTCTGAAAGTTTTTTTTTTTTCTTTTCTTAGATGAAGCTATAAAACATAGGCAGCATTGCATCTGCTTTAAAGGAGGTTTTGCATTTAATGACAGACACTTCTTTTACAACAGTATTTTCCATTGCAGCAACGCTTATCAAGGCTTTATTATTTCTTCAGCAGGAAAAGGAGTGGAAATGTTTTATTTTCTGTGTGCAGTTGTTTTTTGTTGTTTTTTGTTTGTTTGCTTTTTTCCTTCTTCTGCTGAGCTGGGCAATGGTTGCAGACTGAAATTTAATCAAGAGTGCTAACAGACCATAGAAGTGTTTCTGGAAATTAGTAGATTCATGTATATATTGCAAATGCTGTTTAATGTTATTTATAAGAAAAGGCACTCAATAGCAAATACATTGCTTTCCTTTGTCCCTGATCTGGCCAGAGTACTTCAACTCCCATTGTAATTTCATACAAGCTTTAATTGTGGTGGTGGTTTCAGCTGGGAGTTTCTCTTCATGGGACAGATTCCGTCCAAGTTAGCAAGCTGAATTTATACTTGCATTTTCTGAAATAACAGTTTGTGTTGAATTTATTCCCACTGCCTGTAGGACATTTGAAAAGAAGTAAAACATTGAATTTATTTATGAGTATGCCGTTGTATAAATACCTACACGCCTAAAGATTTCCATATATTTCCCTGGATGGTGGGATCTGCCTGCACAGGTCATCTTGCTAAATGAGAATGTTAAGAAATTGTTTTTCTCATTAGATACTGGAAGAACAAAGTCATAAATCAGTGGCCATGGCCTAATTAAAGCAAATTTTAAAAGAAAATTCAGGAAGTATGTGAGCATTTATTTAAACATGTCTGTGAGGTGAGTGCAAACTTCAGCTTTGCAGAGGGCTGTGCTTGCTGACTGTTTATATCAGTATATTCTTCTGCATGGCTCTCGTGTACACTTGCCTTGTCCAAAGTTGATATTGTTGTGAGCAAAGCTCTTCCACAAACAGTGATTAATTCGCTCAAGTAAAGCTTAGAGAGTGTAGCCCTCCATTTTCCCTGACGCAGAGTTTGTATATGCAGAGGTAAAACTGTTCAGATCATCTTTGGACTTATACCTACATTGCAGCCCTTTCTCATGTCAAGTAGCGTTTGCCTTGTAAGCAGCAGTGGCGCAGTCCTCACAGCCTCTGCCTTGGTGAATTCCTTCTACTCAGGCTTTGCCATGGCACACACTAAAGAAGAACAGGCAAAACTGACTTTGTGCTTTCCAGTGTGGAGGGTTTGCCCTTACAGAGGCTGTGAAAACCAGTGAACTGCCTGTGCCCTTAGAGCAGAGGCAATTTCTGAGCTTTGCTCTACAGGAGGCAGAAAGGGAGCGTGCGATGTGCTGTGGTTTTAAGCATGAAGGTGACAGTGCAGAGTGCAGGAACAGGGAGAGACACCCACCTGCCTGGCTGTCAGAAGATTTCACAGCCTACCTGCCCAACCTGCCTGAGTGCTGGGCAGTTTCTGTGGTGTATAGTTGTCCCAAAGTCTAAAATGAACTCCTTTTCCTGTAATATAAGCCCATTACCTTTTCCCCCAGCCCCTATAGACTGGGAGAACTTTCCTGTGGTATCCTCTCATGGATTTGAAGATTTGTCAGCTCTATTCCATCATCTTTGCTCTAGATGAAAGAACCATGCTTCTTTTGGCCTTTGCTTGTAGGTCACGTTTTCTAGATTTACCTTTCATGTTCTGCTTTTGTGTATGTACCTTTGGTACACATCTTTTTGAAGTGCAGAACTGGATGCTGTACTGCAACGGGGGCTTTACCGCTCCTGCATCAGAGCAAAAGGATTACCTGTGTCCTGCAGACCACACAGCCATGTATAATCCCTGCCTTATTTTCGCACCAACATGAAACTGTTCTTTCAAGCTGAGCGTATGATCTAGTACAGATCAAGGGGGCAGAGATCCTTTTCAGTAGATCTGCTGTGTAACTAGGGCTCTTAACTGGGTATTTGCATGGTTGGGCTCTGCCCTACATTTGTGCAGGTTCCATAATAAATAGTGTGTGTACTCCCAGCAGGCTGCTGCTCACAAATATCTAATAGGAATTGTATTTTGTAGCTTTCTTAAATTGCTTATTTGAAATGAGGGCAATATGCAATTTTTGTCTGTAGGAGGAAATTTCATGTTTAACTTACATACTCTATACCTAATGTCTAAATTACCTGTGCATGCAAATCTACATTATAGTATATATAATCCATCCTTGTGAAACATCTAAAATTAAATCTGTCAGCGTACACGTACCAGAGCTTTTTAGGAGTGGCAGTTACAGATTTAACATTCACGCATGTAAAATTGATATAAAAATTTAGAGAAGAGCTGCTTTTAAAAATATAATCCTTAAAGTTTACCCAAGCCTCTGCAAAACTGGAATCTGATCCTATGAATTCTTCTAACTGAAAATATTCCTTGAGTTTTCTGATCAATGCCTATGGTAATAAATGCTTTTAGCTTGATACTAAGTTTGAATTCCTTGACTGTTAAACTGGAAGCCCCACAGTTTTAATATAGTGTTTCAGCATTTTATATATATTCACTGATGAGTAGAAGTTTCAAAAATAGCTAAATCAAATCTCCATCGTAATTTTTTTTTCTAAATTTGCATTTAGTTTAGGTTCACTGCTAATAGCTCTTGTCCTTGCTTTAGTTGGGTCAGCTTCAACTGCCTGATTATGCAGCTGGTTTCATTTTATTTTTTTTATTCTGCTTTGAGCATCTTTCTGTCTCATCACTCCTTTGTGTGCATAATGCCCATAACCATCATCTCTGCATTTACAAACCCTCTTGAACTGAAAAGGGCAACCCAGTAAACCCCATCCATGGATTCTTGTTTTCTTCTTAGCACATTTTCCTTACACTTAAATGTAAACCAGCCATTAATACCGCCATACTCACATTTTGACATTTCAGTCTCTTCACCCTATGTTGATTGTATCAGACTCTTCTTCCAAGTATCTGCCCAGTCCTTTATTTCTTCCCCTTTTCAACTGCATAATGCATGAGACAGAAAGTGTCTTCTCGGTGCCTAGTGACAGACTGTGCTGGTTACATGCTCAAGGCAGCCTGCAGCTGGCCTGTGATTGACACTAATGCACTGATAGCAGTTTCCTTGGGATGTTGCCGTTGTTGTGTTTAGGGGAAGCTGGTCAGTAAGGAGAGCAGGAGCCGTGTCACTGATGCAGCTTGTCAGTGATTCACAGAGATCTCTTGAAGTGCCCTATTTTTGGAAACAGCATTTTCAGATAAATGCTTTTCCAATTCCAAAGACATTTTGACATGCTGGCAAATAAACCTCTACCTAGCCGTGGGTTTAAGTCACATCCCTAACATTCTAGAAAGTGCTAGTCATTTGATTTTATAATCCTTTCTATGAATTATAAAGATGGTAAGGACCAAATAGGCTTAGTCCTGTGCTGCCACTCTATCCAGACACGTAACTGAGACAGAAAAGGCACATTTAGAAACTGAGAGCCCCTTGATGTGTCTGGCAAGCTTAGCTCTGAAATCCTCAAAAGAGATCTGTCTTCCTTTTCCCTCTAAATTTAGATGAAGAATTTTTACATTCTTGGAAGAGAGAGGAAGAAAGGTGGAAACTGATAACGCCATGTCGAAAGCAAATTGTAGCGCTGTCAGATGCCAAACAGTTTTCCGTGTGGCTTCTTCTGTGCACTTCTCTCTGAACTTGCATCAGCTTCAGCTGGTCCACCTGTGGGCAGCCTGCGCAGAGAGGCTGCCGTTTGTGCGTGCGAGTTAGGTCGAGAACTTTAAACTCATGTCACCTTTTCTTTTTAGGCATTCAAGCCAATGTTTTAGGGGCCTCTCTGTCTTCTACAGGACCAGGTAGAACTGCTTTGCACAGGGCTTTTGTAAGCAGGCCTTCGGGGACTCATGGGCTTGGGTTTGGGGTGATTTT
Source organism: Aythya ferina (assembly GCF_964211825.1). Taxonomy (NCBI): domain Eukaryota; kingdom Metazoa; phylum Chordata; class Aves; order Anseriformes; family Anatidae; genus Aythya; species Aythya ferina. The sequence goes on along the minus strand of NC_140315.1, from coordinate 12,233,146 downwards.
TTTCCTGCGTAGAACATGCAGAAATGTTATTGCTTGTCCACTGAAAGAGAAGAGGAGTTTGCCAGCTCCAGCTCTTTGTAGCTTATTGGCATTTCTGAAAAGAAACCGAGCAATGGGACTTAGAGGTAATTACTGCCACAAATAATTTAATCTGGATTTAATAAGGAAGTCACCCTTTTTGACTTGCTATTTTTAAACATCAGTAGTGGTAGTGTGTAATGGCTCACCCCAGCAGTCCAGAGTGCTTGTTATTAAGGACTTGTGCATTTTGGATTAGTGCTTCCCACTGAGAAATTTTAATTCCTGTTGCCAAAGAATTCACATAGCCATGTATGATTAGCAAATCTAAAGGATTAAAATAACTGCATAGCAGGGTTAATACACTCCAAGACTATTGTTGTTACCTCAGGTACCACAGCACAAAAAAAGGGGGCTCACATGGCTGTAGCTCATAGCTAATAAATCTGGCTGTGCTAGCATTGCTATGTACTGGAAGCAAAGCTTTTAACATCATTAAACACCAGCTTTTTGCTTCATCATTCAAAGCCGGTTCCTCTGTTTGCATCTTCATCTACAGAAGTGGATACATCATGGAGATTTTGTGAGATCTAAATATGCACTCTATAATTACGTACCCAAGTTGAATAGCTGTGAGTTGGAACTGAAAGCACAATGCTGAACCTCAACTGGCTGAGCAGATGAGAGAGATGTGTTTGTTCAGAAGTTTGCAGCAGACGTTAGACGTTTCTCCACAATTTTGTGCTCTCCTGGTCTGGATTATGCAGCTTGCCTTAAGATAGTCATTTCCTCCAGACACGGACAAAGGTTTTAGTTCTCTGACCTTTCTTTGCAAATGAGTGTTGCTGGCCCAGCTGCCCCACCTCGTGAAGGGCTGGGGCTCAGCTGTGTGCTTGAACTTGCTAGTAAATGCCACTCTGACATGTGCTGTGAATAAATAAAGCCTGTTGAAATATGTTGCAAGGAATATCCTTTTAAGAGTCTAATGAAGTTTAAAAGATGGGTAGTACTTACCGTAAGCATGTCATCTCAGTGAAGAAAAACCTCTTTGCAAAATGATTTAGTTGTTAGGTGTTTTTTTTTCCTTGAGTTAGGGGGGAAAAGAGGAAACTAAAACTCCTACTTACAGTAATCTATTTTTCTCCCTTTTATTTTGTTTTATTTTCTTATATACAGAAGCCATGTAAGCAAAGTTCTTTGCTGGTTCCAGGGATTTGTGTGATATTTTTGCAAGGTGCGGGTTGCAGAATGTCACACATTCATTTTTAAACAGTTTTGCTCTCTGATATGAATGAAGCACAGGGCGGCCAAATGTCAATGAGAGCTTAGCAGCTCACTTTTTCTGCTTCTCTCCATTTCCTTATTATTAGCTGTGTTTGCAAAAGAGGAGCCTCGTTCTTGGCTTTGTTACTGTTTTTGGAGCTGGCACTGTTTCTACTTTCACCAATGTTTTTGAATCGTACAGTCACAGAATGGTTTGGGTTGGAAGGGACCTTAAAGATCATCCAATTCCAGCCCCCCTGCCATAGGCAGGGACTCCTCCCACCAGACCAGGTTGCTCAAAGTCCCATCCAACCTAACCTTAAACACTTCCAGGGATGGGACAACACTTCAGGGATTGGGCAGACACTTCCAGTGATGGGGCATTTTGAGTTCTCTACAAAATAAGAAGAGGCCCAGTACGCACAGAGGCGTTTCCGGGCATAGCCATTTTTTAAATTACTTCAGCCTTTAACTAGCCCCACTCTTCCTCTGACTGTCGATCCTCAGTGCAGTTTGGGTGCTTGTCAAAATCCAGTACAGACTGCTGCCCTCAGTGCCCTGCTCGGGGAATGAGCAGGACTCCTGCTCCAGCCACCAGGTTGTGCACAGGGTCAGGCCGCACTCTTCACCGGAGCCGTCAGAGAAAGTCCCAGGTGTAGGTGGCCCCGTGGGATGGATGCAGACATCCAGTGTACCTCCTAGCGAGCCATTCTGATCACTGCCTTCGCCCAGTGTCCTCTGCTCTTCCTGGAGCAGATGTCACCTGCTCCAGGGGCTTTCCTTATGCCACCCTCTTCAATGGTGACTTGTGCTCCTACTGCTGGGGTGATGCAGGCTTGTGCACAATAAGCTACTGGGAGGGACAGCTAGGCTCACGGACTGGCATCACCGTTTATTGTACTCCACATCACTTATATTAAAAAGCTGTGGGGTTTTCTCTCGTGCGGTTTGCCACGTGGCCTGCATGTCTGTCCAAGTGGGATAATTGTGTTTTTTCAAGATATTTTCTCATTGTTTTCTTTCTAATGAGGGAAAACTGACCTTGATTTCTCCCCTCTTCAAAACACCCTAAAGGAAGCTAGCCAAGAAGCAGAAGGAGACTCAGACCAGCACACAGAGGGAGATGGGTCCCGTGGCTACTTCAGACAAGACCTCTGCCAAACTCAGTGCTGTTCACAATGAAGAAGCTTTCTCTTCCAGCTGCCAAGATGTTAATGGATTCAGTAAGTTTAACTTGCTTGCAGTGGATATGTCCCCTTTGGAGAGCTCTAGGTTCTTGAAAGGACCTATTCCTATGGGCACAATGCTGAGGAGCTAGGAGTGACAGTGTGAGGGTTCATTGTGAAAGCTCGCTAGAAATCAGTTGTCTGAAATTCTCTTGCACTGCCCCTACCTTAACTCTCAGATGGGTGGATAGCATTCCTTCTCACTCTAAATCTACCAAGATTAAAGTCTGTTTTAAAAACTATGTCAGACATTCAAAAAGACATGTGATCATTTGTTCTTCAGAAATACAGATTTAGTTTTTCCTTTGTGAGTAGAAGAGTCGAATTACATTACTTAGCAGATTTCTAGGGTGGAAGTAATATTTTCTGTATGAAGTTGTTATGAAAGAAAGCATGGTCTCATGGTCAGAGAACTGAAATGGAAAGACAGCATTTCTTCTTTTGCCTGTGTTCTCACTTTATTTTTCACATCACTTCCATAAAAATAATTGTAGTTAATATTTGTAAAACATGCAGACCTCTGTAGCTGGAAGACTTCTGTGGGAAAAAACAGCACAAAGTTATAATTTAGCCTTGCTAGATCCAGATTGAGTGCATGGTGGATTGCATGGTGGATTTGTAAACTTTTTGGTATTAAATAAATTTTAACTTAGACACTATGGGAATGTCACTCCTTCTTTTGACACTTAGCCTATAGTTTGAAGAGGGACCAGCTTTAAAACCAAAATATGTGCTAGAACTCTTCTGTCATTTTTAAGCATCTGTAGTGAAGTGTTTTTCCCCTAATTACTAACAAGGATTTGCCTGTGATAAAAAAAGTTTTTTATCATTTAAACCTTGCTTTGCAATCTCAGATTGATTGGGACAGGCTGAGTGAATTTTTCTTTTCCCTCTGTAGGTCATGTCAAATTCCATCTGCATGCATTGCTACTGTCACTCTGTGTAATGTACCTGTGAGATGGATAAATAGGTGTTTGGGACCGTCAAGGCTAGCAGTGAACACTTCTCTCTGATATTAAATTGACTTGAGTCAAGATCTAATTTTCTCAGGTGCTGAGTAGCTATATCTTCTAAAGAAGACAGCACGAGTTGTCAGTGGCTCATATCTTTGAAAGACAGGATAGCAGAGGCCAGCATTGTAACAGGCAGCCTAGAAACAGCAGAGGTAGCTTGTTTGAAATGTATGGGGAAAACGAAGTTTTTCACACTTCCTTCAGATTTTGGCTTTTTGAAATGTTTTTTTCCACCAGAAAATAAGAGAGGAGTTGAGCCTATACTGTGACCTCATTTTTTTTTCTTGGTATTTTGAGAGTCTAATTAAAACAGCTGAGTCACTTAGTTGAAATGGCAACTCTAGAAAAAAAATTATCTAATTTTGTAAAAAAAAAAAAAAAAAAAAAGTGTACCTTCAGTTGTTTTTTTTTTTAAATTCAGAAAGTCCTTTGCTTGTCTGACATCATTGCAGATTTTATCACCACCTCCTTCTGTAACACAAGCCTGTAACACAGTCATGGGCTGATTCTTTTCTTTTTTTCTTCTTTATATCCATGAGAAATAATTACCAATAAGCTTTTATGATTTCTCCACATTTTTTTCTGCCAAGTCCAGGATGCCGAGGTGTTGGAGGTAAGTTCTCTTCGGTGCAGTAGCGTGCACATGCTGATACAGGAATTTCATGGGTTTGGCACTTATGATATAGATAGGAGGAAAAAAAAAAAAAGAGTAACAGCCTTTCTTTTCAAAAAAAATTGCCTTAATGGAGTTTAATACCTGAGGGTTTCTATACAGGCCTACTGTAACTTTTGAATAACGTAATAGGATTACTTTGATTACTTTGTAACCTTTCTGCTAACTAATAGAGTTTTACAAGGGGTTATTCATCTTAGCTTTTGAAATCAGCTCTCTCAAATTCCTTCTTAAATTTTCTTTTTCCTCACAACAGGAAATAGTGTTTGTGAATATCTCATGACAGGGAGTCGTCCTCTCCATCTAGACCTCAGCTATGAGAGTCCAAGTTTGCTGTAGCAGTAACATGGAAAAAAAAAACAACTTTGCTGTTAGTAAAAATGCGTATTCCTTCACCTACTCTATCTCAGTGCTTTAGAGGGAATGTCTTTCTAACTTTTCAGTGTCAGCTCTTGCAAATAATGCCATCCATAAAGTCAGACTGAAATGGGGTCTGTAGAGGCCAGTGCACTGCAGCAGGAGCACACAGTCCTGTTGGCAATTTGCAGATCTGAATATTGTCACTTGACAGAGATGTCTGCTGTTGTTAAATGTAATTATGTCCTGGGAGATCTGGAGCATCTGGGCAGTCCCAAGCACAAACAGAGGCTGGGTGGAGAATGCATGGAGAGCAGCCCTGAGGAGAAGGACCTGGGGCTGTGGGTTGATCAGAGGGCTGGAGCACCTCTGCTGTGAAGGCAGCCTGAGGGAGTAGGATTGGGCAGGAGAAGGCTCTGGGGAGACCTGATAGTGGCCTGCTAAAGGGGGCCTACACGAAAACAGCAGAAGGGTGCTTTACAAGGACATGTAGTGGCAGGACAAGGGGTAATGGTTTTAAACTGGAAGAGGATAGTTTTGGATTAGATATAGGGAAGAAATTCTTTACTCTGAGGGTGGCGAGGCCTTGCCCAGTCTGCCCCGAGGAGCTGTGGGTGCCCCATCCCTGGGGGTGCCCAAGGCCAGGCTGGGGGGGGCTGGGGCCCTGCCCATGGCAGGGGGTGGCATTGGGTGCACTTTAAGGTCCCTTCCCACCCAAACCATTCTGTGAACTGTGCTGGAGCAGCGAGACATCAGGTCTTGCTGAAAAGTGTAACAGAAATAGGCCCTTGTCTTTTCTGGCCCAAAGGGAAGAAGCTCTTTATCCCTCTGTCTGTCCCACACTGACAGCCCTTATCCAGGCAGAATTCTTGGTGGTACTTGTAAGAGTTTTGACTGGAGAGATTTTATGGACTCAGCCTGTGTATCTGCCGTGATACAGAATCAGAATAAGTATTTGCTGAAAGATAAATTAGTCCAGCATTATTCCAGCTCATCTAGTTTTACCAAAGGGTCATGTGAAGGTGAATTGTTCATTTTTCTCGAATACTGTGCTGCCTTTTTTTTTTTTTTAATATAGATATATATCCTAAATCCATTACAAATAAACGATGGTATTTGCAATATTTGAGACTGCTGCTCAGTTTGCAGGAGGGTTTGGAAAGCAGTGTCATTTTCCTTGGAGTGGCACAGCACAGTCACATGCAGGCACTGACTCAGTGCAGGGTTATTGTGAAACGAGGTGACAAATGGGAGACAAGGTGGACCTAAAATTATCCACCAGCATCTGTGTGCTGACCAGAAGGGTGTGCAAGGGGTTGTTATTGCACATAAATTCTGTGCAATTTGGCAGCCCATCTGTGTGATGGGAGAAGCAGTAGTATATCATCTCAGCAACGATGTGCTAATATGTCCTGCACAGAGGAACTGCTCTTCCAGCTTTGCAATGATAAAATGCCATGGGTAGGGCTGCAGATAACAGAGATCAGGCAGATCCTCTCTAGGGAGAATGCTACATCACCAGCATCACCAGCTTGATATCCTTGGGAGCTTGGTGTCAGGAACTATTTGATTCTGAGGATTTGATCTCTTAAAATGCATCCAGTTTTGCTAGAGACTGGTTACAGGGGTATGTTTAACTTTTGTGACATCTCAGTTTGGGAGAAGACTGCTTTCCAAATAATCTAAAGGAGTGACTTCGATACAGATTGTTAGATAGGTAGCCTTAACATTACTGTCAGGGGCACAGTGTGAAGACAGCATTTAGGAAGCTGTAGGGAACTGAGATCTGCATTAGGGAGCACTATTATATCCTTACCAAGTCACTGTGCTCTTACTAGCAAAAACAAGAGGAAAACGTAGATAAGTGGCACTCAGCTTTTTAATTACCATATTTAACCAAGAACCATCTAAATTCACACCTCTCCATATCCCACATCCTTTTGCAGTGAATCAAATGCAAAGGCCTTAAAGATTTGTTCTAAGTCAAAACAGTTGCATCAAGATTAGTTGTTGTTACTCCATAGATAATTTTTTCATTCTCAGGTAGGAAGCCTGCTAAATGCAGTCCAAGGACCTGTAGTATCATGACCGTGAGACATTTTCTTTAGCCAAAAAAATCTAAAATAAAGAGCAATAAAGCCAAATTTCATCATTTAAAAAATTAAAATAAAAAAAGGCAGAATACCAAATTTTTTTTTTTTTTTTTTTTTTTTTTTTTTTGTGACAGTTGGATTGTTTGCAGGGTTGGTTTCTTTACAAACTCTTAAAAAAAAAAAAAAAAAAAAAAAAAAAAGTAGGGAGAATCATTTCCAGAACAGGGAGGAGCTTCCACCATTCTACATGACTAGAGGGAGCTGTATGGGCTCCTATGCCATTCCAGATTGTGTAGAGGGAATTTTAAATGAAGTCTTAATATCTACCCTGATGCGAAATCGTGTCTGGAAGTGCATGCGCTAGTTCTGGTGGGAACCTCTGGTGCAGTGGTGGCCCAGGGTGTGCATCTTGTTACACCAGCCACTACTGATTTTGAAAATGAGCTCTTTGGAAGTCTAAATTTGCCTCTCTGTCTCACAGGTATTGTTCATTTCAGAAACCTCAATTGGTAACAATTTAAATCAAATTCACTGGAGTGAGGCATCTACCTTCAGATTCCCAAGTAATTTGTAATTTGCAATTCCTGGAAAAGCAGGGTTGGCCCCATAAGTTCTTTTTTCTCCCAAACTCCAGAAAATTCCAATACTGCTCCAAGTCCTGACTGTTGTCTTGCTCTGTGACCCAGGGCAACCGAATTACTCTTCATAGGCCTTATCTGCACATCTGCAAAGTGGCCATGTTCCAAGTACGGGAGAGGAGAGGGTCTGATTTAGACTAACAAACATGGAAGAAAGTGAAAGAGGTCCCAAATGAGAGATGTGTTATGGACTGAAGGCAGACTAAGCTATGAGAAATTTGATTATCTTAATGTGTTTTCAAATGGTTTAAGCTTGAAAATATAGCAGGAGAGTGCAAAACCAGAGCAAGTTCATTTACTAGATGATTACAAAGTGCTTAGGAGGTAATTCTGCAGACCTTATGAAACTTCCTAGAGTAGTGACTCCTTTCATTCACTTCATAGAAGGACTTGAAATTTTTAAGAGGTGTTTTTTTTTTTTATTTTCTAGAGATAAAAAAGAAAAAAGCTTCTGAAATTACTTTGATATGTATACTGAGTTTTATCTACTTATTTTGGATTATGGAATAGTTTTTCCTCTGTTATCTATTGTCATCTTTCTGATGTACTGAGATTTGTACTAGCTTGTTTCCCAACATTTTGAGGAGATAAATGTAAGTTTAGGAATAAAAGCAGAATGATAATAGAAGAATATGCATTCAGAAATGATTGATTACCACAAGAATGTATGTGTATGCTATTGCAGATATAAAATAACCTCATAAATTTACTAGCAAGAAAGGAATCTACTGTGAAGATGTGGAGCCCTGCCTCTGTTCCATAAATAGTTGATTAATATGGGAATAATTTGTGGATTTTTGTCCAGAGAAAGCTAATGCTTTAATGGGAGAAAGTTGGTCTTGCTAAAAGAACCTGTCTCTCAGAGAAAAATACTATAGGATTTGCTATGAAGTGTTCTGGGTTGAAGAACAATTCCCTTGTTATCTTATATGGTTTTAACAAAGAATTTGCTACCCTACGTGTGTATTTTTGCGGTACTAGTGTACATTGTGTTTGAGCAGGCTTATTTTACTGTTATTAATGCATTTGATTCTCTGTAGTTTGTATTTTGGGTGTTCTTTTAAAGGATCTTTCTCCTAGATGTTCCTTTGGTTTAAAAAAAAAAAAAAAAGAAAAAAAAAGAAAAGGTATATATAGGATATAGTCCTATACATGTATCCTGTGTAGGAACACATTGATTTACAATAACTATAATATTATATTTGGGGTCTGGAGTGCTTATATTAAAGAAAATCCATCATTATGACATTGTAATAAATGTAATATGCATGTTGAGATGAAAAATATAATTCATTTTGATAAGTGTTTTATATCCCATATTACTGTGTTCTTTGAGGAACATTCTCCCTGTTCTTTCTCTCTCTTAATATATGTCTAAAGTCTTTTCCTTATGTCTTTCCTACCTAGCATCACCCTCTCCTTGTTCATTTTCTGTCCAAAGCAAAACCCTTCAGAGCAAATCTTTGTTGAATTCCTACTACTCAGGTACTAGTGCCAGACTTTTTTTTCATTTCTAAATTTTCTTTGCTTTTGTACATTTCCCAATATGACCTATAGACTGAATCTTCAGAGTGTTAGATACGGCTAACCTTGTTTTCATTTTTTTGTAATTTTTTTTTCCTATTGATCTTCTGTTGATTTTCAATGATCCGTGTCGTGTGGGTGAACGGAATTCCATCTCAAAGTATCATCAGACACTGTTCCATCGACCACGCTGTTAGGTAAGAAGCCAGGTATGGTGTACTGCACTTCATTGGAGAGAAAACACACTCATTGCATCTTGATAATTTAGAGAATGCTACAGAGTGGCTGGGCTCCAAAATCATAATTAATGCTGCAGTCATGTGTTCTGTTAATTGGGAAGCCTTTTGTTTCACTTGTGCTTTCTTGTTGTTATTAATTGATTTTTATTTCATCTTTTAAAGGAAAAAACAGTTCAAAGTATAAGAATTTCTTTGGAGAAATCAGAGGCTGAGTTTGGGCAAGTGGCCCCACCTTATTCTGCTTATGCTTAGAATTACATTTTAAATGTTCAAGCAGTCTGGTATAGATTTGAGAGGATAATAAAAGGCAGGTTCTAAAAGGTGGAGGCTGTGCTGTGGCTGCTGGTAACTTTAGAGGAAGATGTTAGTGTTCAGCATCTCTGAAAATTATCTCTTCTTGTCCAGGAGATAAATAAAGCATAGAGTGTGGAGCTCTTAGCTTTGGGATTTTTAGAAATAAAATGTTTTTACATTAAGTTAACAGAGAGAGCAAAATTGGCAGAAACTGTAAGCTGATAAAAGAAGTTATTCAGAAACTTATTGGAGGTGTACCCTTGAAAGTGAGTAATAACAACCTACAACTTCAGGCTCTCCCTGGAGGATGCTGCCTGTATGTGGAATTTGAAGAAGGCAATTCCTCTGCTATGAATCAGAAAGATGATGTGTAGTTGATCAGAATCTAACCAGTGGTATTTATCAGACCTGTCATTTTGGATTATCTACAGTAAATGTTCACTTCCAGACACAGTAATCTACCGTGTCTGCTTTAAACATTACTCTGAGCACACTGAAGGCCCATAGTTAGACCAGGAAGGAATTACAACCAAGCACTTAAGTGCCTTGGTTTGCAGACTAACAGCCAGGCCAGAGAGGCTCAGAGGGTCTGCCACGATACGTGCATTTATCCTGTTGTATATCAACGTGCCCGATGGCAATGAGTGAGCCCTCTTTTGAAGCAGTAGAGAAAAAGAGCCTTCTTTTCTAGAAGGTTTGTTCTTGTTCCCCAGAGACTCAGTGCTGTCAACAGAGAAGTCTAAGGGCAGATTAATCTTTTGGCTATACTTTCGAAGCAGGGCCCAGACCTGCAGTTTGCTGGAAGATGTCAAATTGCTCTCATCCCAGCACTCAGCATCTGTGAAAATGGGGACCCTCATGTGAGAGAGACATTTTCACCCCTATGCCCTGATAGTGAACCAAATGGCTCTAGGAGTGAGACAGATTCAACTATACCTCTTACAGGGAAGAAAAAAAAAAATCCCAAAGCTTTCAAACCCCAACATTTTAGGGAAGGTGGGGGGGTGGGGAATAAGAATTAAAGTAGTCTTATGCTTATGTATTCAAAACTCTTTCAAACTTATCATCTTCTAACCACTACCTCTGAGCTGAGCAAGGATTAATATCCCTGTTTTTACACACGGGAAGTTAAGCAGAGTGCATTTCCAAGACATGATTTACACAGACTGGTCGCCCCCTCAGTCAGTTGCATCTGACTATAAAAGCCAAAGGTGCTGTGAAACAGCCCATAGCACTGAAGAAATTTCTATCCTATGACTTGAAGGCAAGTGAAAACTATGGCATTCTGGCTTCTCAGACAGATTCACCAGACATTGGGTGATGCTGTATGAGAAAAATAAGTTTAATTTTTTGATGTTTATTAATATTCATTCCTGGGAAAGCAAAAGATTTAAAAAGGGCATCAGTCATCCCACCACCAATATCTGTCTTTGGGCATTACCTGCAGTTCAGTGCTATTTGTTCTATCTGTTATGCCTTCTGCTAATAAATGTTCTGTATCTGCAATAGTAGATGACTCCCTAGGCTTGGCTGTGACATGATTTGTTGATAATAAGATACGGAGGATTTATTTATTTATTTTGCCTCTACCCTATCTTATGCTTGATTAATACTTTTTTATGTAATGCATGTTTTTAGCTCTGTAATTTTACCTTATAGTTGTAGACATCTCTAGATTTAATGGTTTTCACAAGTATCTTTGCTAGGGAAGTGAATATTTAATACTAAAAAGTGAAGGAGTTAATTTCCCTGGTTTTAATATTTCAGTAAGGCCCATGTTGTACCACTAATGTAAAGTCTGAAGGGGAGATAATACCACAGTGGAGGCTGTTTTGGGAGAAAATGTGCATAGCCAGTGGCTCTCAAAGATATTCAGCATACGTCGTCAGGGCAGGTTCTTCAGGGGAGCCAGCGTGCCTTTCCCTTTATGGTGGTTTTACTCAGGTGGGCAGCTGAGATCCACCACAACCAGTCCCTCGCTCCCCCTCCTCAAAGGGAAAGGGGGAGAAAATGCGATGAAAAGGGCCCAAAGGTTGAGATAAGGATGGGGAGATCACTCAACAAGTATCATCATGGGCAAAACAGACTCAGCACAGGGAGATTAAAGAAATTTATTGTTATTGGTCCATCCCCCAGGGGCAAACTGCTCCAGCACAAGTCCCCCACGGGTGGCAGCTCCCCACAGACCCCTGCTCCTGCGTGGGCTCCTCTCCATGGGCTGCAGAATGGAGATCTGCTCCATGGGAGACCCATGGGCTGCAGGGGGACAGCCTGCTCCACCATGGGCTGCAGGGGAACTTCTGGAAACCTGCACCATCATGGTACACCATGAGCTGCAGGGGGACAACCTGCTTCACTACAGTCTGCAGGGGAACTTCAGCAGCTGGAGCACCTCCTGCCCTCCTTCTTCAGTGACCTTGGTGTCTGTAAGCCTGTTTCTCACTCCTCACTCTCCCAGCTGCTATTGAACAGCAGGTTTTTTCCCCGCTTTCTTAAGTCTGCTCTCACAGAGGCATAAAACAACGTTGCTTATTGGCTTGGCTCTGGGCAGCTGTGGGTTCCTTTGGAGCCAGCTGAAACTGGCCCTTATCTAACATGGGGCAGCTGCTGGGTTCTTCTCACAGAGGCCACTGCTGCAGCCCCCAGCTACCAAAACCTTGCTACATAAACCCACTACACCCTTGTGTCATTTTCATTTCACTTAATCAAGAATATCCTGATAATAAGAGTCCCTGCCCTGCAGAGAGGATGGACTGCGATGCCTAGTAGTTCCTTGCAGATGGGTGAAAGCAGAGAAAGGTCACTGTTGTGATGTCTAGCACAAAATCTGGTTTGCGTTTAGAAAGACAAAAATTTGCTCTGATGTTCACTGTTCTGTAGCATGGATGGGCTTTTGCCCATGCCCACTCATTCTGCTCTGGATTTATCCACAACCTAATGTTTCAAGAACTGAAAAGGTATAAAGAAGCTGATACTGGTTCATTAGCAAGTCTCACATTACTGACATAAATTGCAAGATGAGTGATTTTTACATCTTGAAAACTTGAAAACGGGTGGCTTGATCTGTTCAATTGTATCTGTAGCCTACTGGTCCATGTCAGTCCATAAGGGGCTGTGGGAGAGGCTTTCACGTCCAGTCACTGTGCTAATGTTGATGTGCAGCGGAGGAGCATGCCACTGAGGGCTGTTGCTTGAGCTGAGTTTCCCTTAGGTTTCTTTCCGTCTGCATATGATCCCGTGGCTTGGAAAATTCCTCTTTAGTGGCTTCTGTTTTTCTGTGCTGTTTTGAAGTTGCCAGTAGCTTTTCAGCTACTGTATTGCTCTGTAAGGTAGGCAGATCTGACAGCATCTTTTCACCTATGAGTCAGGTTTGCTTTGTTGAGGTCCCACAAATCTGAACAGCTGCACAGTTGTACAGGTACTCAGTAGTCCCCAGTTTTAGCCCATGTCACCAAAGCATCTTCCTCACATCTAAAAACAGTGTGTTTTTTCTTCTATACTAAAGAAAAAAAAATCAATAATTTTTATAAGATTAGAATATACTTTTGCTAGTATTTATCAAGTGATTCTCTGAAATCTAGAGAAAATTATTTTCTCCAGCCATGTGGCTTCTTCATAACCTGTGAAATGAATGATTTGTTCTGTCAAGAAGGCTTTTGGTTAAGGAACTTGCCTTTTCTAGCTCAGTTGATCTCATAAGACAGATGATGTTTTGACTTTGGCTTGCATGTGGTATATTATAGCTGGATATTTATCATATAATAAAACACTCAAAAAGCAAATTAGTTTACCAGATAGCTCCATATCCCTAGTGGTAGGGGAAGAGAGATTAGTTGTCCTGTAGTCGTACTTGGAAGATGTCAAGTAATCAACAGCCATTGCTCTAGTAGAGAGAGATTGGATGTGTGTAATTAAATCCATCACAAACACCGCTCAAAATATAATTTATTTTGTGCAAAGGATGTCTTACTGTGTTACACACTTACCAAGGCTAAGAGAATAAAAATATAAACAGAGGCAATATGCCTGTCATTTCAGTAACAAGTGGAAATCGGGGATATTAAAGTAAAAGTTTTGAAAGAAACTTCCCTACATACTGAAGATTACACATCAGCACAACATTGCTTTCAGTTGTTTGAGGCATTAGGTTAGTTTTCTAATCTGAGGGCAATGACATAATATGTGTCTAGGTATCTCTCAGGCTACCAAAACCAGGTTTATGAAACGAGAATGCCTGTAAAAGGATCCAGAGCTTCAGCCCCAGAGGTGACTCCCAACAGCCTTACTGGGACGCTGCACAGGGGTCTGGCTGTACGCAGCCACTTGCAGGCTGCGACTCTGAATTTCTCAGCTGCTCTTCACTTTATTGCTGACATCTACAGAAAAATGTATCATTTTTTGCCATGGAGGGAGATATTTATTTTAGTTGTCTGGGCAGCAACGAAAGTATATAATAGAAGGTGGTGTAGTAGCAGGCAGGCAATAATATCTCACCCTCAGGGCTACTCGCCAAGTGGGGGAAGATGCCACCTTGCCGGCCTCTGCTGGGGCTTTTCTCAGCACACAGCACTCCTTTGTGTTTCTCTTGGCAGAGCAGAACCTCACGGGTGACTTCAGCAAGTTTATGGTTATTTCTCCAGCAAAGGAGAGAGTCACAGAAGTACCATTTCTTGTAAGCAAGGAGAGCTTGTGAATATTAAAAGTGTAGTCAGTGTTGTTAAATTTGATTATCTGCAGTTACACCTCTAACAGATAAGTTGAGATGCCTGAAGAGTTTCACCATCAGGAAGTTATGTGGGAGCCAGTAAATTGTTGATTTAATGTCTTTTGCAAAATTTCAGGGTGTTCTGTGAACTAATAGGCTGGTAATGAAAGTGTCAGCTTCAAGAAAACAAAATATCTGCATTGGCAACGGGCATCTTAGTGTGGGGATAAAGCATGTTGCACTAAGAAGGGTTAACAAACAAGCTGACAAAATATTTTCCTGTTGCAGCTGCTAATATTAGAAAAAAGCCTATTACAAACAGTGTGTTTCCAGCAACATGCAGAATAACTGCTTTGTTTACATCTGCACAAAAAGAACTTGGCAAAATCAGAGATGGGTCTGGGAAGGAACTGGAGCCCTGAACGCTCTGCCCTAATGAGACTTCAGAAGCTCTCAATCAAATTACTTTATCAAAGAGAAACTGGAGAAGTGATTTGATCAGTGCCTACATAGGTCAAGTTTTCAAATACTCAGAGGGCTCTTTAATCTAACAGGAGGTATAATAAGATTCAGTGTCTGGAAACTGAAGCTAAATAAAATCAAATTGCAATTAAGAAATGTTTAGGCAACAGGGGTAATTAACCATTGCCACAACTTTTAGGGTCAGGATGGAATCACCATCTCTTGCAATCTTTGGGTTTGGATTATTTCTCGATGCTGTAGCCCATCTTTGGTATGCAGTCAGGTGTGGTTTGTGTTCCTATCAACAGAATGAGGACGTATTGCTAGAAATAAGATGGGCACATGAAATATAATCCAAAAAAAACTGATGCATGACTCTGTGTTTACTAGTTTATGAGTATTTCAATTTCAGTTGATTATTTCAAGCATCTTTTCAAAACCAAAACCAAAACCAACTTTTTTCTTGATTTGTTTTTCTCATTGAAAACTCACTAAAGGCACAAGTGCTCTGGAGGCACCAGCAGAACTTCAGCGGAAGGGCAGTTGGTCCTACAACCTCCTCCCTGTTTGCAGAAGATTAGGGTGGATGTGGAAAGGGGACAGACTGGAGGGACTACGGAAGAGTGCTGTGACTTCCCGTCAGTGCAACAACTACAGCAGAATCTGAGGGGTTGAGGGGCTGGTGTTTTTGTTGACTTTTCCAGTAGTAGCAGTGCCAGAAGGCACGAGATGCCTTTTATTGCTGCAGCCTGCAGGAAAGGCATAGCCTGGTTGTAAACATTTGAAGACTCCCGGTTGATATTCCTGGTGAGAGATGGGTTTGCTGCTACCTCCCCTCCTGCCCTGCGTTTTGAATTGTTCACAAATTGCTGTAAACAGCACATCTTGAGAGAAGGTGTAGGGCCTTGCTTGAGCGCCTCATTAACCATGCTTAGGTTCAGACTTGTGGTGTGATTAGACCGGGAAGGAACAATATGTTTCTTGCATCAGGCTTTATTAGCAGAACATATGAACACTAGACTCGCTTCATACATTGTAATTTATCTCCATAAAAGCCCCTCCAGTATTTTCCTTGTCTAGATAAGATGCTCATGGAAAGAACCAACAGCCCTCCTGAGTTGGTGCAAATTTCTGTGCCGATTTTCTGTGGTTTTCTTTTGGATCATATAGTGCACAGAGGGCATTCAAGATGCTTTTGTTACAGAAATCCATCAGAGGTGATGTTCCCAGTGTCAGCTCCGTGTGCTCTAGGCTTGAGAGCAGGATGACCCAGATTGCGTGACTTGGGTTTTTCTTAGGAGAAACACTTGGCTGGGTGAAAGGTGATGCTGCAGACCACACCACAAGAGCTGTTACGACAATCAGTGGATTTTGTAATATCTCTGTCTGACCCAAGAGACCAGAATCACAGTTGTTGTTGTAAACTTAGAGGCCAGAGTCAGACCCTTCTTTGCTGCTGGGCACCTCCTACTTCCAGATTCAGAACATGGGTGCCTAGTTTAAGGAAGTTATTCTGGAAAGGGGCTGCTTTTCTGGCTTTCACCTCTTCCAAGGATACTGTTGGGAGAAGAGAGCCAAATATACCAGAATTAAAGGATCTGAAGAAGATGAATAATATCCCATGAAGGAGCTGACTGATCTGAGCTCCATTTCACAAGTAGCCTGTGCTCTGCGTGTGCCCTGACTGTATTAGCACTAGAACCGCACATTAGTTTTAAGACTCCCTCTCGAGTAGGGATATTGTAATGTTTTTTAATTGGGGCTGATAAAAATGTGGCATTACATGTAGGTTCTTCAGAGAAGCCAGTTGTGAAATTGGGTTTGTATTAAACCTAATGATGGAAAATTAAGCATAGTACGTCTGTCGGAAATGGTCCGCAGTAAAAATCTTTTCCTCTCCATTACAGAAGGTTAATAGGGAATAGGGGAGGAAAGATGCACGGGGAAAGCGAATCCAACTAGGGGAATTAATAAGCCTTGAAATTCCCTCTGTTCAGAGTTCTCACACTGTCATTAGTTGGAGCATTAGGGATGATTATACAAATGCTTTGGATGTTACTCTTCCTTAAATCCCAAATTTATTCACATTTTGTATGTGAGGGTTGCTTCGCTAGAACCATAGCTCTATAAATCTTGGAGCGTCCAAGGAATGTGACTATGTTTATGAGAAACTGAGCTTCAGAAATCCTTAAATCCAGTAGCCTGATCTTCAAAGCAGGTGGTCAATTTGATGGTAATTTGTTTCAGAAGAAGCAGGATATGTTCAGCATCCCTGATCATTCAACCACCAGTCTCGTTTATCTCACAGCTTGCCCTGTGGCCGTGTGTCCACTGCTGTCATTCCTTTCTCCTTCTCGTAGTCCTATAACTTCAAAACAGAGCATATGCCTGTCTTGGTATCTTCCCTCCAATATAACAGTAAGCCAGCTAAAGCATTATTTGTCATGTTTTGTCATGTCATTGTTTTGCCATCTGCTGAAAAGGCGCTCTAATGCCCTAATCTGTCTGCTCCTGCCCAATTTTGCAATGAGGGACAGAGCAGAGATCCTGACTGCTTGTGATCGAATCTTCATGGTGATTTCTCAAGGATAGTAATGTTTACAATAGCACACTGGCCATATTTTTGTCTCTAAAAATCACCCTGAAATTGCAACTTGATTTATTCATTCTTTATCCCTTCTAAAGCATGACTGTAGTATTGCTGACAAGGGATAGTGTTCAGGCTTCTTTTCAGTAAGCTTTCTGTATGAAATGAACCTTGTGTATGTGATTGTCATCTTTTTTTTTTTTTTTTTTTTTTTTTTAAAGCGGTTAGAGGAAAATATATTTTCTCTTTGCTAACAGGGGATAGCTTTGGCTGAGACCAGAAAGAATTGATGCAGGATGTTAAGGCCAAAGAACCCAAGCGCATCAGGAAGCACTTCTGTGCTGTGTGGGTAACAGAGCACCGGCAGAGGTTGCCCTGAGAAGTTGTGGGGTCTCCTCCTTGGAGATCTGCACAAGCTGCTTGGGCTGGGCCCTGGACATCCCTCTACAGGTGTCCCTGCTTGGGCAGTTGGGTGGACCAGATGAACCCCAGAGGTCCCTTCCAACCTCAACTGTCTGTGGTTCTATGATCTTTAGATACCTGTAATCATAGGGAAAAAAAAACAACAGTTTATTTGGCCAACTATAAATCTGGTCAATTCTAGTAGATAAAAACTTAAATTTTTCAGCTACTCTCAGTTTCTTTTGTTAAAAATAAATATTTTGGTAGTCAATTGTTTGGCTATTCACGTTATTAGCTGTTAGTTCAACAGGAGGATTTTGCTATGCATTTGCAGTTTTGCAGGGAGTATAAGAGGTTACAATTCCATCTATGTAGTGATAGAGGTTTCTAAAATATTTATATCAAAAAGGAATGCTTTATGTTTTTATACATCTGAATTTTAAGATTGTGCATGCAAGGAAACTATTTTTGTGTTCTTTTATTCTTTCTCATAACATCACATCTTTGCAATTGGCATAAATTTTAGAGTTGAATTTGCAGAGCAGTTTAATTTGCTTCTAACATCCTTTGTGGTTTATTTGAAATGCTAATAATTTGTTTGCTATTAACCTGGACCCCTTTCACTTATCTCATATTGTACACCTCAAATCTTGCTTGAATATCTTGCTCATCTGTATGTATCTTTTGGTCCTGTTCTTTGCAGGTCTGTGAAGAAAGGTATGTAACTTGAGTGGAGTCGTTACACAGCACTCACAAACTTGCTATTTCACTATACATGCTATATACTTGTTGTGCCTGACAAGCTGTTTATTCCTTTCCCATTTCTGAGTTTGTCTCCTTGACTTAAAAAATATTTGAATGTGAGTTAGTGTTTCTGGGCAGCTGTAGGCAAGTGTGTGTTTCTTACTTATTTCTTTACTTTCTTTTGCCTGCACCAACCTATGGGGTGGTGGAGAAACAAAGAAGTGGAGAAGGAATGAGAGTGGAACTCACAGATAGGTGAAAGCTTGTTTTGCCTCCCTGTCTTTAAAACAGACAGTAGCCATGGAGAGATGACCCAGCCAACCCTGACTATCCAGACCCACCCGTACCGGAGCTGCGAGCCGGTGGAAATGTCCTACCCCCGGGGGCAGTTCCAGCCAGCCATCCGAGTGGCCGACTTGCTGCAGCACATCACCCAGATGAAGCGAGGACAGGGCTATGGATTTAAAGAGGAGTATGAGGTGAGAGGAACCTTCACTCACGTGAATAAGTAGAAGAGTGGCAGTCCTAAGGGACAGATGCTTGGGAGGGGAGGATAACCATTGTGAAAAGCATCTTTGCCTTGATTCACTCACCCTCTTAATCCTTTCCTTCCTCCATCTTATTTCTGTTTATAAGGCTAGGATTTTACAGCACTAGCAATCTTTGGTGGCTCTCTGGTCCAGAGGAAATGTGTTTAATACAGTGGTAAGAGAATTACATTGTGTTCGTGTGCACTCTCTCCATTAAAGAGTGGATAGTAAATATTTAATAGTTGCTGAACTCCATGAAGGATTTGGAGTCCCATAGTCCTTAATTTATTGATGTGCTTTAGTTGACGATAGGGCGAAGCAGGGTTTATGAAAAGGAAGGGTTTTTGCTTTTTTTTTTGGAGCCCCAAATACTCTGTAGCAATTGGTCAAGTTAAATCACAGCTTAATGACCTGCACGCAGAACTGTAAAGGCAAAGGCAGCAGCCTTGTGTAGCTTAAATGAAGATGGAGTTTTCCAGTATGCTCAAACCTCTGGCTCAGAATATGTTCAGCAGGCCTATTCTTGCAACTCTGTGTGAAGAGAGGGGCAAGGAGTAAGCTGAAAATATGAAAGCAGCCCTTCCACCCTGCGGTCAAATAGCTGGAGTGACCAGGAATTTAATCCAAATGCCAGGAAGAAGTGTGGCACTGGGGAGGAGTTGGAAGACAAATATACATTTAGAGGAGAGAGAACAGAAGAGGGAAATAGCATCAAACATATGTGAGACTTTGCTGTAGCAAGCGATAATTATAATGAATGTAGTAAGCTTGTGGGAAGGCAATAAGTAATTAATATGCATAGTGGCATTAAAACTACTTAAAAATAACATAACAGCTGTGAAAAATAAGTTACTTAATGAAAACAGCTCACTTTTCCACCCTGCAAGTCGGAGTCCATGGGGTTTATATCATTGATGCTGGGGTTTGCTGTAATTGAGAGGCAATCTTTTTCTGGTTGTCACCAGGGAGTATTTTTTTAATCAGACAGCATCAAAGACTGTCATAACAAATGTTGCTGGTAACTGTATGTTAACCAGGGCTAGTCACTCATGCCCCACAATCAGGGACACTAATTGAAGTATCGATACAAAGAGCTTGGTTTAATATGGAAAAAGGGTATTAATTCTCTAAGGAGATTTACTTAGCCCCCCTTGGCCTCCAGTTCCATGAGTAGTACCCAAAGCTGAATTCAGCTCAATTACAGATGCCCTAAGATCTAGTTCTTGATGTTCAAGAAGAAAACAGGTGCTGGCATATATGTAATTTTCTGGCACTGGCATTGGTAATTATCAAAATAACACATTAGCATGAAAAATGTCAATGCAACTTTCAGCTCCACAAGTTCTGCATTTCCCAGAAAGTGCTATCTACATACGTATATAATGATGATGACATTATATACATTTGCATAATTCCTTTCTTTACAAGAAATAGCCTGGAGAATGCCACAAGCTCTCAAATCACTTTTGCTGTTCTACCCTTCAATCAGAGGCAATTGCCCTAAGTGGCAGTCCTTTTAGATGGTGGAATTTGGATTTCAGAGCATGGGCTGCAGGTAGCACTTTGGCTCCAAGCAGCTTTCAGCCACCACCAGCAATACTGCAAATTGCAGGGAGGATGTTGAGGAGTGTTGTAAATCCTGGAAGGTAGGAAGGGTGGTTTTAAGTTGGCTGAAATCTTGAGAAATGTAAAGCTGGAAAGCCTGTTTTGCAAAACATTTTGCAAAATGGTTGATAAAAGCTTAAAAAGAAAAGACCTGAAATTTTATTTTTGTGTCTCTTAAAATCTGTTTTCATACACTAATATTAGTGTCATCTGTCTGTATGTTTTTTCTTCTAAGACGCTGATTTTCTGTTTACTTTGCAGATTGATAGCATAAATGAGAGCCTACTTAGTGACATGTTAGCAAACAATTTTACTCTCATGAAAAATCACTTTGAACAGAATGTATCAGTCATACATGACAATCTCTTATCTCTGTACATTCCCATTTCCACTGAGAAACCAGGGAATTGCATTCAAGATTTGTTTTGTACCCCTTCAACTGCAGAGCACTAGAGCACAGGTAATGTGTTTTACTGGGGGCATCATGGAAAATTTTTCGTGTGCCTGCATCTTACATCTAACTCCACACCAGGATGTGGTTGCGTAAGTGGTGTCACTGCTTCTGTGAACTGGCTGATAACTGTGTGTGTGAACACGGGAACCTGTCAGCACTTGCAGCATGTGCATTATTTGGGGTCTGCCTGCTGCACCTGAGGCCAGAGTGACTGCTGTTTGTTTTAGCAATCAAATGTGTGCACCTCAAGAGAAAAATATATCACTGACACTGGAAGTAGACAGCACTGTTTGGGATTAGGCACGGCCATAAACATTTACACGGGACTTGTTTAACTGTCACCTGTTCCTTTTTCAGAACATATCAGCCCTGATTTGTTGTGAGCTGCTAGACTGGTCCCATAGCCATACTGCGAGCACCAATTACTGGCTGCAGAGATAATAAGCTTAAGTATCCAAACTCATTTTCAAATATGATTTAGGATGTCACTAACGTACATTTCTCTTGCTGCATTACTGAGACTGTTAGTTATTTTGGATTTTGTGGCTCCTTCCTCAGGAATCTTGCTACCGCCAGGCTTCAGTGCATTGAAGTCACCTCTGGATTTTAACCTGCTCATTTCTGGCTGGCTACACAGCCCTTATCTGGTCAAAAGAGTAGGTTCGGGAGCTCAGGCTATGATATGACATTACAAAATGTTTGGCAGTAGGGTTGTCACTATATATGCCGTCCTTGGATTGTGTTGGCTTAATGCTTTTTATGTCCTTGCTCTGTACCAGACTGGGGAGCTGAACTGGCTGAAATATTTCTCTTCAGGGCTTTTTGGGGTATTTTTTTTTCTCTTTTTTAGCCAAAGCAGTTTCTCATCCTGGGTCACAGCAGAGTCATTGGAAGAGTTTTGCCACCAGTGTTGAGAAGCTGGAGGCTGCAGGAAGATGCTCAGGACTTTGTGGCGAGCTGTGAGATGAGCAGCAAGGCTTTTAATTGATAGTGTTGCCTTTGGCAAGAATACAACAGCATTGGGGCGCATCAGAGCAAATGAATGATTCAGGTTTTCCTACTTAAATGAAAAACAAACTGCAAATTAGCTAAATGCATCCATTGGAAACGTATATTGGCTTGCACTAAGTCTCAATTGAATGTGAACTCTTTGGTTATGTTTGGGCCATGGTGCTTGGAAATTTTAATCAAGATAAAGAGACTTGTAGAGATATGGCCCTGCAATTTCAGATAAAAATTAGATCATTTTAGTTTTAAAAGCTTCATTATAGGATAAATTCCACTACTGGGATGATATTTCAGCATGAATTTTTACAAACTTCTCTAGAAGAAGAAAAGAAAGAAAAGCTTAAAAATTAAATTCAGATTTTTAACACCGGAATTTTACAGCTAGCAAATTGAACAAAGAAGCATTTGGAGTGTTTCGTGTAGAAGCATCACACATGGGTCAAATACTGATAGCCAAGAGATCTATCTGTCCTGGTTTGCTATTAACAATACTGCAGAAAGAAACAGAAATATTCCTTTTTGAGATCATGGAAATAAGTATTGTACAAACCTAAACTCAAGAAAAAAAAAAACAAAAAACAACATTAGGAATGCTTCTCTTTTTCTGGATGCAACTTATATTAATTATAATTGATACTTTTGCCTTTGTATTTCCAATGCAGTTTTAATTCTCAGTTTTTAGTGGTATCACAACAAAATTGCCAATGCTGTACCACCTGGATATGTGCAGTTACTCCGATCTGTTTTATAGAAGCAGGGGTATGGGTGCACTCTGCAAAGGCAGTTTGTGTTCCTCACCAGCCAGATCCCCCCCTTTCATTTCTTCAGGGAGGGGTAGTTTCATAAAACGCAGAGAATTCTCTGGTTTCGAGTGAGATGAAAAATCCCATGTTCTGAAATCTTTGGAGACTATCTCAGGCAAATATAAAAACATGAATTTCAATGGAGACTTTCATGTTCAAATCACCTGAAAGGACAAGGTTAGCTTAGAAGGGATTTATTGGACCTAAACATATTTTATTTGGCCAAGACAGCCTACCCCCCCATGGACGTGATGAGGGAGACATTTACTTATTTATTTTCCCTTTTCAGATGGCTGTGATTACGTGTTTAATGACTGTTGCCATTCTCTGGTCAATCTGCTGTGATTTGATATTAGTAGAAAAATAAGGCACCTTTTTCCTTAGTCTTTGAAGATGAAAATGAACCTCCCTCACCTCTTTTCTTTTACTCAGGGATTTTATTTTTTTTTTCATTGTGTGTAGGTTTTTGTGGGTTTTGTTTTGCTTTTTGTTTGGGTTTGTTGTTTTTTTGTGCTCAGGAGATGAGCTGCTATTTGGAAACAGCTGTCTGTAAAGGAAATATATGTGTGATCAAAGCCCTCACCAATTACAGTTATTACTCTTTCTCCTGGGCTTTTGAATAGGAACTCGCTGTCCCTGTCTTTTGTCAGCAAGGCTCGGGGCAGTGCTGCACTGCCTGACATTTTCTGTCCTGGAACCCCTTTGGGGGAAATTCACAACGATCTGGTCTGCCAGGGGGTTGCTCATATTAAGTTTAATTGCAAGGCCAGTGTTGTAGATCCTAATAATTGTGTCTGCTATTGCATTCAGGCACCATAATAGACCTGGATCACTTGTGAAGATGAATATAAATTCATTTTCCAGTACAGCTGTGTCAAACTACCTGCTGCTAGCTAAGGCAGATATGATTCCCCAATGAGAGCAGTCTAAAAACTCCGCAATTCCCCGGGGACCATAAATAATGCAATTTGTAACGTTGCTGTTGTTTTTAGTAATATCGGCTTGTGTTAGGGAGTAGATCTTGAAGGAGGCAGATCTATGGAGAAAACTCAGTGGAAGCCGTTCTTTTCCCACCTGTGTGTTCAGCACTAATGATGGCTGGGCTGGGTGCAGCTGCTGCCAATTGTCTGCAGCTCGTTGGTGGCTTTCTGTTCGCGTTGTGGTGCCAGCCGTGCCCAGCCGGCCGGTGCCGCTGCGGTTCCAGCCGAGCACTGCTGTGACAGCTGCTTTCAGCTGCTGCTGCTGGCATCCCCAGTGGTCCTGAGACACGGAGAGAGGTCGTCCTGCTTGTGGGTGGATAGTCCAGGCCATCTTCCAAGGAAGGCAGGACCGTCCTCCAGCCAGACCCCGGCACAGCTGCCGTTTTCCTGGCTCTGCCTCTCCAATCCTTCCTGGGCTTGTGTCAAGGGGAAAGTGGCTCATTCGCTTGTGTTCAGAATAGCTGCAGGACCAAGCTGTGTGGTAAAGCAGCGCTGTCTGCTGCTGGTTTCCTTAACCCATCCTTTCTCAAGCAAAAGGGCAAATTTGGGGAAAATGATGATTTATTTCCATAGTTTCTGTGTTTTACCTCCTTTTGCCTCTTGTCTTTAGACATAATCTAAAACCCTGAGCTTTTTATTTTTCCTCAGAGAAAACCAGCTAGTGATTTATATTACATCACCCCATCGCTAACATAGAAATAGTTTAAACCACTGTACGTGCTCAACTGAGAGCCTGAGCCCCGTGTTCCTGCCATCTGGGTTTTCTTAGCAGTGTACATATGTGAAATCTCCACAAACCCTGTTCTACGGGAGAAATGAGGTTAACCTGTGTCTGTGCAGCCAGAAACAAATTCTCCTGATCCTTTTAGATCTGAACTTGCAGGAGGAAAATGATTCTCAGCTAGCAAAAGCCAAGAGATGCAAATGGTCTGCACCAAGCTCTGCTTTTTGCGATAGTAGATGTGCCCTTTCCTCGAGAACAGCTGTTTGCTTAGTTGACTACTGAATTATGCAGTGCCTTTATTTTTGCCCTCGTCTGTCATCTTAATCCACCTGAAGGCATTGGCCAGATTTTTATAAACACTCCACTATTGTTTATTTCGCAGGCACTACCCGAGGGGCAGACGGCATCCTGGGACACAGCCAAGGAAGATGAAAACCGCAATAAGAACAGATACGGAAACATAATCTCCTGTAGGTGTTAATGCACTTTGCACTGAGCTTTCTCTATGGTTTTATAAGCATCTTGTGGAAGCAGGGTGTGCGTGAGAACCTCGCTAAAAGCTGGTTTACATTGCTGAGCATTCAGTAGTTCAATTAGATTGTTACATGCTATGTTTATTTCTAGGATTTTTTTTTTTTTTTTTGGTTTATGGTTTTTTATTGGTCTGTGTAAACTCAATGCATGATTTTACCCTTTTTAATACTTGTAAAATCTACCTTACTTTGTATTTGATGTCTGTAATTTAAGGACTAAATCCGTTTGTCAGATTTTCACAGTGGATGATGATACCCATTTTCTATGGATTTTTATTACTAAACCCAGATCTTTCAGTGCCACAAGTGGGAGTGAAAAAGGAGACGTGGATATGTCAGGTTTTTAGATATGAAGGATATAGATAGATACCAGGTTTTCTCCTTCTTTGTGGTCAGTAACCAGTGGAGCAGTTGCTACTTATCTACATGTATACCTGGTTTGATGACTAGTACAAGCTTAGCTTCTGCTCCAGAATCACAGTAAGGCAGTTGAAAATGCACTGAAAGCTTCTTAATTTTACTTCTTTCAGTAACCAATTAGTGTTACTAATTGTGGTTAACCAATAGTGGTGTTATAGGGATATTAACACTTGCAGAACTACAGGGCATGGAAGACTCCTGAGGTCAGTTTTAGTCTCCAAGTCAGGACTAGCTCCACCTCTGTCATTTTTGTCAGATCTTTGTGACACCTTTTCCTAAAGATCTCCAAATTTAAGCTTTCCAAAAACTCTCCAGGCAGCTTACCCCAGTGTTTCATTATTTGCTGTAATGACTGGGACATATGAAAAGAGGTGTGATAATTCATTCTTTTTAAGGGTTGCTGAGCAGCATCAGATTGGAGAAGCCAGGCCTGAGACCATCAGAACAAGAAACGGGGATATAAATGGTTATGCCATAGATTTATGTGACTGGATAATTCTGTGGAACACTACAAAAGCAAAATTAAGTCACATGGAGTGACATATTTAGTAGTATGTTTTTTCTCAGGTTAAATGCATACTTCTTATAGGACAAACAGACCTTACTAAAGAAGTGGGAAATAAACAACAAAAAAAAAACTTTGTCACAAATCTCTCTCACATACCTTAAGTTTCATCTCATTCTTATAAGACTTGAAAGAAGTGATTCATGTAACAGTTTTGGGGTAATGGCATAGAACAGATCAGGAACCCTATGGCAAAGGTGAAGTCTGGAAATGAAGATCAGAAGTTTGTGAGCCCTGATCTGATCCCATTTCTGCTTGCTGCCTTTCTGCCTTGGTTGTGAGCAGGTCACCAGTTCCCATAATTTTTTGTTTCTCTGTGTGGAAAATGGAAGTGGTACCACTAGAATATTACAGATAGTGTGGAAATCATTCCCCTTATCTTCAGGTGCCAAAAAAGCACAGCCTTGCTGTAAGCTTCCCATGTTGCTAGTGGGAGATACCTCCAGACAGAGGTTCAATTTGCATGTCTAGACAATTAGCTTAGATCAAATTATTCTGAGAGATGAATCATCCAGCTTTAACAACTGCACATTTGTTTGAAGGTGGAAGTGCCATAGTATGATATAAGGAAAGAAACATGAAAGACTTTGTGCCTCTGCGGGATTTTGAGGAAGCGGTTGACATAATGTCAAAGTGCAGGTGAAAAGAGGCAAGACTATGCAAGAGCCACCATTGAATTTATGCTGAAGGTGGTCACAAAGAAAACACTGAACTCCAAGTGAAACGTGAGAAGAAATTAAGGAAGCAAAATCAAGGAAGATAAATGGGTTATTATCTAAAGGGAAGGTGTTCACGAAGATTAATTGTTGTCTGACAAAGAATGATGTTAGCCTTTTGCTATAAATATGAATACAGTAGGAATATAGATAAGAGGTGATGCGCTTGAATAAGGAAATGCAAAATGTAATCAAAGCTAAGAAAGAAGTATCTGCATGGTACAAAACAGAAGGGCGCAGGTTTGAGGGCTTGTTGTTGGGGAAAAAAATCAGATGGAGGTTGAGAGGATGGAGAGGCATAGTAAGGAAAGCAAAGGTCATGAAAGAGAGCAGGGGTGCAGAAGGGTTGAAGGTAAACAACAAGGCTGGGATGGTTTCCTTCACTTCAAATAAATATGAAATAAAGACTTCAAGAAGGAGACAATAACTATAAAAGATGGCACAGAGAATTTAGTAGCATGCCATAAAGAGCGATGAAGTAAAATGGATTGAGGTATCTGCTTCTCTTTGAAGGTGCTGGGGAGAAGGAAGAGAAGATGCTCAAGGAAGGGGCATAACGTTCATCAGATGTTCTGTAAAAACAGTGCGAAATTATTGTTGATGTCTTTGGCTAAGCCTTGAGCTAGACCATACTGGTGGGTAACACTGGGCAACTTCCCTGAGTAAAGGCAGTGACAGGATCCAGAATAGAGAATTGACAGAAGAGCTGAAAATAGCAGGAGAGCAGTTCCCTCTGGGCGGATCATGAAAATGAATTGTGCTTGGTGGGTACAGACTGTGCAAATGCCTGAGCAGAGGAGAGGAGGCAGAAAACAATTACACCCTTAACTGCTTTGTTGTGCTAGAGCTGCAATTGGTGGTAAAACCCAGAGTACGCACTGATTGCTCTTACTGGTGCGTTTGGTAAAATGTTGCAGATGTCAATTAACATTATTTGTTTAACCACAGTTGCCATGTCATTAGTCCTGAAACAACACAGTCCATGCTTTCTGGGGACTGAATTGAATAGTCAGGTTTTGATCTAACTTCTGTAACTGCTTCAGAGGCTTCTGTTAAAATGTGGGTTTATAAGCTCTAGCAACAAGTAGCATTGCTCAGTGATTCACAGCAGATTAGATCTTGTCTTTCTGGCCTC
This sequence comes from Aythya ferina, assembly GCF_964211825.1. Classification (NCBI taxonomy): domain Eukaryota; kingdom Metazoa; phylum Chordata; class Aves; order Anseriformes; family Anatidae; genus Aythya; species Aythya ferina. The sequence continues at coordinate 12,205,435 of NC_140315.1, read as the reverse complement.
CTGGGTAGTAGTACACTTACAGGACCATTTTACTCAGCTTACCACTTTCCCAGTGGTATTTCCCTGTATTAACACTATGCCTCTGTGAAAACCTAGATCAGCCCCAACATCTGCTCTTCTTAGAGTTGCAAACCAAAACTGGAGGTGTATCAGTTCACTGGGAGGAGATGCGGGAGAACCCTCAGCTTTTCCATTCTTTAAACCCAGACTTTTTGGCATGATTTTAGAAAAAAGAGAAAGCCAGAGAATGGATTTGGTGTCTGTATGACCACAGAGATCCATTGCTGCTGATGAAAAGATGGTTTCTCTTTGCTAACTGTGATTTCATGGATCCACCATGCTTTAGGGAGCTGCTCTACTTGAAGTTTTTGATATGTCAACAGGTTCTATGATCTATGCACTGGTGCTTTAGTTGTAAAAACTGGTGAGTTTGTCTTTGCAGACCAGCTTAGGGAGCAAGGGCAGGTAGTAGATGCATTTATGTACTGAATCTACATTATTTAAATTTGCTTTAGAGCAATTTTAATTGATATTGAGATTTTCAAAGTGCATCAGCAGGTGATGGTTAGGGGAGAGGTGTTGTACTTGCGAGTTGAGTTCTATTACATAGAAAAGAAAACATCCAAAAGCTATATGAGATCTTTATTTCTATTCTATTTCTCCTCATTCCCAAATTTAGAGTGAAAACACTCAGGTGAGAGCTGAGAAAACAGAGACGTAGGGTTGTGTTTAACTTACAGGACAGCACCATATTTCCCTTTTGTTTTATCCCTTTTCTGAGCAGATTATTACAGGAGGAGCTTAGCACTCATGGGGATGCTCGTACCAGTGCTTCTTTAGACAATTCTCCCATCTGCAGTGGAGCTCCACCGTCTTCCCACTTAGGCGATGATTTTAACATTTTGTGACGGTCCATTAAAAACTATGGAGTTGGTGACACAAGACAGTAGAGAAAACGGCTTCATTTTGTTTGTGCTGTGACTGCTGTATGCTTTGGGCTTGAAGACTGCAAATTAACCCGGATTTTGTGGTGTAACTGACAGACACTAGAGAAGGATTAACAGAGCTCCCAGCTGAAACACAGGTAGAGTGGACTTCTTGTCCACGAACAAGGATAATGCATAAAAAACAATAGCAACAAATGTCAGTTTTGGAATTAGAATGTAAATCTCTTATCTTCCAAGCATTTTTATCTCATGGTTTCTTCTGTAGTGCCTAAGCTCTTGCTTGTCTGTGCAGTGTCCATGTTATGTGATCCTGGGAGCGTGGCAGGTTTCACACCTTGCTGTTATCCTGTTCCCAGGCATAGTGTGGGATGGCTGGGGATGGGACTGGAGGACTGTGTTGATTCATTGCAATAGATGTCTGCATTTCTCCATCAACTATGTGGGGAACCATGACAGACAATTTAGACTAGCTGCATAATATTTAGATGGCGAAAGTTGCATGAGATTAATCCAGTGCTGGTGTCAAAATGGTATGTGGAAAAATTGCAATGATATTTCAAATGATCACTAATGGGAATTTTGACAGAAGTTTCAGACGATAACGTCTTTGTACTAAAATGGGAGCACAATGCTTTTCAGTGAAATTCTTGTCATTTTTGAAATCTGTTTTAAGACCAATTTTCAGTCAAAGTGCTCTTCATACAAATTCAGAGTTCTGCTAACTTGCATACCAACTATAGCCAACAGGGAGAAACAAAATCAAATATACATCTGTAAATATACTTCCATTTTTTGCAGCCTTGAATATTACAGACATACAATTTGTCTTGTTACTCTCTTTTGTTAAAGTTTCTCATGATGCATTTGTATCACATGGTGATTTTATGACGTCTGATGAGTGTACAGAAATGTTGAGTGACACCTTTCATTTCAGTATGCGTAAATATGTTGTCTCTATGGCTGGTGTTGTCCAGTGGAAAAGATGTGGAATCAGGAATATGTTCTAGCCATTGGAAGTAGATATAGTTAAGATAATTACTATTCTTTTAAAAGCCCTTTAAAATCTGTAAATGAAAAGACTGAGTAGAAGATAATTAATATTGCTGTTAATAGTATAGTAAGTTGCATTGTTTTTTTGTCCCTCTTGATTTAAAAAGAAAAAAAAAAAAGTTTTGGAAAGAAAGTGATTTGCAAGGTAAGTTATTTCATGAACTTTTATTCAGAATGGTCTCCTAAACTTATGAACTTATGATTGAAGACACCATTTACACATCATTAATATTTTGTGTATATGTACACATACAGTTTTTCTGCTGCACTGTTCACACTCTTCAGAGAAATAAATCTCCCACATGTATTGTCTCATTTTTGTAAAACATGAGATGACTTACTGTAGATTCTATCCACCTGAAGCAAAGCTCAGCTAAAAATAATTTTCTTTTGAATCCAAAATATAAGATGACCTAAACTTGAATCTCTCTTTCTCTTTTTTTTTTTTTTTTAAAAAAAATCATTCATTTCCAATGGTCATTTCTTCATCCTTTAGATAGATAGGATAACTATCTTTGGTACACATGAACAAAAGAAACACTTGTTAATAGCTACAGAGCACCTTTTATTTATGCATAACTGTCTTAGATTCATAGACCTATTCTGCGTCCTTTTAGGTCTTTAACAGCGAGGTCCCTTGGGGAGGTATTCATCTTGTCTGTTTCAAGTTTCTAATTTAGGAGCGGCTCAAAGAGCTGAAATGTGATTTGTGAGTTTGGCTCTATTAACTGAAGAGAAGATCTTCCTTAAGGGCTGTTCAGAGCACTTCAGCCACACACTGTACGTAGACAGTGTCTTGGTCCCACTTAAACAATTAACTTGAGATTCTTTTCACCTGTCATTAGGGTCATTCTGGGTCTCATGACTTTTCAAGTTATATTATTGCAATAAGCTTAGACTTTCATAACATTATTATACTGTGGCATTGCAGGGAGGATTAGCAAATGTTCTCCTCACAATCATTAACTCTAGGGACTTTTTTCTTTGCCTTTGTTCTGTGTGATTCTTAACTAGCTTAGTTTCCTGCCTTGAATTGCAAGTGTGAAATCGTCTACAGGAGATTTTGTGTGTTTCATCGAGATGTCCAGCTTAATCAGCTCGTTGTCTGTCTGTGTGAATTGCACTAAGTATAAATTCCTTTGTTGTCTGTCTAAACACAAGATTTAGTGCAGCTCCTAGTGAGCTTGCCTTGAGCATGGGTAATTGTCTGGAGCTGGGAGCAACATCAGCACTTAGAGAAAGATACCTGCTGCATTTGCAAAGTTTGTATTTATTAATACAAATATAGCAGAGCTTTTGAAGGATTCACCAGCAAAACCATTTTTGAATGCAAATATGGCATTTGATAAATACAACAATGTGGCTGTATTTTTTGGGTGTGAAAATTTCACCCAAACAATGAGCAGAGTATGAGAATCATTGCTTTACATGAGCAAATGAATATTTAATATACATCCAAATCCCATTTCTCAGAACTGCATGTACATCTGTCTTCACAATTATTATCTGATTCCACGTTTAATTAAGTCACGACTAAAACCTTTTTGACTGAGTTACTGCAGAATCACACCTCGGATTTTTATGTTTTATTGTGATGATTCTTTTTAATTGAATCTAAATCATGCCTAGGTCCATATTTTGCAAAGTGCTTCTAAATATTAATGCTTTATTGCCTAGGAGCTACTGTCTACATAGCTAGTAGGGAGGAAACAAACTTAATGGAATCTGTTTTCTGCTTCATTATAAAACCCTTCAGAAATGAGCCCAGCAGGCCTGGCTGTGACCTCCGTAACCCGACTGCCTTTCCCAAGCAACTGGTTCTTAGATAACACTTCTGCAATTAATTGCATACCGGGGCTGGGATTGCCAGACCAAATCAGATCAATGACCCAGCTCACTGAGTACCTCCTTTGACAGAGCTCAGCACCAGCTGTTCCAGAGGAAGATCAAAATATTCCCTTGGTGGACAGTCATGACATAATCAGCCCACTGGGGCGCTTCCTTTCTGTGCCTGAACTGCAGAACATACTGGGAGAGTATCAAAAGACTGATACCTGTTATTTTATTGCCTTATCTAAAGTAACTTTGAATGTCCATAAAGATATGAACTTTTTTTTTGTCCTGAACACAGCTTCACACTTTGCCTTGCTGTCACTTTGCTGCAGTGGTTTCTGCGGGCTGTATGAAAGAGCATTGCTCTGATTTCCTTTGGTATTTTCTTTCAGTTCCTTGGGTTGCCCCACTTGTTAATTGTAGGATTTCATCTGTCATTTTATCCTCCTTTAATCTTTTATACCTTTGTCACGACCTCATTTTTATCCTGGTTTTTACTGTTAGTTCTTACCTCAATTTATGTGAACCTAAGGAATCTGGGGAGGCTGTTACTTCCCAGGGTGATGATGGCTCTTGTAAAGGAGATGCTCTTCCTGCAAAGACCCCAAACCAAGCAACATCTGTGGTCTGTGTATAGCTCTGTAATAATTTATAGTGATGGCAGTGAACTTAATGAACGTTGAGTTTGAATGAACACTAACTTAAAGATCTAAACATTACATCTTAAGTACAAAAGAAAGGGCACATAGAAGAAGGAATAGCTCTGATACTCTTTCATTTTTTACTATTGTAAGTGTTCAATTACCCACTTGAAGGAATCGGCAGATAAAATAAAGCACTGACAAACTCCTCTTTATTGTTACTGTCACTTTTTTCTTTCCTTCTTTCAGATGATCATTCAAGGGTGAGATTGCAACTGCTGGATGGGGACCCTCACTCTGACTACATCAACGCCAATTACATCGACGTAAGGCTCATGGACATTCCTGAAGTGACAAACACTCCTGCTGACAAGCCTGCTTACCAATTTGGTGCATCTCATGCAGGGACAGACTGCCGGTCTGATATGAATGACAGCTGAAAGTTATACAGACATCATGTTGTGACAGGGAGAAGGTTCTTGGCCTCCAGTTTATTCTTTCTGACCAGTCTAGACAGATGGAGATTTCCTGTGTCTGACAGATCCACAAACATAAGTGGAATGTGGGCTAAATGCACGATGTATGTGAAAATCAATATCAGTCCCTCGCAATAACATTAACAGATATCTGAGATTTATTGACTGCATACAAAGTCGCAGGACAGAAGGCATAAGTGGATTGACTTTTTTTTTTTTTTGAGTATTGTAAAATCACATTTAAAAAGCAAACTCTTACGCACACAGGATGGTCAAATGAACATGCATTTCTTTCATGCATCTCCTAATGCTTAGGAACATGATGCTGTTCGGAAGAGTTTTTTTAATAGAAGAAACTGAAAAATGCACTTCATAAAGTTATGTACCACTGGCATTCAGTGTTATCGTACAGAGGCAAACCCACCCCTTTCTTGTTTTTCCAACACAAAGATGCATTTTTTTTCTGTGTTAGTTTTCAGAGCTGACCGTGGGTTAATTATGGCACTTTTATTTCTTTGAATGAATAGTGAAAACTGCTCCGTTCCTGTTTTCTCTTTGCTATGATGAGATCTTATGATTTTGTGGGGTTTTTATTACTCAACCTGAGTGAGATACCATCACTTAAAATCTCATGGGGCAGCCTCGTTCCTTATCTTCATGTGTTCAACAACCGTTGTTAGTACACCATTAAGTGTATGGCAGTCATTGGTGCCTGGAAGGTATAAAATGCATGCTCTTGTGCTTTGTTTAACTGTGATGTCAGACCATCACAATTTTTTCTTTTTTTTCCAGGGGTACCACCGGCCTCGTCATTACATTGCAACTCAAGGCAAGTTCATTCTTGTATGTCTATATATTTGTAAAACCTCTGCTGTTCTAAATTACTGTAGGAGTTATCTCTAGGGTGACATCTGCTCTGGGAACGTCTGAAGTTCCAAGATATTTAAGACACTCAAACACAAAATCTCAGCTGCAGGAGTAAGACTTAGAGGTGGCAGTGCAATCTATAATGTGCCCTTTGTGCATGAAATATGAGATTAGAACTAAAAGGGACTTAACGGAGCTTGGGTTTACCTTCTGGAGTGAAATTGCTTGGGGAGGGCTGTATGAATATGCCTGGGACTGATGAATTTTTGTTGGTGGGAACTATTAGAAAATGTATTAGAACACCATCTTCTGCAAATTAGATGAAATTTCCTCTGCCTTTAGAGGTCTAAAAAAAAAAAAAAAAAAGCTAACCAACACAATTCAATGTTCAGAGCTATCAATGTTAGATGATGAGCCTTCCTACTCCTGGTCTGTGCACTAGGATGCTATTGTCCTGCATCACTGGGCAAACTATTTTGCTATGACCACTTCCTCTACCATTATTTGTTCTCATTTCACTGTATTCCTTCCTTCCCTACAAATGTGTTGCTACCATAAACGACCCTGTTCTTAACTTCCAATTTGTGAATTTCTCGCTGGTTTGTCCCTGTTGAAGGAGTAAAGGAACATACCAGAATAAAATTGGTGTATGGGTTTATAAGGGTATAGGGAATGCAGCAACGCAAAGAGCATGGAGGATGGAATTTGGACAGGATTGGGTGAAGTTTGGGTGAAGGATTTCACCTGCAGCATAGAGGAGGAGAAGAAAACAAAGTCAGAGAGAGCTTCTAGTCTAATAAATCTTTTGCTGTTTGGCTGTTGGAGCCTGAATTTTTTTCCTCTGGGAGGACTTAAAAAAAATTGTGGATTTATGCATGTTTTCTCCTTCATAATTAGTAAATATTAAAGTATGAATAGAGGAATTTGTGTTGCATCGCATGGAAAAATTCAATTCAGCCTTAATTCCAGAGAGACTGCATGGTGCATCCACCTCCCATTGCTTATACGTGATTTCCTACAGGAGCTATCTCCAGTGTTTACAATACAGCCATCACCTCTGTTTACAGCCTGCTAGCACCTTAAATACTTGCTGCAAGGAAGGACAAGGTGTCTGATACCTCAAAGAGCTCTCGGTTGTTTAGTGCCTGTAACCCTGAATCATGGAGAGATGCCCTGGAAGGGAGAGTAGGATCCTGTGGGATCCACAGGGCAGTGGCTAGGAAATAGCTGAAATGGGTTGTTGGCATTAAATACTCTCTCTGAAGATGTCCTTTTGTCTTTTCTGTTGCCCCAGGGCCGATGCAAGAGACAGTGAAGGATTTCTGGAGAATGATTTGGCAAGAAAACTCTGCAAGCGTTGTCATGGTCACCAACTTGGTGGAAGTGGGCAGGGTAAGGGTACCATTTTCCCAGCAAATACAACCAAACTAGTGCCGAGTATAGCACCATGTTGCTGCTGCAGGCATGCTCAGACAGTGAAATGCTTTTTGCTTACTGTAGTAAGGGAATGAATTAATCCACTCGGGGTTTTTTTCCTTTAAAGTGCTAGATTTTGTAATACTTAGCTGCTTCCATTCCAAACTAATAAGGATCTTGTTTCTGGTGTAAGTCTTGACTTTAGCAGAGTTAGACAAATTTATGCTAGCTGAGGAGCTGTCTCCTTTTCAGTACAGAGGGAAAAATGTGCTTTTATAATAATTATTCTTTATCTGTATAATTTGAATACTTCCCTACCCACAAAAATCTGGAGGGGAGAGGACATGTGACTGGTGTTTGAGCTGATCAAAAGAACTCTTCAAAGCCGAGAGTTTCTAATCATTTCAGAATATCACTATTCCATGGTGGTGTGAGACCACGCACAGCTGCATCCTGGGGCCACCCAGCACCCTTGGCCTCCTCACCAGCCACAGCTTCACTCTGTTGGACGCAGGTGGGCCAGGAGTCCCTGTGTAAGCACAGAGCGATGGCCAAAGACCAGGATGGGAGCAAACATGAATAACTCAAAGGGCGTGGGCTCGCTGTGGCCAGCTCCAGGAATAAGAAAAAGGCACACCTGTGGTGTGCTTTCCTTAGTGCATTCTCCCCACTCCTGGTAGTGGAGTCTCTTTGGTTTAGAGAGATTCTCAGCCAGAAACCATCACTTTAAAATGTTGTCCTTCTGTTTCTCACCTTCGATTCCTGTTGCACTAAAAAAAAAACATTTAAGCAATTGATTATTCACAACTGTTAGTAATTCAGCTGCTTTTTATTTGATTTCCTTTAGATCTCATGGTTGAATGCCACCTGGTTCTGTTCATTTATTGTTATTTATTCTATTTTACTTTTTACTGACACTTCAATTTGAAATAAACTCTTTTGTGTAAAAAACAAAAAACCTAAATTAATAATGTTTTATATTTATAAATCCTCTTCTGTTTATGACTAGAACTGGAATATGAAAGCTGCTCTGCATTAACTAGTCATCTCAGCTTTTAGGTGCTGTTTCACTCTTTCATGCTACAGCATTTAATAGCTTGATAGCTTTTGTTATCCTGTATGTCCCCTCTAAAGCTTCACAGCCCCAGTTTTTATTTTTTATTTGGTTTTGCACATGGCTTCTGAAAGTAGCTAAGCTTGGGATGTGTTCACATGATCAGGAGATTTCTTTCAGGAGCCTAAGCTCAGGCACATCATAAATGTCAAATTTGTGTCCTTATCTGATAAGGGATGCTTTAAACCCAAATAAATTTAATGCATCAGGAAGTTTGCACAGTCCCTATGAACTGAAATTGTTTAGCTGTACAGAGACTGTTTGAAATCACAGTATCAATAGCAAGAACGCTTTTTTTCTTAAAGATGGTGATGCTAGTGACTGCAAGGTGTTCTGTAAACCTGACTTATGGTCTGGGCTTCTGTGGAAATTTAAGAAAGGCTATCCTAAAAAAAAAAAAAAGTTAAATGAATGCTTTAATTAGTATTCACTACAGAGTAAACTTCTGTATTTGGTAAGGGAGTTTTGATCTCATTTATTTACTCAGTTTTGGCATGGTCTGTACATCACAAGAAATTTCACTTTGTGTCATCTTCAGCTTGAAAGTGGAGTAAAATGTGTCAGCTCTGTCTCAAGTTAAATGACTTCCTCTCAACGTTTTCTTTCCCTCCTGCCAGGTGAAGTGTGTTCGGTACTGGCCAGATGACACAGAGGTCTATGGCGATATTAAAGTCACACTAATTGAGACAGAACCACTGGCAGAGTATGTCATACGCACATTTACTGTACAAAAGGTAAGGAAATCTTCAGTCAGCTAAAATTTTGTTATAACACTCAGTTTTTGATCTGACGTGAACTCTGGGAAGCATGTCCAGAGATCCGGAGATAGGAACATTTACAGTGTGGCTAGGTTTCACCTCAGAAACCTAAATTTTTGACAGGTATTCCAATTTTGGATAAATGATTTTACTCAAATGTTGTGCTGTAGCCACAAAAGTAGAATCCACAGTGCATGAAGTTTAAATGCATCCAAAAGCCAGCAGGTAGTTGACTATATGCCAGGAATAATAACTATCCCATTTCACAGTGGAAAATTATAGATGAAGAAAAGATACCAGTTAAATTGATGCCAGAGATGATCCCTTTCCAATAGAAATAAAATACGATACAGGCTCAGCTACGAAAAATTGTCCCTAAATCAGCAGGATTCAGAAGATTTGTTATATATAATTAGAAATCAGATGTCTAAATATCAGAGTATTCCAGGTCTGTCCAAATCACTCTCCAAACACTCAGTAACTGGTTTTAAAGCTTTTCAAAAATTCCTACTAAGACAAGTTAAGCTTAACCACAGTGGGAATGTTCCAGTTTACTAACATGCCAGATCCACCTTCGACTTAATCACTAAAAAACCTGGCAAAAAATGCTAATGCCAAAATCTGACAGGATAGTGGACTCCACATATGTTTCCCGTGCAATCAAATGTCACAACTAACTGACACTTCTGTGTTACTCTTGGCAGGACGTATACAAGTGGTGTCGGTTTTCCTGCACCAGTAACTTGGTTTTACCAGGAAAGCCAAGTGATGGGTTTGAGTATCAGTTTCTGCCCTATTTGGCAGGAGGTAGCAGAAAATCTAGGGTGTGTATATTATTTAGGTGTTCATTCCCCAGTCTGTTGCTTCAATGCCTCAAGAAAGATTTGAGAGTGATGGTTTGGAGATATCACCAAAGCAGACTGGATAAGTGCAGGCCTGGTATGCCGGGACTGACATCATTCTATAATGGTCCTAATCAGCTGGTTTTGAACCCTAAAACCACAGGTTTGACAGAGGTGCTGGCATTCACCTTCATAGTCCTCAGTTGTACGTTACCTGGTTCATTTGTAGTTGGAGTGCATCTCGATCCTTCACCTCTAAATCTCTTGGAGTGAAAAGTGGTATAGAACATGTTCCTGTGTGTAATTAGAGCTAGCTGCTTGTTCAGCCCTCTGCATGAGGGAAGGGAGCACTGATGAGAATATGCTGATTGCAGTCTGATGGAAGAAAAATAGAGGCTGTGTTGTCTCCTCAGAAAGGCTACCATGAGATCCGAGAGATTCGGCAGTTCCACTTCACCAGCTGGCCAGACCACGGGGTTCCTTGCTATGCCACGGGCCTCTTAGGCTTTGTTCGGCAAGTGAAGTTTCTCAACCCCCCAGAAGCAGGACCTATTGTTGTGCACTGCAGGTATGCAAACTGTGTCTGAGCCTTTCCTCCATCAGCTTTTTCTGCTTTTTTCCTTCTTCTCATTTGGCAATAACTATGTTTTGTTTGTTTAAGAGTATAATTTGTAGGCCTCCCAGGGAAACAAAGTAGAATCCGGTTTTCTTTTCTAAAGTGGCAGCTCTGGAGCTTAGCTGGCGTGAACTGGAGATGATATAAGTAGGTCAGAGAGGGCTATTCGAATGTAGAGGACTCTCTGGTGGCCCATACTCTCTTAGATGCTCATAGTAGAGCTGGGAAAATGGTAAATATCTGGGACAGCCAGTCTAGTCATTATCTACAACAAACCTCACGTGGCAGTACAGATGATGCCTACCAAAAAAAAAAGAAAAGAGGTCTGTGGACAGGGAATTTTAAAGCAACTTTGCTTTTCTGTACACACATTCACTGCAGTTCAGCTTTGTACTAGGGTACAGTAGGTTTTATCTCAAACATTTTTTTTGTCTTCCTGGCTCTGGATACCTGCCCTGTGCATCTTAGCCTTCTCAAAGCCCAGGATCTGGAATGGGGATTTCAGACTGAAAACTGGCCCCATGACTTCCAGCTACTAAATAAGAGGTGAATGCCTGAGGAAAACTGACTGCTTGGTTTACAGCCATGAAAATTCAGATTATTGATTTGCATGCTGGCTACTTCCCCGGTTGCTGCTGCTACTGGTGTGTGCTCTTTTAGCACCATATTCTTCCAACTGAGCTTAAGACCCTACTGTGCAAGGCAGTACATGAATATGTAGGAGAGTGTGCCGACATGCAGAACTAGCAGTCAGAGATGCAATCAGACATGCTAATGGTGGAGGGAGAGCAGAGACTCCCAGGGCTGCCATCAGAGCTAGGAAGAGAAACCAGCTCTCCTGACTTGTCCTAACTCTCCTAATACTTATCACCAGCAACTTGCAGCAAAGGAAAAATTGGGGGGGAGGTGTTATGCTAGATTGGATCAATAGTTCATATAATTTATGTGGATGATGCATTGCGGATCAGAAGATGGTAACAGAACTCAGAAAGAATTTTCTGCGTTAGTGAGCCTTGGATGTAGGTAGGTGTCCTTTCTATGGCTTTCCAGATAAAATGGTTGCTCCTGTAACACACCATAGTTATGCAAACCCTTGTTATAATGTGACTTCAAATTAAGAGTGCCTGGCTACAGAAAACAAGTTTGGCTTTGGAGCAGCTACTTGTGCAGTGCTTTGCTCAGAGCTCAGTGCACCTGTTCTGGAAAGGAGCCATGGACGGAGCACAACGGTAGAGAGCAGAGTTGGCTGCCCCCAGATCTCACCCTGAGCACTCCACAGGCACCTACCTCCTAGTGCCACCCTCTGAGATCAGGAGGAGAGAAAGAGAATATGCCTCACAATCACTTTAAAAAGGAAAACCAGCTAAATCTTTCAACAGTTTGGGGTGGTTTTTGTTTTTCTTTTTGTTTATTGGTTGTTCTTTTTTTATTATTATTATTATTTTATTTTTTTTAATGAGCAAGTGCTGAATCAGATTTATAATAAAATATGGCTAAACCAGAGGAGCTGGCAGAAGGGAATTCTTTCAGAGCTCTCAGGGCTTGAATTTGCTGCCTTGGTGCTGTGACATGGGTCTGGCCTTGGAAGGAGTCTGAACCTGATTCATCGTCACCAAGAAAGCAAGGAGAAATTTTTCATCCTTCACATTTTAATGAATAAATGCCATTTCCTCTCCGTTATTTATCTGCTTTTGAATTTTAATGACTTGCTTTAAGTGGTAATTACCAAATTCTCCCTACCGATGCCTGGCTGGATATTATCACTATTCGATATTTATGAAGTGCCAGGGTCCTCTAAATATAGAAATGTTATAACTATTTGTTAAAATTCTGAAAAGCTGAGAGATAAAGAGAGAGGAAATGCCACTTATTCATTAAAATTCTGCAAATGAAAAATATCTTCTCTCTATTCAGCAGTTGATTAATCTGATCCATTAATTTATGGTCATTCATATCTCCTTGCTTTTGGCTCTGCTGGAGTTTTCATGCAACTGAAGTTTCCCGGATTAGAGCTGAGTTTTCCTTCTTTCTTTGGCATAATGTGAAGAGATGTTCTCCTCTTTCTATCCTTCACACCTAAACAGCTTTGGATGATTTCCCGGGAGGGAAGGAGGACACAATGACAACACACTTTGCAGGAGACGGCCTGATTCTCACGTGCAGCTAGGGGTTCTAAACTGAAGGTTTTGAGTAGCCTCAGGCTCCCCTCTCTGTAATTTTACAATGCACAACTTGAAATCAGCCTGCCTGGGACCCAACTTCCTCCTGATTAAAAAGGGAGAAGAAGTGTTTGAGTCAAAGGACTGTTTCATCATGCCCGCTTGAATAAATGGGCATGCCTTTTCCAAGTCCCATGGGAAGAAAACCCTTGGAGAAGCCCTCCCACCTCCCCTGCCCTCCCAGGCTGTATCTTTTTGCAACCTGAAGGCTGCTCTCCCACAGTTTGATGAGATGTGCAGGTGAACTGACCCATAAAACCAAAACAAATATGTTTCTGAATAATGTTTCTGTTGATTTTCAAGAAAACAAAGCCCTCTTTCCTCCTTCCTGGGTCTGTTTCTCTTTCAAGAAATATTCTTTCACCTCATTCCCTTAAATCCTAAGCCAATTTAAGTGGACACGAGAGGGGAGCAGCTTCCAGAAGACAGCTGTGTTTGTAATAGCTATTTTCTCCTCCATAAAACTCTGCCTCTCCACAGTCCCCTGATCACGCAGGCCCTCACTGTCTTCTCTTTTTTAGTGCCGGGGCTGGGAGAACAGGGTGCTTTATTGCCATCGACATCATGCTTGACATGGCAGAGAACGAAGGCGTGGTAGATATATTTAACTGCGTGCGAGAGCTGCGCTCCCAAAGGGTCAATTTGGTGCAGACGGAGGTAGGTGCCAGCAGGTCTCCTCTTACCATGTGCTGCTTTCCTGTCGGCTCCTCTGCTCGACAGGAGCCCAGCATTTCATTAAGTCAACACTTGCCTCCTCTGTGATGAGATTATACACAACTTCCTTCTCTAAACATGGCCAGATGTACGCTGAATCACATTCACCCGCAGCTACTCAGGGTCTCAAGACAGGAGGGCAAACCTTGAAGTTTAATTCTTAGTATTGCTGATTACTTTTATACTCATAGTAAAAAAGACAGTTCCTGAATCCTCTCAGGGCTCATTCATGGGTGTACTGCAGACTCACATAGTACCCATTCTGTATAAATTGCAAGCTAAAAAACAAAAGAAGCATCTTTGATTTAAGCTTAGGGTGCCAATGAAGCAAGCTGCTCCATCTCGTACCATTTAGCAGCTACACAAACTCCCATGGGACTGCTGTTCCGCTACACAAGTTTTACTTGTGTGCTTCCCCTCCTGAGGGACAGAGCAATCGTCTGGAACAGAGAAGGACTTTAGCTTTGCTGAACTTCCCATATCCCATATTTTGTTCAGGGAAGTAACTTTTCCCAGAAAACCAGATTCTTCAAGATGTTTTGAAAAGACACGTGGAGCAGACTTGTTAGTCCTCTAATTTTTGCTGTTGGTATCATGAGTCTGAAGCACAATCCATTCCTAGCAATGAAGAGACCATTGCCTCGTGATTGCCAACAGACAAGCTTTACACCCTGATTTCCTCCTTGGCCCAATCCCATTTTGTCCCAGCATTTCTGAGACTGGTGACTTCCCATTTGACTTGTAAATTTGAAATGAATACATGAGAGCTCACATTCAATGATGGATGAAATATGCTCACAAAGCTGTCACATAGCACACTGTGTAATTTGTCTCCACAAGAAACAGTGCCAAATATGCATAGCAGGCATGACTTAAGGAAAAAAAAAAAAAAAAAAAAAAAGGTGTGATATTTCATGATCTATATTGAAAATACAACTTTAATATTTTATCCCCTCCCCTGTACAGGAGCAGTATGTATTTGTCCACGATGCCATTTTGGAGGCATGTCTCTGCGGCAACACGGCCATTCCAGTTTGTGAGTTCAGATCCATATATTACAACATCAGCAGACTAGATCCACAGACTAATTCCAGCCAGATAAAAGATGAGTTTCAGGTAATTTCATGTATCTATCTCAGTCATTGCAATTGGTGTACTGAAGGTATTTAACAATTTCTGTGTATCATTTTATGATTTCCATCATAGCAGAGAATGGGGACACTGAACTGAGGTCTGATCTCAGGTGATTTTTGTTGTGTTACTACTGGATCAGGCAGAGGTTTGGTTTTAAGCTTGGGGTTTTTCAGTCTCTGGCAAGGAACATTTCCCATCACTTCAACAGAGCAAGGATACCAATTTTCACAGATAACATTGTACTTCTCATTTAAGCAAATATTCAGTTGTTCATTTCCTTCTGTAATTTCTGCAGAAACATTTATGCCTCATGGTGCCTTATGCACTGTTCTTGTGGCTTGTACGTTGCTTCAGAGTCTTGACAATCCACTTGTTGATGTAATTCCATACAAAGAGAGAGTGAAGAGTGAGCTCACTGAGCATTACTTTCTCTAGTATTAATTCTTGACGAACTGAAGCCCTCAGTTCACTCTGTATGTTTTTACAAGTACCTGTGGTCAGAACTGGAATGACATATAATAAAGCTAGTGCTGGAGTAGCACTGTTTACCTGGGGCAAGCGATGAAATGGGGACTGCTCCACCTTGTGCTAACACCACTGCTTATCCCACCCTGATAAACTGAAGCTTGGGACACACAAGCCACCAGCTCTATGGAGTTGTTCCTCTTGCACAGCAAAGAACTCACCCTAATGGTGAGCTGAACTTTCTGCCCTTATTCCCAGTATATCTTCAAGTCCCTTCAGGATTTTCAACTAACACCAGCATTTGGAAAAACATAATATTGTGGGCAATTTGGGGGCAGGTGATTCGGACTGAAAGGAGAGAGAGAGAGACCTCTGCTATTAAGAGTCTGTTCTAAATCAACAGTGCAAAGATGGAGATTCCTTTAACTGTGGGAGATGTCCCTCCACTTCCCAGCAAAATGCCTTTTTCAGGAGCCCCAGTCTGAGTCAGGTGCCTCTTTTGCTCCCTCTCTATGCAACAAGAGAATGTGTTTTATCTGAAACCTTGCAGAGAATCATCAGGGTTGATATAGTGAGATAAAGTATGTGGATCTCAACTGATGACAGTTCAATTAAAAAAAAATCTGGTTTTATCAAGTGATATCAGATCTGTAAAAGTGTTTCTGGTTTTGGATGCTTGGCGTGAAGGAACCAAATCCTAACTTCATCAAATGCTGTTATGCTATTAAAAAATGTCACTGTTCAGTGTGCTTATTTTGTCATGATGTGAAGTGAGATTTGTTGCCTGTGTGCTTGTTCTTTTGAGCTGCCAGGGGCTGGCAGCTCCTCTGGGAAGGAAATGCTTCTCTGTACCTTGCATAAGAAGTTTGTTTGCTGTCTAGTTGTACAATGTTATTTCTACAGGATTTTAGCTTGGAGCATTCTCCATCCCTAATTGTCTGAATTTAATGCAGAAGATGGTATCTTTTTCCACAGTCTTTATGAACCACTTGATCTAACTACATGTGTTGGTGCAATTTGTATTACTTAGGTCTCACTGTCCCCCAGGTAAGACTGGATGGATTTCTTATGCATTACACATTGCCTAAACATACAAGAGCTCATTCAGGAGAGCTTTCATAATCTGAGTAAGCACAAATACAAGGGAGTGAGGGGAAGGACATAAAAAAGAAAGGAGTAAATCACTAACAAGTCACCTGCCTAATTATCTGCACTGTCAGAGATTTCAGATTTCATGTTGCTTCCCCTGCCAGACTGGATGCTTCCCATCTCTAAACAAGGGGACTTTATGGAGAATAAATTTTTTGCATAAATGCAAAAATTATGCATCTACTTTATGCATAATTTAGAGCAACTATATTATTCAAATTTTACTTACCACGTGTGTGTCCTATATGTTTGTCCTTTCTCTGTTCATAACCTCCCTGTAAAAGTCAACCTCTGTAAAAATTGTTGGCCCCTATATATTTTGTGTTCATCTGGTGGCTGCAAAGGAATTCACTGTATGACTGCGTGGGCTTTGCTCAGGAGAGGAAAACATGACAAGTAAAAGAGGAATGCCATCAGATAGCTACTGATCTACCACAGCTTAAGTGACAGTGTTAAGATGCGTTCGCTTGGATTTGCTGTTTTTGACACCTGCTGAGTAACCTGCGGCTGGTTTGTCAGGAGGCATCCGCAGTGGATAACACAAAAGAAAATTACATTTAAAGAAACACGTTCTGTCAAGCTGTAAGAAAGACAGATAAGGGTAAAAGACCAGCAGCAAGACCCCAGAGATAAGGTATGGCTAGGTAAGGGAAGCATACCGTGTGTTCCTCCACAAGGAAAGGAGCAATCTAAATAATAGAGGCAACAGCTCAACTTTCCTGTTTAATAACAAACAAGCAAACTAAAGCACCCCTCTCCACACACACACACACACCTCCTTTCTCTTATTTTTTTTTGTGTGTATTGTTCAGAGAAATCAATAGTTTGACCAAGGAATCACCAGAGGACGTGAACCCACTTGGATGGGCTGGGCGAGCACAAGGTGCTCATGCACAGGGTGCACTCGGAGGGACAGGACGTGTGTGTCCACCCCAGGGATGGCAGAAATGTGAGGAGGTTTCACTCCATGACCAGGTCAAAGCTGCAGCTTGTAACGGTGATGGCTATTTCCAACCTCTAGAAAGAGCAGAAGCGTTAACTAACTGCTGTGGGGTTTTACAGCTGGAAATCGTTCGAAGGTAGGTTAGTGCCCTGCATTTCTGCTGGAGCTTGCGGTGTTTGGAAGAGAACCTCAGGAGGATGTGCAAACTGTGATGTATTATAACAGCAGCAAGCTCCCCCGTGCTTGTTCTTTTTCATTCTCTGGGATCACAAAGATCTGCTCTTCTAAGTACCTTTAGAGTAAACATATTGTGCAGATGGCATCCTTTTTGGATGTGAATTCAAAGACACTCAGCCTGCTTCTGTCTTTCCTTCTCTTCTTCCCTCCCCACTTTCACAGACTCTCAATATTGTGACACCGCGTGTTCGGCCAGAAGATTGCAGCATCGGGCTCCTGCCAAGGAACCACGACAAGAATCGCTGCATGGATGTGTTGCCCTTGGACCGGTGCCTGCCTTTCCTCATCTCAGTGGATGGCGAGTCAAGTAACTACATCAATGCTGCACTCATGGATGTAAGCAGCTCTTCGTGGGCCCCACTAATCCTAGTCCGCACCAGGTTTATTCATTCTTGGGTTTCTCTTCTGGGAGAAATGGATCCAAAGCAAAAGGACTTGTATTTTCCCTGCGGGTTTTGAGTCTGAGCTCTCCAGGCTGGGCAAAGCCACACAGTTTTTCTCTCCTTTACAGAAGTGTGTCACTTGGTAATGTGGTAAATCACAGTCTATGTCATTCTGCCTCAGGCTGCTGCAAAAATCTTGTCTAAGAAGCTTTTGAGTGTGCAGTCTGAGGTTGTATCTTAGAAAGGCTGACGAACAAAGAAGTGGTGGGCCAACTCTTCCCACTGGTTGATGCATAAGTTGGAAGAGAAACGTTCACGGGGAGCTGCCAGGTCAGCTCTTTGAAAAGAATAGTTTGCAGTGTGGAGTGAGTGATTTATTTGAGCTACAGCAGTTAAGAGTATGGGAGTACAGGGATCGGATGTGCAAAAAACCTCAGGACTGAAGGACACGAGTAAAACTGATGTGAATCTGTCTGAAGGCATTTTCCCTCACTTTGTTTATAGGCTAGAACCTCACAGCACAAGTCATTTGTATGGGGTGACTTATGCTGATGGTTTCTTTTTGCTGTGGTGCTTAGCTGCTTTTGGATAGGGATGCCTTTAAAGGCACTAATTATTGCAGTTGGAGTGTCTGTAAATACGGTCTGGGGTGAAGTGTCATCATTTTTTCCCAAGTGATGTTGAATAGGGTCATTTTTTATTTCTTTTTTTAATTTTGTCCGTTCTTTCAGTCTTTGGGGAACAGTGATAGTACTGCATTTATGAGGTTAAGTCAAATGATCATAGAATTAATTGTAGAGATTTTTTTTTCAGAAAATTGCGATGTCTTCACTGCAAATATGCCCGAGGAAACTTTTTTTTTCTTTTTTTAAAGTGTGTCCTGTGCCTTAGCAAATCTGTAGAATCAATTCTCTTGTTTCTTAGGGACTGGGAATGTGCTTGCACATTTTAGCCCTCATTACCTCAAAGCACTTTGCTAATACTTGTATCCTTCCATACAAAATTCCTAACTGCATTTTTTTTTTTGTATATAGAAACTTTTTATAAAGAAAGAGGGAAATCTTTTCCAAACTGATCATTTTCCAACAGCTTTCCTTTTCCCATCAATTTTTCACTTCCCATCACCTTGCCCATGTGTGAACCCCATGAACATGGTGCAGCCACCCCTCAGAGTGATGCAGGGCATGATGCCCTGTCCCCCTCCCAGCCTGGGCCACTCACAGTTGCACCCACGGCTGGCTCATGTGGAGGAGAAAAGGCAAGCCCCCACGGCTGCCATCTTAATACATTGGGTAATGATTTATTTACTTACTTTAAATCAAAAATCTTAATCTGTGTCTTTTTTTGCTTGTTTTTAAAAAACAAGCATTGTAACTTTTGATACACGTCTGCTTCACAGAAACACAGCACAAAGGACGGAGCATTTGTAGGCTTGTCTAAGCACTGCCTGCTGTGGTTGGAAAGCGATAGTTTTGAGCTTCTGTCCTTTTATCTCCAGGTGCCTCTCAAACATTCATTAACACAGCCCCGCAGAGATTAGGACCACAGTTTCTCCCCCTCCTAGTTAGGGAAATTGAGGGCAGAAGGCTTTTTTGAGATGAGAGAACAGGAACAGAAGTTGAATGCCAGTGGTGCAGACTCTGGATACTCCCCCCTATCCTTTTAAAGGATGGCTGCAACCCAACTGTGCCACTTCTGGAGCACTGTGCCACCAGGGAGCAATGGCAGATGGGGCTAATCCCTCTGCTAGGTCCTGGAGTCCATTGCAGCAAGAAGGAGAGCATTTGCTTCCAGCTGTTTTGTTTCCCATTATTATTATTACTGATAGTAGTAATAGTAGAATTAGTATTATTTGCTGAGTCTCAAAATATAAATAATTGATTTAGGTAATCTCTGCTCTTGTGACACTTCTTTAATGAAATGTCTTCATTGGGAGCAAAAGAATCCCATTATAAGACGTTCATTCATTGCACAGCGATAACAAGGAGAAGGATATGTGATTTGTATAATCTGGTTAAATGGCTCAGATTGCCTAGCCATAGCCTCCCGGGTATAATATTCATTTGAATAAAAGTTGATTGATTTTTTTTTTTTTTTTTTAACTAATCTTATTCTTTTGTTAGAGCCACAAGCAACCTGCTGCCTTTATTGTAACCCAGCACCCTTTGCCCAACACCGTAGCAGACTTCTGGAGGCTGGTGTTTGATTATAACTGCTCCTCCGTCGTGATGCTGAATGAGATGGATGCAGCACAGGTAAGTGATTTTTCATCATTCAGTCATGTAGTCATTCTTAAATCCAAGGGGTTTTGAGAGGGTTTCTGCTTCCATTTTCTTGTGGTCAACAAGTAAATAAAATAAAGGATGGGAACCAGAATGTAATAGGTAATGGTTTTTGGTTATTAAGAAGGAAAAGGCCCAGGTCCACATGCTTGAGTTTTTCTAAGGCAGCAGATTCTTACTGCATTTAACAGGGATGAAATATCTAGTATGTTGCCTTTGTTGTATGTAAATTCTCCTCCAAAACCCATTTCTATTTCTCCTCCTTCCTCCCTAAAAATACGTACTTCATGCTTGCCTGTTCACCCAGCATTTCCAGAAAAATAAAACCCAGAGATACACCAAAAACCTAGGAAGGATCTTCTCCCTGAGCTTTCCAGTGAAATTCTGTAGTACTAAGAAGAGCGGTTTGCACTGTTTTTGGAGAAGCACGTTGTGCTGTGTTTTTTTTATTATTATTTTTTATTTTTTAAGTGTCTTGTGTACGTTGGTTTCTTGGCCACCAAACACACCGTTATTTTCGGAAGTTGAGCTTTCAGGGGGAGGAGCCGTTGCTGTTGCTCCTGTTCCAGAATTTCCAGCCACCTTGCTGATGAGTGGCAGAAGATAACAGCTTTCAAAAAGGCGTAATCATGCAATTTGTGTGAAGAGTACGTTTGGCATTGCTAATTCACCCATTACAGCACTTGTTAAACAGGAGAAGAACTCTCAAGTAGTTGGTACTTCATGGATTAATTTTTCATTTGTGCTTTTGCTGTCTTCAAAATCTTACCGCACTCAAAGGCAGCGGGATTATTGGTCTCTTTTTTTGGATGGTAATGGAGAAACCAATCACCTGGTCATTGAGGGGAGCTCCCTTCAGGGTGGAAGCTGTGGGATTTCATTTCTGTCTGCGGTGAGAGCTCTGCTCAGAAGTGGGCTCTCTTGGTGACCTGCTGAGTCTCAGCCCTCTGTGCAAAGAACTGGAGGTCCTGCGCATTTGCTGCCTCCTGCCTGATTTACCCAGCCTGCTTCTGAGTCTTGGCACGGCATCCAGAGGCAGATTTCATCTTTTCCTTTTTTTCAGACACTTGAAAAGAAAAACAGAGCGTTTTCTGAAAACCAAGCGTACTTTCTCACACTTCGTTCTCAGAAACCTATCAGCCTCAGACAGTGTTATTCTTGCCGACTATCTTTCTGCAGAAGACTTTACCTGCTTTTTTTTTTCCTCTAGAAAATTTCATTTTTTATGAGGTAGTTTTCAGGCACAGAAGAGGAGATTTGGCAGTGCATTAAGTCACTTTGACAGTTATTCTAGCATGGTGTCGCCTACCTCAAGTCTGCAGCCAACGCCAAAAACACCCAGCTAGCACTGGAAGTTAAGGATAGCTTTAAAGTTTGCATCTTATGAGCTCTCAAGGCAGGGTGTGAAAGTTTGCTATCAGTTGTGAAAGTGAGATTTCTGAAAAGGAAGCTTAACTGTGTTACGACTTTATGCTTGCACTGTTATTGTACAACAATGTTGTTATTATCTAGCTGCTCATCATTGCTTAATCCAAGCACGACACCATAAGCACAACAAAACTGTCAGTGTATGGTTGCATGCAAATGCCACATTTGTGTGCTTAAGCAGGATGTTTTGCTCCTCTACATGAATAAAACACAAATGAAAAAAATACACAAAAGCTGTGGTTAAAACCAAATATGTGGTTAATAAATAAAAATGTGGTTAAAATAAATAGGTCAGTGAGCCTTTAACGTACTATGCAAGAAAAAAGTGCAAATAACCCATTTGGAGTTCAGAGAACATAAAAGGTTGTTTTAAGCACTGTATAAGCATATGCATTTGGGTTGGTGGTCATTCACAGACCTGCTTTATGAGAAGCGGGGTTTTTTTATTTAAGGTAAAGTTTAGTCTTTCCCTTCTTTCTGCTGCACCTTGAGGTTGTTTCCTAAAGCACCTGTTCAGCTCCATCTCCACCCCCTTGTCTATTGGACAAATGCTTTGAGAGGAAATCAGTAGGCTGCTTGAATGTCAGGAGGGAGAGCAAAGACAACCTTAAAATGAGGATTTGCTTATGTGGTCTTGGCTTGCTGCTTAATCTTGAAAAACTAACAAGGGCAAAGATGAATACGATTTCATCCCACCCAGTTCGATCCCATGTGATCAAAGGAATAATGGGAATACAGAATTAATGCGGTAGCATGCACACACATGACGATATTACTGACAGTGATTGAACCTGAAAAGCCTGAGATCAAGTTCAAATGAGCATCTAGGGGTTTCAAAACTTCTCAAAAATTACACATGAAAATAGGAAGAAAAAAAAAAAAAGCTCAGAAAAATACAATCTCAGCAGAAATTGCTAATGAGATTTCATGCAAAACGTTTTCTTGCCATGATCTATTTCCAGACGGGTTTGAAATACTTAGATTGTAATTTGTGTGAATAGTAGTGTGTTTTTTAATGCTTTGAATTCAGTAGCATCAGCATAAGAAAAATGACTCCAGCCCCCTTTACAAACTTCAGAGGTTCAGTTGTGGTTCACCCAGAAGTTGAAGTTGCTCTGGTTGCTCTCAGAGCTAACTCGTTTTCCCTCCCCTGCTTGCTGGCAGAGTCAGAATGCCAAGAAGTTTGTTGCACAGAAAAATTCCCCTTTGCTTAAGATGAATTTTGTTGTTGTGTGTACAGTTTCCTCATTAACTTCAAACCTATGTGATTCCTACTATACTTACCTGCAGACACTGATCTTTTAATGCTCATTTTTAATCTATGCCCCGTTTGTTTGCCAGCCTCTTTTCTGTACCTCTACATCCCAGAATTCAATCTGAAATTGTGTTCATACTGAGAAAGAAAAAATGTCAAACGTCTAAAATATGTTTGTTTTTGTCTTCACATTCATGATATAAAGAAGTTTCAAAGAGCTAGAAGGAGGTCTTTTCCAAGCAAATAGATTCTGTAATAAGGGATTTGCTATGGATTTTGAGCTGGTTATGAATTTGAAGTGGAAGACCGATCATGCATTGCCTTGTTAATATTAAGGTGCTTTCTGCTTTCCTTTCGGTGCTCTCACTAGCTCTGCATGCAGTACTGGCCAGAGAAGACGTCCTGTTGTTATGGCCCAATTCAAGTAGAGTTTGTTTCAGCAGACATCGATGAAGACATCATCAACCGGATATTCCGGATCTGCAACATGGCCAGGGTAAGATCAGCGAAATATCAGATTCCCTATTTATTCTCAAAAATATATTTAGGGAAGGGAAAGAGGCAGAACCTAGACTATGGTTTAGAGATGCTGAATCTCTCACCTAGTAACAGAATTCTACTGCAGAACGTAGTACCTACTTCCTTTAATTAACATTTAATTGCATCAGTCTATATTGGTAAAAGGCTCTTGGCTGCAAGTAGAAAGTGGAAAGTGGATGATATGAGCTGAAAATCTGTATTTAAATGGAATTCATTTTTCTATGTATATTTGAGAACAATTAATCACTTAGTAGCCAATATAAAACCATCAGTATCATAGGAAATAAACTGAGATAGTGTCAAATGCTCTCCATCTGTTACCTACTGTGCAGCATCTCTGAAGACAAATGCAATGTTTACTGGCTTGACTGGACTCCCAGTGGCCACTGTTTTGCTATAAATAAGCAACTACTGTTTCTGTAAGCAACTTTTTGTCTGCGTTTCTCATCTCCAGTGTAGCTGAAATGATAGAAACAAAGTTTATCTGCACACTGGACCCAGGCAATGCAACTTCAGGGCTGCAGGGAGAGGGTTTCAGCAGGGAATTTTTCTCTCATTAGTTGTTTCCCAGATTGATTATATCTCTTTAATTTATTTATTTATTTATTTATTTTTTAAATCAGAAGTGGAAACAGGCTCCAAAAATTACATTTCCATACTGTTTAACACATCTGTCTCTGATTGTGTGGTCAGAGCCTGTGAAGCAGTTCAATTATGCCATTATGGAGTAAACCTTGAGGTCTAACTACATGAATGGCTAAATCACTTACCCCATAAATCACCACCCCATAGTCCAAGCCAATTGCCTCTGAACAAGGGACAGCTGTGAAGTCCTACAGCTAATAAAAGTATGGC
This sequence comes from Aythya ferina, assembly GCF_964211825.1. Taxonomy (NCBI): domain Eukaryota; kingdom Metazoa; phylum Chordata; class Aves; order Anseriformes; family Anatidae; genus Aythya; species Aythya ferina. The sequence goes on along the minus strand of NC_140315.1, from coordinate 12,181,271 downwards.
CCTGGGACTCACACCAAAGCTGGCTTGTGAATGAAGTGCTGGCAGGGTGGATGCTGGGAACTCCTATTTCTCTGCACCCGTCTGTACTCATCACCAACAGCCACTGCTAAAATCCTTGTGAGGATCCTTTCTACCATGGTGCCCACAGATTTTTTTTCTGAGGGCCATCTTTGCCTTTAATTCTTATGTCACACCTGACCTCCAGCAGAGGCTACCAGGAAAGTATATTTGATCTATTCTTACGATTTGATGAGACTTTTTTCTCTAGTGGAAACAAAAATAGGGATCCTTAACAGATGGTTTCTGCCTGACTCTGTAATATCTGAGATCATGGTTATGCAGAATACGGGAAAGTCCTTGTTCCTGACTCAGGCATCACATATGCACAGTTGGAGGATGCTAGGATTAATGATATGAAATTTAGAGGGGAAGATGTCATGTAATTGGTACCCCCTGCTTCCTGCCACATTACCATTAGCATCTTGAAAATGCTCTTTTTTTTAGCCCCAAGATGGATATCGCATAGTTCAGCACTTGCAATACATTGGCTGGCCAGCATACAGGGACACCCCTCCTTCCAAACGCTCCCTCCTGAAGGTGGTCAGAAGGTTGGAGAAGTGGCAGGAGCAGTATGATGGGCGAGACGGCCGCACTGTTGTCCACTGCCTGTAAGTAGGACTGGAAAACGTCTGTAACCTCACAAAATGTGTTTGACCAGGACCGATTATGGATCTGGAAATCTGGTTGCTTGCCAGGCTTCAGCTGGGGAAAATGAATTTAAATTACATTTGTAATACACTTCAAGTTGAATATTGTGCTATATTACTTCCTGGCCCAGAGATTTTACTGGTTGTGGTGGAGTAGCCAAAAGGGCTCTGCTATTTTCTGCTGTGATCAGCTCTGACCACGGAGCCCCAGAGGAGTGAAGAGGAGCATGGCAGCACCCAGGGCTTCCTCTCTGCCACTGCCAGGGATGGGTTTAGCCCTTCCCTCGTGGCACGGCACTGCCAGCTCTCATGCTGCCCCTGCAGAGCTGCTTTTCCACAAACCCATGAGCTTCCTCAACCAGGCTGCTGAATACAGACCTCTCTCGGCGTATGTGCTGCTGTGTAAGTAGTGCTTTCTTCCCTTGCCTGGCTTCATCTGCTGCCTCTTTTCTTCTGCACCCAGGAACGGTGGGGGACGTAGTGGCACCTTCTGTGCCATCTGCAGTGTGTGTGAGATGATTCAACAGCAAAATATCATCGACGTGTTCCACATAGTGAAAACGTTAAGGAATAACAAATCCAACATGGTGGAGTCACTGGTAAGCTCTTTTTCTACACTTTACCCCACCTAGCATATGTAGGGGGACTTCAGTATAGGTACAAAATTTCATGGCTTAGCCCAGCATGAATCAAACCCAAGCATAATATGAAGCCAGCAGAATTAAAAACAGTCCCATTTTCACATATGTAATGAGTCCCTCAGTCCCATTACTTCTCATCTTGATCAGCATGTGGAGCAGAGCATCCCACACTCAGCTGCCTCCAGGAGGTCAAACCCCAAGTTGCTGTCACCATGGCTGTGGGAAGGGGCAGGATTTGTCCTTTTGCATATGCATACAGCTTATTGCTATTACGTGCCTTGAAAGCAGGCAGGGAGAAGAGTCTGAAGCCCAGACCATGCTCCCTGCAACCAGAGAGATTAAACTGTCCTGAATTCAAACATCTCAATCGATCACACTGAATTCTTCCTCAAAAGCAGTGAGGGCACAGAACATGAACTAATGAATAGTCCATAGAGTGGCTGTCTCTTTGAGCATTTTTCTTTTCCATTGATGATAACATCTCTTAGTAATGCTTTTTCAGTATCACAGAGAAATACAATTAATGTTTGCCTGGTCCTGCCAAATGTTTAAGAAGGAAAGAGGAGATATTTTTGGTAGCTTGTGGAATGAGGCTCCAAAGAGTCCATCTGCATCCCAGCGTAACTGACTTCTGTTTTGTCTTTCAGGAACAGTATAAATTTGTATACGAGGTTGCACTGGAATACTTGAGTTCCTTTTAGCCCAGCGAAGGGAGGGGAGCCTCCGACATGGCAGACCCCAACCCCTGGCAGACGCTTCTCCCCTTTCCCACGTTAGAAGGCAGTAACAGGTGTGGGAAGGAAAACCTCTCCTTCCCAGAGCAAGAGACTGAGACTGCACAGACCTCGCTGGAAGGAGGAGACGATGCCTGTGTTTGCTGCTGCCTGCTTTCTACTGGAGCATCTACCGCTTCTTAAATAACCTACTGTAAAAATTAGCAAAATGGGAGACAGACTGAAAGACTGGACTTTCTAATCCCCTCTGACTTCTCTCCTCTTTGGGATTGTATTTTTGCTCTCCTTGCCGCAGAGTGGGGAAAGAATGAAACCCTTAGGAAATTCTCTTTTAAATGTTTCCTTTTTAAGTTATATTTTTATTTTTGAATCTCAGTCTTTAATTTTTGAACTTCATGCAGCAGTCATTTGGGAAAAATGAGATAGCCATAGGGGATCTATGACATGTTTCATTACAATTTGCCTACCTTACCTGTGTTTGTTTTATTTTCCAAATGAAAAGGCCAACACCAAAAACCACTGGAATTATATTTCTGTATCTGGTTCCTTTCAGCATGAAAATAGATGATGGAGATGAGAAATTGTTCATGGATTCACTGCCTCGGCTTCTACATGTTTCCTCCCAGTTTCTGCTAGACTCCCAAGGCTGTGTGCATGAACTGGTTACATCTCTACTCCGTGTTCATTTCAGCGCTGGTGAAGCAATGGCATTAATGAGTTTCCCAGCCACTTAAACCCTAAGGTTAAATATTTGCATCAAACAAATTGCATTTGTCTTGCAACTTTGGTAACTTTGTTACCATATTTTTCAAGTATTTGCTGGGGTGCAGTGTGTCTTTGAAAAACAGGGTATAAAGTAGGTGTTATCGATCATATACTATGTATTATTATTTTTTTATTTATTATTTGTATTGCTGTGGAACTTAGGACCCCTAGTCCTGACAGGACCCTGCTGAACTAGGCACTGTGCAAAGAGAGAACAAAGAAGGTTCCTGCTCAAGAACTTACAATCTGAAGGTAATCTTAAAATTGGGTTTCATCAAGGTTTCCTCACTGTTTCCAAACTGTTTTACAATCAGATGTAGCTGAGTGATTTATTCACATTTCCAGCTCCTGTGTATTTCAAAATGGTAACCCATCCAGGCTGTAGGAAAGGTGATGTACATACACAGAAACCTGTTCTGACATGTGCTCAGAAAAGTCTTTGACCAGCACAGCAACTTTCCATCTTAAGCAACACAGCTTTTGTTTTGTTCTGCAGAAATGCCTGTGCAGCTCTACTTCTTTGAACCAAACATCAGATGTGTTTTGCCCTGGTTCTGGATCTCATTCTGACTTCCTAGAAGCTAAGAAATTACTTTTCTAGAAGAGTATGCTTAAATAGTTAATCACTAAGGTCTGCAGGATAATCTTGGAGAATTTTATATGAACAAGGACTTTAACATTCAGTATTTCAGTTTAGCTATTTATTTATCTTGAGGGTGCAGGGATACTGGGTTACTCTGTGTGTAAATTAGATTCTGGGAGATGCAGGTTTCTTCAAATACAGACTTGTTAAAAGCTAGACTGAATGTAAGAATTTAAGGAAAACTCTGCTTTCTTACCACTTTGTAGTTTTCTACCCCTAAGTAAATACTCAGAGACTGTGCTGGGAACTCTGTTGTGTTAATGCCTGGCACAGAGAATGCCAGAAGCTCAAAAAAATTTACTAATCCCACATGCAGATTGAAAAGGCACCTCTGCCTCATAGACATTCGTTTGTAAAAAATTATACCTTTGACTTGACAATGAAGTATGAAAATTAAATCTGATAAAAGCAACTTGATGTAAATAGACCAGTATCTAACCAAAAAGTTATCTCTGTCAGGACCTGCAGCAGTCTTAAGAAAGGATGCTTGGTATTTGCAAATGGAACAGCAATAATCCTTCTTCCTGCTAAGCAGAAAAGGGGCTTGCAGAGGATGCTGAACTGTTTAGCTCATGTTCTTTCCAAGAAGCTTTGGATTCTTGGCTTCTTCCAAGTGAAAATCTTGAAGGTTTTAAATGTGGTGGACTACAGCATCCCTTGATGTAGCTAGAGTGCCACAAAGAATTGATGAGAACCCCCTCACAGGTTCCTCTGCTCTGTTTCAGGTCGGTCTTCCCTGTTGCCTGCAGAAATCCCCTTTAGTTCATATTGGTGCTTGTCTGTCACACCAGGTGAATGTCTGGTGTTACAAGAAACAAATTGCTTGTTTGATTTACTTTTTTTTTCTTTATTTTTTATTTTTTCTGCTAAGCTACACAAGCAATTCCGCAAAAGAATAGAAGACAAAGCAAAATTACGACATAAAAAACAGAAGGAAGGAAAAATGCAACTGTTTGGATTTCAGGCGTAATTGCTGTAACAACAGCTTGCTGTAGCAGCATAGGTCAGTAGTTCGGGGCCAGTTGCAAAGAAGAGGAAGGAGGGAATCTTGATCCCAAGATGGGATTTTTCAACTGCCCAGGTTGAAAGAAGATAAGGAGAAACTACCAGTGAAATGTTCATGACTTCACCAGCTCCAGAAAGCCAGAGAGAATCACTCCCTGTAGAAGCTTTAGAAATATTAATTAAAAACATTCTGTTAATTTTATGTGGAAACTAGCATACCTATAGCTACTGAAAGACTAGTTCAAGCTCTGAGGTTAATACCCAGGATAAAGGGAATAGAGAGGTAGAAGAAATGGCAATATAACCAAAAAATTAAGTGTCAGAGGTGATTCCAGGCTTAACAATAGCATAGAGGAAAGTAGATTTAAAAGCCAGAAGTAAGCCTAGAGGGGGGATGTATGCATGGAGAGAAGCAGGTGTTAGATGAGCAGAGCAGAATAGCTCTTGCAGTGAAGTTGTGTAAGGTCTTGAGGTAGGTTTGAATGTATTTTCATGGTATAAAAAATACTAGTACAGGGTCAGTGGCAAGTACGAGCTGACGTGTTCCATGTGCTTGTAGCCCTCTGAGAATGCAAAGTGATGTTAGCGGTGAAAGGTGTTTAAGCTACACCTTACCTCGTATTTTCAAGAAACAAGTTTGATGCAAATGTTGTTGGTTTGCACAGCCGAACTGTTAGTCACAACTGATTATGTGCCAGCTGAGTTCAGTGTTTCAGCTTTCTTCTAATGTTCAGCTGACAATCAGTGTGGAAGGATGCTCAGCAAACACTACAGGTGGTTCTGCTTATGGACCCAAACTGTTATATCAGCACACAGCTGCATTGCTTTCAGGGAACTGACCTGGGTCTCTGTTGGCTCAGGGATTCACACTGTTCTGTGCTACTCAATGCATATATGTTGAATGTAAATTAATGATGAAGGGAAAGAAAAGAAGGCCACTTTAAATAACCTTGTTATCCTAAGGTTCTTTAAACCATAGAGAACAACCAGTAGCAAAATAGGTAATGTGTTTGAAGCAAGATCATGGGCATCGGGTTTGTTTTCACTGGGAAAGAGAAATGATGAGGTAAAGGAGGCTTTCTCACTCCTGAAAGGGTTAACAGTCAGGGACAAACTTTCCAACCGCAGTATTACTTGCTGTGGTTGGGGAGCAGTAATATAAGGTAGAAAAGGTGAATTCCTCAATGACTGAATTTTAGGCTGGGAAAAAATGATTTTGACAATATTTGAATGGTGGTAAGGAAAACATTTATTCCCATTCCAACATCCTGGCGGAGTTGGGTGAGAATTGTTTATTGATAGCATAGTATGGATCTGAAGTGTAATCTGATATTCAGGGAACTGGAAATAAGTCAAGAAGGCTGGGGGTATGGGGACTATCTCATACACAGGGTAACCAACATCTTAAATTGTTAAGGGATATAACTGAAGCAAGAGATATCAAGGCTGGCTGCTGGAGAAAGGAGACCCTGAGTTGTTGCAGAAAAGAAACAGAGAGACTAAACACCCTGCAAGGTACAGTAGGTTTTGAAAATCTTTTTTTTATTTTATTTTTTTTTTCAAAATTAAGATCTCTGCAGGAGCTGCATCCTTTGCAGGCACCTTCCCACCCCCCAGCCCCCCAAAAAGGCTGTAAAGAATAAGGTATTTGAGGACCTGTAAGTAGACCTGAGGTATTTGTTTATTAATGTGAAGAAAACAGACCATGGATGGGAGCATAGTGTCCGTGTGAAGGTAACTGAAACAGGTGGCAAACAAGCAGATGGGGATTTAGTGGGTTTAGGTCTGCGGACTGAAATAACTGGTATTGTCTGATCCAGTGAGTCTGTGGTTAGCAGGAGGCATTTCAGTTCATGACTGAATTTTTTTTAGCCAAGTTGCACAGATTTCTGTCTGCTTTTGTCATGCTTAGCTCCAACACTGATCGGTCCCATTTCATTTATTCACATTTCAGCCGTTTGTGTGAGCTAGAGTTGTCCATTTTAGTCCACAGGCAACAGGTGGCTAGAAGGAAAGATTTTTACAAGCACGAAAAAGCCATAGACTTTGTCACCTTTCCCCCCCCCCAAAATCAAGCAGCAGTTCCTGTAGCCCATCTCTCCTGCTCAGTGCCAGCCCATGTTACGCCCACACGCCCAGAAAGTAGACAGATATTTTGGGAAATGCTGCGACCCCTAATCAATCTGGTCCATGTAGGGCAAAGGAGGGAATCCCAAAGCATAGCTTCTGGGCAGAGAAATGTGGGTTAGTGTGTCAGGAGGTTTCTGCCTTTTATTCTAGATCTGTAAATGCCCTGTGAAAATGTCCAGTGGCAATATAGACCCTACAGTAGTAGATTTAGACTTGTAGATATTAGACTTGTTTTTCCATCTACTTTTCACAGATCCTTTAGAATTAGGTTAGAATTAGGCTCACTGGCAGTCATCGTGGGTCACTGCTCATGAGTCCTGTAAAGGCAGAGAAAGGAGAGAGGCTCCTGCCTGCAGCAGGCAGTTCCAAAGGCATTTCAACCAATTGCTATCTGGAAGAGAGGGAAAAGGAAAGAAATCTCCTTTGGAGAAAGACAGACATTGGAGGTAAAGGAAGATTACACGGAGTCCTGAAACAGGTAGGAAACTTCCACTTTGTTCTCCCTCTCATTCTCGCAGGGGTTTACTTATGTCATTCTCGCTTTTGTGAGTTCATGTCAAGATCGTAAAAAACAAGGTGGTAGCACATTCCACCTTGTGGAGCTCTCTAGAGATGGAGCAGTCAGTGTAACAGAGGGAATAAATCCTGAGGGAAAGAGATAAAAGGCGATTTTCTTGAGAGGAATCTTCAAGTACGAGGTGCCCCTATCTGTCACGCTCGCGGGGTTCTTTGAAAGTCATCACAGAGCTGTGCACAGTCCCGGCGTATTCCTGCATGTGCAATACAGTGCAAATGCTGTACTCAGAATACTTCTTTGTCCTAGAATACATTTAAACAATCCACTGTGTTATACTGGCAGCCAAGTTAATATTTAGCATTTGGAAAGGGCATCTCCTGAACTTGGTACGAGCCTGCTGGGTTCTCATTTGAGATCCTTCCGATTGTCTGAAGTGAACAAGCTTCAGTTCTTTGTTAGAAACATAAATGGGACCATGTGACAAAAGGTATTCAGCATGACTCTTGAGTCTAAAACTCAGTACACCTCTTAGAAAACTGTGAAGTGGTAAAACAGAGTATTACATGTTCATTGCACAGACCTTCTCAGGAGCAGGAACTGAGGAAGCCAGCTAATTACAGTTAGGTATACAGAAATGAGTAATGAGTACTCTATTAACCCCCCTGTGTTCATATTTTATTTAGATTGTGGTCTTCTGTAGCCATACATATATGATACACAATTTAAATGCAAGTGCCCTTTCTTTCCCTGTTCCCCAAAATACCCTTAGCTCTTCCTACAGCATAGCAAGCAAGCAAAGCCCACTTTCTGCAAGGGCTGCTAGGAAAATCTATCATGTAGTATCTGTTTATTGACTTGGGAAATATTAGTCATCTTCCTCCTCATACGTATATGACGAACATACAATTTGGTATAGCAGTTAAGTAAATTCATGCATTTTTATACATCAAGACCAAATCCTGATGATACCGAGTTTTATGGAAAGACAAAAATCTTGCTGAGTTCCAGTGGCCTCTAGTCTCTAATCCTTATTTTCTGTGTTAAAAGATTTTAAAAGCCTCCCTTGTAACCGATAGACTACACTTAGAATATCCTACAGTTTCATATTGGAGCAGCATAATTGTGAAAACCTGGCAGCTTGTTCTGTTTGTAAGAAGCGAGAGATCTAAATGAGCCTTCCTAGCCTTGTCCCAGTGCATCTAACAGAATTTTCACCCTTATTTCTGTTTTCAACCTAACCCTTAAAAAAACAAAACAGTGCAGCAGACTGAATGACAGATGCTGGTGTTCCCGTAATGTTTCCTGGTGGGGGGAGGAGGAGAAAACTTTTTTCTTACAAGTCAATTCAGCATGAGCTGCTTCTAAGCAGTGTAGTCAGAGACAGTTTTGTCTGGAGCAAGGATTTACTTGTTGCCCGGTGGAGGTACACTGTTGATGTAACCTTTGGGACCAGTCCTGATCTTTTCTATATAGGTTACCAGCAGAATAGGGGTCACTTTAGCAGAAGTACTCATTGCAAAATGACAGGGCTTCAGTGAAGATTTTTTACTGGGATATGTTGCTCTGCAGAGGTTTATTTCCTTGTGTGAGTACATCATCTTTCAGTGGGGACCTCCAGGAAATCTTCCTTACCTGAAGTTACAGAAAGGAGTGCATTCGCAGGGGTGGAAGTAGGAGTAAGGCCAACATTTTATAAGCTTTCATGAATTCAGCTATTCTAAAAGACTCCCCAGGACAGATGACGATGGGTTGTTTGCATTGCTGAAAGTGTAACTAGCTCTAAGGCTTCGTGTGCTGGACTTCGGTGTACCTGGAGCAGAACTGGCATTATCCCCCTCATCACCCCTGTAGCCCTTTCTTATGTCTTCAGCACTTACGCTGCTCTTCCATGCTGAACGTTGCAGCTGCATCCTTGACACCTTTAATCCATACTGACTAACCGCATTGACAAAATTCACTCCTGTATTGATTTAATCTCCTTCACCTCCTTCCCCTCTGCGCCAATCCTGTTGAAATTAAAATGTACTAGCATCACTTGTTACCAGACTTGTTACTACTTCAGACAGCAATGCTGCAGCTGCATCTGGATCAGCAGGATCCTATCCAGCTCCCTGGATGCATTCTGCCAGCAGGGAGGAATGCTGCATGAGAGCAAGTCTCTGCTGTTGCAATTCTGCCCCCATCTCCCCTCCTTTGGCCTTTATGGATTACTGGTGAAACTCACTTGTACAGTTTGGATGTTTGATAGATAAAGCACGTACGGAAAAAAAAAGGAAAAACTATAAATACAAAAATCTCAACACTGTGCATTCAGTGTCTTTTCTTTCTAGCTTAAAAGAAGGAAGGTAAATAATGTCAAGTCAATGAATATCAGATATATTTTTTGACTGTACATTACAGTGAAGTGTAATCTTTTTTTTACAACTGCGAGTCCATCTTATTTATTCTTGTAAATGTTCCCAGACAATGTTTGTAATATGGGCTGTGTTGCAAATCCATAAAATAAATCTGTGATCTGAGATTAATGTTTTACTAAGAGACTCTTGTACTCGTGCCTTTTCTTTGCACTTACAGGGGACAATATATTGCAAGTAATACTATTAGCAGTGGCGGGGTGATGGCACATGAAAAATCAAGACAAGCTTCTTGTCACATTGATGGGCAGCTGGCTTTACATTACGGTTATCATTTAGAAGTAGTTTAACAGCAGCAAAGAAAATTCACCAAGCGCTTCAATTTAGCTGAAAACTTTGAGCCAGCCCTCACAGAAAGCCACTGTATGTGAGCTGAGTATTTTTTAAAATTATAGTCTTTGAAGCATGAGTTAGAGCTAAGCATATTCTTGCAGTGTTTTCCTTCTAACAGGTATTACTGTCTTGTTTCCTTGGTATTCAAGAGCTGAATAGAGATCGCTAATGTTACTGAGATTTTTCTGGTGTTTCCTATAGACAGGCACACGAGGGTATTTTGTGTGCAGGTGTTGCATGCCAAACTTGAATGTAGGATACGGATGTCAGTAACAAATATTTTCACACGTTTACCAGCAGGCTGCCGTCTTCTGCCCTCATTTATCAACAGCCACATGGCAGTGCTTGCCATCCAAGTCAGTTTATGCAAAGTAGGAGACCGTAGGTAAGGAAGTAGACAAGGCTCCTGTGCTCTGAACACTGCTTTGTTCCCACAGTGCAAGCACAAGCACATTCACAGCTTAGTGCCAGAATAGGAAAGTCCTGTCTTGCTACCCTCATACAACCCAAACGGTAAGAACTAATGTCTGTTACATTGCTAATTAGCCTCACTAAGAAGAAAAATAATAAAAATCAGGCATCTGAACAGGGATGATGTAGCTCTTGTTTTTCCTAAAGCGTGGTAAATCTATCTTGGAAGCATAGTTTTGTACTCATTTCCGTATAGATTCATTTTTTTCTTTTCCAAATACTTTGTTATAATTCTTCATTGATATGAAGAATTATTCTGTAACTGCACTAGGTATTGGTGTTTGGCTCAAATAAAGGTGCGCAGTCACAGAGTTACTGTTATGGTGGGGAGCCAGTTAGGAGGAAAAAGTTGATGCCAGAGCAAGTGCCACACCAGTATTTGAGAGGAAACTTAACTGGTGCAGTCCTGAGTGTTTAATAGAAACAGTTGTATACTGGTAGTGATTTATTACAGTTCCTCTTGGTACTTGAGCCTGGTTTATATTTTACAGACACCTGATACTAACAACAGGTTGCACTTACAGAACATAAACAGCAGAGAACATATTGCAGGTGATCCTACAGAGATACACATTGAAATTCCAGCATTCAGAAACACGTTCACCCTTCTGTTCTTTTCTTGTCTTCCCAGCATAAGACAGCAATAGGTTATGTGCTGGGGAATGCAGAAGTCAGAAATGCTTGGGGTTCAAAGTGCTTCACACCCTGCTCCCTGGTGATACCATTGCTGACACATGCAGGGTACAAACCTGAGATTTAATCGAGCTCAGTCAATGCCTTCAGGTATCAGCTGCTACTTTTCCATCCATTTCCATGATAACCAATATCTTTGTATTGATACCACTCTGCCTAAGCTGAAGCTCTCATTTTTATGGGTTAAACCTTCAAATACCACACATCATGCTGAGCTGAATATGCAGCTGTTGTGTAGAAGCAGATGTTAAAAATGGGGCTTGTCTTATTCAGGCATGACTGTCCACATGATAGTCATCCAGCTCTAGAGAGGGAACCTGGACGATGGCCTTGATGGTGAGAAAAAGGCCTCTCCAGAGGGTGAAGCTGACTTGGATAGAGCCATCTAAGGTAAATGTCTTGTGTTGTCCTCTGGATGTCCCTCGTTTCTCCAGTGATTGAGTTAGACAGGTGACCAATACCAACTTGGACAGCTAATTCTGAGATCTCTTTAGTTAGATGAGTTGCATTCCCTCTGTTACTGAATATACTGCAAGCAAATTATGTCATAAAATAGCATAAAGAGAGAAGGAACAGATTTAATGCTTCTTGGTTATTCTTGGAAATTCTTCATCTGATCCATCTAGGTTGGCTGTTTCAGGTCCTCCCTCTCTTTTGTCAAGTTCCACATTTGAAAAATTAAGAAAACGTTTTTTTTTCTTTAAAAACAAAAAAAGGGGGTCTGTTTTGTGTTTACTTTTGTACACCGATGTATAACTTTAATTTTACAGGAGGTAAACCAAATAAAAAAAGACTTTTGTTCTTTCTTGTGTTTTGGTTTTGTGCGTTTGTTGTGGTTTGTGTGTGTGTGTGAGGCGTTTCTATGTGTGTTTGGGAGGATGTCATATTTCTTACTACGAGAGAGCTTATAACGTGCTTGTAAAAGTTTATCCCATAAGTGTTAATATATGGTGAATCAATAGCTACAGAGCATTTATGGTGCAGGTCAATAGGGTTACTTAAATCCGTAACATTTAGTGATCTGCTTATAAACACCTATAATGGACTCTTTATGCCAGAAGTAATATAATATTTAGTTCTCCTTTATTAATGCCTTGTAAACGATATACTGTTAAGATATGCTGCAACCTGATGGATTTTCCGGCAATGTGATAAAATAGCTCTTTATTGCCTGTGCTTGTATAAATGCTTCCCTCTAAAACATCTGTGAAAGAAAGTCTGGCTTGCATATAAAAATTAATGAAAGATGCAGAACATTTTTCTGGAGAAAAGTAAGGCCAGAAGTTGCTAGCAGTAACTCCCTCAGTGTGCTCACTTATAGAATGGTCCATGTAGGATCAAGAGGCTGAAGAGCTTGTACTAAACATCCCTTTCTTTGAAATCTCTGAAGGTGTTCCTAGGAGTATCATTTCCTTTGCGTTTTATGACTGAGTGTGCTGAGCAGACAGGAGAGGGTCCCAGTTATCCGCAACGTACCAGGCAATGTATCAGGCAATGCATCGGGCAATATCTGCAGTGATCTTTCTTCCAGGTAATGTTTTGAATTGTGCTCTCTCCATCCATTGGACCTAAGTAGGGCTTCTAACCCAATGCTGGAGTACATCCAGCGGGTGTCTCCCTTCAGGATTAGGCGGTCCTTTTTTCTGCATCTTTCTTGCAAATCAGCCTGTCCCGTCAGCAGAGCAGGAACATGACGGTGTGCACAGCTCTGTGTGCGTGCACATCTCCTGTCACCTTGTCCTCCTGCTAAAAGCTGGGCACAAATATTCCTCTAAATTAAGAGCTACTGGAAGGGATTATTGGCAGCGTTTTTACAGTCGTGAGTGCTGACGATGAAGGAACGAGTTGTCTAGGAAAATGCTGATGACGTGCAAAGAAAGAAAATTATTGTTTATTCTCGTGCCATAAGAACTATCTTGCAACAAAAAATAGGCTTTAACAAAGGAGGTAATGAGCAACACCAGTTCTCTGTGCTTCTGTGTACATGCCATTGAGCTGTAATTACACCACATGGCTGAATGTGTGAATACACCTCTAGTAAGCAGCCAGCTCCCAGCATGTTCGTATGACAAGAAGCATCACAACACCCGGTAATAGTTCCTCTGCTGGTTGTAGTTTGAAGGATAGATTAGCTGTGGACTGAGTCAAAATTAATACCAAAAGCCAAAATAAGCAAATATTTTTTGTTTCTTCTTTGCATCTTCATTAAATTACATGAATGTAGAAATTACGTTTGTGTTTACAGATCCAGTTTGGAGTTTACTCCACACTATTGGTAACATCTTTGGTATTTGGGGGGATTTACTGCTTTTAGCCATGGAGGTTCTGCAGAAATTCCTGAAGCCATCTTTTACACAAAGCTGAGGCCCATTGCTTCAGTCTTCTGTTGCTCAGGGATGTTTTGTATCCAGGTGCAGAAAAACTGAAGTGCCACTTTCCCTTTTTTTTTTTTTTTTTTTTTTTTCCTAGTAAAATTTTATGCTAAATTCTAAAGCCTGCAAGCATTTTTTAACGAATGGTAGCTGTTCCATACATTCACTGCTTGCTGTGTTACTGGTATATAATGCTTTTATTTCAATCTGCTTCACTCCAAGTTCCATCATCTAAAAGCGCCCTTGTTCCAGCAGGTGTTGAAAGAAAAAACCCTACCTCTAGAAATACAAATTCTTCTCAGTGTGGATCTGCTCACGTTGCAGCAGGGTCAGGGCAGACGTGTGAATTGGTGGCTTGGCCCAAGCTCAGGAGTTGAGGAATGAGAAGTGAGGGGGATTGACCCAATAGTGCCTTTCCCCATAGTGGTGTTGGAGCAGGCTGCTCCCTTGCTCCTGACAACTTCCAGTGCTTTCCAGGGCTACAACAAATTTCATCCCACTGGAATTTCTCTCATTTTTCATCACCTCCGAAGGTGGCCGGGGACCTCCTGCCTGCTCGTCCCAGGTGTTTGCCAGAGGTGGGATCCCACATGGGCTGAGGGCAGCCCCCTTTGCCTGTCTCCAGCCTGCCCAGCACCTCTCGGATACATCACAGCCTCCTGCCAACAACTAATGTGCAGAGTCCAAAGCAAATAGGCTCCTTCTTCTAGCCTCACACCCTTGGTAAGCAGAACAGCTGCAAAAATATCAAGCAGAGAGCAAGTATTAACTCAAAACTCAGTTTGGGCTATAAGCATGCAAATAATTCCCGTTTTCTCGTTGGCAGACTCCCGCTGCTACAGTTGCTTATAGGAATCAGCTTTGCAAGTTTGGCGACTAATTTTGAAAAGAGCAGTTTGGGAACGATAAGGCCAGGCTTAAAAGACACTCCAACAGCGTGGAAATACAGGCAGATACCAGCTTGCTAAAAGAGAATGGATTTCTATCCATCCCGGATATTGTAACAGCTTGTGGTCTGCAAGCATGTTGAACGATGTCAGAATTTTGTATGCATCAGGCTGGGGAAAACACTGCTGTTGCTTCAGTGCTGCTGCTCTGTCATTTTTGGCTGCTGCTTTTAAAATGATTTTCCCACTGTGGCCCCTGTACGATGCTGTGTAAGCAGTGGTAAGTCTTTGCAGGCAGGGACCAGGAGGAGTTCAGAGAGGAAAGTTTATTCCAGGGAACCTGGCTGGATTTGGGGGGAGATAACTCCATCACCTCAGGATGCAATTACTTGCATTTTTTGTGCATTTTCACAGGCTTCTGAAAAAGAAAAAAAAAAAAAAAAAGCATAGGCTTAGAAGTTATCAGTCACACATCAAGCTCTGAGGTAGTGATAAGAACAAGCAGCACCCTTTGAACCCAACAGGAAAGCTTTTTAAAAAAATTACAGATTTAACCTTTTTGGTAAATGAATTCTCATGGAGTGGAAAGATCAAAATGAAATGTTTTGCTAACATGTTCTATCCAATTTGAAATGACCTAAGCACTGAAATCATTTTCTGTTGCTTTTTCCTTAGCCTGTTTGGTGGTCTTCATTGGGAAGCAATTTTCTTTGGCCATCAGAGCTGCCCCAAGCCTCCCCCCCCCACACTGACGGACAAGGTAACATCACTGCATAGGATGCTCCCACAGCCTGGGCTCCTGGAAAGGGAGACTCATGATCATATGGATTAAATATTATTTTAATTTTACTGGCATTTTGCACCTTCAGTGTTGGGAAATTTAGGCTTATTCTTTTTCTCACAAGTTTCACTTTTGTAATTAATGAGTCTTGTATCAGTTGCATATACTGTATGTGTATATGTGTGTGCATATAGATTTATATAGGGCATACATATATATATACAACTTGTAAACTTTACTTACATAAATGTGTGTGTGTATATACAGAAGTGCTTGTGTGAATATATATATATGTGTGTGTGTGTAAACAGCTTTTATGCTACTGTACGCAGGGTTATCTAGGAAGCTCGAAGCTGTGTATGTTATCTGGAGAAGAGTTAGCCCAGGTGGATGTGTGCTGGAGTGATCCCTGTTGGAAGAGACGTGGGGTGCTGTGTCTTTTGTCATCGAAAAGGCCACAATTTCATGTCTTTGGAATTTTCTCCCAAATCTTTCCAAATGTCACTGCTTGTTTTGACACCTCTGAGTGTGGCTGCTGCCTCCCTTAGCAAGCATTGTGAGGACCTGGCTGAAGAGGTGATGACGATTTAGTGTTTATTATGATTTCCAGGTTCCCTGTGGGAAATTACATGGACCTAAAACCTTTTCCCCTTTCTACTCTATCTAGTGCCCACCACCCCGGGCACTTCCTTCAAGCTGGGTTGAGTTAGGACTTGACCTTAATTCATACCACTCCTTCTGGGGGAATATGTGTGCACTAGGAGGGGGCTGTGTTTGTTCGTCAGCACGGCATGTGCTGAGAAGCAGAGGAGACTACTGGGTTGTAAACAGAGAATTTAAATTTCTGAAAGCTCTCTTAAACCTGTTCAAATCTCTGTGCTGTGCAGATAAGGCTGAGCTGTTGTATGGGCTGACACAGTAGGAACAAACTTCTGGCATACGCACAGCAGTCACAGCATTAGAATTGTAAAACACCTTTTTTCTTTTTTTAATCAAGGTAGGAACAAGTTTGAAAGGATGATTTGTGCGGTGTGCTTGCAGTTACAAACAGAAAAAAAAATCCAAAGGATTCAGAAAGGAGGGAAGGAATCCGAGCAAGAAGGAACAGCCTGACCAAGTGAATCTGGTTACCTCAAGTGTCATCACTACTTTCCCTCAATTACCTTCTAGTCTTGGGATATTACAGATTTTAGCGTCCCCTAAATGAGCAAAAGTCCACTCTTACCTGATGCAATCTTTCCTTCAGGGAGGCATTAACCTAACACCTGTGACTAAACTGACCTTTACCTTTCTCTTGGAGATAAAAACGTGCAATGAGTTGGAAGCAGGTGGATTTGTTTTGCTGCTTGGAGACTTGTTTGGGTCGGTGTGAGCAGGTAACAGCAGGCAGCCTGGGCTTCTGCCAAAACTCCAGCAGTATAAAAGCTTTGTTTCCTCTGGCTCTGCAGCCGAGGAGGAGTCTAAAAGACCTAAAAACGTTGGAGATGCTGACTTCCACCTGAAGGAGAACATGAGTGTATTGTAAAATTGTGACTGCTTCAGGTCAAAAACGTTTTGCAGATGTGCACAAACATTCCCAGGTCATGTGTGCATGCTGGGCATCGCTCAGCAAAACGCCTCCTGGCAGGTGTACCCTCTGCCTTTCCTTCTTCCCTGCCTGCTCGGAGATGGGTTACCTGCAAGGTTCTGAGTTGTGTTCGATGTGCTGCCTGTACAAGCCAAGTGGTACAGTCCAGCTGTGGTCATAGTAATGCCATGGGAAAAAAAAAAATGTATTAATGTAATTTTTGATTGCAAAAGTACTACGTTAACCTGAAAGGCGGGTTTAGCTGTGCTTCTTGGGAAATTTAACATCCAGAATTTTCTGTTAAGATATTAGAAAAACCGCTTGAAACGGTAAAGGAAAAGACTGTATGTATAAGGTCAAGTGCATTACCCCGTTGCTGTGTTCCTGGAACTAAATACTGGGATGTTCCCAGGAGGTGGCAGAACCTGGAAATGCTGCTAAAATGGTGGGAATCAGGAAAAAATAAATGCGAGCTAAATAGGAGTGTATCTATTTATCTTGCTGTGAATACTTCAGAGCACAAATATGTGATGTCTAATTAGATGAGAGGCAATACAAAGGCTACCCCGGTGTGCCAGAGCATCTCAGTCCACCCTGGGTGCCTGCTTGGTGCTGCCACTGATGGCACTGCGGGATCCAGCCCCTTCCTGTCCAGAGACACCCTTGGTGGGGTGAACCTCTTACCTCTGGTCCTGGAGGGAAGTTGTTGAGCTAAGTAATGAGAAGGAGATGCCGATGGCTTCTTCTGTCACATCACCGGAGAAAGAGATGTTAATAATGAAGTAATGAGCATAGTTAAGAGCAAAACTGCTGCTCCAGGCAAAGTTTTGCTAGCTTCACTTTTGCTCGCTTTCAGCTCAATGTACCAATTAAACTATAGCCGAAGCAGAAAATGACATAGTTTTATTTTTAAAGGACATAAACAATAGCATTTTATAAATCCTGCAGTTTCCCTTTGTCCAGAAGGAACGAGCATTTTGGCTTCTTCCATGAGATACTGTTGCCAAGAGGTGTTCAGCTTCTGTCCCAGCTTCACGATCCCTGCAGCACATACGCCTAAGAAATATAATCCTTCTGCTATTGTCTGCCTGCCTTCTCTTCTGAATACACTTGCAATTGCAGGCATGAAAAACAATTGGAGATGGGAACATTTGTTGGCTTTAAAACTCGCTGGATGACAGCTCAGCCTGGCTTGTAGCACAAATGATCAGGGGAAGAGCTGATTCTGCCAAAGAATGAGGGGTCCTGCATCTGCGCTGGGAGGACGCTGCTGTGCCACGTGTAAGGACCGTCTTTCATTTTCTGCTGATTTTAATTCACTCTGCTTGGTTAGAAGTGTTAGGCTCTGCACAGTCTTGTTTATCTTTTGTCCCCCATTGCTCCAACTCTTTCCTAAATACAAAAGGACTCAGGAATAGCATTCTGTTGGGCTGTCATGCTGAACAGTCTCCATATCCAGATGTTAATGATGGGAAACGTAGCATTATATGGGATCGATGGGTAAGCAGGAATTACTTTTCAGTACAATTATTTGCTTGAAATCATGGCAAACCTTCTGAAATGACTGTTTTCAAGATTATGTCTCCCTTTTAAAATATTGGTGTTTGATGGTGTTGATGTGTGAGCATTGGAAAGGAAAAGTACAGGGAAAAATCAATTCTGAAAACCAAACAAAGGTTTCTGCCTTTCCCTTTACTGAAAACCCAGGCTGCTTTCCTTCTATTAATTCTCCCATGAGCCTATAGCTACCTATTACCTTGGACTGCAGTGCCTTCGATGGAGTTTTGTAAACCTTTGGCCTCGTCGCTATAAAAACCTTCCATGTTTTTGCCAAATCTCCCTCAGAAAGATTACTTTTGCTTTGAAGATGCCAATAAAGGAAATTGCTTTCACAAGGAAAGAGCTGGGAAGACAACCCTAGCCCCTTCATTTGGCTTCCCTCCAACCTTAAATGTATTGGAACCGGAGAGCAATCCTAAATATACGATGAAAGGCACTGCTGTCCGGGCGGTGAGGTCTCTTGGGGCAGTGCTTCGTCATGTTCTGGTGCCCCTTCGCCATTCTTCAGCTTTTGAGCAAAAGCAGTGAAAGAAAATAGCAAAACCCACCTGGGTGGCTTGCTGGGATGGAAAGTCCCGGGTGGCAGACCCCATCTCGAGCGGCATCGTGCCATTCTCTGCCACCTCTGGAAGGAGGTTGGTATCTTTCTTTATCTGCGGAGTTTTCACTATTTGTTCCTTAACTCAAATCCCTTTTGTGCAGTCTTAACAGTACCATATGCCACCAGAGCACCTGTGTAGTGGCATAGACCTGGAAAGACGAGCAGAGAGCAGGCTGTAGTCTCTAGCAACAAAGAGATGGGCAGGAACAATACCAGGAATCTGGTTTAAATTGCAAAAATGAGCAAACTTGGAAAGTGAGCCTGAGCTCTCTGGTCAGCCGGGCCAAGCTAAAAACTTGGCATGTGCTTTTTGCCCAGATTTCCTCGATGGAGCCCGGAGAACTTGAAGCACCGCCAGGAGCCCAGGGGAGTGAGCGGTGATGCAGAGCAGTGCAGCCTCTGCAGGCCGCACATCCCCGCTTCTCTTCTTGCTGCTGTTCCTGGGAATTTGTCGGCAAGGAAGTTCCTTACGTCAGGCACGCAGGTAGCAACGTGGAGAGACATCTGTGGGCATGCAGGGGAATCTCGTGTGTTGTCACCACAGCCCCGGCCCGAAGGCAGGTGTGGGGACACGCGGGTCAGCTTTGCTGCCTGACCTCCAGCAGGACCATCCTGTAAAGCTGGCTGAGCCCTGGTCGGTCTGATAAACCTCCCAAACGTGGCGTTGGTGGTGTCAGTGGGCACGTGAACGGGGAATCAGCGCTACGTGTGTACAGATACCTTCTAACCTCGGGCAGTGAACAGTGGCCTCAAAATGGCTTTTGTGTCTGCTGGGGAGGGGACAGCAGTACCGGGGCCAGGAGGCAGCTGAGATGAGTCCTTCACTATGCAGGGACAGGGGGAGCTTGGGCAGGAGCATGGGGGCAGCAGGAGGGGGATTTGCTGGACTGGCATAGCTCTGCTCCTTCTCTGCATTGCTCCAGTTTGGTATCGGTGTGAGAAATCCCCTCTGCCCATCCCCTGCCCTGAGGATGAGGACACACTGAATAATACTGTTTCACACCAATGAAGCCAGCTAATTTTACTGAATATTTTTTAGTTTCTCTTTTATTTTAGGAGTGATTATAATGGAATGGCTTGGTGTTTTTAAAGATGTTTTACAGCTGTTTGACCACAGGAAACATTTCTCAGCAGTGTTTTGAAAAGAGGCAGGGGGACTGGTGATGCTAGAAAATGGCCTGAATATACAGCGAGACACGAGGTTTGGATGCACCTTAGCACATCTAGTGCTAAAACAGAGATGTAGCTCCGTGACTGATAACCTCCAGCTGAACTGCCAGGTAAGAGGCTGGGAGCCTGAAGGGTGCGTGAGCAGCTTCCTGGGCAGCTTCTCTGTCTGAGCTGGTCCAGTTCCACCGGGAGCTCCAGTATCCTCGGACGTGCTTAGGAAAAGCTGTGGTTACCTAAGCACATGCATGAGATGGGCTGCTTCCCTCCACCTTTCCAAAGCAGCTCACAGACTAATTTAGGTCAGAAAGGAGCTTCTGGAGGTGTCTCCCACAACCTCCTGGTTAAAGCAGGGCTACTTTCAAGGTTAGATCAGGTTGCTGCAGACCTTGTCCAGTCCAGGTCTGAAGATCTTCACAGTGGAGATGTCACAGACTCTTTGGGCCCACGTTCCTGTGCTGCACCACTTTTGTGAATGTTTTCGTATGTGCAATGATATTTTCTCTTGCTGCAAGTTGTGTTAGTTGTTTCTTGCACCTTCCCTGTCTGCCTCTGAGAAAAACCTCTCTTCATCTTCTCTATGACTGCCCTTTAGATTCTTTGTAACTTTGAAATATCTTGTATAAATACTTTTTTTTTTTTTTTTTCTGTGGGGCTGACTCTCTTACCTTATCATTTTCAAAATACATGGTTGTTATCAACTTGTTATGCCACAGCTGATGTAATGGCTGGACGTGCAGAAATATCAGCTCCCCCGCAGCTTCTTGGATCTGTGGTTATCTGCTTGGAGATGTGTGGAGCTGCAAGGCTCTGCCTTCAGGGAGCTCCTCCAGAGCTGCACCCTTGCTGCTGCATTCATCAGCTCCTCTGCCTTTCTGGTCTGGGTGTTGTCTCCCATTTTTGAGGCCAGCTCAATCAAATCACCACTGTCCAAGGTCCCAGGATGTGGGGACAAAGTTCTCTTCTGATAACACATTCTTCAGCAAAAATGGCAACACCTTGGTTTGCCTTGCAGTTATCAAGATGCTTTTCTGTATGCATCAAAGCAGTAATAATTTGCCCTGTCTTCCCTGAGTAATGATTTTGTCTTACATTTTTTTTGGTTACATTTGTCTTCAAGGCATCGATTTCATTCCTTTCTAAATTTTTTTTTTAAAGTTCTCTCTCCTCGGACCTATTTTGCGGTGATTCTGAATGAATTACACTGGCTTTGCAATTATTTTAAGTAGACACTGCTTTTGCATGTAGTGCCAAAAAAATGGTAAAAACCCTAGGCTAAATATTCTAAGTATAACTCTCCCTGCACTCTCAGAAGGTTCTTTTTTTTTTTTTTTTTTTTTTTTTTTTTTGGTTTGGTTTGGTTTTTGAAATATGGGTGTGTTAATAGTTTCACTGAATAGATGAACTACAGTAATTGGTTGTTTCCTTGTTCTGAGGACCCAGTGTTTGCTATGTGTTGCATTAGTGTTTTCTAAGAGCGGGTGATAGAGAAGAATTCTGTGATTTGTCAAGAAGCTTGTGCAAAGCCCTACTGAGAAGACACAAGCTGAGGTGCGACAGAAAATGTGAGGCGTTTGTCCTGCCCAATTGTCTGCCATCCTCAGGCACCTTGCATGGGGTGAGTGAGCCCCCTTGGGCTGCCCCTGCACCTCCCCGTGCTGACCCTGCACCACTTGGAGTCTGCCTGCCATGAGCCCAGCAGGTAGGAGACCTCTGTGATGCCCACAGCTCTTCCCAGGGCAGCACGGAGACGTTTGGTACGTGATCTAGAGAACTCTGGTCTGATTTAATTTTCCCAGATTTCTTGGTGGAGGATTGAGCCAGCAATTTAGTTTGCTAAGTCCCTGGAAATTGCACGCAGCTCTGTACGCTGCCAGTCGCGGCCAGGCAGAAGGGCTGCAAGGAGGAGAAGGCAGGAGCCTGCGTAGATTTACCAAGCAGCTGTTGAGCTTTGTCAGAGCACCAAATTTGCATTCCTAGCATACAGCTGGTGGTGCATTAAGCCAGTCCCTACAATCGGTGGGATAATTCATCTGCAGAAGTCTGGTTTCCAGGACTGTGTGGCGATGTGGATGCAGCCAGACAAGATGGTCTACCTCAGGACATCTGTGAGGCTCTAACCACAAGCCTTGGTAGGAGTTGTAGGAGAAATTAGAACTGCTGTGTACATAAGAGCTGCACAGGAGAATGTCAAACATCCTCAGGTACTTCTCCCCCACACTTTTTTTTTTTTTTTTTTTTTTTTTTTTAATTTTGGTCTTCATTACTTTGCTTTGTTCTTTCATTTCTTTGATTCTTTATGTAATGGTTCTAAATGTTTCATTGTTAGTTCTGTTTAAACAGAATTTTGCACAGCTCAACCAGATGACCACAAAATCCTATCATTTGAGACGTAATGTTCGCTGTAATAACAGCTACATCGTGTAACTCATGACAGTGACGGTCCTGGCTGTCACGTTAGGAGAGAGACAGAAGTGTGACAGGGACTAGGTTTTTATTATGGCAAAAGAAAAGCTTTAAAAAGTGTACACCATGAATTTACATCCATTTGAGAAGTTTCACAGAATTACCAGCGACGAAAATTAACCCATTCAGACCTCAAAATAAAGTATTTACAGTAAAATGTGCATTTGCACCTCAAGACATCTACCTAGGCCTCAGAGAAGCTAACGTGCCACTTTCACACTCTGAAGCATAGGTAACATGTCCAAAAAGGACCTGGGTATGGAAAATACTTCCAGAGGTAAATGGACAAAGCCAAACTCTGACCAATTTAAGAACTCCTGTAGGTCCTTCCTCATACATAGCACTGCAGAAAAATGCAGCATGCCGTCACCCTCGCTCACACGTGGGCTCACTTGGCATGGGATTCTGCGGGTGCCCAAACCAAGAAAGAGCCAGAAACCCCACGGGGACCCCGAGGTCGCTCGCCTGCTTTACATTTCAGATATTCTGATGCCATGGTGATGGGCAACAGCAGAAAGGCCTAAAATAGAGCATAAGTGTTTTCAACAGCTTTCTCTTACTAAGTGCACTTCATACTATCATGAGAAAGTCCTCTTGATTTTTTTCCTCTTTCTTCCACTTCAGATAAATTGTCTAGTACCTAAAAGGTCATTTTGAAGAACTTTGCTTTTCTATAAATTACTGAATTTTGTAAAAACACTGAATATAAGTGACAATCTCTTGTCTGACTGTATTTAGTGTCTTACTTTTAGAGTCTTAAGAGAGAGCCTTTAACCATTCTCTCAAAAGGAAAGGGATGAGGGAGGGGGGAATACTGTACTGCATTTTCTTTCTGAATTTTCCATGTTTCTTGAACAAGAAAGGAACTACTATTCCAGAATAATTAGTGTAATGATAATAAAGAAGACTGTGAAAAGCCTTATCTTCTAAAAAACGTGTTCGTTGTTTCTCTCAGTGAGTGTTGTAAATGGCATCCAGGCTGCTGTGTGAAGCGTTTTGATAGAGTTGCATTTGAATAAAAAGCGGCAGTTTTGTGGGATTTTGCTGATCTTGTAATAACTTTTTTTCGCCTGCCTCTGAAGCTAATCGTATGCCTGACTTCAATAATTTTGAAGTTATTTGAGACTAGTACGCTACTTGATGGAGTTCAGTCTATTAGTGCTTCTGTCTACTTAAAACCCACGACGTGATCCCAGCAGTGACAAAGTAGCACCCACAATTAGCGCCGATAATTGAGCCGTGACACACTGCACGTGCAGGGCTGGCTCCCAACCTGCCCCCGACCATGCAGTGTCTGCACAGGCTCTGAATGGCTTCATTGATGGCCAGGGCAGGTGGCTTTCTGCTGAAGAGGCACGCTGTGTGTGTGTGTGCTGTGTCTTCTGCAGGAGCATGTTCCTTACCTTGCAGTTCTCCCTGCACCTTTCCATCTTCCTCTCTGCGCTCCAGCTACTTTCCTTTTGGGGCTGCTGTGATGCTCAATGGCCCATTGCAATGCAGTAGTTAGGTGCCTCCTGGCTGTGGTTTAGAAGTTGCTTTAACATTTTCTGCACTAAAGTAGATTTTTCGTCTAGCCTAGCAACTCTCAGCTCTTAGCTCCTCGGGCTTCTGTAGTTCAAATTTCCAGAGCTGTGCCAAAGCTGGAGATCTCAGTGGGCCGTAGCCCATTTTCAGAATACGGGATTTTTATCCAGTGGTATCATGTCTTTTTGCATCATCAGTGTTGCTGGTATTTGTTCCTTCTTGTTTTTCAAGTGCTGCATGGCAGTAGGAGGCAGTTTGTACACAGCCACATCACTTTGTGTATTCAGGGGAGTGGCATGAGGTGCAGGCTGCGGGCAGGTGTTTAAAGCTGTGCTGGGAGGAGGAGGTGAACAGACTCTGTGAAGGCGGGAGGGTCCTTCCTTTTGCTTCAGTTTAACATGTAAGCCATCTCCTCGGTTTTCCAGCTCCTACTGAGGCCCAAGCACGAGCAGAAAGAGAGCTCAGTTCCTACTCAGGATTGTTCCATTTCAGAGGTAATCAAAGCCCTGCGTAAATTGCTCCTATAAAAGCACAGGGTCTCTTGAACTTCTGGTGCTCACAGTGACTGTTTTGTCAGCTACTCTTCATTACCACACCATTTTCGATAGCATAATGCTTGCAGGATAACCTGCTGCTCCAACATTTGGGGCAGAGCCCTTCTTGCTTTCAGGGCTGTCAGTTTCAGCAGGTGTTGGGAATGCTCTGGAGAAATATTGGAGCTCAGGCTTCAACAAGCTGATCTGCACCACAGTGGAACCTTAGCATTGATTTGCAGGGACTTTGCTTCAACTTCAACTGATGCAATTTGGGATTTTAGAAAGAGGGGATCTGTATGAATTACAGTTTGCATTTCTTTCTCGCACACACCCCTTCGGAGAGTCCCATAACCATGGCAACAGAGTGCTGGTTATGGATTTATCCGTGCCAAACCGTGCAAGGCTGGGATATATCAATAACCCATTTTACAGAAAAAGGAGGTAAGAAAGATTAAACGATTTCTCCTGATTAACACGTGCAGGATATGGCACTGCTGAAGAAGGCGTCTGAGCTGATGAAATGACTTGTCACAGCTCAGAGGTGTGGTCCTTCCCCATCCTTTCTTCCTTCTGCCCGGACACCGGCCATGCTGTGTGGCTGAACTCTTACCAAGCCCATCGTGTTTGTGAGCTGCAGAACACTGTTACTTGTCCCAGGTCAGCTTTTATGCAGCAAAGGAAGCTGCAGGGTGAGGTGGGGCTTCGAGGGCAGGCTCCTGCCCTAGGCATGGAAGCCGAGCGCATCCCTTCCCTTTCCAGTATGCAAACAGAAAGACTTCCTTTGTGAGAGGCATCTGGCTTGGGTGGAGAAATAGGTCAGTATGCAGGCACATCTCTTCCTCCCTCTTGGCCTCCTTAGCTGGTGTCTTAGTCCCTGAACTACTGCATGGCTGCAGAGTAATTGCCACTGAGACAAGAGCAGAGCAGAACCTCTCGCCATGTGGTCACTGCCGACATCTCATGGACCCAGGCAGCCGGGGCAACGTTAGGCACGAGCAGTTGAAGCCTCAGCACTGGGGTGCCTGCAGTTCCCTGCTCCCAGCCTCGTGCTTGGCCACAGCAGCTCCAAAAACCTCACCAAGTGCCCACCTCCCCTCTGCTCCCCGGGGTGCAGGCAGCTCATCTTCCCGGCGGTGTGCTTCATCAGATGGCATATTTGTTGTCAATTCTGTGCTGGAAGCACACCCATCATTCTTGGCACCATATGGCAACTAATCTGTCCTTAAGCAGTTAATTAGGCACCATTTGTATGCACGTCACCCTGCGCACGCCAGGACGGCTGGGGATCCTGTTGGAAGCTGTTTGTTCTGGGCTTTTGCCTTTTGTGTGGAAAAATGAGATGGTTCCTACTCATTTTGAGGGTGTTCTTTTTAAAGGACAAAAGTAACAAGGTGCTGCACTGGGGTGCAAGGCTGGGATGAAAGTGGTGTGGCCATAAGGTGCTGGGCTCAGGCTGAGATGTGCAAGGGGGCAGATTTTCAGCCCCGTGTGATCACCGGCATAGTGGCCAAGGAATCTCCTTCCCCACACACTGAGGGGGGCAGGAAGGATGTGTCTGGGCAGAACCCATCACAATCAGGCTTTTTTGGAAAGCACTTGTGGCTTAAATGCAATTTAGTAGCTGGTGTTATTGATTTCTGAGTTTAAGAGCACCAATCCACATTGTGTAAAACTTAGTAGATGGTAGTGTTTAGTCTTTCAAAAATAATAATAATAACAAAATCATCCTAAGTTTGTGTTTTGGTACCTGCACGTCTTTCAGTGACACTTTTATTGGCTTACTTGGTCACGTTGCTGAGCATCCTTTAGAGTGCTACATGAAGGCATTTTATGGAGGGGGAAATAAGTATTGCTGCAGACTGCAAGGGTCCAACAACAAAACACCAAAAAATGAAAATATGGTGCCACCCAAGACAGGAGGCAGAGTGCATGATGCACAACTTACAACACCCTTTGCCTGTGGAAGTTCAAGGCTGGCATTGTTATTTTGCTGTTAGGAGTGGGGAAAGGCAGCAAGGTTAAATGTCGTGGCGTGGGTCATCGACTCTCGAGGTAACAACTGGGTCTGGATTCTTGAATGTCAGACCCAATGCTGCAGCAGTCAGCAATCTTTCTTCCCTAGTTCAATTTCCAGTATAGGATCTTGTCTGACGTCTGGATGGCATTCTAATAATTTCAGAGAAAAAAATGTGTAACAGACAATCAATAAACTGTTTGTTGGGGAAATTTTCTCCTACCAGAAAGATAGAATCAGGGGTCGAAAGGCACGGGAAGATGTCTCAGTGCTGTTCATCAATTATCACTGCTATTTAGTTCCCTGAAATTGGAATGGAGAGCTCAACGTCTGACTTGGTTTGAAGCCACAGAAAGTGCATGTTGTTCCATTTCTTCCAACTTTGGTAAACTCCTTGTCTATGACAAATTGCTAATATGTCTGCAATTTTTCATACCTGTCCTGTCTCTCTTTTTCTGTGCTTTGGTTGTGATTACTGCATATTCTATCTTGCAGCGTCTTGTAAATGATATATCAGCTTTATTGAACGTGGTGGTACCTCGTGCATTTGATGAGTGAAGTCCATCCTTGCTGCTTGCCTGTGGCTGAGCTGAGCCACATGTGTGTGAGTTCTTCCAGCTCCCTCAGTGCAGGAGGCAGATCTCTGAAGCCAGGCTCATAACTAAAAGTTTCTGAATTCCCCCCTGCAAGCTGGACTTTCTCCCATAAATAATAACAGCAGCTGCGTAGCGTTTCAAATAGTTTCAGACTTTCCTCTAGTGTTTACTGTATTCTATTAACTTTAATGTCCTTTTCTTTAGAAACAAGTATAAATACTCTAACTACAAATAACTTGCAGCAAAAGTGATGTTGTAACACGACTGGTTTGTTTAATGTCTTTGAGTGATTCTTCCCCCCATCACCAGACTCGTTAACCCCATCTAATTTTTGGTTCTCTCCCACTGTAATTGCTTTTTTTGTTGTGTACAGCTGATAAATTTCACTACTGCAATGTAACGTATCACAGATTTCTCTATGAATTCTTCAGGATCCTTCCAAGGAAAGCTTGAGACCCAAAGTGCAGCTGGAGAGGGCTTTTCATCATTATCGCTCCATTGCTGCTGATGAGCCCCACCTGGATCCCGGTCCTGTTCAACTCGGTACAATACAGACAGGAGGGCATTGTCCCTCCTACAAAGTCTTTAAAGTCTGCGTACACAAGAGAGTTAAGGTATAGGGAAAGATAAATTGATGGGGAAACCCACCAAGGCTGATTGCATTGAAGGTTCTGGAACAGTGAGTTACAAATAATAGAGAAAAGCCATCAGGCTACAAACCAACATTACGAGGCACCTTCCTGTACTAGGGACAAATAAATGAGATAGAAAGCATTTTTTTACAGCTGTCATTGCAGCATCTCCTGGCTGCTTCGGGAGCAGCTGACTTACTGCATCAGTTAGCAAATGGGACAGGTTTGCTGCCTTTCAGGGACACGGGCGTGCCGGCACAGCCCCAAGGCTGCCCGTTTTAATGGGCTCACTGCTCTCCCATTGCATTTACACCATTCTGGAGCAAGGAGATCCTGTGGGGAAGAAGGGATGATGCTGCCAGCCCACGGTTTGTAGGTTTGGCTGACTTTCCCTTGCGAGTGCAGAGGGATGGAGCCAATGTAGTGTAGGTTGTAAAGATAAAGCCTTAAAGTTTGAAAGATAGCCAATGGGCATGTATTCAAGGAGTAGAAACTCCTTGAGATCAAGGAGGACAGCAAAAAAGAAGAAACAGTCATGGCAGGAGATCTTATAGAAAGAAGTCTTGAGTGGTAAAGTCAGTCCCGTTTGCTGCTCTACCATGGGGATGAAGATGGGTTACAAGGACTTTCGAAGTAACTCAGCCCACGAGGGAAGGAAAGAATCGGTGAGATTAACATAAAAACAGCTATTTGTATGTCAAAGTGACATAGGGATGAATCTAAAAGGCGAGAGGTGGGCTTAGAGTGTCACCTGGAAAAAAAAAGAAGAAAAGGGGGAAAATGTGGCAGAGGGAGGTGAGAGGTTGCTATAACTTGAAAAAGACTTTTGAAATGCTACTAGATTAAATGAGGGAGGGCATCAAGGGGGGAATATTTCGCTTTGTCAGATGTTCTGAAGAACTGCACTAATAAAGTAAGGTGAACAGCAAGGTCAAGGAGGCCAAAAATGAGCAATGAGACAGCTTTGCTGTTCTGACAGATGCATGGCTCTCAACCTGCCATGGTCCAGATGTGAGACAAAGACCTGGAGTAAGAGGCATAAGATAAATAGTGGTGCAGGAAGGCTTTAAATTACCAGGGATCAATTTCTTTGACATAAATAAAGTTTCTTTAACCTCAGTTCCCCCATGAGTCAGCACTTCTGACTGAAAAGGACTCAAAAAAAAAAAAAAAAAGAAAAAAAAAAAAAAGAGAGGTATTAGAGACGTGATTGCAAATAAGGAAGGCAATTAAAAAACAAAAATCAGTGATTAGCTAGGAAGGATGGAAAAAGATGCAACAATTCTGTAGTTAAACAAGGCTATGTAGTTATTAACCTGTGAGTGGAGGTGAAATTCAGAGCTTGTAGTTCCCCAAATAATGCTTCCAAACTTCCTGAGTTCAGAGGGTCTCTGCTCATTCTGCTTCTGCTAAAGTCAATATACGTCTTATGCCAGGCTCCCAAGGGACTGGACTTTCCGGGGCTCAAATAGATCCACTTTCCTGTGCAGGAGGGTAGAGCAATGACACTTGCCTATTAACCCATGAACTTGGCATGAGCAGGGACTGGCCTCTGCTGTGCTAGCACTTAAGTTATCCAATTTTAGCTCATTTGCCTACATAATTTGCTGCCAAGGTGACATTATTAAGTGCTCCTGATGATGAGGACATGTTACTTATGGCAAGAGAAAAAGAATAAACACAGGCTGGAAATCTGAGCAGGAGATAAGGTCATTTGAAGGGACAATGGAACAGAAAACATGAAGATAGGAAGATAGTTGTAGGGTAGGGCTTCTTTGGTCTCTGCTTGAGATGCCGGTGGGCCATGAATCTATGCGGCTCAAACGGCTTGTATGATACCCACAACTGTTTTTAGAAACCTTGCTTGAGGTTTGTTTTGGATTTATTTTTGTCATGTAGTTTTAAATGTTTTGTTGTTGTTATAGTTTTTCTTGTATTTATTTTATTCTTCAAAGATGGAGAAAGACCAACAAGGACATTGACTAGCCCAGAACCAGTTCAGACTGAGAGTGTAATCAAATTTTGTTTGCTTGTTTTGTTTTGTTCTGTTTTCTAATTCCTCTACTTTAAAATCTTTTTTACTTAATATTACAACCATAAAAGCCTTGATTTTTAGGAGTATTTCTTGCACATTACCAGCTTTCTCATCTCTGTGCTTCTTTTTCATCCCACTATAAACTGATCTGGAAACGCCTTTGGTAGTGGGGCTGTGCTGCCTTGCTGCAGCAGACCTGGGAAGCTGGAGGCTGCCAACACCTGCGTGTGGCTGATGGGGCAGCATCTCTTAGTCACACAACGAGCAGGGATCTTGCTCAGATGCAGTTTGAGGATGTCTGGAGTGTGATCAGCTCCACGACCAGTCGGCTGTCTGTCCTGGAGAAAATGCACAATGCTCCAGCTTTTGTTCTGCTGCCCTGATCCTGGATCGCAGCTGCAGTGCAGTCAGTGGCTGTCAGAAAAGGCTCTGAAGCTGTCTCTGTGCCGATGCACTGCTTGGACTGTGGGCTTACCTAAGTGACGAAGGAACTTAGGTATTTGGGGCATTTGAGGTCTGAAGCTCAGCACATGATCAGTTGATAGCCAAGCTGAGGTAACCCTCCACATCCATATTCCTAGCCAGTTGTTTCCCCAAAATAAAATACGCAGTTCTACTCTACATCCATATAGTTTATAGCCCTTCAAAGATATATATATGTATGTATATAAATGTTAATAGCCTTCAGAAATCAAAACCATCTTTCAGTTGCACGGGTCCCAAATGACAGAAAGCTCCAGAGGAATTGTGCACGCTGCTCACGTTGCCCTGCCATGCATGGATGGAGTGAGATCAAGACAAGTGAACCAGACTTAGAGCTGGTAGGAATGGACGGCCTTGGGCCTCTCAGAGCTGTCTCATGGCCAGGTATCACTGCTGCTTCTCTTGGTGCTGATAAGTCCTAAACGTGGGCACACAATCTCCTAGAAGAGGGGAAAGGGAGGGAGGAGGGGCGGAAAGGCTAAGGTTGGCTGCCATTTTTGTATCGCTTTGGGTTATAAAAATGAATGGGGGAAAACCACCTTTTTTTTTTTTTTTTTGTAATGGGGAAATAAGTCCCAATAATTTTACATATTTCTACTCATTTTACAGCATTAGCTGTGAGTACTTTTAATGAGTCTTTTTTATGAAAAGCTCTTTTGGTGTGGGGGGAAGTTATTAAGCCTCCTACAAAGGGATTTTATGGTTTTAATTATAAACAGGTAATGGAGTCTATGCAAAAATTACCTTTTGACTTTGCAATAAAGCCCATTTCCCCCAAGGTAAGAACTCCATAAAGAGAGAATTACGCAGCAAGGCAATGGAGAATTCAGCTCCAAAATCAAAAGGTGCCTGTGCAACAGCAGCTTTTGAGAAGCCCTGGGGAGCCATTGACCTTAGTCTGGGAGCCTGTGCGTCGTCTGCAGGCCAAAGAAACTGCAGAAGGCAATGCAGGATTGCGAGGTTTTCCAGCTGCCTCGTTGCGTTGTGAGAGCTGCATTGTATTACAGCAGCCTCAGGTCTGCCTTAACTTGGTTAATAGTTGCAGGATCCCCCTAAAACACATACCTGGAGATAGATGCATGGTGTAGGCTCTGCTTCTCCACTTTGAACTGCCATGGTTGGGAAGATTTTATTTTATTTTTTCCTCTGGTAAAATGAATTGCTGTGTAAGTCAAGAATATACTTAACAAATTTGCTTTCATTTTGACCCCTTATATTTTTGTCCATCCTTGCCATGGGTTTGGCCCCCGTTGTGCTCAGCTGTGCCTGGAGAACCTCTGCATCAGAAGTACCGTGAGCAGGGAGAAGGATGGAAGAGCCTGCGGCGACGCGCCTGGGGATGGGATTTCTCCAGTCAGTGCCCCACAGCAGGTGGCAAGCACTCAGTTGCTCTCCTCCCACTTTATCACAGCTTTAGAGTGAGTACGAGACTTGTTCGTACTCCAGCTGCTCTGCTGGAGGCAGAGATCACCGCAAAGAAATCAGAGACTTTCTGTGAGCCCCGTTCTGGAGGGGTTAGTCAAGGTTTGAGCTGCAGCCACGGCCTGTAGTTAGCACCACCTTTTTCCCTGTCTGGAAGGGAAACTGGTGGTTTGCCCCCTGATGTGAAATGCATGGTTGTCTGATTATTAGAGGTGGCGTTTTCTTGGCACTAAGTCCCTGAGCTGGCGTCCAACGCTGAGCTCAGCCGTGCCGGTCCTGCAGGCTTCTTATGACCTTGAGCGAGTCACTTAATTTTGCTCTGCCTCCTCATCCACCCCTCTTCCTTCCTTTCCTTCCTGTCCATGAGGAGGTAAATTCTTTGATGAATGGGTAGTCTTGTAGAATAAAATCAAATGATCCAAAGATACTGAGTTACTGTGACTTAATGAGTTAATTACGTCACTTGTCTTTCAGCAATAACTGGCTGTACGTGCGTGCTTAGCTGGCTCCTGCTGGAAAATACAGGCGGTGGTTTAGACTGCCATAAATAGAGTTGCTTCTGCACTGGAAATTAGGAAAGAAGGAGAGGAAGAGGAGCAAAGACCCCAAATTAAAACATTTATAGAGAGCATAAAACCTTCTTTTCAGCAGAAGGTTCACCTTCTTTTCCTGCAGTGGGAGGACCTTACCTTGCAGCAGAACATCTCAGTGGACATCAGTTAAGTCCTAGAGATAAGGAGCAAAACCAGGCAGGTGGCTGCAAGCTGGCTGAGGGGGATCCTTACCGAGGAACGAGCCAGCACCGTGCCAATGGGCCGCTGGCAGCACTCACACCAGCATCAGCAGCACGGTGTGTGCTGCACCATCACGGGGCCTTGGGCTCCTCCCAGGTCCCTGGGTGTTGCTGTCATGCTCCAGTCCAGACCGTGCCACCCACCACAAGTGGCTAGTTGTTTGATTAATTTAATACACACTTGGTCAATTTAAGCTTTAATTGCCTTCTTGGAGCTGGAAGACTGAGAAAGAAAGAGGTAATGAGGGAAAAAACAGCCCGGCACCAGACAGTGTAGTTTGCTGTCTTTTAGCTCTCCCTGTATATCATTTATAAGGATATATAGACTGTTATGGCTCATCTATATCCCTCTAATCATTAATGAGGTGTCTTTCATGCCCTAAAGTTAAAGTTATAAAAGTAAAGTGTGTTTTCTACTGCGGGTCCATTTCTGTTCTTCATACAAATGTCCTAGTGCCCTTTATAATGTATTTGCTATAAATCTTGACAACGTTATTTGTTTTGTTTTTTCTATCTAAATACAACATTGAGTGGATACAGGCTCATTATCTCCCTATTTCTGAAGAGAATTCTCTGTCTTTGAAAGGTGCTCTATTAATAGCCCTGGAGAGAGGAATGCCTGTGCCTGCAGGAGAGGCACAGGCAGGCAGCCCAAGCCACCCCTTCCTTGCTGTTGTGCCATGAGTGATGGGTGCGTGGTACTTCCCTTCCCCATCCCGGACTTGTGGGTTCAGCAGCAGGTAGGCTTATCCACACCTCATCTTCTCCCTTGCTAACAGCAATGCCAGATGAAAAGATTTTGCCAAATCTAAGGGGGAAAAAAAATTGCATTTTAGAAACTCGTTTCCGTCTTCTTTGACTTTGAAGTGGTTGCCTTGGAACAAGCTGACCCTTGAATTCTTATTTGTAATAATAATATTGATCACAGAAGAATCTGACAGTTTGGAAACTGCTTTGACAGGGTTGTTGGACTTGATGATCTCTTGATGTCCCTTCCAACCCCTACAATTTGGTGATTCTGTGATTACCTGAGAATGAATCCCCGCAGCACCAGACTCCCTTTTAGGGTTTTTGAGGTCTCCCTCCCATGGTATTTTTCTAGCAGTCTCTGTTGCTTCCTTGCTTTCTTGTATTTTGCTTTTAAACCCTCCAGCAAGCGACAAGGCCACTAGTTGGCATCTGTAACCCTGCTGCATCCTCAGTGAAGTCCTCCAAGTGTATTCCTCCATTTCTGCACGAGCCAGCCTGTGTGGCTGTAATGTGCAGGTGCTTTGGCCAGGGGAAGTCTCACTGCAGCCCTCTAAAATCAGGGTGTACAATTTGATTTCAAGAAGGTTTGTCTCAACTCATGTCAGTATTTTACCCAGTGTGAAGAAAGCAATTTTGCTGGCCCATATTCAGAAGATCTAGCCCAGATTTTAGTGCCAAATTGAGGTTTGTAACCTTTTGCAATGCATTTCCGTCCTTTCTGAGGTCTCTCATTACACATGTGCTCAGCCCTGGAAGCAGGATAGGTCATTGAGGAAGGAGGTGACATGCATTGCTTTTTCTGTCCCAGATTTCTTTATTAAAAAAAAAATTCCTTTTCTGGTGAGAAAAGGAATCTGCTACCAATAAATAAAAAATAAATAAATAAATAAATAAATACGGTGTTAGAGAGAATTGGAAGACAGCGAGTAATAAGGGAAAGGAGGTTAAGATGGGAGACTGTTTTGAATGTCTTTCTCCTCCACTAAAAGCTGCTGTTCTCGAAGGTAGGAGCATCTCTGACTGCCCAGCTGCATCTTTGCCGCATGATAAGGATTGCCTTAAGCCCCCGAGCCTCCACAAGGTCTGTCCAGGATTGCCTGGTTGTCTATTTCGATGGAGACGATAGCTAATCCCCTTCCTCCACAGGCACACACACGTGCCCCCTTTCATGATACTCCATGTCTTCAGAGAGCCTTCAGAAGCACATTCAGGTTATCATTCAAAGCCCTTTGAAACCAAGGAGGGTCTTTCTTTTACCTCCAGTGGGCTTTGGCTGTGGGGCTTATCTCTGTATAGAGCAAGTTTATTTTCTTCGTAAGAAATTCCTCTGAAGATTTCAGAAGAGGTGAAAGAAATGCTATTTATACCTTGGACGTCTCCCTGGGAGACACGATACTATCATATATCAGCATCAGTTCCAAGTTGCAGATGTTTGAGGAGTTAAGAAGTAACAAGTGATTTTTCTAAAATCTCCTGTAACAAAGTCCAGCTCAACAAACCACTTATGAATACGTTTAAATCTTGTAAATCTCATTGGGAATCTGCTCTGTGTTTGTTGAATCACATCAAAACACAGACCTCCTGGCTCCCACATACCCAGGAGGAAGGTTTGGATTTATTTTCTCTTTCAACATGTTTACCAAAGATTTTTAAAACTTGCTTCTAAGTTGTAAGTGTGCAAGGCCTCGTGAATTTTTGTGGCAGGGTCATGTTGCTGGAATCTGATTTTAGAAGAGCTCTCCTCTACAAGTAGTAAATTAAAATAGTTGGATACATTGTATGCTTTTTCCTCCCACTTTTTTTTTTTTTTTTTTCCTAATTTTCCATCTTCTTTTCTAGTCTGCAAAAGCATTAGCCTTGCGATCCTCTTTGCACAGCTACTTTGGTTCAAAGAAATGCAGATTGGATTGTTGCTTTACTTCAAAGGGCCGGGTGAGCAGGCGGAGAGAAGGCACTCTGCTTTGTCCCGGGGAATTGCTGGTGAGGCAGCAAAGTGCTTCAGCACCTCAGAAAATCTTGCACCAGAGAATATTTCTGTCACTGAAACATACTTATCCATTTTGATCTTGGCAACTAAGCATCATAAGGTTTTGTGGAGAAGGTATTGCTGGAGAAATGCATCTTGATGGGAAGAACATTGTTCCCAGATGGATGTTTTCTTTTGTCCTCCATCTGCCAGTCTTCCTGCGGACAACCACCCAGCTCTTTCAGAGCCCTCTCTTTTACAGAACCTGGGATGCCCCCAGAAATCCTGGTAATGAGGTCTATTCAGAGGCAAATCTCTCTCTTATTCAGAATTATTCTCTCTGTCCCTTTATCTCTTTATTGTAAAGGAAGCTAATCACATGCATACGTGTAGAAGTAAACTAAATATTTGTCTGTCACAGCACTTATATCCAGGTAGATCCCTAAGTGTGTTTGTTTTTTTTTTTTTTTTTCATTAGAGGACAGCAGGTTGAGTGCTAGGCTTTTTTTTTCTTAATCTTACATCTAAGGCTCAATGCATCTTTCATAAAAACGGGTGTTTACAACTAATGGGCATAATTTTAAAAACACAGCAATTGCCAGACGCTGCTGAATGGTGCATCAGATATGCAAGTTTTTCACAGCTTTGGAGCTAATGAGTTGTAGACATTGGCAAATACTGACTTTTTAAATTAGAGCTACTATAGTTCAAAAGAGACAGATGGCTTTATTTATGAAAAGGGATTTAAGGACCACACACAGAAGACTCCACAGAAAGACAATGTGTTGTCGGAGACCATATATCATAAAATGTGATATTTAAAACAGTTCAAATTTCAATTCCCTTTTCATTTCTGCTAGCCAAATCTGATGCAGATGCTTTTTTTTTTTTTTTTTTTTTTTTTTTTTTTTTTATTTTATACCCAGGAATCTTTGTGGCTCTATTTTCTGTAATCAAATAAAAACAAACACAAAACAAGAGGAAACTTGGAGAGGTCACCTTGAGGCTGGATGCATTGTAGAGTTCACCTTGGGCCTGATTCAAACCCCTCTGAACACATTTCTGTTAATGCCAGCACGCTTCTGTGTTTTATTATCATTTTCATGTGATGGCCATTGGCCTAAACTTTGCAGACTTAAGTGTGGTGATCCATCCTTTGACTCATTTCCAGGTTCTTCTTATGCAACATTCAAGGTATCTGGAGCATGTTGGTAGTTCCTTGGTATTAAGGTTGTGATGACAATTTGCCCATGTTGTACTTGGCCATTGCTTTACAATACAGATTTGATCAGAGATTTAAATGGCCTGGTGCCACTGAGTTGCCAGCTGCTCTGAACCCTGAGCAGAATTGGGTAGCAGTATGTGCTGTGGGGAGGAGAGGAAGAGAAAGCCATTCCTCTTTGGAAGAAGCTGCCTAATGACATATCACACAGGAGAGATCAGAAAATTTTAGAGACTGATGTAGACATTGACAGCTTTTTCATTCATGCACAAAATGTCCAAGGCTGGACAGATTCAAATGGGAAAGATCTCCAGTGGAGACACTGCTCTGAAAGCTGCTTCCATGTGGAGAGTCAGGGGATGAGATAGCACAGTGATGGGCAGCAGTACAAAACTTGTGCTTGATTTCAAGTGAGGAACAAATCATAACCAAGAATAGTACATATCTGTTCATGTTCTAAGGGGACGAACTCCTCTGAGGGGAACATATTCCTCTTCTGCCGCTTTTATTTTCTTTTCCAGCTTTGAGAGCAGCTCCAACAATCTCTTTCCTGTCAGCACAGCATATGTCTCCTCTGCTCTGCTGTTATCTGAACAGAATACAAAATGGAAGCTATTTCCAGAAAGCACAGCTAATATTAAGACATGCAGAAGTGCAGGGCACAGGGAAGAAATATCCCAGCAGTTACTTGGCTCTCCTGAATAGAGTGACAGGCCAAAGACTCATCGATTCCAGACTGTTCCAAACAGGGAGACAGATTCTGACCCTTTTGTTATATGAGGTGAATCATTTGTATGTCTTACAGCATCTGCACATCAGTTTTACCTTTACATTTGTTTGGTTCAGTGCCTGCATCCTCTAGAAAGCTGAGATGCC
The DNA here is from genome assembly GCF_964211825.1 of Aythya ferina. Classification (NCBI taxonomy): domain Eukaryota; kingdom Metazoa; phylum Chordata; class Aves; order Anseriformes; family Anatidae; genus Aythya; species Aythya ferina. Next base: position 12,143,968 of record NC_140315.1, on the reverse strand, counting down.
TGCGCTGTCTTGTCCGTACATCAGGGCCTGGCACTCATGTTGCCATTTGTGGCTATTCAAATGACAAAGGTCATTAGAGTAGATTGCCTTAATGAAGCACAGAGCACTGTGCCTCCACATGAGGAAGATATTGGCATAGTGGCGTTAGTCTGGTGGAGGACATCAAGAGAGTTAGGAAATTTTGAAACCTTCAGTCTTTGAGACGTTCAGAGCTCAACAAGTCCCCGTGCATCATGATGGAAGGCTTACAGCCATCCTAGGGGATAGCAGGCAGGTGTACACATTGTGCCTGCTGCCAGTTAAAGAGCACGTGGGAAGTCCTGGGCTGCACGACGATTATTCTGTAAGAAAACAAAGTTAACGAGTAGGTTTCCACACTGGAAAACAAGACTTGATACCACAGGGACAGACAACAAGCTGCAAGCTACTGTGAAAGGAAAGGTTTGTTGTGCTTGGCATGCTGTAATCTTTAAATAAATCGTAGTTTAGTCACTAAATATGAGCTGTTAGTGCTTTAACAATAAGACCAATATGACTACTGGCACTAACTGTAGCTAGGGATAAAGGCAGTAATAAGAAATTGCAGGAGGATAGTGTGACATAGTTTAATTTCCAGCAAAACTTGGGGAGGGTGGGGGGATCTGTTTATTTTAGGATTATGAATTTGCAGTGGTTTTTGTTTTGTTTTTAAACAAGATTCCAGCAGAAGAGGATAAATGAAGATAAGTGGCTGACTCAGGCATTCTGAAATTAGCACCGAAGCTTTCTGTTGTAGTCCATCATTACTCTGTGGACTTGTGAAGCAAGAAAAAATTGAAGTATTAAGTGAAGATGCCATTGTAACAAACTGTTCAGTTATAAGGGCTAAAAACCAGCTTGTTTTTATTGGCCCTTACACATTTTTATTTTGCTACTCATTTCTCGTTATACAAGGCATAGCTCTCCAGGGAGAGAGAAAATAGACATATGGAGAACCTGCCGACCTGTGTCTGGTATTTAGACTTTGTACATGTGTTACTGTGCTACATGGATTTATTATACACTAATAAATAATATAATAATATCTTAGATTTATATAGCACCTTCCTATTCCCAAAGATTCCAAAGCACTTTGAGAACAGCAGGACTTAATTGTCTTCTCACATTGCTTTTATGCACTCTTGACTTCAGGGGAATTACTCTTGATTTACACTAAAAATATACAAGAATTGGTTATCTTCCCTCTGGAGCACAGCTAAGAGGAACCATAGCAATTATGAAAGATCACTTAGAAGCATCATGAGCCATTTAGGACAAAGAATCAAAGAATTAAAATTATTTGGGGGGGGGGTTATAGAAAAGCAGAACACATTAAGACACAACTGGAATTTGTTTAGGAGCCCATGGTTCAGAACCATTTTGTACAAAGCATCTCTTACAGTCTTAAGTGGCCAAAGTTGGGTTGACACCTCATGAGAGAGAGGACACTTTATCAGTACAGTACTGGAATATCAATTTGGTGCTTGTGTTTGCTCTCAGGCAGCATCTTGCATTTTGGGGGGCTTCACTGCATCCCTCCCTGTGTGGCTGATACCTATGTGAGGTTCAAAATTTACAAAGTTCGTCTCTAGCAAAAGGTAAGTCTCTGTGAAACAGTCTTTGAAAACAGTATTGCAATTTTTCATTAATCTCCAAAGTGTGTCTGATCTAAAATGTATAGTAGGGAGATCCTATAAAGAAGGACAGTATATGTTGCAGTTCTGAGAGCAGTGTTCTCCACTGACAAGTGAACTTTTTTTATCAGAACATTAAAAAAAAAGTCAGATTTCCATTTCTGCAAAAGCTGATGCTTTAAAAATCTATGCCAAACTATTCAATTGATGCAGAATTATTCATTAGAAAAGAAATCAGAATATTCTGATGTTTTAAAAGGCTTTATTGTTTTGAACTTTCAAAACAGTGAAAGTGATTTATTTTTGCTGCTTGATCTTCTAAATGGCACAGTACAAATAGCATTCAGCCAACACCAAAATGGGGGGAAAAAAACTAATTGCACCTCTGTATTTTTAAATTTTTTGGACTTCTTAAAAAATCTAATATTTTTTGCTTTGATTAGAAACACTTTTTTAATTCCAAAAAAAAAATAAATAAATAAATAAAAAGGGCATGATTGTCTCCCTAATGTGGAAATACTCATTACATCATTCTGTTTTGATATTTGACCTTCAGAGCCAGGAGAAACTAACTCCTCCTGTCTGCCAGCTCAGCCTTGGCTGAGGCACAGAAAGAGAAGCGAGGTGCTTATGGCTGGGGGTTGTGGAGGCAACACACGGCTGCTGGGGGCTCGAGCTGGGGCTTCACCTCCTGTTCCCAGGGTGCTTACAGCCCAGATCAGAGTGGATGAGGAGCAAGTTTCAGGGGCCCCTGGCTGTCTCTACCACTGCCTCAGTCCTGATGCACGATGCTTTGGTTTTCTGAAGGGGGAAGTAGAGGAAGCACAACAGAGATGATGAAAAACGGACAGAATTTCTACAGCCAAATGGGGTAACAGCATTCCTGTGGGAAGACCCTGCATTTTCTGGTTTGTGCAGTTTTTCTCCTTGAGAGCTGTATTCATCCATAAGCTTGGTTTAGGTGCAAGGTTGAGACAAGCTATTTTTTTTTGGCTGTTAATACATTGATGCTTTGAAAGCATTGATGCTTTCAGGGCCAGCAGGGCAGGACCTCCCTGCAGTGTGCTGCTAGCAGTGACTGGGGCAGCAACACCTTCAGAGCAGGGCACCGCGTGTGTCTGCACAGGGAGAGCCGCGGCTTTGGCTAAGGTGGCAGCTGTGCTCTGGCAGTGCCCATGACCCACTGTGCACCAAAGGAAGGTGATCTGAGGCCAAATTGCACACCTGGTGGGTGCAATTGGCTGAGGTGAGTGGGAGGTAGCAGAGACCAAAATCCAAGTGGCGGAGATGAAGTATGGAACAGGCTGAGGAAACCACAGGGCCTGTGGTGGCAGGGGGAAGGCACAGGATGAAGAATTGTAGCGTCACATCCCCTTAAAGTGCAATACAGGCAGTGTAGGGCCTGTCCCATGAAAAAGTCACTGGCCCCATCTAAGGTAATGGTGGGGGAGGCAGCTTTGTTGTTCCCTGTGTGCCAGGTAGCTCTTCCCATACAAACAGCCTCACCCTCCCTGCCCAAGCCCTGTTCTGCTGTAAGGCCGCAGGGCTGGAAGCATTTTTGTCCAGGCTGCCTTAAGTCCAGTGAAAAGCCAGGAAAGATTTGAAAGCGGGAATTACGTCTTCTCTGAGGAAATTACTGAAGATCTGCAAAGTTTACCTCACATAAAATGACAGCCAGTGGGTGAGGGCAAAGTGCACTGGCTATTTTAAAAATCTGTTTGTTTGTTCTAAAGGCTGAAGTGGTGCTTTAGAGAGAAATAAAACAAGGGTGAGGAAGCAGTAATAAACCAGGACTCTTGTGCAAGTGGGCAGTTGCCTTCCCCAGGGAGCACTTAGAAGCCCTACCAGTATGTGATGGCACTCTGTGCCACTCTGTGCCACCAGCCATTGTCATACCAGTGGCTTTGTAATGGCTGGGTGGGGGCACAGTGGTGATGATGGGGTAATAACTGTGCTTCTGCCGTCCTGTGTGGAGAGAATTTACCAGAGAACTAATAGTGTATTGGTCTAAATCCATGTTTTCCAGTTTGCTGTTCATTGACCTCCAGGAAGAAGGCTCCATTCTGGGTATTAAGGGTAATTTCTCTCTGCCAGCAAGCTAAATGTTGGCACAGGGCAAGTGGTAAATACCAACAGTAGAAAGAGGTTTCGGTGCATGCACAAGAACTCGAAATGTGATTGTTCTTCACAAATGAAGAGGATATTTATCTCAGCTGCATGATTCTTGAACCTGTGGTGTTAGATCTCTTTGTGCTGGATGCATCCAAGGTATTTGGAGACAAATCCTTTTAAATGGCCTAGGAAGTGAACAGGCTGCAATAAAGTAATTTAAAAAAATCAGTTCACAGGTAGCATTAAATACAAACTGAACTTGCTCTCAGGAAGCATTTTTGTGAATTCTGCCAAAATTCGTTTCAAAAAGTTCAATAAAGAGTCTGAACTCTTCCTGTACTGAACGTCAGTGTTAAACAAAATGGTTAGTTATAAATAAGTTGAATGCTCCTTTTCCTGATCACTCCCACCTTCTGTGGATATCAAACCAAATGGGCTCCCATGTATTTCACAGAGCTGGAAAAGGGAAATTTGCTGTGTTCTTAACCAGAGCTCTTATTTTCTCATTTTTGTCACAGGAATGACCCAGAACAGGAAGGAAGGCTGCCCTCCAGAGCGTGCATGAGAGACATCTCCAGACCCCAGGTAAGCCCCTGGTCAGGCATTAGCTTCAAGCTACTTCTGATGCTGAGGGAGTGTGGGCATGGCCAGGTACGTGTGCCTCTCCTCCACCAATTGCTGAAGGAGCCCATGGGGCTTTCACAAACTATTTACATGGCTGACATTATGTGAGGTGAGTCTGGGCCCTGGGGAGCTCTTCATGGCTTTCCTGGGCTTTCATCCAGGCCATCAGAATATATATTCACAGTTGCTTTTTGCTGACAATAGCAATCATCTGCATTTTGTCCATAGGGAAAAAGTGTTTCCTACAACACTGGGTTGAAATCCTATTTTTGTGTGTGTTTTTTTTTTTGTCTTCTGTGGAGTTATGGAACATCACCTCCAGATCGGAATGTGTCAGCTCAGGCTGTCTCTAGGTGCCAGGTCATGGTGTAGGAGGTCCAGAAATGCCCCCAAGTGATGCTCTGGGAGGAAAGAAGGGTTTGTTTGTTTGTTTGTTTGTTTGTTTGTTTGTTTTTCCTGATCAGATGTGTTAGTGTTCTGTGATAACACCAGCATGCAGAGTTATAGTGATACTTCTAATTAACTTCTTACAAGGCCTTTATCAATACAGTGTTTGAACAGCTCGTAAAGTTCTTAGTTGTCCTTGAGACACCTCTGTAAAGGGAAACTTTTTTCATTAAGGTCTATGAGGATTCTGAAAAAGCTGGAAATCAGTCTTGAGTCCCAGTGTTGTTCCCTAACCACTGAGCCTCCCATCTGTAGCGTTCTGGGACAAGGCTATAGAGCACTGCATGTTTCCTAATAAAAGTTACGGAGACTTCACAACACTTCTTATCCTGTTTGCAGCCTGCTCCCCTTGGAGATGCTTTGGCAGGAGTTCAAAGCATAGATTTTCAGAAGTGACTACCAAATTCTGATGCCTAGGAGTTTACAAAATAAATCCAAGAAGTAGCAAACCTCAGTCTTTCTCTATTCCCAAGGGACAGAACACTGCCTTTTCCACAAGTTCCAATTCATTATCATTGTTAAAATAGCAAAAATGTAGTCGGGAGTTTACAAGTTTTTCACTCCCTCTGCCTTGCACCTTGGTTCAACAAGGCATGGATGGAACGTCTCTTTACTGTTCAAGCCTATGGAGAATTAAAACAACAACTTCTGATCAAGTGATTTTGTATTATAGGAATAATGATCCTCATATTATAAACGTAATTAAAAGAACTCCCAGAAGTAGAAAGTCAGCAGTTTGGGGGAAAAAAATCAACCTTATGTAAATGATAGTAAGAAAGGGCAGGATAGGGACTTTTTAATGCTTCATTTTGCATAGTCTCTGTAGCATTTCTGCTTTTATAAAAAGATTCTATAAAACACTGCTTCTCCACACAGATGCCACACAACTCTGCGTTAGATAGTTGAGTATTTAGCAGGAAATTGAAGGAAAGATAGCTTTGTCTCATTCAACCATGGTTAAGATCATCATATTTCTGCACTGTTAAGGGCACATAAGCATCTGTCTCTGCCGGCTTGCTCCCAGAGAAGAGCACTGTGTTTGCAGCACCTGCTCATAGCTGCTGGACATTTCTCACTGTATAGAGCAGGAAGGTGCCCCTCAGCCATTCCCTCTGTGCCCACCTTCAGCTTCACTCATTTGTGTGTCCAGATACCTCACAAATAACTCCAAAGGGTGTTCTCCCGCATCTCTGATGATGCGGGAGAACTATGCCAATTCTTCATTACGTTGCTGCACATTTGCTTGGGCAAGTGTGTGCTCTTCTGAAGGCGCAATGGGGGAAAGACCACACCAACATTTTGGAAAAGTGTTTTTATTCACTCAGGCTGAAAGAAAATGTGCACACTGGGGTAGGTATTATTATCTAGGTCCGTAAGTTTAATTCTAGTTTCCAATAAGAAATCACATTTTTAGTCAGGTGGATAAAGGATGAAAATTTTGTTGTATTTTTCTCCTCAGGATAACATGGGCCTTAAGCTTTGTGACCAGCAAATCCCTTGCAGAAAAGAACTTTGCTCAATCTGCATTCAACTACATGAAATTGGTATAACATAACAGCTCTGCCAGTTTATTCATACATCTGATACTTGCTAATATGCTTTGATTTATTGGCTTTCTCATATCACAGTAAAACTGTATTTTCACATACTTTATTTCCACCCCAATCCCCAGCATGCACAGTTCCTGCTGGGCCTTCACAAATTAATCTTGGATATTTTTTTCCTTCGTCTTGCACAAGCAGAGAGCACCATCCATCTCAGTTTGAAATTGGCTATGCTCCAGCTTTCAGCTTTTCCTTGTTCTCTTTTCTGCTCCTCATCTCACACCAATTTCCAGTGGCCACATCTGTGTGTGTGCTCCTCCCAGCCGTGCATTGCCGTGCATCAATAATGTACAGCATGGCAGGGGGGTGTAGGACAGACCTCTGAGCAGTTATGCTATAGTTGTTTAATACTGCAAGCACAGACACACAAGACTACCTGTGTGGGTTTGTTGTTTTTTGGTAATGTGGGTTTGTTGTTGTTTTGTTGTTGTGATATCTATATATTTATCCTCTCTGCCTCTGGCATGAAAAACACAGAGCAACAAAGAAAAGAACTGCCACCTTTTCATTCATCAGCAAAACAATTTAATTAACTGAAACCAATCTCAGAGATGATCTCAAACTGGAGAAACCAGTCATGCTGTCTGAGACTCCATACCAAACTGGGCTCGCATTGAACTCTGACAGGCATTCTGCTTACCAGTTTGTGGCTACAAGGCCTGTGTGTTAAAGTCCTCAGCCCCTGTGCAGATAGCAACATTGCTTGTGCTGCCTTGTCTCTTCTGGAGGCATCTCAAAGTTGCTGTTTGTTTAAATTTGTGTGTCCAGGTCATGGAGAGATACAAGAGTATTTTTAGAGGATGCTCGAAAGGAATTACAGCTTGACTGGGGTGCTGAGGAGAGGTTTATATTTAGATTTAATTTGTTTTTTACTTGTACAAAATTGGATGGGTGATAATATCTAGGAAATTGGTCTTGCTATCATTGTTCCTGCTGTTGTTGTTGTTTTGAAAGGCTTTGGTTGTTGCATGTGAATATGAATACCTAAAACAGGTATGGCCATTATAACCTCCATTCTGGGTAGCCCAGGTACCGAGGAAGAACATACAAAGGCAGCAGTAAAGGCTCTAATTTTGTCAAAAGTCAAAAGCTGGACTCACAAAATGGCTTAATGGAAGGACTAGGATTCTGGATAACTTTTCCCCAATACTTTTAGGTGCGCTAACTGAGAGAGGGATAATCAAATTTAAGTGACTCTGCTTAATTCACTGGAAACCATATGATCCACCACTGTGACAGCTCTTTTAAACGGCTTGTTCCATTATCACAAACAGTTTGGGACCCCTGGTGCACAGACTAGCGCAGAGCCCAGGCAGCAAAAGCCAGCAAGACTATTTCCCAAAGCTGCTGGAATTTTTATGATTGCTGTATTTTAAACTACTTACAAACATACTGTTAATCTACTCCCAAATACACCTATGTTTTAGGATCCAGATAAGTGCATTTGAATGCAAATGTGGGTAATGCAATGCAAATTGCTTTAATGAAAACGAGGCTGCCTCTTTAAAAGCATTGGCATTACTGAAAGAATACAGGCTAATAGAACTTCCCAGAGTACACAGCATCATGAGTGTGCTTTCAGAACCAGACACTCACCTAGGAAGGCACATAAAAAAGAGGAAAGTACAGTGAAAAGGGAATAGATAAGTGAATAAAACTGAGATGAAAGGAAAGATGGGGAGAGAACAAAGTGAAAAGGAATGAGGATGCTACAAGATTCAGCAGAAGATGAAATGTGTTTGGTCACAAAAAAAGATGGGACTATGTTGGTGCAGTCTAAGTGCAGCAATATATATACAGTCAAAGAAAAATGAGAGTGGGGGGAATGGTTTTAAGTAGACATTGCTTTACAAAGAAAATCTGGTGGCTGTTGCTGTCCCAGATCTGATCCTAGGTTGAGTGCAATGGATGGGATTTCCTTCCTGTGTTCACAGGCAGAAGGCTCCATCCCTGGGGTGCTGTGGCTGCCCTGGGAACTGGATCCTCTATTTAATCCAGCAGCTGATGTCAGTCTGAAAATGTAAATAGGAAGAAAAAGAATCAACCCACTCTCCCCTGGAAATCCAGAGTGAATCCACTTGGTGTGAAGTGAACTGGGGTCTTCATGTGAATGGCAGGAGAGACCTAGGATCGACACAGTAAGCAAGAGCAGACTTATCTCACTGCACTACACCAATGGGAGAAACAGAGAAGGGCAGAAAAAGACGTATTTGCTCTGAGGACCTTGCTGAGTTTCCATCCCTTTTTCATTCAGCACTTAAACTCCTGAGCAATTCCACTGATTTTGGTGACAAGGTTGCAAAATGTCCCTTTTTACTATATGTTTTCAAATCTGGTAATATATTAACAAACGAACAAAAGAAGTGTGAGCAGGGAAGATTCATTGGAGAGAAAGGAGGGGAGCACATCCTGGTTCCTGTTCCAGAAGTTTTCTTCCTCCTGCCATCTGGTTTCTCTTTTTCCGAAGCACCACGAGTTAATCTTCTATGGTGGAAGTTACAAGAATGAGTGGCAGCTGTTGCCAACACCTCTCTGCCCAGCCATGGAGAAAGAAGTCTGCTCACGTGTCTGCATCGTGTCAATGCTGACATTTGCATTTATTGATATTCAGGTAGCATCTTGTTGAGGGAAAGGGCTTCTCTTTGCCAGCTGGGGCAGAGAGGAGGAGGCAAAGACAGTTGCAGGCATCATGGTGTGGGGTGGCGTTTTGCTTTGCAGATGCATGGGGTTGTGGTGCAGCAAACAAAAGGTTGCACTGCAGCAGAGTTGGCTCCAGAAGATTGTGCATGGGACTGAAGCTGTGATGAGTTGCCCTGCAATCTCTTTGATGTCTTATGCAGCAGAGTGGATATTTTGTGAACCTTCCTGGATTTAATGATTGATTACACGAGTGCCTGTGACTGCCAGGGATGGACTTGAAGACTCAGGTGGTAATTTTCAGACCTGTATTCACTGATTACTAATTCCCTCCACCAATCAGTTTTCAGTTTCATGCCTTCAGTGTGATTCAGGGTTGTTCCATATAAAACAGGTGCAAAGTGGCCTGATGAAGAAGAACAATCCCAGGGCTTGTATGCTTGATGGGCCTATGCAGAAACCCACAGAATCATTAAGGTTGGAAAAGCCCCATGTTCTCTTCTCAGATGATTTGTGTGGACATAACCAAGTGACTTTCTTCCTTTCTGCCTTAGCCTGCCCATCTGTAACTGAGGGCTGTGAGGCAAGCTGCATTGCTCTCTCGCATGCTGTTGGATCCATCTCTACAATGTTCAGGGAAGTATAACTGTCATTATGCAGTCTTTTCTCTAATAAACTGTCTTTGGGGCCAGGGTGGTGTAAAACACATTTGTATGAGTCTGGTACCAGGCTGCCATTTAAAATTGCATGGTTTTCTATGGGCTGGTGCACTGCAAGTTGAGCAGAGGGCTCTGCTGGATCCCAGTGGTTAAAGGTCAGTATTAGTGTAGGCAGTCTTTTGTTTCTTCTCTCAGCTTCCATGGTGATGCATTTTAAGGACATTTTTTTGCTTTGTCTGTCTGTACAATGAGCCTGTATAGCAGTAATGAAAATGTGCATTCTTACCTATTGTGCCTGACTAATCTTCGTGGGTCAGATGGGAAAGGAAGAGGTGGAGGTGAGAGCAGGGAGTACCTGCTCCCTGCAGGCAGGACAGCAGGGTCCCTTCATCGCCTGCCCTGTCTGCTTTGTCCACGTGGGCAGCAGGACAACAGGATAGCAGGTTATCATCATAGCTAGCAGCTTGCAGGACTATCCCTAAGGCAAATAGCAGTAATCAGAAGAATCAGATTAGATCGTGACTGACAAATGAATGGCTGTTGCACTAGTGAAGTAGAGATATGTGCCCAGATGGGCTGAACACTGCTCTGAGCACTGCAGCGTGGCTTTGATGAAGATGCCTCAGCTCTCAATGAATCTGTGAATCTCAAAGAAGATTCACAGAACCATCACATCACCAAAAAGCAAAGCCAGCACCAAAGGGCTATAGCAGCTGTGCCCCAGGACCTTGCAGCGTGTCTCTGGCTCCAAGCCAGCCTAAATCTGCTCCCTCAGGTTGAAGGGAGATGAACCAAAAGCACACTGCCTTCACAGGAGGCTTGTTGCAATCTTGCTTCATCTGTGCCAGGTTAGTGTCAAATCAGTCTTAGTGGGTTGTGTTGGCTTAATAAATGTAATCCCATTTCCTTCAGCTCCAAGGCTACAACCCCGTTACTGCGAGCAGCTTGTGGAGCTCAGGATGCAGATATCTTTTACTGGTGCTGGGGGTCATAGATTTGGTCCCTGCTATCATTCATCCTGGACTTCTTCAGCAAGGCAAGGATGTGCTGCTTTACCACCTGGCAGCCAGTGCAGCAGAGATGCTTGTGCAGATGGATGCCTGGCCTTAGGTCTTCAGCTCGGCACTTCCCTCTGCCCCGTGCTGCCTGTACCAGGAGCAGCGAGTTTCAGAGCCTCAAATGTCAGTGCCAGGGAGCAGACACTCCGTGTGCAGCGCTGAGCCCACCTTCAGCCAGCAGTGACACGGCCAGCCCCTTTTGTTCAGTGCATTTTTCCTCAAGAGGCGTGTGTAGAAGTTGGTGACAGCAGCAAGAATAGAGCTGGCTGTCCTGCTCCCAGGACACGCTGCCCCTTCCAGCACTGAATTACCTACAGACTGATTGATGAAGGGAGGCTGCACACAGCTTTTTCTGCTTCCAAGGAGTTTGCCTTAAAAAGCTGGGTTCTGCACAGTAAGTTGCACATCTTTCTAGCCATTTCTTCCCAGGCCCTGCAGTGCCTGGGAAAACTTGCTGGAAATATAGCTGGAAAACTTGTGACTCTGGACCATGGTGCAGGCAATGTGTGCTGAGTGGTGCAGCAGGAGGGTGATGATGGGGACGACAGCTCTGAGATAATCGAGGCTGATACCAGTTTTCTCTTCTGCCAGTTTTCCTTGTAAACCCATTACCAAAGATGGAGGTAGAGGTCTTTTCCCAAAGGGGTCTTTCCCATGTGGGCTTTACATTGAGGTAGAATCTTGCTAGGGTGCTGCTTTCTGGGTCTGGTCCTCCCTGGTTTCCAGATGTCCCAAAAACATTAAGAACAAACTGTGGAGAGCAGGAGGAGGAACAAAACTATCACACTTCTTTTTTCTTCTTCTTGTCAATTAAGCAGGATTTATGTCTGATTTCTCTGTTCTGTAATTATCCCCCAGGATTTATTTCAGATGGTTCAAGAAACCAATATACCTCCAGAACTTTCTGGCTGCTGAGAAGAGTTATTGCCATGCCTCCTGATTGTCTAGCAAAAAACAACTCCCTTCATTACTTGCTGTACTTTACTGAAGCAGAAGAGGGTATCCATTGTAATTTTGTTCCCTTTCAGGAGACTGCATAAAAAATGGCCCTGGACATGTCAGGTAGAGTGATCCTCTAGGATAAATTTAATCTCAGATCACAGAGAGTATTAATTAACCCCTGTGCACATCAAGCTGTGAGAGCTCCCCTGTGCTAACCTGCCGAGGCAGGCTTTGCAGTTGTCATTAGTGATGAGCGAAGGCCAACCTCATGTTTCTGGTGAAATACTAAGGATGTTCTGATGCTGCAGTTTGTTTGTTTTTAAATTATTATTATTATTTTGTGCTCATTTTTTTAACAAAAGAGAGTTGTTGTGTTGTTTTATTTTTATATTTACACTTTGAAAGGTAATCAACTGGCACTTTAAGACGATATATGGTTGCTTTTTTTTTTTGAAAGCTAAGGAGCTAAGGGGTGGGTAAAGGAATTTGTTTGTATTTGAAGGAGGGCTTGACAAAGAATGAGAGAAATATTGACATAATTTAGGTAACACTCCCTGTAAACAAGCTGCTAGGTTTTTCTTATAATAATTTACATTCATTCCTCTGCAGAGTGCAGCCTGTGTATTTTTCCTCATCCAAGACAAAGCCAATCATTCTGACTTGCAGGCTTTCTCGCACATATTTTTGCTATATTTACCCTGAACTTTGGGTTTGATGAAACCCCATGTAAAGTCAAGCTCAGCTGAAATCACAGAGGGTTTAATACAGGATAACAAATTGGTTTGTTATATTCATACGTAGCCTTGCTTCACACAGCCCAGCCTAAATCTGTGGCCAGTTTTGCTTCCAGCAGATTTATTTGGGATTGCAGGTAAGATCAAGGTTGTGCAGGTCTATCCCTGGAGAAGCCAACACAAACTGGAAATCAGATGCTGGGGGAATGTGTCACTTCTCCCTCCAAATGCAGACCAGTGATTCTGCCTGCAGCCATCCCACCTGTGAAAAGCCCAGATCACAGAATCATCTAGGTTGGAAGAGACCTCCAAGATCATCTAGTCCAACCTCTGACCTAATGATAATTTGTAAGAATGATCCAAGAGTCACTTGAGCAGGGCCAACCAAATCTAAGAACTGCTCACACTGCTCCGGTGGGTGACAGTGGACACTCCCAGGTGTTAAGCACGTTTGCTCAGTGGGATGCTCAGGCTTCAGCTTTTTGGACAGGACCTAAACTGGACACGTTCCTCATTCGCTTCCTTTAGAAGGCTGCACTGGGACTGCTGCTGCTGTATGGCAGCTCTAGGGGAGGAGAGGACAGGCTGTGAAGAGCATGCTCGCGAGAGGCAGTAGAACAAGTTGCCTTGCTCCTGTCTCCAGCTCCAGTGTCCTCCTGCTCAGCAGAATTAGCTCCATGCCAGAGGCAGCCTGCGAAGTACTGCTGTGCACGTAGCGCCTTTTCTTCCCAGCAGTCACAAATCATGGTGCAGCTCCTTGCTCAAGGTACTTAGCCATAGCTTGGGTATGAAAGACATGACATAAAACTGAGTTAATTCCTGTCTCAGCAGTGACTTTCTATAGCAATCAGGCCCTAAGTTGGTCGTCCTCAAGGGTGACCTATCTACATTGCCTGTCCACCTACGCAACGTGTCACGAGACTCTTGGGGCATTCCCCATGAGAGCTCTTCACCTTTTTTCTTCTCAGTTGTTCTTCCTACTCTTCTGTAGCAGTCACATGTTTTGCTTTCTGTAGATCTCCACGCTGCTGTGCTCTTCCCTGTTTTGTAAAGCCATGGTCATGGCCCAGAGGGCAGAGGAAAGCGTAGGTGGCTGTGGAGGAAGAGCTTTGCTGTCCTTGGTGCCTGGGGAGGGCTGTAGTAGTGAGGGAGGAATGAGGCTCTGCGTTCACAGCAAAATCAGGGTGAAGCTACCCCACTGCTTCTGGCTGTCTCTGTTGCTTGTTTCCGTCAGACAAGTACTTCTAAAGTGAAGTTAGCAAACAGTCATTCTTCCTGCCCCCAGAAATCCAGCCCTGGGCTGCAGAGGGTGCTTGGGCTGATAAAGATGCTCCAAGTCAACCAGCTGTTGCTAAGCTTTCCTGCTGGTTATTCCAGAAGAAGATGCTTCTATTTGTTTGCTATTCTGAACAGTGCTCCATTCAGAACTTCTCATGACAAAAAAAAAAAAAAAAAAAGTACTCTTTTCTTATTAAAAATAACTGACTGACTTACTGACTTGAAAGGTACCTGGGAGCAGCCAGAGAGAGAACAAACATAATTGTTTTTTAGATTTCCAAGTGAGAATGAAAGGTCCAAATTAGAGCTCTGACATGTATTTGTTGAAGTCTTCATAAACAGTGCTCACACCACAATTCAAATTACAAACGCCACATCTGTGAGATCCTTCTTCTGTCATCGCTGCAGTGTTTGTAATGTTAATGCCTGTTTCTGAAAGTGTTTTTGCTGAAGGGCTTCAGGCATTTTTACTTGTTGTTATTTTCCCACTGATGTCAACAAGGTAATAAGTTCTGGTTTTGCACCTCTCTCTCCCTTTTAAACGTACCTATAAGTAACCATCAGGTTTTCTGGGGGAAAAAAATTCATTAGTATTTTCATCTAAATGAGTGAATAATATGCTGGCAGTTTTTGAGCTCTCTTTTAAGCAACTATCTTATGATTTCTTTCATATGATAGAGCCAGAGCCAAATTAATAGGGTCAAAGCTCTGCACAGCAGACCTGTGACAGAGGCTCACCATCTGTATCACAAACAGGCGGTGAGATGGTGCTCTGAGCAGGTTGCTGAGTGGGATTCTTCGATGGATTGTGATGTAATTCTGCCCCTTTGAAAAAAAAAATATTTCTTCTGAAGTGAGGTGAAAGTGAGTGTAGTTTTCTTCAAATAGTCAGCCATTGAAAATAGATTCCCAAGCCCACAACTCTCACATTGAGGTGCAGATTTGACTTTAAACAAGACTGGGGGAAAAAAAAAAAAAAAAAGTAAATCATTTCAGAGCTGCCACAGGTGATCCAGATTTGTCCTGTTGTGGGCAAGCACTCCTCAGGTCCTGCAAGTGCCTGGCAAACCCAGAAACAAGAAACTCATCAGTTCACAGCCTCCTTCTGTATTTCTGGCCTCAAAGGTCTGGTACCTGTGAGTTCCTCCACAGCTTCGGCACGTGTTGCTGAATAAACAGAAACCTTCATGGTTCTGTCTTCGCTCCCTGCATCTTTAGGTTCTGCAAAGGACCCTCTACATGGTATATGGTCTGCTGGGAAAAGTCATCTGCTCTGCCACTGCCTGCTCTACGTGCTTCAGGAGGAGGAGGTATTTTACTGGATTTATTTATTTCTGTTGTAGAGGCAGTTTGAAATTTAGCCTATTAACTTCATAGTTTTATACAACAGAGTTGGTTCCAAATATTGGTGAGGTTTGGGTGTAGGGAACAGGGCAAGGAGGTACTTTTAAACAGGAATATATGAAAAAGTACGGAGGGGGAAACTGGCAGACCTGGGGAGTCTGAGGGAAACTGCAGCTCCTTTTTCCAAAGGAGCTGGAGCCAGAAGAGAAAAAGCTCCCCTGGGCACCCTGTATTGCTGCCACCTCCGCTTCCTATTTGGGTCTGGACCTTGGTCCCCATGTTTCTACATGGGAATGATCATTTCTCAAAATGTATCAGACTCAGAGCTCTTTGGGGAATATGGCACACGTTGCTTTTCCCTGTGCCTTGGGCTGAGCCACCATTTCAGGTGAGCAATAATTTCTTACCCCTCCACCCTGCAATCTGGTACCGTCCTCTTTTCTTTTTGGTAGCAGATCATCACTGAGGTAAATTGGAGCAGATCCTGTGCTCTGTTTTCTCTGTCACATGGAGAATTCCTCTGCTTCATACCTTGGTTGGGTGGTATAACAGCTCTATATACAGTGCTGCTGGAAAGCCCTAAGAGTTGCAGTTTCCAATCATGTTAAGCCCTTCCTGGTTAAGGCCATGATGTTCTTCCTCTTCGGGGTTAAAACTCCAGATCTGTGCTTTCAGTGACCCTGGTCCCTAAGTCTCTCTGTGCTTGCAGGGAGACATGGTGTGGAGTTAAAAGCTACTTCTGAATCTTCCCAGATTCCCTGCTTCTGCCACCCCCATTTAACTCGGACAACAGGATTTCTCAGTCTCAGCTGTGCTTGGCTCCCACTTCACATGCTGTCAAATGACTGCTCCAGAAGTACACAAAAAAAAAAAAAGGTATGAATTTTCTGTAGTGTATTAAATTACTGTTAGCAGGTAACTCCAAATTGGACTGTGTAGGTAGGTGAAAGGCAAGGAAATTTAACACTTTACAGATTGCCACACACACAAAAAAAAAACAAAACAAAACAAAAAAAAAAACAGGTGGAAACATTCAGCAAAGGAGTACAAACACTCAAAAGAACATCACAATCTTGATAGCAATTGTATAGCACCCATCATGCTGCTGCCATTAGTGCCTGCAGCCATGAGCCCCAGGGGATGCTTACCAGGGGGTATGTATTCATTATATGTCTGCATATTTATTAATGCTGCTCAGCACCAGGTTGCTTTTTAGCTGGACATCATTCCATTTTGACTGAGGCCAGTGCGGTGGATGTGCCACTGACCCTACTGGGTGTCTGTGCACAGGGAGAGCCAGACAGGTTATAGAAACTGCTTAAATACTTCCGAGTAACAAACCAACCTGAAGGTTTGGTGATCTGTTCATAGAAAATTAATAGGCGGTGAGAGGTGAAGCTAATAGATCTGTCTATAGCAAAGGATTAATTCAGTCCTACATCCCTTTCCTCTTCTCTAACTCTGGTCTGTGGTCAACAAAGCAATCAAAAACTCTGCGTGCGGGTGCCAGCTGCTGGGACTGATGCTGTCAGGACTGAGCTATTCATCTCCTGCTCCTGAGGTTTAATGAGTGCCAGCTCTGGGGGCTATCACCAGGCTGCAAAGCACTAGGGCTACAGACAGCTTCGTTTTTTACCATCCCTCAAGAAAGGCTGGGCTTTTCCACCCAGGAAAGGTGGTTGCTTGCCTCCGGGTTTTCTGCTTTGGCTTTGTCTGGAGGAGCATATGGCTATCTGAACCTCGAAACATGAGATTAGCCCAGCCCTTCAGCCTGGGAAGGAGGGATTTGTTCACACAGACAAGTGAATTATTAATACAATTTGCAAGAGGTAACCTCACTGAATCACTCGCACAGCTGCTTCTTAGCCTGTGTGGAGGGCTACAACTGTGGAAAGGTTAATACAGAGCATCCATCATTTCCATTAATAGATGGCAGTGCTTTGTGGATCCCTTCTGTGGTCTGCCTTTAATTATTTTTTAAGGTGGCCTCTGTATGTTTCTTTGCAGTGAAGACTGAAGTGGAGAAAGGAGGTCAGGTCTGTGGGCTGACTGATTAAACCTGCCTGTCACACCTTCTGTACAGGGAGCTTTCCAATGCAAATAATGCCTTGCAGCAGAAGAGATAGATAGGAACAAACATGTTGGTGCAGCTTGCATTTGTGAAGCGGTTTTTGAATAGATTATTTTTATATTTTTTTTCTTCCCCCATCCAAAAGACAGAGGGGCCACTGAGCACTTGCCTTTTCTGGCTCCAGATCCCAGTTGTGCTGAGGGAGTTGAGCACTGTGGGCATCCCTTGCTGCTGCCCTATTAGTGGTCAGGAGTGCTCTCAGTATTTCAATTTAATATACAGCTTATAGTGCACACTGTATATTTAAAAGGATGTCCATTACCTGAGAATGCTATTATGCACAAGGATCTCCGTTGCCTTTATCTGTCCTCTGGGCATCTGACTGAATTCATGTGGTTTATGCCACATGCACCTGAAGCAAAGAAAGGAACTGGGGTTTACCAGCTTAGCACACCTTACCTTATGGATTTCACAGTAATTTTAACATATGGTAATCCATCCAGAACAGCTATTTCTTTCTTGTGTGCTGGTCTGGCCCAGAGAGAAAAGTTCAAGTGGGGCTTATGTGCATTCAGGAGCTTACAAAAAAAGCAAAAAGATGAATATTCTAACATATTCATAATATTCTAGCAGTCAAATAAATTAACCCTACATGGAAAAATCTTATGAATAACATGTAGAGTGGTAGTGGGAACAGGACCCCTGGTCCAGATGTATGGGGAAAAGACTTGAGGCCAGGGAAGAAGATGTGAAAGTCAAACTCAAGTTAGTGTGACAAGTACATAGGTAACCCGTTTGCATCGCTTTATGGTCTCTTCTACATTTACCCTTACAATAGTCAGCAAGGTAGGACTGTTGCAACTCTAATATGAATGATGATCATGCCCAGAATGAAAAGCAGTGGATGGCTTCAGATTTGTGTTGGACTCACTTCTCCTGGCACTGAGAAAGCCCAAGAGTGTTTGCATCTTCTCAACTTTTTGTCTGCCATACAGACTGCATCTCTTCACAGTGCTGTGAGGGCTCTCCCACCACAGTCTGGAAAGCAGTGGAGAACTATGTGAGTGTGAGGACAAATTAGGCAGCCCATATCTGCACCCAAGCTGCACCCCAGTAAATGCCTGCTTGATGCTTGTGGAGTCAGCACACTGCTGTCATCAGCCCAGGGTGTGGGAGGCATCCCTACAGGTACGCTTCCTTAAGATTATCCCTTATCCATCCATCCATCCATCCATCCATCCATCCATCCATCCATCCATCCATCCATCCATCCATCCATCCATCCTTCTCTATATAAAATATTTAAGGACAGAAATATACTGCTGACAGACATTGGGTGCTAAGTGTTGTATGCTCCCATCATACGATGTACTAAAAGCGTAATCCCTTATATTGAAGAGCACTGGGAGCTACTTAAACTTTTATGGCTGGGCATGCAGCTATCTTGTAGTGTGCTTTAGTTGCTGCAAATTAGGGAGTCATGAAGTATGGAGAAGACATGCTTGCCAAGTAGACATCTAATGCACTGTTCTGATCATCCCAGATACTTGTACTCCACTAAATAACATCCAACCTCAAATCAACGTGAGCTGCTAAGGGGGTCATTAAAATTCCTTTTCAGTCCTGATCATTAAACAAACCATACGAGAGGCAGACTCCATACCTGGAAAAAGTGGCATGTTAATGGAGATGCACCCAGCATAATTGCTGTCATCCATCACCCCTGCCCTGCTGATATTGACAAAGTGCAGCTAAATATTTAAATAAGCCATTTTTCTTCAGAAGCTGAAGGATTAGATGCAGCCAAATTTCTCAGTCTAGTCAGCAAACGATACAAATCCAGGGATTAAACAGGATTTGCCGGAGTGAATGAGAGCTGCTCCTGCATTATGCTTTATGAAAAAAATATTCTTTGCTGCCAAGACTGTTGCTTGGGGCGAGAAGGGGAGGAGAGGCTATTCTCTTTCTTATTGAAAGCAAGCAAAATAGAATTAGTTCCTCTTTACTCAACACTCTTGATTTACTTTAAGGGTGTAGCTGAAGGAAAATGTGGCTTTCCCAAGCCCCATTAGACACCCTCACTTCTAAAAACACTGCATTTCAAATGAAGATGTAGGGCTGTGTGCATTTGTTTTGCGTCAGAGTCAGCTCCTTGGAAGGCTTGTCAGGTTATTGTCAGTAAAATGGAAGGGAGATGTTTGTTGAACTCATTTTTACTTAGAAACACATTTGTGTGCTGAACTTCTTCAACATTTAATGATGGGTGCATTGAATTTTTTGGGATAAGAGAGGAGGTTGTCATAGAACCACACCAGGCACTTGCGGAGGTAGACAAAAGAGTTTAGAAATACAGAAAGAAATATTAGCTGGGGTTGGTTGGGAGGGTTTTGAACAAACCTTTGGTTTGGAATGTGTCTGTTCATTAAAGGTGAATGAAGACATTCATGGAAAGAAATTGCTATTGATTTTTTTTTTTAATAATCCGAGGGTAAGTTTTTAAGCTTTGGTTATTGCTTTTTTTTTTTTTTCTGGGGCAAAATAACTTGTTTTTATCAATTTGTCTTTAACCATAATTATATTATGGATACAAAAAAGCAAAACAAAAGAGGAACAGAATGAACCGAGCTGCTTCTAATTAAATTGAATTATTTGATTTGGCCCAGACCAAGAAAGTTAAAAATTTCCCTCAGAATCCTGAGTTTCAGAATGGACTTGAATTTCAAGCTTTATGGTGAGCTAACTGGAGGAAAATGTTGATATCTACTATCAGTTTTTATGAGGTAGAAAAACCAGTTTCCTTTTTAGTGGCCACCTCAGTGCAGACTGGCAACAGGAAGAAGATATTTGAGATTATTTTTTTTTTTTCCTTTGAAAGTGTGAAATTCCCTGTAATCTTCCCTGTAATCTTACTTTTATGATGACTTACTCGTTGGTAGGGGGAGGAAAAAAGATATTTGCATTTGCATTGATGGTTTAAAAGAGAAAAATTTTGCATGTCTTAGCATTTTTTAGGTTGTGTCCTAGATCTGTTGGTCTGAACTGATTTGGAATCTGAACAAAAATCCTGTCTGTTCACTTTAGGCAAGGTATGGAATTGCAGGAAGAATTGCAATAAATGAATTGGCCAGAGCTGCTCAGCATGTGCAGTATTTGGGGGGATTTTTTTACTCCCACTACTTTATCTCTCATTGCATATTCACAGTCATTTTGTGTAGAATCTAAACTCATATAACATCTGAACAGAACTCTGTCCAGGGCTCCAAATACTACCTCTCTCTGTGGTACATCTGCCCAAGGAGTGCGTGTGTTTGCCTTGTCAGATCAAATGTTCCATACTTTTTCCCCATGAATCAATCAACGTCAGGAATCCCAAACTCATGCCCATCTCTAGGGAAAGACACCAGAGTTTATAAATCATGGAGAAAAAAAATGAAAATGGTAAGATAAATGTTGTTCAGCTCAGGCTTGCAAGGGACAATGGAGTGAATATTTTCCCCTAAATGAAGAGAAATAAAACTGTTCTACCCTGATATTACAGAGAGCAGGTTTGGGAGGAAATTAAGTAGATTATTCGTTATGACTTTATTGAAATTCTACAAGGATGTCTAAAAATGCACGAGCCTGTTGCTTTGCAGGGAGCTCAGTGTGTTTCATCTTTGTGAATTGATAGTGATACATAAATGTCAGCTTTATTGAACATGTCTCCACTGTCTGGCTATCCAAACAGTATTAATTAACTCCCAAAGTCCTGTTCCAGCATGCATTTAAACTCATTTAAAAACTTGCACTAGAGCAGTAGCTAGGCGAACACAGACTAGAAATATGGTGCACATTTTTTAGTGAGAGTAATTAACCACTGAAATAAATTACCCGGCGGCAAGGTGGATTCTCCATCATTTGAAGTCCTTAGCTGGAGGCTAAATGTCTTTGTGAAAGATGTGTCATAGCTCCAACAGAAGTTACAAGCTTGAGGATGTGCAGCCTGTAGGACATGCTTGTATTTACGGCTTCATTCAGCAAGGTCTGTAGGAGACCTATTCGTGTTCTGTGCACTAGTTACAGAAATCCTGGGTGTGATGCAGCTCTCCTGCTAGCTAGGAGCAGAACCTAACACTTGGCCACTTCTTGGAACGACTCTCAGTATCTTCATCCTCACTTAAATCAGCTGGTCAGAGCACCAGCTTGCTTTGTTCCTGCATTTCTCACCAGAGCTGAGCAGAACATAAAAATCTGTTAAATGTCACCATTGTGGAAAACATTTCAGAAACACCATAAAAAGAGTGTTTTTTGTTTGTTTGTTTGTTTTTTCTATGAGCTCTTATTTTGACTGGAGGAAGTCTGGAGGATGTCACTGGGGGTTAGCCTGCTAAAGTGGTGAATCAGTAAAAAATAACAATGTTCTTTGGATTTTGTCTTTGGGAAGTAAGGGGGCTTCACAGAAAAAAAAAAAAATGTATTTGAGGGGGGAATCAGAAACTCTTTTTTTTATTTGTGTGGAACCTGTTTGCTGCTGCTCTCTTTCTATCCAGCTGGGTGAAAAGGCTGCATTCACCTGGGCCAGTCAACCAAAAGGGTGGGAATAAATAAAATAAGGCAGCCAGATTAAATCTGGAGGGGTGTACATGGTGCAGCCCTGGAGATTCCAGAAACATCCTGATGAAACCAACACCTGGGGCAGCCCCAGCCAGGAGGCAGCTCCGTAAGATCCCCAGTGCAGGTCAGTGTCAGATAAACTTGTCTCAGCCTAGCTGAAAGCTGGCGGATAATGTGATTAAACAATAAGCATTTTGTCAGAGTAATGAATACTGGCATCCATCTTTCTGATATGATTAAATCGGTCTGGAGACAAATTCCTCATTCCTGACACGAGGTCACTGCTCAAGTATGCAGTTTGTTTCTTTTTTTATTATTATTTTTATTGTTTGTTTAGATAATTAAGAAAGGTGCCACAAGCAGTAATGGGGTCACTCAGGATTAATTTCTACCTTGCTAAATGGCAGGGAGCATTGAGCATGTCCATTTGCTCTGACATGAATATTTTGATGAGTTTCTGCCTGGCAAAATGGTGTCTGTTTCCTTTCTCCAGAGAGGGCACTCATCCGGCATGCACAAACACAAAGAAATAAGTTGTTCCAATTTGCTTGGCTTTCTTCAGCTCCACTCATTGATAATACCATGCAAAGCCCAGCATGACTCCAGGACAGGATCATGCCATGAGATATGCAGAAAGCAGTTAAAGGGCCATATAATTATTGTCATTGATGAAAAGTCCCCTTCACGACAGTTCTGATTCGTGCTGGTTAAAGCAGGCCTTGCAAATACACAAGCAGCCATTCACAATTAACTTGGTTATTGATGGCACTCCATAAATGTTTAAGAACACTGAAGGAGAAGTAATAAATGGTTGATTTGTTTTCTTGACTGCAGCTGCTGTAGGCTTGCGCTGTTTGTGTATAATTCTTTATTCCACTTAACACCGGTGGATATATCTTCTCTTACCTCCTCCACTTTTAAAATGGGCTAATGAGATATCCTCTGTATTTACTGCAGGCTGTAGAAAAGTGCCTGCAGTTCAGCACTGATAAAAGATCCAGCAGGCTAGCACCCAACTTCACCTCTGCTTCCCTGGGATTTAAGGGATTGCTCTAATTCAACTGTGGAAACATGGACATGGTTCTGACTTTAGAACCGGCCACTTTTGCAAGCAGTGTCTAGAAGTTTTTACCATCTCCTGAAATCTGGCTTCTGGTTCTTCCCTGGGCTCAGCGCTTAGCTGGAGAACCTGGGCTGATGAACAGAAACGCTTGGCTCTGTCATCACGGAGTGCCTGACATGTATTTCCATTAGCTACTGCAGTCACCCCTCCTCTAGATCCCTTGGAAGTCCAAAATCATCTGGCCTTTTTTTGCCAGCATAACCTCAGACTTCCTCTCATTCATCATTAAGATCTGCAAATGCAATTTGTGCTCAGAAACTCTGCAGTTTAAAGGCCAGTGCATGAATCTTTTTCTCAGACTTGTGTTTTCTTTCTCTTTGGTAGCCAGTGTAGCAATTCACAGGGCACAGATTGCAAGTTTAGTTACAGGTCTGAAGAGAGGAAAAAGTAACTGCGTGATGAACAAGAAATTATAACTTCGGTGCTGTGAAATCAGCAGGCAACACTGCTGCATAGCTTAAAAATAGCTGTCCTTGCTCTATGTCCTCTTTCACTTGCAGCAATAGTTTTAGATGCTTCTAATCACTCAATTTGCTTTCCTCTGGGCTGGCAGGGGCATCAGCTACTGTAAAAAATAGTCTATTCACCAGAATATATCTCTGCAGAAGGACAAGATTGTTCTTCTTTTCTCTTCAAACAAAATCCTGGGGAAAGGGAAATGTTTGGTAAAATTCTCTTCAGAGTTACTGGATGTTTGACCATGTTTATGTTGGTTTATGGTGAGCTTTCTTCTTCCTCTGGCCTTTGAGCACCCAAGGCCCCCTGCACTGAAGCCTTCCCCTTATCAGACTGGTAATTAGCACCAGCTCTCTGCTTGCAGTTTTCATGCACATCCACACATAAAGCTGAGCTCCTCTTTGTTGTTCCTTTAGCACCAGGATGAGCAGTGAGGAAGGCTCGATGTGAGATACCTGCATGGCTCCAGCTCCTGCCTGCCCGCACCTTCCCCAGGCTGCCCGTTCCCGTGCCGTGAGGGTCTCTGCTATTTTGTCTGTGGAGTCAGCCACTGATGTGACCCAATCCATGATGAAAAAATCTGGACCCTGTTCTGGTTCACCAAAATAGTCCAGCCTTTACACTGTGTTGCTTCATCATCTGCTGCGGGGAGAGCCCTGATAGCAGCAGGAGAGGCTCCTGCAAAAGCGGTCACGTCGCTCAGTTCGGTGGTGACGGTTCAAGTGCTTATGGTTAAATAGCACCAGGTCTAAGGCTGAATGTCATCAGAGTTCAGCTGATGCACTTGGGAAGGAAAATTATAGGAGAGACTCATAGAATAGACTGTCTTGGAAGATGGTGGCTCTGGGATGGCTTTGGGGTCGTGGAGAGCAGCTGCAATGCGAGCTCTTGGCACCACAGCAAAAGGGCAGCCCTGTGTGCACGTGAAAAGACAGCATCAAGGGAACGAGGGTAGAAACCTCAGTCCTCGGAACAGCTCTGATAACTGCTGGAGCATTGCATCCAATTCCGATGCGGCTTCTTGGCGAGCAACATGAAGATCTTACAAAGACCTCAAAGGAAGGCTATGAAAATGATTCAGGTGCTGGGAAATGAGTTACTTGACCTGAAGCACAGAGAACTCTATTCATTAGCTCATTAGAAGATCGAGAGGAGATTCTACCATTCATTTTAAGAATATGTACATGGAGAGGAGTCTTGAGAGTCGAAGGCTTTTTGACCTTGCAAAATAGAGCCTAACAAGAAGGCTGGAAAACCAAGCCTGGAGAAATTCAGCCTTGAAATAAGACAGCATTTCCCGGCAGCCAGGCTGAGCAGAGCAAGCTGTGGGCTTGCAAGTGGATTGTGTATAATGAGGTTTGGTAGCATAAAAGGAAAGAATTTCCTTCCAATCTTAGTGAGAACTTCTCCTTGTGTGTTAGTGCTGGGGGGAGCCCAGCTTGCCAGCATGCTTGTGTGGACAGTGAAATCTCCGAGCTGCATCCCTCGGCACCAGCCCCTCTGCAGCATTACGGGTTGTGCTCACACGTCCCTCCCTCCCCAGGGCAAGGAGCAAAGCTCGCAGCAGAGCTCTGTCAGGCGCATGAAGGGAGCAGAGCACTTGAACTCTGCCTTCTTGGCTTTATTTGATGTTTTTTGAACTTTAATTGAGGTGCAATCCTGAACTTTTAAAACAAATTCAAACCTCTCCTTAGGTGGTAGCAGCAGCCAGGCAAAAGAAACAGGGAACTATGCTACTTTTTGGAGGCTATTTTTTTTTTCCATCTACTTAAGTGGCATGGATGAGAGCTTGGAGGGAGGCACCAGGCATGAATTTAACCCTTTTTCTAGGAAGGGTTTGGTAAATAGCATTAGCAGGTAGAAGATGATAGATGTAACTACTTCTCTCCAAATTCCTCACTGCAGAGCGGAAACATCACATCACATGCTGACCTTTTGTGGAAGGGAAGCCAGGAAGAGAGGAAAGGCAGCTCTTTATTTAGTTCCAGTTATTTGTTCTTTTCCCTTTTTACTGCTGTTTCACTTGCCCAGCAGCTTAGATCTAAACAAAGTATCGATACATCCCATCGAGTTACACCAGTGACGCATTTGACCCATTTATTTTTAAGTGCTCACACTCTCTTTTTTGGTATCTGCTCCAATGTGTGCTATTAAAAAAAAAAAAAAAAAAAAAAAAAAAAAAAGCTTAATTAAAGCAAGAGGTATTTGATCCAGTCAGCCTAGACCTGCGTCCCTCCGTATAAAAGAACACGATGGGAGCTAATGGGGGATTTCAGGGGACTTGACTGTACCAGTGATAATTGAAACAAACAGACCTCTGTGGCCTAAACTAATTCAGTGGAGCTATATTCCTCTTCCTTTTATATTAAACATTCAGTAGTTTAGCACTCCCCAGCTCCCCACTGGCATTAAGAGACACTTACAGCTGTTCTCGTCTCCCTAATAACAGCACTCCGTAGAGTTAATGGTGGCCTCCGAGGGCTGATGAAGTGATGCGGGTCTCTGCCGACACCAGCCAGAGGACTTGCCATATGCCTGGGGAATTTCACCTCTGTTTAGACTCAATTCAGCCGAAACTCCCAAGGTGAAATTCCATTTAGGTCGGTGCATTTCTGCTCTAACAATTATAGTTATGTGTTGAGCACTGTCTTTTATTTCTGCTGACCTGGTGCCTGTTGTATGTAGCCAGATACACGCTGCCTTCACCCCTGCCGTGGTGACCCCAATTGCAGATGGAGAAAGGAAATTGGGATTTAAATGGGGAATGCTTTGCTTCCAACGAAAGTAAATAAAGGAATACAAGAAACGTCAAAGACTTCTTATGCTGACTTTCTTTGCTGCTGCATTCAGAGAACAGCAGGGAAGGGAGTAAAGTCGTTGACCTTTCTGCCTGCTACACTCTTATCAGCCTAAGAAAACTTGCAGAGGATTGATTCTGTTTTTATAGCAGCTGCACAAGAAAGCAGAATTGGAGTTGGTCGTAGTCATTACTAAGCATGAGCAACAATGCCCAAATGAATAAGAAAGTATCTATGGAAGGTGGAGAGCCTGTGACCTCTGTAACAACTTTTGTGCCTACCTCTGCAGAGCCTTGAATGGGTGGTGACTCCCCAGGGTGCTCCATGATCCAGAAGACAAACTGGTGGTGCTGCCTCTGGGGGTACAGGTCTGCCTCTCCTCCCAGGACACATCCACTACTGTTTATTTCATCAGCCAGAGAACATCAGGAGCTGTGCAATTTGTTGCTGCCCCCCCTTGGGGTTTCCCACTGGGGCCCCAAGCACTGAGTCACGGGAATACTCTGCGGTACCCCAGCGGTTCCTCACAGGTAGGCGGTCTTTTCTAGCTTTCCTTCACGATCATGGAACTAGAAGAATTAATTTTCTTGCACTCTTCTTTTGTTGTTTTGCTAATTGTTAATGTGTTTCTCAGTACAATGAAGCTCAGGTCCAGATATAATTACAGAAATCCCAGTTATCCATGGTTAACTGTGTACCCAATGGAGCTTTGAATACTGTAAAATGTTCTCAGCCTGAATTACCTATCAGTGCAACAAATCTAGTTTAGAAGTTTTGTTTTGTTTTTTATCTTAGAAAGAAAAAAAACATTTATGTGTGTGTTTACAGAAGCTGCTAGGTGGGCTGCTGTGTTGGGATGGGTGAGGGCAGCCCCTGTGTGCTGGCTGCGGGAGTGCTTCCAGCAGGGTGTGGGTGGTTCTGCAGGCATTCACCCAGAAGGGCTTTAGCCCTTCAGGGGGGTTCATCAGCAGGATCTATGGGCCTCTGAAACTGGCTATTGTATAGGAATAGGGGGGTCTGTTCATACCATGTATGTATACCTGGGTCCAATCTGACAGTTACAAACATGAACCCATTTATATAGGTTTTAGCTCCTTTCAAATCTGATGCTTTACTCAGATATTGTGAAGATGAAAACTTGTCTCTGACCTTTTGAGACTGTAACTTCTATCAGTCATGTCTCCTCCTAATTGCTGCTACAGTTCATGGCCCTTGGTGGAAGGGAAAGCATTACGAAACTGCCCTTGCAAAATATAAATTATTTTAATTACAATCAACATGCTCTTAATGTGAAACATAGTGAATTAAGTTTCCAGCTGGCTTTTGTTAACTGCATCTATAAAATGCACCAGCATATCTTAGCTGTGCCAAAGAAGGGCATGCTTGTGTCTGGGTTTACTGAAACAGCAGTTTGTAAGCTCTGGAGCTCACACATGGACTCCTGTTGGAGTATGTCTCAGTAGGATTGTCCTTCCACAGAATAGACAGTTTTTGCAGATGCAGTCAGGAAAACCTGATAAAGTTGTGTTCTAATATGGTGCATTTCTTCTTCTTTTTTTTTTTTTTTTTTTTTTTTTTTTTTTTTTTTTTCCTAGTGGATAGATGGGCATCAATAAAAAGTATTTTTATGTCGAGATGCAGCAGGCAAATAATGAACTTTTCTGCAGACTGAGGCTAAGTTTAGCTTCATACTACAGATACCTTCTTTTGAAATAATATCTTTCCTCTGTAGCAAGGTTCATCAGGAAGGTGCAGGTACTAAAACCTAAAGCAGCTGCTAAAGCCCTGGCTTGTAGTTCATTCGTATTAAGCAAAGCGCTTAAGCATGCGTCTTTACGGAAAGCCTAAGATCTGCTTTGGTCTTCACTGAATACGGGCTGATTTAAAATTGTGCTTAAATACCTTGTATAAAGAAACACACAGCTGGGGTTTCTCTTCTTTTACATGGGTATGAATCAGGCATAAATTTGCAGAGACCAGTGCTACGTGTGAGACAAGAATCAGGTCCTTGGTGTATCAGAAAATAGCTGTGAATGTTTCAATTGTCTTACAAAACTGAGCCATATTTTTAGGCAACTAAAGCTATCAGTCATAGCTCTTCTTAAAAAATCAACCCTTCACCTGCCAGAACATGGCCCCTTAGCTGTTCCATTAGCCCATATCTCCTTTCCAGAAAAGATATATTTGAATGTTCATGCAATCAAGCTATCACGTTGGCTGAGCATCCTTCAGGGCTCTCTAATATACAATAATATGGCTATCACTTTGTGCCTAATGCTTCATAAAAATGCCATATATAATGCTACCTTCTTGGCTTCCTATCTTCTTTAATGAAAGGTTGTAGGAGTTTCATTTCCAAATGGTAACTCAACAAATCATAAGAAAAGAAAAAGAAAAAGAAAAAAGAAAAGAGCAAGGATACTATTGCAAAATGCTCTGTAATTGTGGTGCTGAGGAGGGAAGTGAGCTTCCTATTCCCTACAGCACTCAAAAGCAGAAACATAATGAATGTATGATCGGCATCAGTAATCATCACATCTCATTCCTGCAATTATATCCTACATTTGTGTTTATGTTCAGTGCTTCTTATGCCTCCCATGTATGGTCATATGAGAGATACTGGGATTTGGAAAGTCTAAATAGACACACCAAGCCCTTGATTTTGGTGACTTTCCTCCCGAGTATTAATTTATATAACAGAAATATATGGAAATGTAGAAACTGATACAAACAGCTTCCTGAGAAGCAGACGGGTGTGATGTTTGTGCCTCCTGCTACCTGGCTGCCCAGCTATGTTGTCCTATGTATTCAAAAAGAATTTCTCATGAGCAATTACTTCTCTGCACCATGCTTCCCGCAGTTTTCAGGGACAAGCTGAACTCCAGATGCTGAAAAATAGGCTTGTGGGAGACTCATTCTTCCCCCCAATCATTTCTGATCCCTGTCTCCCTTTTTATAGGCTTGGAAAGGCTACACAGTTATTTATACTCTAACTTTTCCCAGTCAAATATTTCAGGTACCTGGCTTTGCCCGTCTCTAATAAGCAGGCAGACATCTGAAAGGCTGTTCACCATTTCTGTGGGTTCATTGACATTTTGAAAATGTGCTTCTTTTTATCATCTCTAAAATGTCTTCCCCTACAAACATCATACTTAGAATGATTTATTAGCCTTTCTGGAGATTTCTGCCTTTTAATGCCTGCTGGGGAATTTTCCAGGAGATAGCAAGGATGTAAAAATTGTCAGTGGGACGCATACATGCATGTACACATGTACATGCACACGTGTGTATCTCTGTCTATACAATTGCACTTTGCTAACAGCATGATGGATTATTCTAGACAACTGAAGAAAAGGGCTATAAGAGGACAATGGGGCAAGCAAAGGACAAAAAAAAGAAACAACTTTTCTAAAGGTCTATGAAGAACTGATTTGAAGATACATCTTGTTGAAGTAGTACAGGGAACATCCTTATTGTCACATCTACATCTCCATGTGACTAAAGCACTGAGATTTTGTGCTGTTTCTTGTCCTGAGCTCTTACACGGCTGCATCACAACAGCAGTGAGCCCCAGTAGCATGGTGTGGCTTTCCGGCAGGGAGTGCACAACTTTTATTGCCACAGAGGAGCCTTGACTCTCCATCAATGTAGTACTGGTCTGAAACTCCATTTCATCCAACAGAGAAAGGGCAAATGCAGTTCACCCTTCAAGCCAAGGATACCGCTATTGAAAATTTAGATGCAGATCTATCAATGTCGGAAATTTAAAAAAGGAGTGACTCCCATATGTCAGTCCAGATTTCTTTGCTGCTTCCCAGATGGAAGTGCAGATGCTGTGCTAGGTTTGCAGAGTCAGCCCACTGAATCCAAGAAAGGCATGTTTCAGGACTGTAGATATCCAAACACCTCTGAAAGTATCTGTGTGTGGTGTCACAAGATGCTCACGTTCCCTGCCCCTCACATGCTATCAGCTCTCTGAAAAAGCCAGACAATGGGCTTTCAGCTCAGAAAAGAAGTCAAAAGCTTGTAAGAAGTGTAATTTGTGAGCAAAGGAGAAAACATGACACATGAGGTCAAGAGAGGAGATTTCAGTCTGTTTCTAGTACAACACATACCTTTGTCATCAAAGAAAGGGCCAGATTTAACATTTCTCTGTGATAACTTGCTCTGTTGGGGTGACATGAAGAGGCAGGGTACGAAGGTGCAGCTCTTCCTTTCCCACCTCTCCCGAGCTATTGTAGTAATCCTCCACATCCTCACTCGCTTCTATCAATGCTACTTGCTTTCTTTAACCTTAATAGGATTTTCAAAGACTCAAAGCTGTCTGGCAGTCTCCCTCTTGAATCCTTTTGGAGATAATCAGACCGATGTGTTAATCACATTTATGCTGTATTTAAAAAAAGTGGGATAAAGTCAGAAAAGTGCTGAGCAGCACTCTTCACCTGCAGCTTGTTTACAAGCAAAGCAGAAAGAAAGGTGGCAGACAGCATACCAAACAGGGGTGTCCAGATGCTTTGCATATGGATTAGAAAATAACCCAGACCCTGATTAATCATTGGATTGAGGTTCTTTTACTATGTTGGAGGGTGAGAAGCAGAGAATGGTTGTCTCAGCTTGATCACATCTGAAGACAACCACCCCAGGCTGATCCTTCCTCAGCCCTGTGAGCAGCCTCTGATCTGTGGGATTTATGCCACACATGATTAGGTGTGAAATGGAGAGGAAGTTTATTGCAGAACACTTGGCATGGGCTTGGGGAGTAAATTGATAAAGACGACATATACATTGTCAAGTTGGGTGTTCTTAATTTATAGAAACCCCAAAAGCCATTACTCAGTTCCACCCTGTGAAGTTCTCCCTCCCAAATCTTGGTGTATTTATAGGAATAAAAAGGAAGAACTGGTTGAAGACAAAGGAGCCACTAACACACACACACACTCATACAAAATGCCCAGGTTTTGAGGTCTGACAGAACCTCTTTTTTAAGGGAGCTCTTATACCAAAACCTAGGCAATGTAGTGACATGTAAAATGACTTAATTCTACATTTTTCCCCATTCAGAATATCTCCTGTATATATATGAAACACTCTCTTCAGTCCTGTAATTGGGTGCAAAAGTAGAATGAAAAAGGCAGTGCACTTAAATTTTCCTAGACCCACTAGAGCATGTCACACCCTAAAGGATCACTGGTGATCTCAGAGTGCTTGCTTGCAAATGGGGCAAATCTGTTGCTCTGACTTGCAGGTGCATTTTTAGCAGTGAGGGCAATAAATAGGCTGCAGTTCCCTTTCTGCAGTCCTGGTCCCAAGTGGGCACAAAGAAACAAAAGGCTTTAGGTCTCTTTAAACTCTGTGGTGGCCGTATCTTGAGGGTGTTGCCTAGTGAGCCGGAGATGAGGGCCCTGCACAGGGAAGGGAGGATGTCAGGACACATCTACAGCACCTCAGCTGCCCTGAGCTCCACTGCAGCAACAGCTCAAGTCAGAGGAGCTTCAGATATGTTAGTTGCCCTTGGTGAGAAGGCAATGTCCATGTTAGTTTTGGATGTCACTGTTAATGAGTGTGATCATTCTCCAGCTCACACGTCCGTTCCCATTAGTTGTGGTGTACAGCTGCCTGACACCCTGAACATGTTTTTGGTCTGTTTTGCATCGTACAGCCTGCTGCATAAATGGCAATGCAAATATTTGCTTGATAATTTTGTCACACCAAATCTGATCAAATTTATTCTGTCTCATGCACACACATACACGCTCAAAGACATTTGCCCAGAGGCATTAAAGCCAAACTCTGCTCTCGTAGTTGAAGAAACCCAGCAGGAAGTGGTTCAGAATGCTTGTGCATTAGCTGACCTGTTTTAGTAAGTTTTGTGGGCTTTGCAGTACAAACGGAAGACATGGTGGTAGTGCTCTTGAAAAAAAAAAAAAAAAAGAAAAAAAAAAAAAAAAAGCTTTGTTTCAAGCACAGAGAATGAGTTCAGCAGACCAGCCATGGCTATAGCCTTGCTTAAATCACTTTGCTGCTCTGTGCCCTGATTCGATAAACCTTCCCTGTAGGGTTTGTTTACTGGAGGCTTAATTAATCTGCTGGCCATATAGTTTCAGATATTGTGCTCAAATAGTGTCAAGTTGACAGTAAGAAGAGTTTCTTCTTAGTTAAAGGGCATCAGCAGCCATTTCTAAACCTGAGCTTCCCAATTCCAGCTCTCATGTGCAGATTCCCTGAGCAAACACACAGGTTTTGGCTGGCGTTGATTCACAGGCTGAGCAAGGCTGGACTTGCTGATGTGGCTGCCTTTCTCCACTTCCTTCCCTATGCTTCACCTTTCAATGGAGACATCCCTCAAAGGCTTTTTTGAAGGTTTTTGAAGATGAAAGTCAGTCTGAGCCAGGTTTTTAGAAGGAGCTATCAGAGCTTGAGCTCAACTGCCAGCTTCTCCTCCTGACATCAAAGTCCATCTATTCTCGTTTGCCATGGCCTCCATATTTCAAAGGGTGACTAATTCCACTTTCTCTGTCCTCCTGAGACCTGTAGTTGGCTGCTTGTTTTTTGTTGGTGGTGTTGTGGGTATTTTTGTTTGTTTGGTTGGTTTGTTTTTGACGGTTTGATTTCATATGTACTGCTAGAGAAAGAGGTGAAAGCCGGTTGTGCCTGGAGACTGCTGGCACTGTCCAGCTTCATTCAGCCATTGGCTCCCACCTGGAAAGCTGTGAAGTGAAATCAGAAAAAAAAAACATCATGTGGGAAAGCAGAAAAAACAAAACAAAACAAAACAAACAAACAAACAAAACAAACAAACAAAAAACCAAACAGCTTGGCTTCCTGTGATATGGGGAACAAAACCCATCTCTTTTTGAAGTGCAGAAACAAAAGAAGACAAAAAAGCATTCCCTGCTTGGAAGTTACTTTTTTTCTTCTTTTTGACAACAGATATAAGGTTGGAAATTCTCTGCAATGTGAGCCCAAACTCCAGGACTCTTTGAAAGCCCAACAGCTGGAGCTGATATGAGCAAGGGTTTAGATGAGGCCTCACTCTACGCTGTTGTATTCAATCCACTGTGGCAGCAGCGATACTGGAGATAAGCATTGCCCTCCGCTCTACAGCCTGTGCACAAGCAAAACAGAGCATTAACAGCTGCTCAGTGCATTGCATCTCTATTTCCAAAGCATTTTACGTAAAAAAATTAAACATTAGCAGCTGTTTGCAAGTGAATATGTAGCAATTCCTCATTTGGCATAATAGCCCTGGAGGACTAGTAAAACTTGTGTCTATTCCACTTGGTGACATTATTGGGCTGACACAGATCTGAGCAAGGGCAAAGAAGGGAACAGTATAATTAGGGGTGTATTGATTGCCTTAAAAAATTAAATAAAAGGCTTTATGCAGTGGAAATGTGGCCCCTTCTCGTTAGCCATTAGATGATCCAGCTCAGCACGGTTTGGGTCTTTTGAGCTTTGGTGCTGCCTTGAGGCAGGAGGCAGCAGAGGGCTGCGGGAAGATCATCCCTGTGGAGCTCCTGTGGAGCCTCCTGATGCACAGGTCTCCATGGCACTTGCTCTAATGTCTCTTGCTTTCCCTCTCATTAGCATGTGGGTTGATAAATGCCAGTGTGCCCACTCCTGTGTCTTTGCCTTGTTCTCCTTCATGTCTGTCCTTGGAAAATGATGTGCCTTCTTGCCTTTCCTTCCTGTCTTGGATGGCAGGGTTCAGGGAATGGTCTCACTACTAAGGACAGAAAGTAGACCCTGGCTTCTGAGTACCTAGATTTAAAAATGCCCTCACACCTCTGTTAGTGATCTGAAGCCAAGGGCATCTCATGCTGCTCCCCAAATGATGTGCAACTGGGTCCTTAGAGAGTGGCTTTCCATCCAGGAGCTTCAAAGAGGCAGTTTAATGTTTCAGCTCTGTTATACCTGAATTCCTTCTCATCTCCAGGGTATTTTAAGCATGAGCAAACTGATAATTTTCTGTCAGATCCTAATATGTCTATATAGTGACAGACATCCAGCTGATGTAAATCATTACATTCCACTGAAGTCAAAACTAGGAGCTGGCCAAGTGTTGCATAAGTCTGTGCTAGGTCATTTATTTTTATTTAATTATTTTTGGAGGTGAATCATGCAAATCCCTTTCCTATAAAACTTGTCCTTCTTGGTATTCATGTTTGCTTCTTTTATATACCAATGGTGCACAAAGTTTTGCTGCCCATGTCCCCAGGGAGCTGTCAATATGGACCATGCATTTCTGCACTAATGGGGATCCTCTTGAACCTTCAGGTTCATCATTTTGGGAGAGTACAGGTTCAGATCAGGGAAGAGTCTGACAACAAGGACATGGGGAATGAATGAAAAAAAAAAAAACAAAGTAGAGGCAACATCAAAGATCTCTGCATCAAAGGGTAATAATTGCCAGAACAGGAGAGATTTAACATATCTGATAGCTCCTTTATGAGATTACCAGTTATCAGAATGAAAAAAAAAAAAATCAGAATTAAAAAACTCATACGCAGAAAATTAAGGAAAAGAACAGAAATGGCAATGTGGCATTTTGAATCCCATTTTCAAAAGCAGAGCATCAGTGAGTGTCTGCGTAGAGACAAAGCCAGCACTGAAGCTGTAATACAGACATTAGCAATCCTTCCAGACTGGCAGAAGTTCAAGGATTTGTACATGTCTGATGGTGGGATTGCTCATTTAACATCTATGTTTCTATGAGGAGATGATCCTGGCATCGAATCCAGTCTCATCCTAACCCATGCAAGTGTTTTTGTTGATATGAGCAGGTGGAGGCTCTTTCAGGGCTGGAGGACAACCACACTCCTCGTGCACAGTTACAGCACAGGAGATGACACAGACTTCAGGGAATAAATCCTCAAAAGGAAGATGCAGATGCTTGGTGAAACTGGGCAAAGCTTTCAATCTGTTTTATCAAAAAATGTGCAGTTCACCTTTCAGCTCAGATGAGGCATTAATGATAACTTCTGAGTGCAGAAACTTTATCTACATCCAGAACATTTTTAATTAATGTTGTGCAGCTGCCAAAGCCAAAAAACAGCAGAAGACTTATAAATTTTGTGTTGGTTCTTGGGTGATATCAGGCTGCGTGCTTTCTTCCACGGGTTATTTCACTCCTCGTCACTAGTCCATTGAGCTGTTCTGTGCAAAGTGCACAGAAATGTAGCTGTTGTGTGCCTGATTTTGCTGGGCACAACTGTAAAATTTCCTTCTCAAGTTAAGGGGGAAAGCACACGGTGAAAATTTCACTCTTTACTTCACTGTTGTTTCAGTTGCTGCACTGCAATACGAAGTGCTAAACTTGAACTTGTGTGACTGAGGGGATGGCAGTGAGCACATAATTGCCAAATTCACAAAAATGGGGGAGAAATGTAAAGGGGGCGATGGAGAAATATTAAATGATCTCATCCTTCTGAGCCTTAATGGAAATGAATCGAGGCTGCTAGACAGCTCGGGAAGGCAATTATAGGGATATAATCTGTGGTGTTTAGTGAAGCGGTGATGTGGGGCATGCTGAACATGATGGATCTGGCTGCTATTTCCCATTAATAATAATGCACTTTAAGAAAAGGCGGTGCTGCACGTTTGTGCTTTTGTGTCTGTTCATGTAGTAGAGGAGCCAGCCAATTATTATTTTTTTATTTTATTTTTTTTTTTTCTGCACTGGGAATTGCCTTGGACCCTGTGACTGAAGTGGCTGTAGCAGCGTACAGTTCCCCTTAGGACAAAGCCTCTGTAAGACAGTGTTTGCTTTTGTGAAGATCTTGGCCTTCTTTCCACCAGTCCAGCTGCTGGAAAATTGTGGCTTAGGGAGCTGTTATGCTCTTTGAGAGTTGGTATGTGCCCTGGTTGATAGCCATTGTTGGCTGAAATCCCTCATATAGGTCAAAAGCACTTGCTGACAATAAAAAGTGCTTGTGCCTGGGAAAAAAAAAAAAAAAAAAAAAAAAAAAAAAAAAAAAAAGTACTTATTAATAGAATCAAGCAGGGAAAGACTTTTCCTCTTTTTAAACCTTAGGTCCTCCTTTCTGCTGCAGGGCTCTGAAGACAGGTGGGCAAACTGTGACAAAAGAACCTCTTAAAACTGTCCCAAACTATTTCTGAGGTTTGGAAAGCTTGGCTTTTCCTGCACTCGGTCTCAGTCCCAAAAGCACCCACTCCCTGGAAGCAGGACTGCCTGAGGAATGATGGTGAAGGTGTGCGTGGAAGATGTGCAGGACCTTAGTTGAGGACCTTCTGTGCTGGCCCTGTTCAGTTGTGAGCGAACCATGGGGCTGGCTCTTCTTTGCACCAGGTTTGCTCTGCCTCTGTCTGGCAATAATAAAAGCAACCCTCAAACTGGCTTTATGGCAATAATAAAAGCAACCCTCAAACTGGCTTTAAATGACCATGGGCAGATGAGTCTTGATAAAAACAGCAACTGGACCTAATGAGTCTGTCCGTGCAGTTCCTGTAGGTACAAACAAGTTCTCTTTCTGCTTTCCTCCACTGTAGGTCCTAAATCCAATCACACCATGCCTCGACAAGCTACCGAGTGCAACAAGTGGACATCGCTGGTTTATTCTGCATTTGGTTTGTGTGCTCTGCCAAACTGATTCAAACTCCCAAATCCTCAGTCTCATTTTCAGACCAAATATATCCCGAATATATTGGGATAATCCCAGAGAAAAGTACTAAGGACAAACACAATTAAACATTTATCTGGAATGAACTGAATGAAATTCCAAACTCTTGAGATTTACTTCTTGCTAATGATTTGCTGCTAAGTCAGTCTGATGCAGGCTGACAAGGAAATGTTTTTCCCAATATGAGGGACCTGTGTTTGTCTTACACTGATTACTTTATGAAGTATCTTTACCAGCAGACACTTGCAAATCAGGTGAGAAAAGAAAGAAAGAACCAAAATATGATGCCATGAGAGCATATCCAGAAAATGCATTACAAAAGAGTAAATGGAATCCATGAATTTATTATTCAAAGATTTATACATGAGTAGAATTTCATAAACTATCTAGGATGTGCTTCATTATTTCCCAGAAAATAAAAATAATGCTTTCTTTCTCTCTCTTTTTTTTTTTTTCGTTTATTTATTTTTTTATTTTTAATTTTTTTTTATTTTTTTTATCAAGCTGTATATGAAGGGAGTTTAGTGCTGGTGTAATGTTGCAGCCTGTCAGGCCGATAGATTCAGCCCCTCCAGTTACCCACCCATTATATTGAAGCCTTTTCCTGTCTGTAGATCCCGGTTCCAACCCAGTGATAGATCAGCAAAGAAGGTCTGTTGCTTCAATATCCAGTTGCTGTCACCAAACATGAGTGGTAAGACCTTCTGCATTACCTGTGCCTACTGGAAATGGGCATCGTTTGCTAGTGGGATCTTCACTGCTCCACAAAGAGCTCCAATTTGTATTTATAGAGAATCTCTTAGATTAATTGCTCTAAGCTGGACTCCTCCAGACTTCGATTCCCTCAAGAATGTTTAAGGATGCTTATAAAGGGAGAATAATGGCATAAACATTAGGAGTGAATGATTGGTTATGAGGAGTAAAGCTAAAAAAATAAACTGAAAATTAGAGGAATGAGATTTATTCACAAAATGGGCTTTGGCTCGGTGCAAATCTTTGCTGGGGAACAAGAAAATATTTGCAGATTTTGAGACTGTCAACGGCTTTCTTTTTTGACATTTGAGAGTGTAACTTTGCAACCTCTTTGTCTTAAAATAGCAACTTTTAAAAATTAATCTTCATTGTAAATATTTTTAAAGTAAAATAACCTGAGAATTGAATGAAACCAAATTGCAAAAGAAGTATTATATACTGGTTGTCAAGAAAATCATTTTAATTTTTATTTCATCAAATACAACCCAGTGTAAAATACATACATGCTTTACATATTTTTTTTTTTTGTATTGCTATTTTATTTCTACTTTTACAGCAAACCGTGAAGTCCACTGTCCATCCAGCTCTAGCAAGAAATTGAATTTGAGAAGGGAAGTTGTCATTTAGTACCTCTATTTTTCTTCTGGTTTACAAGTATTAATGTTAAAAGAATTTATCATTCAGCTGGGTATGTTTCTACAAAGATTTATTTTACTCTCAAAAGGAAGGGAAAAGGCAGCTATGCTAAAGTAGCAGACTCCTGAGCCACTGATGGAGGAGAATAACCAAGTAAGACAGCCCATGGTCCAGAGTGGGAGAAGAGACCCTCTCCATGTGGGGGGTGTAGATGGGGAAGGGCCTATGCAGTAATGAAACGTCAGGGAGCAGAAAGCAGGTCAGGAAGTAAAACAAAAAGGAAAAGCTGACAGCATGGGTAGGCATCTCCAGAATAAAGTACCCCAACTCTGTGTTCAGACCAGTCAGAAAATCAGTCACCCCCCCAGATATTACTTTCTGGTAGCCCTGGGGTACTGTCAGTGCTGGGAAGAGAAGCTGCTGGAGGGAACAAAACTTCAGGAGGGATGCTGCCCAAAACCAATTCCATCACCTCGGATCCCCATCTCAGTTCCTTTAGATTTCCAGTCAGGCCTTTGGTCTGCAGACCCTGCCATCAACACCTGCTTTCCTGGAGTGTTTGATGCTCAGAAAACCAGGCTGCCCGGCGCCTGTCTTTCCCAGAGCCAGGCGTGCATTTTGCATTGTTTGTAGTCTGTGTCTTGGAGTCATTACTCAGTGGTACAAGCGTGCGTGCACGCGTGTGGAGCAGGGAGGGGGGGGAATAATTGTGCTATTAATGATTGCTATTTTGATTACAGGATGCAATTGTCACTGCTGTTGGAAGCCAATCAACGCGTTGTGAGTGGGAGCCCGCTGGTGCTTTCCAATGGTCCTTGATTAAAAAGGAAGCTCTTGGCTATCTTCAAGCAGCAGGAGAGGAAACAGCACGGGTGAAGGTAAGGCAAGTGCCAGACTCTTGCTCCCGATGGATCACAGCTCATTTTCACCCTAGTTTAGTCATGAAATCTGCTTTTTTTCTTAACTCTGAGGCCTTCTTCCCCCTTTGCTCCCTACCAGGCTATGTCTAGAACAGCCTCTGCTTTTCAGTGACAAAATCTGAGTGATCAGCCCTATGCTGTGTGTGTGTATTTTCCTGCAAATTAAATACACTGTGCCTTCAAAAACCATTGTCAGTTTATGTAGGCTGTTGCTTGCCTCTTGACACCCGTTCTCAGTGCAGTTGCAGAAGTACCTAACTGGAATCCAGCTCAAAACAGGTGACAAATTACAGGCAAGCTATTTTTGTACAGCAACAGGGCATTTTAATTGAAGTGGCAGCTGAAGGTACAAACATACAGTGTTTCTCCTCAGATTTTCAGATGTGTGGATTTTCAGACAGGGAAATTTTCCAGCGTCACATATGTCAATTATTTTCCTAAGAATAAAAAAAAAAAAAAAGGTTTTGTTTTTCTGTTTGTTAAAAACAAACAAGCAAAAGTGAACGAACTAATCCAGACTTCAATATTTGTTGGATTTAAGTCACTTAACCATTAGCTCACCCAAGTGTATTATGGGGCAGGATGTTGGGGGGATGAAATCTGCACTGACACTGTCGCAAATTTTTGAAATAATGTCTCTAAGTCTTGTTACCTTGAAATGAGGCATCTAAAATATCTCCTCACCTTTAGATGCTGTGAAAGCACAAAATGGTCAGTAGTACTTGCTGCAGAAGATCGCCTCTAAAAGTCAGACTGTGTTTTGGTAACTCTGCATAGATATTTTTCTATGTTTAAAAGCTTTGGTCTGGCTCAAGATATAGGA
Organism: Aythya ferina; assembly: GCF_964211825.1. Classification (NCBI taxonomy): domain Eukaryota; kingdom Metazoa; phylum Chordata; class Aves; order Anseriformes; family Anatidae; genus Aythya; species Aythya ferina. Next base: position 12,104,064 of record NC_140315.1, on the reverse strand, counting down.
AATTCATAAAGAAAAAAGAAAGGCAAGGGTTCATCCTTGGGCTTCACACTGCAGGAAACATGAGCTGATTGATGTTTGCAGGTCTCGATGAATGCTACGATGTTTGCCTTGCAATCCAAAATGAACACCAGCTAGGCTCATGGGGATGCAGGGATGCAGCTTAAGGCTTTACTTAGCTCTCTCCCCTTTAAGTGGATATATGGAGTAGTATTATCTGTATTGTGGAAATCACTGTCATTTCTAATGTACATTTGTAGATCAACACTGATATCTTGTTCCTAATAATTCCTGGCAGAGAGGTTGGCTCTCACCCCAGTCCACAGTGCAGATTTCAATTATCTGGTGGGAAACACATGGCCTCTGGTACCTGGAGTGTTCTTGTCTGGCTTGAGAGTTATCTGATCTTCTGTTTTGCCACAGCTAAATGAAAGTGGAGATGTATTTGGAATTTAAAGGTGGCTGTCCCTGCATAAGCTGTGCTAGCCATTAATATGGAGTTGACGCTGCTGCATAAAAAGGGCCCTATCAGACCACAGCTTTGTGCCATGATGCTCTTGCTCCACAATATTCAGAACCAGAAAAAATATGTAATGAAAACAAACTTAAACAGTCACTCAGGCAAACTGCAAGCGTCTGTGGCCTGTGTTTTTGAAAGGTTCACATAGCTGCAAAGGGGACTAAAAACTCTATTACACTCTTCTCCCCTTAGAAACCCTGCTAATGCATCCATCTTTTTAGCTTGTTAAATATGGGATAAGGCTAAAAGGTAAACACTCAGATATGATTGTCATAGCACAAATAATCGGAAAAAAAAATCTAACTTACAAGCTCTCTTAAAATCAGAAATAATTACATGTCTCCAGTACCAGGTCTCAGGCTGTTTTCTATACCCTTTCATTACCCAACCAATTTGACAAGGCAACCCACACACTTTTAAATAACTCTGGGAAAAAAAAAAAAAAGGAATGGAAAGGAAAAAAAGAGGAAAAAAAAAGAGCCTCTTATGGGATGGAGCGGATAGCTAGCATGCAAAAAGATGGTATCTTTGTTCGTTAATAATGTACAAGTGACAACTATCAGGGGAGTGGTTTTCAGCAGATATCAGAAACATATGGAAGCTTTGAAGAACTGGCCCGAGTCTGATCAGTTTAGCTGTGCCGAGCAGGCAGCAGGGAGGGGGTATCACATGGCTGTGTGCAGCTTCAGCACAAGATCTAACCCAGCCTCAGGGAACGTCAAATACTTCTTGTCTCTGGTATCTGGGCAGCTGATTTGGATCTGCAATTAATGGCTGAGAGAGAGTAGCATCGCTTCCCAGGCAGCTATCTGCCATGGATAATGTTTTTTGGGAGCTGAAGCGCAAATCCAAAATGCTGCAGAAAAAAGCCCCTTCGACTTCAGTGGTCTTTGAGTAGGAGCAGGGTGCTTTCTGGATGCCCTTTACAGCCAAGCACCTTTCCAAGGAACTCCTAATGCTCTTATGGGATCAGGAAAGGAAGAGCTAGAACTGAAATAGGGCAGATGCCAGGCTCACAGTCACTCAGCATGGACTCCTTCATCTTGTTTTCTTTAGCCCCCCTGGCTCTATAGACAACCATCCCCAGTCTCCCATGCAAGGTTTGACCTTACCATAGCCTCATCTGAAAGGATGAAAGGCTAAGAACAACTGAGTAGTTCACTCCTACAGCTCCATTAAAATGAGGGACATTTTTTAAAAAAGAAAGTTAGATAAATAGGTAATGTGTGTAATAACAATGCCAAATAACAACTTATCTCAATGGATCTTCTTCCAATCTGTTCATGGTTTCAGCCTCTGAAATATCTTGTGATAATGGGTGATCCTCAGAGTAATTCTTTATTTTGTGCTAAAGAAAAATTTGCATGTTTTAACCCCACTATCAACACATTTCTTTAGGTATTTTCTTGTTTTTGCTTGTTTGTTTGCTTGTTTTAAGAAACTGAATAACCACTTCACGTTCATCTTCTCCCAACAAGTGAAATTTTTTTAGTTTTATCTCACCTTATATCCATCTTTATCCACTCCAGTTGCATAATCCTCATCTATTTAACCTAAACTTTCAGACTTCCAGAAGCTATCAAGTCATAGATTCCCTCCCAGTAATTTTCTCCTACCATTTTTATTATGTAGTGTCATGGGAGCCTGTTGCACTTCTTTGAAATGAACTTCAGCTTTGGTTATTGCAGATAATTTTCTATCATCAGCAATTTGCCGTATTAGTTTTCTTCCCTGTTTTGAGGCCATGTGGAGTTGTTGAACAAAACAAGCTCTAGCAGACATCATTTTAAGACCTCGCTAGCAACCACAGAAAGTCATCCTTACCTTTTGTTTTTTATTTTATAACCAGCCATTAATCCATGAAACAAACAGTTCACTTATCCAGGGGTGGTCTCACTTCTTTAAGACCCCTACTGAGTAACTTTAATGAAACCTTTTTGAAATCCATCTATGCTACATTGACCAATCCTTTTTATTTACAAGGTCATAAACACTCTCAAAGAACTCCAGTAGATTTCTGATCACAATTTGATGCAACAAAAGCTGTTGACTCATTCCATTTATTCACATACCTACTTATTCTTTTCTATATTATACTTCTACAATTTGTCCAGTACAGACAGTTATTTCCCTAATAAAAGAGAAAGAATGGAAGAGATTAGTCACTGTCCTTTACATTTAAAGATGAGTGATGTCTGCAGGAAAGCACATCTCAATTTAATACACTGTTTTTGTTTGCCATTCCTGGCTATCAAGGAGTAGGAAGGCGAAGGAGCAGCCAGGATTCTCTTTCGAGCAGAAACACAGACAGCAGTACAGTTACTTACACTGGCATCATGGAGGTAGAGGTAGGGGAAAAGATACCGTTAAAGGAGAATGATATTTTACAGTCAATCTTATAGTCAATCACAGTAGGATCTTCACTGGCTCAAGTCCTTTTGAACATTTTCTGTGTGGTAGTCTAGTGAAGGTGATGGTACTTAAGTCAGATTTCCTCTGATGTGAAAATGCTTGTCTGACTTTAAATATTTCTTTAACATTTAACTCTTCTGTTAGAGTATATTTATTTTCTGGGTTTAGTTTGCCACCTGCAGACAAAGTGTAAACGAGGGAGCTGTAGCACATAGCCATATGTGATGGATATTTATAGGTGACACATGTTTTGCAAGGAGAGTGGTTATTGAACTTGAATTTTATTTTTAGCGTTTTACCCAGAAACCAAACCTAACAATGAATTCCGAGGGCCTGAAGTTCCCTACCTGTTGTCGAGTAAATCTGTAATGCTCTAACAGGATAGGAGGAATCTTACTTTTGTTGGAAAATGTAGATTTGATGGTTCTTCATGGCTGTAGCAGTAAATATTCTTGGGTAGAGGGTGTCAGATTGTTTACTCCTGCTTTGTGCACACATTCAACAACTCTCTGACAGCCCGTCGACTTTCACCCAAAAGCAGTATCTGTTACAACACTGGTGTTGCAAGACTAATAATAAATCACAAGCTCAGGCGCTTCATCTGGAGCAGGTTCCTTTTAAGCTGTAGCCTGTCCTGCTCCTATTAAAGTCAGTGACCATCCTGTGCCCTGTCTTTTTGTCACTGATGCAGAAAATGGACTTTCTCAGCCTTCAGAGACAACCTAGTATCCAAACGGCTAGATGTATTTTCAGAACTATGTTTTACTCAGCCTGGCTTAAAAATGAGGGCTGCGCAGTGCTGGCAGTGGGTGCTGTTAGAGTACACCCTGAAACAGATTCTTTTAGAAAAAAAAAAAATGTTGGTTTTGGAAGGACAAATGAGTAAACTTGCATCAATACTAAAATAAACCAACCTGCAGCACCTAGATGCTCCCTCTGTAGAGAGGTATTTGATTTTTTACTTGGATATGAATGTCCTATTACAACTAAACCCAAGTGGTTACACTTACTATGAAATTATGGCATGACTAAAAGTACTGGGAATTTGTCATTGAGCGGAAGCATCGTTTCTCCCACGTATGAACATGTTTTGCCTGCATAAAGAGTGAATTTAGGTACTGTTGTGGTAGGACAGTTTATAAAGGAAAGAAAAAAAAAAAAGTGGCGGGGGGGAAGAAGAGAAAAAAGACACATGCTTGTTTATAGGTGGTGTCAGGAAAAGAAATAACCTCTGCAACAGTGCATAAGCCTCCAGGACTATGAAGGTGGCACTTCCCACCTGCACGAAATTTACTGGGAACATAAAATCCAACAAGGAGAAATGTATCATTTGTGCTGATAGTCTGCTACAGAGATTCTGCTGGGAATATTACCTCCCACCACTCGTACCCTCCTAATGCAGGATCGCCTATAGTATCTCCATCCAGAAAGGCTGCTTAATCAGGGTCCACATCCCCACTGCTGGGTTATCCTCTTGTCTTCAAGTTTGGCCCAAGAAACTGGTTGCTTTTTGAGGGTGGAATGAATCTCTTAGATGTGAGGAGCTGGTGTGTAGACAGGCTTTAGGATAAGTGAACAATACCCAATACCAGTCTCCAACATCTTCCTGGGCAAGGCAATCCCCCTGAGCGATAGGTAGGGGAATGCAGAGGGTGAGATTTGCCCAGAATACCACATCCATTTCCTCTCCTGTGCAGAAGTGAGTAGTTTTAATGGCTAGACCAAAGAGGACCATTAAGATATCCAAAATTGTAATAATCATGAGGGGTGCTTCTGAATGTATTAAGAGTTTCATGGCCCTTTTTTAGACATATTTTATATTATGCTATGGATCTGTTGAATTACTTTCCTGGGTGGCTGGGTTTTGTATTTTCCCATGAAACTTCTTCTTTGATGGTTTTCTGAGATAAGTCAGGAGGTGAAACGGTCACTGGTTCTTATTCATTCTGGCAGCTTTAACGTTACTTGGAAAGATTTTGATTGCCATTGTGAGACAAAGTGGCCGTACTGCTGCCCCACAGCTGTCCTGTCCCAACCTGACTGTGCAGTGTTACCAAAAGGAGCCTGAGCAGACCTGAGCCGTGCTGCCCTGCCCTGTGCCTCCCAGCAAAGGGCTGAATTCCAGCTCTTCTTTCAAATGCTCCTCTCTCTGTGTTGAAGACAAAAGGGAGCCAAGGGCTGAAAGAGGAAAGCAGACAGTTACCAGAAAAGAAATCTTACATTATTGCAGAAAAGAGAAAAAACCTCTGTTCCAGAGGAATATGTACGTTGACGTATTAATCTTTTCTAGCACTACGTTGGAAGGCTCAGGCAGAGCTACAGGCAGCAGGAAAACTCCATCTTCCGTGCAGTTTTGCTGCAATTTCCATACTGCTTGCTTGCTTCAGTTTGTCATAACCATTCACTAATTGCTTCATCGTCTCATTCCTAAAGCTCCACAGTGAGAACCTTCTTGATTCTTGCAGTGAGGAGGGTATCAGGCTCTTTTCTCAAGTGACAAGTGGTAGGACATGAGGCAATGGTGTCGAGTTGCACCAGGGGAGGTTTAGGTATCAGATGGGATTTCTTCCCGGTGAGGGTGGTCAAGGATTGGGAGGGGCTGCCCAAGGGAACGGTGGAGTCCCCATTCCTGGAGATGCTTAAGAGACGTATGGCGTGGCACTAAGGGAAATGGTTCAGTGATGGGACTTGGTAGGTCAGGATGATGGCTGGGCTTGGTCTTGATATTCTTTTCCAACCTAGATGATTCTATCATCTGAAGATGCTTTTCAACCAGCTCTTGAACAGAGATGTTCTTTCATCAGCAAACCGATCTTGTCATTCTTTCTAGAAGCTTTGAGCAAACACCAGGTTTTGGTTCTTGAGGAGCAACTTGGCCCCACGACTCTGCTGCTGTTGGAAAGATGCTGCAGGAAGCCAAGGCTTTTCCTGCTTGAGGCAGCACCACGGAGTTAACCTCACCACAAATGATGCTCAGCTACCATCCCAGAGGAAAAACAGAGTATGGTGGAGACAGCAAACAGATTCAGAGGTGTTTGATGTGATTCTTCATGCTTAGCAAGCCACAGAAATATATTTTTGGTACTCAGAGGCCGCTCTGGTTGGGCTTGAGGATTTTTAAGGCCCTGGCATTATCTTGAAGGGATATGTATATATGTATTTAGATAAGAGTTTAAGTAAAACCTTATTACCTATCTAGGAATTTTCACAATATGTAATAGAAAGAAATAAGAATATGGTTGGGAATTTTTAATTGAAAAATTGGAGGTTTCTGATTGCTATTATCTCCTGCCATTACTCCCATTTGCCTAAGACTTGAACAGAAATTGCCTGTCAGGGCAACAGATTATTTCTTTTCACCTCAGGACAATATTTTCTATTTATTTCTCTCTCCAGTATTTGTAATTCATATTGGGCATTTCTTTATCTCTCATTCCTAGTACGTGCTTGTCTGAAAATACCAATGGATTTAACAGTAGCCCTTGAGAAGGAGGGCTGTGTGGTGCAGGTGAGATTCAAACATCTAACCTGCATTCAGTTCCTGCTGGTGATGCAGGTTTCCTTGGGGGGAGCTGTGTGCATTTGTGCTACCTGCAGAGATTCTGGGGGAAGGAGCAGGCAGCACCAACATGACATGGCAGCATGGGGACGTGTGTCTCGTGTAGCACATCACTCCTGAGTTTGGGTACTTGGTGTGCCTTTCTGTCTCTCAACCTCAATTTAACCTCTGTAAAATCAAAATGAGAATTCGTTTCTCCTCCTCTTCTATGTTTGTCCTCCATCTACGAGCTGCAAGTCTGTGGTGAGCAGACACTCTCGTACTGGGATAGATCTGCGTCTGTGCATGCGAGTGTGTGTGTTTAACAGATTAAGTTAAAAACAATCTTTATCGCTTCATTTAACTAAAGCATTTTTCCAGACAAGTTCCTCTGCTCGAATGTTCCTTCTAATTATCATTTTCCCTTTACAATATGTTGTGTCATGCTGCTTAGGAGAAAGCTCATAGCGAGAGCGAGCGCTGGGGTTGCACGGGAAATATGTCCTGGCTATTAGAAAGTTCAATGAAGCGCTGACTTTTATATCATCATGTAGGGATGGGTGAAACAGTCCAGAAAAAAATACCCCCAGCTGAGAAGTAATGTGGGGCTTAAAAATCTCACTTCCACAATGTTTTTTAAGGTTTCTCCATCAGTTGCAAGACAATTTTTTCTCCCCATAAGTGTTTTTTATCCGAACTGATTGGTCTCGGAGGTGGAGGCTGCATTAGTATGTGCATTTCCAGCCCCTGCCAGGGCGCTTTGCAGGCTGATGATTGCTCTGTGCCCTGAGTGCCGGTGCCTCTGCCCTGGGCTGCATGGGGGCCTGCCTTGCTCAGGAGGAATGAGTCGGAGTCACATTCATTTGCTTTTATCCCAATTCCATGAGCTGTTTGCAGCTGTTAATTTAACAGTTTAGTGCTTCCATCTTCCATAGGCAGCAGCAACTGCTCCAGTGCCTTAGACATCGAAACTTCATCTCCAGTAACAGGACTTGGAGGACTGGGAGAAGGCAGAAAAATGCTTTTGCTCCAGTGAACAGGGACATCGCGGTGGCCACATCTGTCAGCTGAGAGTTGTTTTGTGAAATGAATCTCTGTAAGCTGCAGCTCTACAGGGATGAAACGAGAAAAGAGAAGAGCTGTGAAAGCGAGGCCATCTTGGGACAGTTTTTCTGGGGCATAGTGTCTCTGCAGTGCCAAGGGAGCTCAATTAGCCCAAACAGCTCAAACATTACATCTAAAGAGTCTCTGTTAATGCAGTCTGGTGCGTGCATCTAAATACATAATATTTCAGTAGTTTTTTTCTGTAGGAACACCGAAAAAAGCTGAACCTAGGCCAGACCTTTTACCCAAGCAGTAGGTACACCAAAGTGAGAAGAAAGAAGGGAGCTGCTATATGGTATCTACTTATGGAAGAAAATGTTTGATTTTATGTCTTCTGAAGGAGTGGTAAACTTTCTGATCGTAAAAATACATTTAAAAGTTCTTACCCAAAGACTAGTAGACAGTAGCATTGAAATCAATAGGAAACTTTCCAGTGTTTTCAAAATCATTTTCTCATTCTTTTATAGGAAAAAAACAAAAAGAAAAACAACAAGTTTTTTGTTTTCCATCCCTTGTGTTAACTTGTCAGATCAGTTGTCAGCCTGCAGTAGAAGCTGAAAGCTTAATCATTATGCTTATTATTTTTGTTTTGAATTGTATTTATTTACTCTTTGTTTCACCAGGTCTTTTATCTTAGAAGGAGGAATTCATCTTCCAACATGGTTAGAAACTTTTTTTCTAACACCCAAATTTTCCATTTCAAACACCTACACTTACCACGAGTTCTCCCTTTTAGCACATCCGTTATGCTGCTCTGTCACCCTCTTGCTCTACTTTGTATTCCAGTACCAATAATAAGAAGAAAAAATTATCCAGGATTCAGTATTAATTGTGACTTGTATTTTGCTTCAATGCTAAGCCATTCTACAGCACTCAAACTATATTTCATGCAGTGAATTGTTGTCAGCGTCAGCAATCAAAGAACAGGAGCTGTTGGAAAGATTGTGCAGTTTGTGTTGGATACAGTTCAAGGTCTTTTACACAGCCCTGGAAATTGTGCTAATCTTTCTGTTCCAGGGCACTTTGCAGGGCATTCATACCACGCAACTTCAGACATCTAATTTAATCAATTAAGTTAGCTACCTGATCTCCTCTAGTTCCCTCTATAATCAATGGGTAGCAGGGAGAGCTCCTCTGCAGTGTGACTTAAGGCAGCTAAATTAGGTTCCTGTTTGAAATGTTGCTTTAGAGCAGGCCGAGTTTCTCCTTTAATTACAGAGAAAGTCAAATTAGGCTAGTTAGTCATCTGAAAATGGGCGGTGTGAATTCCTGCTTTCATATACTTACCTTTAGCAACCAAATGAGAAGACTTCAACAGTTAAGTCCTCCTTCCATAAATATATGCTGGCTTCCACTGCAGCTTGCTCCATCAGGCACAAGCATAAGAGTATGATACTGTGAGAAGTCCCTGTTTAACAACAAAGTTGTTAAATTGCTAAAAGCCATTGTGAAGCCAAGTCACGAGAATGTGATGGTGGGTCCCTGCAGATGCCCAGACCTTTGCAGTTCCAAACCTTCCAGGAGAAGAAGTAATTTTGTCTTTCCCACTCAACATCCACTCTTAACGCAACACAGAGCTGCAAACCCTGAATTTTCACTACTTCAGCTAGTTCAGTTCTTGCCCTGTGCTACACTGGAAACTGCCAGCTTGGCCCATCTCTACATTACTTTTAAGCTCAACAGAAACCTCGTGGGCCTTAGCTCCTGGCTTTATCTAATGTTTCTGCATTTGTATGTATGGTGATTTCCAGGCCGTTGATCAAGAAGCCTGAATGCCATTTTCAGAGTTGCTGGAATACATAGTTTTGTCCTCTTGTCTGATGCTGCTTGGATTTTTTAGGATCTTAGCAGTAAGAATGTTGTCGTTTTTTTTTTCTCTGATGTGCTTGGTAGCACTCTGTGCTTTCAGCATCGATGTGTTATTTATTGGCAATGCCTTACGCTTCTATAATTCTCCTTTGAATGGTCATTTGCTTTGCTGGCCAACATTTAAGTCCTGAGATCAGTGATTTTTCTCATGGACCATAAAATAAGAAAAACCTACTCTAATGTCATTTCATACTTTATTTCTGCCTGGTGGAAATCCGTATCTGGAAAATGGGGGTAGGCTCGCAATTCATTTGCAGGCACTGGGGAACTTATATGGTATAAAATCAAAGTGCAAAATATTTGTATAAGTAGGTTTGCACATTTTAAAAGAATCTGTGTGATCAGCGGAGTCTTCCAGGTTAGGTAAATAATCCCAAAATATATAAATGAGGTAATTTTATGGATATTTTAGGTTGCCTGGTAAGACAGATACAGTTATATGAGCTGTTACACCCAATGGGAATTTCTCTATGACTTTATTGATTTAGCTTATCTTGGAGCACTGGAATATTTATAATATTTTGCTGATACTTGGATGCAGTGGAATTCAAGCATGAAACTAAACAGCTTCTCAGATATTATCTATTCAGCCATCTGCTTGACAGACAATGGATAACCTTCCGGATTCATGGACCTGCATCTGTCTTTTAATACCGATAAGCTGTAAGTAGCAAGTGTGGGTTTTCGGAAGTGGAGAACGTGGAGGTGAGAGGAACATTCAACATCTAAGAGCCTCTCCCAGTTGGAGGAGGAGGCTGGGGACCTGTGGAGCCATGGGTCATCAGAGAAGCTGCGGAGGGTCAGAAGGAACCAGGCAATGGGGAGAAGCGGGCTTGCAAGCATCTTCACCTAATTGCTTTTAAAGTAACTTTTGTCTAAGAAGCTTTCCTCTTAATGGAGGATAAAATATTTTAAAAGACTGTGTAGCCAGTCACAGGTCATTGGCATAACTTCCTGCAGAACAGGGAAGCTGCTTTAAATTTCCTCTGTGTTTGTAGAAATGAGTGCCCACCACACAAAGGAAGAGCCCAAAGCCTCAGGTTTGGGTAGGAAAGGGAAGGAGGAGACTGGTGAGGGACAGGGCTGCAGCTGGACTGGGAGCTCAAGTGCTTTTTGTGTCCTTAGGCTAACTCTGGCCATTCGTATGACTGCTGGACATGCTCATAGGTCAAAGGGCAATTTAAAAAATCATTTCTGGAAAGGGAATGTCGAATCGCAGCATTTTGCATTGGAAACCAGTCTCTAAGGCTTCTTCTGCTCATCCCAGGAGAGACCACAGTGATCCCAGGTGATCTTTGACTCTTACAGAACCGGAGCAAGTACTGAACATCCTCGGCGAACTGCTCACTGGCAACCTACCAAGTGAGAATTGTTTACTGAGGTTATCCAGCAAATCATTTAAATAGTGAGTAAGTACAACAAAATCACCATCTGCCCATGGATAATTGGAGAACAGAACAAGAGGCCAAATTCACAGAGTGGATTATTCATCCAGCTCTGTTGGGAATGCTGAATGGGACCTGCTCGTGCTCATCTTTGATCTAGACATCTAATCTTTTGTTTCTATGAATGCCAAATTCATTCACAAATGCCTCAGCAGATTGCAAAGAACTAAAACTGTGTTCTTAAGCTAACCAGTATGTTCACACACACGTTCAGGTTACTTGTGAGAATTTTTAATTTGTGGACTGTGGAAAAATGTATTCTGACATCAGTACCATTTGCTGTTCTGTTGCTGCAAATTGTAACTGGTGCAGAAACAGCAAAAGACAGATATGCCAATCGAGTGATTGCAAATTAAGCAACTGATTTCTTAATTTATGTGTTAAAAAAGTTAGGTCCCTGATGGAAAACAAACAAACAAACAAACAAAAAACATATAACAACAACAACATAAAACACCACAAGAGTTGCATTGCAAAAACTAGCAGCTACAGCGGTGCTCTGAGTAGGAAGTCTGAGCATGACCAAGTCAGTGGGCATGGCTGTTCTCAGCCCTGGAAACTGTAAATTTAGGTAAGTGGCTTTGGACAGATTGAGCTATAGGCATGTACTAAGAAGTATGGATGAATTAGGGCCACAATACTAGCAAAACCAAGTGTTTGGGTGCAGTTTCATAATTGGTGACAATAGTATAAAGACAGGGCACTCCCAGCTCTGCACCTTCTGCCTCTGCCTTTGTACCAGTGGCAGCAGTCATGTACCAGGCAGGATGGTCCCAATCCCCTTTTCAGCTCTGATTTTGACTCATGTCTTATTCTGGTGGTGAAATTGTGTTTTTTGCTTTGTCTGAAATTTAATCTTGACTCAAAGCCTGGTAACATTACTAGAACAAAAATCTCCTAGTTTGAGCTGGTTTTAAATTGAAGCTCATAAGTAATTTTACTCAAGTGAGTAGATGTTGTGAGTGCACCCATGGTTCAAGGCTCTGTCAAAGCCTGGGTTGGGCGTCAAATGATGAGACTCCTGAGAAGGACATTCTGAATGGTTTTAATGCATCTTTTGTTATTATAACCTGAGATGTACACTTTCAAGGCATTTTATTTTCCATCTGTGTCCAAGTTACAGTCTTGATTATTTTTATCCAAGAACAGTGATACCTATCTCAATCACAAGACTGCAGAATCTGGGCTTTTGGGGAAAGATTCAAAACTTTCATTCTGATAAGACAAACCAAATACACAGTTGATAATAAAGAACTGCAGACAAATTTTGTGTCTACCAGCAACCAGTCTTAAAATTATTTTGACTTGAAACATCTTCTCCCTTAAGGTGAAAAGGCAGAAGGTTATATTTTGGCATCAGGAGCAATATTGGATGACTTAGGACTCACGCACTTGGCACTCTGACTGTAAGTAACCATTATTTTATCATTGCTATCATATAATCCATGTTTGTATGGCTGTTCTATAGTTGCCATTAAAACGTAAAAATGAAATAATGGTTTAATAGTGTCTTCTGTTACGGGGACCATATTATATTACTTACGGATTACGTTTATAGTATTTTGCCTAAGACAAAAATGAGATTACTGTTCAAAAGAAGCATTAGGGTGTCAAAGATTTTCACATTTATAGGAATGTTATAATTTGAGGCAGCATAAACTGGGAATTCTTGGAAAAAATAATGGGTTATATAAGATACTTTGTCAGATTAACAGAAAATAAGAACTCATTTCTGTACTTTGGAAAATTATACTGTTTTCTTGACGTTAATATTAAGAACTGTGGAAAAAGTTCTATCACTTTTTTTTTTTTTTTTTCCACCGTAACTTATTCAAGTTCATCACAACATGGTAATAAATTGAATGGTAAACATGCATTTGGGCAGCCAGATGATCAGCTTTAATGCCTATTTCACTTGGTTATTTGTTCCATCATTTAAGCAAAGAGAAAGGCTTTTGCTTTGTCTATTGTTTGCTTTAATGATAGTAGTGTTTTGTTTTCTTTCCTTCCTTTCCTTGAATGGTGATATTAAAAAAATACAGTAAGAGGTTCCAAGGGTTGTATTTTACATTAAAAACATAGATTTTTCATTTGTTTGTCTAATCTTCCGCTCAATTCCTTTCACTGCCATGAATTGGAAGGTGACAAATGACTTTGTGCAGGGATGAGAGAAAGCTTCCACAGTGACATTTAAATTGGAACCCATGTTTGATGGCATGCAGATGATTTAAATACATGTCACCAATGCAAAGCTATAACGGCAGATTTTAAAAATGCTTTTGCTTCCTTTATTGCCATTTTAACATGCATCTGGAGAGTGCTGCGATCCAATGGAGCCATTGTAAATAAGCTTCAATAGTTGTCTTTCCAGGCCTTTTCTTTACTTGCATTACTCAGGTGAGCTGCATTGTGGGGCTATAAATAATGATTACAATCTTAATGCTTACTATGCAGATAGAACTGGCAGTGTTAAAGTCACCTCACAGTAAGTACTCCTGACCCTGTTTCTAGGTTTACTGTTCAGCAGGGGATCATAGCATGTCAAATTCCTCTAATTCAGATCTCAACATCAACTGCCAGCAAACATATTCATCCTTTCTCTGAACATATGCAGGGGGCAGGGCTGGGATCACTGTCACTGGAAGCAAGTAAATTATCTTCTGCAATCAGCTTGTGCCTGAGACATGTGCTTAACCTCCTCTCATAATTCTCAGGTGGTTTCTGTCCTCCTCCAACAGCAAATATACTGCTGCCACACCTAAATCCAGGAGTGCTCCTTCAACATCCTCTCTTTCCATGTTAGAAGTCAGGTGGAATTCAATTCACGCCCTTAAGTATCATTGACCTGTGGGAAAACTTGGATCTCTATCCAACTGTAGTAGCTTGTGCCCAGTCTGCTTTATTGGTGAAGTAGAGCTCCTTTGTTGGGGTTGTGTGTGTTGGTGCAATTATTCACTAGCTGCATAGCCAAAATCCAATTCTGTCTTTTGACAGGGTAGAAGACCTCCAGATCCAGGGCTATTGATTCTTAATTGGCATGAGAAACCCCCAGTTTCCTTTGTGCTCTGTTATATGCTGGAAACTGTGACTTCAGCAGATTTTCAGACTCCATTAAATATATTCTATTAAATAAAGGTAAGCCTAACAATTAAAAATCTTCTGGTACCATGCATGTACTGACTGAGATATTTTAACAGTGTAAAATCTGAATATTTCCCATGAAACAACTGATATATAGATATCTGATGTGTTGGTGTCTAAATAGGAACGGGTTAATGCTTTTCTTATTTTATTTTATTTTATTTTATTTATTTTATTTTAATTTTTAGCATCTTCCCTTTAAGGAAATGAGAGATGAAAGAGGAAGTGGCAATTGTGTACTATAAGGAAACATATCTGTGATCCAAGAAGCATTTTATTATTATTTTTTTTGCTTTCCATCACATGCTGCCCTGCTCAAGCTGCGCTGCATTGTGCCTTGACCCGTGCCTGAAAAATACAGGTCTGGAAAGCAATGAATCTCCAAAAGCTTTCTGTGAGGGCTTGGATTAAGGGTTACCTATGCTGTTTGTATATGTAGCAGTCTCATCTTGGCACCTTACTGCCCTTCTCTTCCCCCTCACCTGATCCTGGCTCGTCAGAGAGCTCGTGTGTCTCAGTGCCTGGATGGATGGTGATGGAGCATTGTCACACCAGAACTCCTCTGGAAAGGCAGCAGCTTCTCCCTGGAGGAGGGGTGTTCATCCTTATGTCTTGACAGTAGACCACCTTTGCATTGATGTACACAGCCTTACATATTGAAAATGAAACTTGACTGTTGTTTGTATGTCTAGTTATTGTATTTCACAGCCCTTTCATTCTCCTATTCCCTCACTCTTCACTCTTGCTGTTACCCCTTCAGTCATGTTCTCCTTGCTTTGGACATTCCTCACCTTTTCACCAGGCAGCTTTTTCTCTCTTTACTCAAATCCAGCTTCCCCACATTCTCTCCAGCCACCCTTTCCATCTCTTTCCCTTTACCCAGGCTTCCTCACTCCTTCCAACACTCAACTGTTATCCACATTCTGCTTTGGCTCATCTGACTTTGCTGGAAGCTCTGCCAGGCAGGGGTTCAATCTTATTTCAGATTATTAATGGGGCTGGGAAGCCCTGGTGGGAGGCTGAATTACAGGTTTCCAGGGCTACTTTGCAGAAGTACAGCATCACCACTTGAAGGCTGTGTCTCCTCCCCACCGACACAACTCAGGGCACGTTTCATCGGTCCTGACTTTCGCAAACAGCAGCAGAGCATGGCCGGGGGGGCGGGACGGACGGGGGGGCTGCTGGTGTCCTTTCACAAGAAAGATGTATTTGGGAGATGGCTCCGCTATTGCATTGCTGAGCCAATTGGAGTCAGCAAAGGCAATCTGGACCAAGGCTGAAGCAAAATCTGCCAGAATCGTGTGAGAAAGGAGGATTGAATCTCTGGGCATCTGGGCACATGGATGGTGCGAGGACGCGGTACAGCCAGGAGTCAAGCGGAGCAGCCGGTGGTGCGGCAAGAACCCATCACCAGGAGCAGCCGGCCAGCCTCACCGAGCTGCAGGGGAGGCTGCTTAGCTGGGAGGCACCCAAGGAGGAGCTCCAAGTGAGGTTAGAGGGATAGAGACAGCAGCTGAAAGGATGAGCCTTCTACAGAGCTCCAGGCAGCCACTCTGCTGCCCATCGACTTGGGGAGCGTCTGTCGTGGAGCTGGCAGGAGCGGGTGGTCTGGAGCAGCTGAGTAGGGGCAGGCAGACCTGTGGGATCCACAAGGGAAGCCTGAGTGTGGGGCTGGTGACAGGCACCTGTGTCACTGGGTTGGGTTGATTTGATGCCCAAAGTGCCTCTCTCTGCTCATTGCCACAGGTTTTCTGCCTCCCTGGGTCTGCCTGGGGGCTTGGATTGAATGGAAAGAACTGGAACGGGTGAGGGAGAGGTTATGGGGAAGCTAAAATGCCTTTATTTCCCCCTGAAAAATCCCTGCCTGGTGCTAGACATCTGAATGCCTCTGAGAATCTGGACCCAAGCGTATAACACAGGGAAGGACAATTTGGGGACAATGGCAAAACGCTCAGGAGAAGGATTCATGGAGCTGAGGGCCAGAAGGGACTATTATCATCATCTAGTCTGACTCCCTGCATAATACAGCTCAGAAAACCTCAGATAATAATTTCTGCATCAAACCCATAACTCCTCTTTGAGTTATAGCATCAATTTTCAAGAGACACCCAGTCTTGATTTAGAGCGGATAAACTTTGGGTTCTTTTTATCTGTTTTCCAGTGTTTGAGCCTTGAGGGTACACTCGCATCTGGTTTTGAGCTTTTCTCTACAAACATAAAGGTTCACTACTCACTTATCACAAAAATTAAATTAAATTAAAGTTGAATTTTTCACAGTGACTTCTTCATCCATGACTTGGGGCTTTAAACTGTACACCCCAAAAGTGCAAATCTTTTGATAACATTACAACTGCTGGCAAAACAGTTGTCTCCTGCACAACCAGATTAACAGTTTTGTAAGGAAACCTCTTTCCTGGAGATTTCCATCCAAGAGAGCAGAGCTGACTGGCATCCCAGCTGTGCTGTGTTGAAGCACAACTCACTTGTCCCAGGTGGGATTTGGTCACCTCTTGCTCCAAAACACCCAGAGCCACAGATTAAAAAAGCATAAAAGGGTCTGAATAAAACGAAGGTTAATAGATGCTGATGTGGGAGGAACAGGGGCTGTCAGGGAGCGATTAGGCTGCCGAATAATCTTCCACCTGGAGCTGTCAGGCCGGTGTCTAATGTTTCATTCAAAGAAGAAGCTCTACATTCCTGATGAGCAAATGACAGAGAAGATTTCAATTAGAGCTGCTCGGCGCCTCAAATCCTGACATATCCTGACAGTTTACTTTCAGTCCTCCCGCTGTTCTCCAGGGGACGCCAAGCCATTAATAACACTTTTTAAGATGTAGAGCGGGGGGCACTTCTGCAGTTGATTAGCAGGTAGCCATCAGCGGAAGGAGGGTTCACCTTTCCCGAGCTGAGAATTGCCTTCATTATAGATATTTGGATGGGGCAGGAGAGGAGGTTAAAACTGCTAATTTGCAGGAGCTGCTCCTGTTATTACAGCCATGGTGGGGAAGGCAGGCATTGCACGAGGAGGTGCCTGCAGCGCCGTTAATGATCCGCTAGCTTCAGCCGAGGTTATGGGGCCAGGGAGGTTCGACCGGCAGTACAAGTTCCCTTCACTTTCCATGTAGTTCAAAAACAAATCAAAATAGTTCACAAGCTCCTCTTGCATTTAGTGCAGAGAGCTCCAGATGAAAGGGAGGGGTAAGGAAATCTATTTTGGTAGAAGCAAAACCTTTTTCCTTGACAATGTTTTTTGTTTTGAGTTTAGCGTGAATTAAGAAATGGTTGAGTACCATGAAAACAAAATGAAAGCTTTCATTTTGGGTCAAACAGGATGTTGCAGTTGATTGAAGGTGAATTTTTGCTCCTTTTCTCTCATTATAGTGGAAAAAATGTTTCAGGTCAACACAGAACAGCTCCGTTTTATTTTCCAAATGAACTGAAAAATCCATTATGCTCACAGCTGTGCCTGCAATATTGCTGCTACTCTGCTCCTGAGGTTCCCTATGGAGCTGTCAGCAAAACACAAGACAGAAGACATTAAATTGTAATTTTTTGGGGTTTGTTTCTTGATCTCATAGAGGCAAATGAGAGCCACACCTCCCAGCCAAATCTGAACCTCCCTCTGGATCCCACTTAGGAGTTTTAGAAATACAGCTCTTATTCTGACACACATCTTTAGGAAGGGTTAAGTCAAGGTCAAGATTGTGCCTTGCAACTCTATTTTTTTAGTGTAAAATGACACTGGAGGACTGGCTTCATCCCCATCACTGCAGGCCACGGAGAAGCCAACCAGGCCAGGTGAGTCCACAGGGCTTTGGGAATTGGATGCTGGGACATGTGGGACCTTGTTCATGTGTTGGTGGGACAGGCTTGTGCTAGAAAAGTCTGTGTGCCTTCAGAGTGGCTGGGTTTGAGGAAAAGAGCTCTTGGTACAACTCCTCAGGAAGGTGTGTGTCTGTCGTGGGCATCTGGGCACCCTGCAGTCCATGGCTGGTGGGGGCTTTCCTGTGGGCTGAGGGTGTTGGTTCGGTTGGAGAGCGGCTACAAGGAGTAAAAAAGTAGTTTAGTAAAGTAATTTAATTCAAATAAGCTGCTGTGTCAGAGAAAGAGAAACATTTCACACATACCCATCTCCCCCTGCATTTCAGTGGCTCCTCTATAGCTCCCTGCTCTGCCTCGTGTATATCGGGGATATTTCAGGCTGCAGAGAAGTCAGAGAGCACTTTACTCTTCACAGCCAATTTGCACCTTGGAAAGGCTTAGTTTCTCATGCTAGCATGTAGCAACAGGCTCCTGCATTCGCTGCAAGGCAATGCTACCACTGCACTCTGCAACTACAGTGCCTCCTGCATCTTCTGCTAAATCCAGCTCCCTTGGGACAGGCTGCCCCAGGGGCTCTGCAGCATAGGCGATGACTGTTTCCCCTGTGAAGTCACTGCAAGTTAGGTGAAAATAATTTTTCCCGTCTGTTAAACTTGAGAAAAAATGGTTCTCGAGCTGTTTCACTTCTCGGGGAGCAGCCCAGTGTGTCTCTGCCATGTTCCCACACATCTCAGTGCAAAGTGATGGGAAAGTGGGTGGGAAATGCTGCCAGGTGTGAGCCTTCACATGAAGCTGGTTGAGGTTCATAAGGCGGATGTGAAAACAACTTTTTTTTTTTTTTTTTTTTTTTCCCTCTTTGGGCTATGACAGCCCAGCCTGGCTGAGAACAGCCTTATTTACATCCATCTCTCTCTCTTCAGCACCCCTTGGTTCATCCTCATTTCCACTCCCTGCGTGCAATAAATCTCAATGAAGAAGAGCATGCTCATGTTTGGGGCTTTGCTTTCCTCCCCGTCTGCACTCTGCAAAGGGACACACATGCAGCGACACCTCTGAGCTGGCTCTGAACCTCAGGAAGTGTTGTCAGGAGGGAGCATCATTTACTGACTCGCTCTTTCCTCTTCACTGGGCTCTGGAGGCTCCAGCAGGGATTAATTGCCTTGTTCTCTCTGTTATCCGCTGGGCTTTACTTTAATGAGTGCTCGGAGGGTCATTCAGCATTGCTGTGCCACGCGAAGGGGCACAACCTCAGTTTCAGATTTAAGACCTGAACCCCCCACTGCAAGGCTTGTCCCTGCCATAATGTTGGCTCTGCGGATAGCACTTATGTACAAAAGCCCACAAGGAAAGTTAATGCACTTTTTGCTAGCTTGCAATGATGCTGTGCATGTAGGACCAAAACTATTCTGTGAGTTTTTGACTTATGTCAGGTTGGATTAATCAGTGGAGAGTAAAATTTGGAGTGAGTGTGCTCTGGAGTCTGTCTTGCACCTGCTGAGCCTAATCAGTGGAAGTTATATAGCAGGGATAGAGATTTCCATTTGATCTACTTATCCAGAGCACAGAAAGAGGAATGAAAAAAAAAAAAAAAAGTGGTCCAGGGTTTGGCTGACATCTAGTAAGTGCCTTTTGTCTACATCAGCATGTGAATGACAATAAATATTGAATAATTCCAGTGATAATTGCTGGGTTCTGGTATTTTTAGAAAACTATTTGTGGAAGCGGAGACATAGCTAAAAACTTCTTTTCCACAGGCTCCTAGAGACTAAAACTTCTCACATGTTTTAGAAAACAGCAGTAGGAAATGCTTTGTAAGCTTTTTCTCCCCCCCCTTTCTTCTCACGTCTACTCATGGCACCTTTGTTTTGACCTTGGTAAGGGCTTCCATAGTTTTAGTTTCTTAGTCCTGAAATGCCTCCTGCCCTGCTTTTCTCATCCAGGGCTGCTTCTGCCCTACTGAGCTAGGAGCTCTCAGACAGAAATCCAATGTGCTAGCTATTGTGTGTGCCACATCCACTGATGGAAACGGCTAGTGCATTTGCCATGAGTACACTGGCTTTTTTAGGTACCCTGCTGTGCTTTTCCCAAGGCGTGCTCCCCTCCCAGGGAGTGAGAGCACTTCCAGCATCTTCACCGCATGCACGATGGTCATCAAATGGGATCTGCTGCCTTCACCATGCTGCTGCTCTTGTAACTGCTCCCTGGCAAGAGGTCTCCATCCTTGCTCCTGCAGGAAGAGGCTGTGGCTGAGACGGGGCGCTA